>NC_135239.1:115289468-115889468 GCF_051348905.1 Ranitomeya variabilis | reverse complement strand
GTCTTGGTAGCTCCTCTGGACACTACGCTGACAGACACCGCAAACTTCCTTGCCACAGCTCAGTGATGTGCCATCCTGGATGAGCTGCACTATCTGAGCCACTTGTGTGGGTTGTAGAGTCCGTCTCATGCTACCACGAGTGTAAATGCACAACCAACATTCAAAAGTGACCAAAACATCAGCCAAAAAGCATTGGTACTGAGATGTGGTCTTTGGTCCCCACCTGCAGAACCACTCCTTTGAGTGTGTCTTGATAATTGCCAATAATTTCCATCTGTTGTCTATTCCATTTGCACAACAGCATGTGAAATTGATTGTCAAACAGTGTTGCTCCCTAAGTGGACAGTTTGATTTCACAGAAGTTTTCTCAAATTTTTGATATTTTTTTTATAAATAAACACAAAACATATCGACCTAAATTTATCATTATCATAAAGTATAATGTATCATGAAAAAACAGTCTCAAAATCACTGGGATTTGTTGAAGCGTTCCAGAGTTATTACTACTTAAAGTGACACTGGTCAGATTTTAAAACTTTGGCTCCGTCACTAAGGGGTTAAAGTGACTTCTTGTGAAGTAATTACCAATAATTACATGGGTTTCATATTTAAAAATCAGTGATAAATCCATAGTTGTAGAAATAGGCCGAAGATAAGGTCAGGAATATATAAAGGAAATTGCAAACAAAGATAATAAGAGTGCAGATATAAAGTTTAACATATGATGGATGCATGTGCTTGTTTGAGAATATATGTAACAAGCATAAAATGCAAAAAAAATTCCATTCAAGTCACAGCACCATCAGCATCAGTATACTGGTCACTGAATGATTGTGTGCCTATCATTCCTGCGTTAACATGATATCAATAAAGTGGGGAATAATTACAAATCAGTGTTGGAGTCCCCCCTGGACCTCGGCCTTATACTCCGACGCGCGTTTCGCGTACTGATAGCGTCGTTTCCTCAGGGGGCGTGGCCTAAGTACGATCTCAGTGCTGTGATTATAGTGAGCTGTTCCGGTCATATGACCGCTTGGCCACCAATCAGTGATGTACACAAGTGCGCTTGTGCCCGCAGCACAATAATAAACACATAAAAGAGGGTTAAACAAGGGGACAAAATATTGGGCAACAATATCCAATCTAATACACTGCTCAAAATAATAAAGGGAACACTTGAAAGACCAATCTTCATACTAAGTTGGGATATTTCTCTTAGTGAATCCTCCCCTTGTGTGGACTGCTATATTTGCTAGTCTGGAAACTTGGATACTAAACATCTATCAATTAATCTTTCTTCCTCTGAGCACAAAGGTGAGACACTGCCCTCTATTTCTGTGCATTTTCGATCACAACATCACACCAAACCTAATGACATGCGAATTGTGGGATTACAAAGGTTTTATACCAGCATTAGGGATGGTATTTGCTGTTAAAAACTTTTACAGTTAGAATCTAGATGGATCTTCAATCTCAATTTTGTTTCACCATTTGTCCTGAATGAGGATTTGTTTTTCACTGACTTATTAGGTTGATTTCTACCTTTTCACCATCAAGTCCTTGGTTATCACTTTTCACTTGACACCCCTCCCTCTTTTTCTTTTCATATGTTATAGTTTTCTATTTGTTTTCAGATAGGTTTGATCATATCTGCCCCATTATTTACCAGCTTCTGCTTTAGGCAAGTATATTCTCCTACCATTGCATCGGTACACATGGAACCTTGGAATCAAGTCTACATAATTAAAGACAACCACACAGATGTGATCTTTTATACTATGTACATGTAGAGTATTTTTTATGCACATTTTGTTTCTCCCGGGAGCATCAAGCAGTCTTTCAGTCTCTCTCTTCCTCTGACTTGTAGACTCCATCATAGTCTTTTTATAGCAAGTTTATCTGCTTCTTAAGTTCAATTTTGATATTGTTAATACTTTACCAGGATATTTGTGCATATTGATTTTGCACCTGTTTTCTTGGAGCATTATGTTGTTTCTCAGTCATGTAAACTTTCACTTGGAACTCCATTGAAGCCCTCCTATAATATTATATTTGTATCTTAATTTTATTTTTTATATAGTTTTTATTTACTTATACTTACCAGGACAGTCTATTATGTCAGTTATTTATTATGACAGTTCATTTATTATCTCTGTTATACTTATTCATGTTTTTTCGTCAATTTTCACCATACTTACCCTTATCTATGTCTGTATACAGTGATGGCTCCTTCACTTCTCCCTCTTTATGTCAGTCTGGCCTTACCATTGGGTCTTTTCTATCCTTCTACATGCGTATGTGTTTATATATAATAATTGCTTATGACACTTACCAGCTCCTGCATGTTTGCATGATTACATATTATTATTTATTATTATTTATTTATATAGCACCATTAACCCCCAAGGGTGGTTTGCACGTTAATGACCGGGCCAATTTTTACAATTCTGACCACTGTCCCTTTATGAGGTTATAACTCTGGAACGCTTCAGCGGATCCTGATGATTTTGACATTTTCTCGTGACATATTGTACTTCATGAGAGTGGTAAAATTTATTTGATATTACCTGCGTTTATTTGTGAAAAAAAAAAAGAAATTTGGCGAAAATTTTGAAACTTTCTCAATTTTCCAAATTTGAATTTTTATGCCCTTAACCCCTTCATGACCTTGGGATTTTCCATTTTTCCGTGTTCGTTTTTCGCTCCCCTCCTTCCCAGAGCCATAACTTTTTTTTATTTTTCCGTCAATTTGCCCATGCGAGGGCTTATTTTTTGCGGGACGAGTTGTACTTTTGAACGACATCATTGGTTTTACCATGTCGTGTACTAGAAAACAGGGAAAAAATTCCAAGTGCGGTGAAATTGCAAAAAAAGTGCAGTCCCACACTTGTTTTTTGTTTGGCTTTTTTGCTAGGTTCACTAAATGCTAAACTGACCTGCCATTATGATTCTCCAGGTCAGTACAAGTTCATAGACACCTAACATGACTAGGTTATGTCTCCATTTTTCATGATCTGGGGTCAGTTGAGGGCTTATTTTTTGCGTGCCGAGCTGGCTTTTTTAATGATACCATTTTGGTGCAGATACGTTCTTTTGATCGCCCGTTATTGCATTTTAATGCAATGTCGCAGCTACCAAAAAAAGGTAATTCTGGCGTTTCAAATGTTTTTCTCGCTACGCCGTTTAGCGATCAGGTTAATGCTTTTTTTTATTGATCGAGCGATTCTGAACGCGGCGATACCAAATATGTGTAGGTTTGATTTTTTTTTTTATTGATTTATTTTGATTGGGGCGAAAGGGGGGTGATTTAAACTTTTATTTTTTTTTTTTTTTTTTCACATTTTTTTTTACTTTTTTTTTTTTTTTTTACTTTTGCCACGCTTCAATAGCCTCCATGGGAGGCTAGAAGCTGGCACAACCTGATCGGCTCTGCTACATAGCAGCGATCATAAGATCGCTGCTATGCAGCAGAAATGCAGGTGTGCTATGAGCGCCGACCACAGGGTGGCGCTCACAGCTACCTGCGATCAGTAACCATAGAGGTCTCAAGGACCTCTATGGTTACAATGCAGAAGCATCGCTGACCCCCGATCATGTGACGGGGTCGGCGATGCGCTCATTCCCGGCCGGAAGCGCCGGTTAAATGCCGCTGTCTGCAGTTGACAGCGGCATTTAACTAGTTAATAGCGGCGGGTGAATCGCGATTTCACCCGCCGCTATTGCGGGCACATGTCAGCTGTCAAAACAGCTGACATGTCCCGGCTTTGATGCGGGCTCACCGCCGGAGCCCGCATCAAATCGGGGCTTCTGACCTCGGACGTACTATCCCGTGCGAGGTCAGAAAGGAGTTAAATCACAGTGATATGTCACACAAAATAGTTAATAAGTAACATTTCCCACATGTCTACATTACATCAGCACAATTTCGGAACCAAATTTTTTTTTTTGATAGGGAGTTATAAGGGTTAAAAGTTGACCAGCAATTTCTCATTTTACAACACCATTTTTTTTAGGGACCACATCACATTTGAAGTCATTTTGAGGGGTCTATGATATGATAGAAAATAACCAAGTGTGACAACATTCTAAAAACTGCATGCCTCAAGGTGCTCAAAACCACATTCAAGAAGTTTATTAACCCTTTCAGGTGTTTCACAGGGATTTTTGGAATGTTTAAAAAAACCCGAACATTTAATTTTTTTTCACAAAAAAAAGTACTTCAGCTCCAATTTGTTTTATTTTACCAAGGGTAACAGGAGAAAATGGACCCCAAAAGTTGTTGTACAATTTGTCCTGAGTACGCTGATACCCCATATGTGGGGGTAAACCACGTGGCACATAGCAGAGCTCAGAAGGGAAGGAGTGCCGTTTGACTTTTCAATGCTAAATTGACTGGAATTGAGATGGGACGCCATGTTGCGTTTGAAGAGCACCTGATGTGCCTAAACATTGAAACCCCCCACAAGTGACACAATTTTGGAAAGTCGACCCCCTAAGGAACTTATCTAGATGTGTTTTGAGAGCTTTGAACCCCCAAGTGTTTCACTACAGTTTATAACGCAGAGCCGTGAAAATAAAAAAGATTTTTTAGCCCCCAGATTTCTATTTTCCCAAGCGTAACAGGAGAAATTGGACCCCAAAAATTGTTGTCCAATTTGTCCTGAGTACACTAATACCCCATATGTGCGGGGGAACCACCGTGTGGGTGCATGGCAGAGCTCGGAAGGGAAGGAGTGCCGTTTGGAATGCAGACTTAGATGGAATGGTCTGCGGGCGTCACATTGCATTTGCAGAGCCTCTGATGTACCTAAACAGTAGAAACCCCCCACAAGTGACCCCATATTGGAAACTAGACCCCCCAAGGAACTTATCTAGATGTGTTGTGAGAACTTTGAACCCCCAAGTGTTTCACTACAGTTTATAACGCAGAGCCGTGAAAATAAAAAGTTTTTTTCCCACAAAAATGTTTTTTTTAGCCCCCCAAATTTTTATTTTCCCAAGGGTAACGAGAGAAATTGGACCCCAAAAGTTGTCCAATTTGTCCTGAGTACGCTGATACCCCATATGTTTGAATAAACCCCTGTTTGGGCGCATGGGAGAGCTGTGAAGGGAAGGAGCACTGTTTGGCTGTGTGCACACGATGCAGATTTACTGCGGATCCGCAGCGGATTCTTCCGCGCACAAACGCTGAAGATCCGCACTGTGATTTACAGTACCATGTAAATCAATGTCTGAAAAAAAAAGTTGTGCAGAAAAATCAGTGCGGAATTGCTGCGGATTTAAAAGAAGTGCATGTCACTTCTTTTGTGCGGATCTGCAGCGTTTCTGCACCCCTCCATGATAGAAATCCGCAGTGGCAAAAACTGCAGAAAATCCGCATCAATTCCGCGGCAAATCCGCACTCAAAATCCGCATAAAAACCGTGGCAAATCCGCAGCTGCGGATTCTGCCAGGAGATGCTGATTTTGTGCAGAAAATTCTGCACCACTTTTCCTACGTGTGCACATGGCCTTTTACTTTTTCAATGCAGAATTGGCTGGAATTGAGATCGGATGCCATGTCGCGTTTGGAGAGCCCTTGATGTGCCTAAACAGTGGAAGCCCACAATTCTAACTGAAACTCTAACCCAAACACACCCCTAACCCTAATCCCAACTCTAACCATAACCCTAACCACACCCCTAACTCCAACACACCCCTAACCCTAATCCCAAACATACCCCTAACCCTGACACACCCCTAACCCTAATCCCAACCGTAAATGTAGTAAAAACTCCTGATGTAGCCACTTACTTATGAGGCACTTGGAGTCACTTTGGACTCTGTCTGGCTTCTGTTCCAGCTGTCACCTTTTTGGGTGTCTTTTTAGCCCACAAGTGTGGTCGACCACAGTTCTGTGTATGCCTAAAAAGATGGATACCACCAGAACAGCCAACAAACTGATTCCAAACTGTCTCCATGTGCCTCATTAGAGTGTGTGGTTCATTCGGGGGGTTTCATCTGAATCTCATTTTTGAGAGATTTAGGGTATGTTTCCATGGTCAGTATTTGCTGCAGGTTGGACCCTGCTTACAGCCGCAGCTTCCAATCCGCAGCGGCCAGATGTTACAGCGTAGGGGATGTAATTTTATGAAATCCCATCTCCACTATGCGTTCAAAGACGCAGGCGGCAGATCTGTGCATACGCGCATGCAGCGCGTCTTAGTAGACCACGGCATGTCTATTTATCTTGCGGAGACGCTCAGTCTCCGCAAAATAAACAGCACTGTCCTATATATAGGATGCGGTAATTCCGCATGTGTTCAAGGAACATGCGGAATCACCACGCGTACAAAAGCTGGCAGCGCTTTGGACGGAGCCAGTATCTGCTGCGTCCAAAGCGCTGCCTTTACGGAACGTGGAAACATAACCTTACAGGAAATCCTGAGGTACGTGCTCAGTGCAACACCCGCTAATACCGTGGGGTACTCGGAACCGGGTCGAACGGTTCTTAAAGGGGTGGTGACGGCAGCGTTGACCCGGTCCGTAGCCGTGGGCGCGCAATTAAAGATGAAGAATGGCTAATGGGAATAAAGTTTATATAGGAAAGGGGGTTGTTCGTGATGCCACCCGTGGTATTCGGCCAGCAATAGCCGACGCTGCAGTTGAGATCCTCTGGGGCAGATGGGAACGCAGCAAAGTTGTTGCAGCTCTCCACGGGTAGAGCTATACACCAGGGCAGTTAAAGGGTGTATAGTACAGTTACTGACGGATGGTAGTAGTGCAGGGCAAATGACGCAGGAAAGAACTGAGAGGACACAGCAGGGTGCAGTCTTAAAATTTTGCTCACATTTCGAGTACGGTATCCAGCCGGGTGCTGTGTCCTCCGGGTTAGTGGTCCAGCCAGCTCTTCAGTAACATGGGGCACTTGTCCAGAACCCCCTTAGTATGTGCCTTTCCTGGCCGACTCACTGCGCTGGCTCTCGCCTCTCCTGCCCTGCACTTCACACCCAATGTCCCAAGCCGGTAGTCGCGGGTTCTGTCGGGTGACGTCTTCACTGTCCCCTTGACCCTCTGTGTCTACCGTTTCAGCGAAATAGATGTGCATGTGGCCATCGCACTTGCAGACACGACAGCCTCCGGGTTCCTAGCTGGGACTTGCAGTTCCTCCACTAGATCAGGGGCCGGTTCCCCTACTGTGACCTGGTCCCTCCACCCGGCGATGATCAGCGTGGATGCGGGTCCCACAGGTGGTTTCCACACTTCCCGTGCTCCTGGGACCCCCTTCGTTTATCCTGGGAGCTTCTCTCCCTTCTCTCGTCTGTTCTCTCTCTCGTCCTGGGACGAGCTCCTCACAGCTCCCGTCCCCAGCTCCAACTCTCTCACGTCTGCTCTTCTCTCCTCCTCCCCACAGACTGTCTAACTTACTAACTCTCCCCCTTGTCCACTTTCTCCACCCACACTCTCTACCTAATCCCTCCCTGTCCTAGAGAGGCCTAGTGATGGGTGCAATTGTTAGGGTTCTGTGCAATGTCCCCTCCTTACCAGAGAGTTGGGGCACCACACCTCTGGCTTAGATGCAATACCTCTGTGGCGACTGGACCCTCAGGGGCACCACATCAGCGTAGAACTCAAAAATGTGATCCCGGTTTTCTTCTGGAAGAGATTAAAAAAAATTATGTACCACCCCAAAATGTTACCAAACAAAAACCCTAACTTCTTAAAACCAGCCCCCACTCAGATCTTTCACTGTAAATATAGGTGGGTCCCACATTACTGGTAGAACAAATCCTCTGGAAAAGTGACACAGCTCCCGCCCCCTCAAATAATGTCCAGTGAAATATGTTCTCCCAAATGCCCCCTTTTTCTGTGCCCCACTGTGCCTAAACCACAGTAAGCAGCCACATGTTTGGCATTACTGTGGCAGGGAAAGCTCAATCAACAATTTATGGGGTGCGAGTTTCCATATGTGGTCACTTGTGGGGGGTTTATGCTGTTTAGGATCCTTGGGGGCCCAGCAAACCTGACATGGCATCTGTTACCTGTTTCAGCCAAATTTGTGTTAAAAAATTCAAATGGTGCTTCCGAGTCCTTCTGTTTGTCCAAACAAAGGTTTCAGACCACATGTGGGGTTTCACTGGGCACCAAATTTTGCTGTCCATTTTGTCATGCTGTGCCTTGTAAAAGTGAAAATGTTTTGCTAAAGCAACATTTTAGAGGTAAGATTTAAAGGGAACCTGTCACAAGGTTTTTTTTCCTTGTGATGTAAGGCCAGTACTTGTAAAGGCCAGGTGCCGGCACTCTTTGGCCTTTTCCTGCTCATGCGCACTGCAGTACTTTGCTCTGCCCTCAACAGGGCAAATAAAATTACGTCTGGGCAGGAGCGCAATGCTGGAGACTGCGTGGATGACGTAGGACAAGAAGGAGGACTGCATCGTAAGGAGAGAGGAGGCACTGGACTAAGGCTATCGATACCCATCGAATCGGACCGCCCTGTAGGCGAGTATAATAAAGGGTTATTTTCTTGTCTTGCAGGCCGGATTGGGGGCTTATATATAGCTTATATAATACATGTATTGGCCTTACCTCATATGGGAAGAACCTGACGACAGGTTACCTTTAATTTTTTTCATTCTACTTTGCAGGGTATCAAAGTTGTACTTTTGAAAATTGCGAATTTTTCCAAATTTTAGATAAAATTACGATATTTTCACAAATAAATGAAAACCTATAGACTTAAATATACCACTAAGGTAAAGTACATTGTGTCATGAAAAAATAATTTCAAAATCACTTACATTGTAGTATTCCAGAGTTATTCCCATGTAAAGTAAAACTGGTCAGAATTTTAAAAAGAAAAAAAAAAAAGTGGAGTTAAACGGAGTCTGTCACTTCCAATATTGTCATTTAAAGGAAACCTGTCAGGTCCCCCATGCCTTCCAATCCAGCAGCATTCAGCTGCATGTGATTACTCCCTCCCTAACCAGCTGTGTATACCATAATTATTTTAAAAAACATTTATATCCTACGCTTTTCCTATGCTAATGAAGGCTTTGACTAGTCGATGGGGCATAAGTTGCTCGAGACTAATCAGCCCTAGTTCCATGTTTTCACGCCCTGGTGGGTGTGATAACATAATTTCCACGAGCCGGCGTCATCGCCGGCTTATGCAAATCTAGCACATGCGCACTGCTCATTCTCATTCCGACAGCATCACAGAGTCTCTGAAGCCGGGTGCACTTTCTGGCTTCAGAGAAGCACAGTGGGCATTTACAGAAGTCATCTTCTGAATTTCCGGATATGCGCAGTGTGCACCTGGCTTCAGAGGCGCACTTCACATGACTGGAAGCCATCTTCTGAACTTCTGGACATGCGCAGTGCGCGCCTCCGAAGCTGAGAAGCGTACACCTGGCTTCAGAGGTGCACATCGCATGACTGGAATCAATCTTCTGAACTTCCTGACCTGACAGGTTCCCTTTAAGCTAGTCATTGTATTGACTCTGCTACGTTACTGCACCCCTGGTCACTTAGGACAAAAATTACTAGCATAGAATATATGGAGGGGACATCCAAAGGAACAAGGAGGACAGATCTTCATGATAGGCGTTTTCTGTGTGTGGTCAGAAGGCATTAAATAGATATTTATGTAAAGCTAACCTTGACCAAACTGCTATGCCCAGCTATCGCCCCATATCACTGCTCCCGTTTGTCTCCAAACTGCTTTAGCAGCATGTCCATGGTCAACTTTCCTCCCACCTCTCATCTAACTCTCTCCTTGACAACCTCCAATCTGACTTCTGCCCCCACCACTCCATCGAAACTGCCCTGACAAAAATTACTAGTGACTTAATCACAGCCAAAGCTAACACCGTTCTCCATCCTCCTCCTTCTCTACCTGTCCTCTGCTTTTGACAGAGTCAACCACTGCCTACTGCTACAGATTCTTTCTTCCCTCGGCATCAAAGGCCTTGCCCTGTTCTGGATTGCCTCATACCTTTCCGACCGCACATTTAGCGTTTCCCACTCCCACACTACCTCCTCATCCCGCCCTCTCTCTGTTGGAGTCCCTCAAGGCTCTGTCCTAGGGCCCCTACTTTTTTCCATCTATACCCTTGGCCTAGGACAACTCATAAAGTCCCATGGCTTCCAGTACCACCTATATGCAGACAACACTCTGATCTACCTATCTGGCTCAGATATCGCCTCTCTGCTGTCCAGAATCACGGAGTGTCTGTCAGCCATATCATCCTTCTTCAACTCTCGCTTCCTAAAACTCAATGTAGACAAAACCAAACTCATCATCTTTCCCCCATCTCGCGTATCCCCCCTACCTTCTCTATCTATTATGGTAGACGGCAATACGCTCTCTCCCGAACCTGAAATCCGCTGCCTTGGGGTACCTCTCGACTCTACCCTGTCCTTCAAACCGCCATTCAAACTTGCCACCTCCTGTTGCCTCCAACTCAAAAATATTGCCAGACTCCGTCCCCTTCCTCAGCCCACAATCTACCAAAACTCTTGTGCATACCCTCATTATCTCCCGCCTCGATTACTGCAACACCCTCCTCTGTGGCCTCCCTGCTAACTCCCTTGCACCACTCCAGTCTGTCTTCAACTCTGCTGCTTGACTAATCCACCTCTCTCCTCGCTACTCCCCTGCTTCTCCCCTCTGCAAATCCCTCCACTGGCTCCCAATTCCCCAACGAATCCAGTTCAAACTACTAACACTGATCTACAAATTCATCCACAATCTGTCCCCTCCCTATATCTCTGAAGTAATCTCCCACTATCTTCCCTCACGTAATCTTCAATCCACCCCAGACCTCCTACTCTCCTCCACACTTAGGCTACGTTCACATTTGCGTTGTTGGGCGCAGCGTCGGCTACGCGACGCAACCAACAATGCATGTACACAACGCAGCGTTTTGCGACGCATGCGTTGTCATAAGATCCTACAGATCGGGACTTTCGGCGCAGGGAAAGCGCTACAAGTAGCGTCCCCTGCGCCCTGTCTTGTGCGTCTATATGACGCATGCGTCGTAAAACGCAGTACAACGCATACCGGCGCATGTCCATGCGCCCCCCATATTAAAGATAGAGGCGCATCACGCATGCGTCGGTATGCGTCGACGACACTGCGCCCAACAACGCAAATGTGAGCGTAGCCTTATTCGTTCCTCACACAACTGCCTCCAAGATTTCTCCCGAATCTCCCCCATCCTCTGGAATTCCACGCCTCAACACGTCCCATTATCCACCACCCTCAGATCCTTCAGACAGAACCTGAAAACCCATCTCTTCAGGAAAGCCTAACAGCCTGCAATAACTATTCTGCCGCCTCACCAACCACCTGAGCTGCTGCCGCCTCACCAACCACCCGAGCTGCTGCCACCTCTCCAACCTGAGCTGCTGCCGCCTCACCAACCACCCGAGCTGCTGCCACCTCTCCAACCACCTGAGCTGCTGCTGCCTCACCAATCACCCGAGCTGCTGCTGCCGCCTCACCACCACCAGTGCTGCAGCACCCCGACCTCCTGTCTCTTCCCCATTATCCCGAAGAATGTAAGTCTGCAAGGACAGGGTCCTCTCCCCTCTGTACCAGTCCGTCATTGTAAATTTGTTTACTGTCAACGATATCTATAACCCTGTATGTAACCCCTTTTCTCATGTACAGCACCATGGAATTAATCGTGCTATATAAAAAAAATAATAATAGTAATAATAATAATCTGGCAGTCCACAACAAGTCCTCCGCACAGGTGTGACTGACATCCTAGGCAGTAAAGCCAGCCAGTGATCAACTTGGACATGGTAGACTTGGCGGAGTGGTAGCTGGATGACATAACAATGCTGCCTATAATGAAACAAATTACACAGTAAATTAGCATTCTATTAAAAATAATGTTCCTAGAGTGCTTCTTATATGTTGGATACAGAGCAATTAGGATTTATTTTACTTATGAACTATGGAGTAGTTGTTTCACTTATTCTACTTGGATATTTAATATTTGGAAATTACAAATAACTGCAAGTCACCTAAATTTACTTCATAGTAGAACAATCTGTGTGTTTTGTTTTTTTTATCTTGCTACATTCTGAACCTGAATTTTATGTGTTTTCCTCCAGATAATATTGAATCAACATACACCCCTATTATAAATTTCTCTTGTGGAATTATGGCTGGTATTCTGGCATCTGTAATCACTCAACCTGCTGATGTTGTCAAAACACATATGCAGCTTTCTCCAGAAAAGTACCGTTGGACTGGTGAGACTGCCCACTTTATTTATCAGGTATTAAACTTTTACTACAAATTAATAATACAATGAACTGTGTCAAGAAAGATCAAGTAGGTTTGATTATCTGACACTTTTTAAGCAATTTAATATGGAATTTTTAACGACTGAAATGAGAAAACAACTTGTAAATATTTAATCTTGTCTCGACTTGTGACATAACATGCGGGATATCAATGAATGAAGCCAGCTGAGGAGCTACAGTGAGTTTTTGATGCTGCATATTTTCGCTACACAAAAAAGTGCAACGTCTTACAGTTCCAGCAACGTGGTTGGGATTTGTAGAAATCTTATTCCCGCTGTACTTTTTTCAGGTTTTTTTTTTTTTTTTTTTTTTTTTTACACTGCGTAAACTGTCCTTTGTACTTGTTTGAAACATGTACCTTAAATTTCTCTTGTGGGTAGTATAAGATTTTTCTGCTGGTTTTCCTCACTGAATAGCACGAGATGTTGAAAATCCAAAGGTAAAAACGCATAAGCATTTTTAGAGCATTTTCTCTATGGAAACACGTTAAATTAGTATATAATGCACACATGACTATATCAATTTATTTCTGTCAAAGCCAAATATCTGGAAGTATAAAAAGCAGTTTTATTTAAAACATGACACACTTAAACGAGACAAAAATCACAGCGTAAAAAAAAAGTGTACTCAAAAACGCAATAAAAAAAGTAACCTCATTTAGTTAGGTGCAGACATACTGCAAAAATCTGCAATATCAAAATCTCACCAAATACTAATCGTTGGAAAGTAGCCTTATAAAGCAGACGTGCATGGTAACGGCAGCAATAGGAACTGAGCTTTGATTGCTGCTGTCAATTTCAAAAGGCGGCATAAAAGGCATACTGTACGATGGGTACTCCATTCCAGGTGCCCATTGTCCCCCTCCATACAATCACATGGAGCCTGTGATGCGGCTGCAGTGCAGTTTAGCACAACCTTCACCAGGGGGTGCTGGTGAGGGAAGAGAGGTTGCACACTAACAGCGTAGCACTGAGCAGCCGCACAGGTGTCACAGGTAACGAAAGAGAGGTCAGGCGAGTCAGAAACTGTCAGGAGCAGCAGAGGTCACAGCATGCACAAAGTCAGAGACAAGCCAGACGTCAGAGCCAAACGGGAGCACGGTATTCAAAACATGAGACGTAATATAAAGTCTGGGTACAATCCAGAAGTCAAAGCCGGTCGGGGAACAAGGTATCAGAGACGGAAGGCAAGAGGCGCAGGGTACAGAGATCAGGCAGAGTCATACACTGTAAGGAAAACCACCAGATGAACAGTATGTCAGGGATAGGGAACTGGTCTCGCACAAATACGGGAAGTCAGAGGCAGAAGGATCACCAAGGTATACGGGTCAGCTGCTCTAGCCTGGAAGCATGAACTATCACTGACATTGGTCAGCAGACTGCGGAGGACTGAAAAAGCCTAGCCAGCTCCAAAACGAGGCAGAGGTTGTTAACCCCTCTCCAGAGAGGGAATAACCGAAAACAAACTCCAGACTCGATCATGACAGAGCCTATCGCAATGGCAGCCAGAGGCCTACTGAAGGCCATCATTCCTTATCAGTTCTGCTCTGAATCCCAGTCACATAAGAAACCATGATTTTTTTTTTTTTTGTTTAAAGGGAATCTGTCACCCCAAAAATGGCCTATAAACTAAGGCCACCGGCATCCGGGCTTATCTACAGCATTCTGTAATGCTGTAGATAAGCCCCCAATGTATCCTGAAAGATAAGAATAACAGGTTATATTATACTCACCCAGGAGCGGTCCCGCTGTGGTCCGGCCCAATGGGCATCGCCGTCCGGGTCTGGCGCCTCCCATCTTCATATGATGACGTCCTCTTTTTGCCGCGGCTCCGGCGCAGGCGTACTTTGTCTACCCTGTTGAGGGCAGAGCAAAGTACTGCAGTGCGCAGGCGCCGGGCCTCTCTGACCTTTCCCGGCGCCGCGGCAAGAAGAGGACGACATGGTATGAAGATGGGAGGCCCCGGACCGCGACGCCCATCAGAACGGACCGCAGCGGGACCGCCCCTGGGTGAGTATAATATAACCTCTTTTTCTTATCTTTCAGGATACATCGGGGGGCTTATCTACAGCATTACAGAATGCTGTAGATAAGCCCCTGATGCCGGTAGCCTTAAGGTACCATCACACTAAGCGACGCTGCAGCGATAGACAACGATGCTGATCGCTGCAGCGTCGCTGTTTGGTCGCTAGAGAGCTGTCACACAGACCGCTCTCCAGCGACCAACGATGCCGAGGTCCCTGGGTAACCAGGGTAAACATCGGGTTGCTAAGCGCAGGGCCGCGCTTAGTAACCCGATGTTTACCCTGGTTACCAGCGTAAAAGTAAAAAAAACAAACAGTACATACTCACCTGCGCGTCCCCCGGCGTCCGCTTCCCGCACTGACTGAGCGCCGGCCCTAACAGCAGAGCGGTGACGTCACCGCTGTGCTGTGCTTTCACTTTCCGGTCCCTGCGCTCAGTCAGTGTGGGAAGCGGACGCCGGGGGACGCGCAGGTGAGTATGTACTGTTTGTTTTTTTTACTTTTACGCTGGTAACCAGGGTAAACATCGGGTTACTAAGCGCGGCCCTGCGCTTAGCAACCCGATGTTTACCCTGGTTACCAGCGTAAAACATCGCTGGTATCGTTGCTTTTGGTGTCAAACCTGACGATAAACGCCGGTCTGACGACCAAATAAAGTTCTGAACTTTCTTCAACGACCAGCGACATCACAGCAGGATCCTGATCGCTGCTGCCTGTCACACTCAACGATATCGCTAGCTAGGACGCTGCAACGTCACAGATCGCTAGCGATATCGTCTAGTGTGACGGTACCTTTAGTTTATAGGCCATTTTTGAGGTGACAGATTCCCTTTTGCCAGGTGGGACATCAGGGGGATTCGTGCAGATCCCACAGCTGCCACATATTTGTCATGGGACACCACTCGGCCGCCTCCAATCATCAGGACAATTACACAATTGACTGACAAGTGATGGACGAGGCTGTGGTAGTTTCCACTACTAGGGCTGTTATCTGGGAAACTCAGTGACTGTATGATATATACACCTACGATTCCAACACATGGTATATAATGAGGTATGGAACAGCAGAACAATTTTTACTCACAATGGGTGCCAGGCCTCCATACAAATGTCCAATTTGTTATTTAGTATAGAGTATAAAAAGGAGACCGCACTCCAAATGCAAAATGATGGACTTTATTAAGCCCAAATGGCAAGGTTATGGTTCACAGAACGTTTCTCAAGCAAGGTACAAGTGCAAATAGTGGGTATATTTAGTTACTAGTGATGAGCGAGTGTACTCGTTGTTTGGGTTTTCACGAGCACGCTCGGGTGGTCTCCGAGTATTTGTAACTGCACGGAAATTTCGTTTTTGTTGAGGCAGCTGCATGATTTACGGCTGCTAGCCAGCCCGAGTACATGTGGGGGTTGCATGGTTGCTAGGGAATCCCTACACGTATTCAAGCTGTCTATCGGCCGTAAATCATGCAGCTGAGGCAGGGAAAAAACTAAATCTCCGAGCAGTTACAAATACTCGGAGACCACCCGAGCGTGCTCGGGAAAACCCGAGCAACAAGTACACTCGCTCATCTGTACACAAATTAGAAGAAAAAGCTAGGACCACAAAAAAGGTGATCACCACATAGTAAATTTATAATTCACTTTTATTATATGCAAAAGTACAAGAACAACACCTTTAAAAGCATTTAACTTGCCCCTGATGAAGCCACCTGGAGTGGCGACACGTTTTGGGCCTTTAGTCCAATCTCGGTGAACTTTTTGCTTTGCAGAAATGGATATGGATATACTGAGCAATTGATCTACCTCCTGAGATTTTCCTGGTACACATTCACTCAGTGGTCTGCTGGTCTGTATATTCCGGCCTTCATCTTTTCCTTTGACCAGCTTTTCAATGCATACGCTTTTTTTCTTGTGACCATTGTTTATTATTGCCTGTTGAATAGGCATATATCCCGTGGGCAGTGCACAGCCCTCTCATTGGGGATATTGTGGATATTTTTCATATGGGGCCTATAGGATAAGTTGTGGTGGTACCAGGTTTATCAGTTTATACATTAGGAGGCTCTTGGGTTGCATCTGCATACATAGAAGTATAGACAGATTTTCAGTGGACACATTAGCCTATTTAGATACACCTTTTGGGGTGGTGAATTGCCATTTATTTTGTTATTGTGTTCCTAAGATTGTCGTTACTCGACTCCCTTTTTTGGGTGGAGTAATCTACACACCATTATTATTTATTTTTTGCAAGTGGTGTGCTGTTTGTACCTTGTATTTTCTGATGTGTATTTTTTCCACATTGATGTTAATTGTCACTGTGATTTCTTTTGGGCATTACCCTATTATGGGCAACAGTTATAATTGTTTAGTCACATGGGTGACTTTTAAAATGTTTTTAAATGTGTTGTTCTTGTACTTTTGCATATAATAAAAGTGAATTATTCATTTACTATGTGGTGATCACCTTTTTTTGTGGCCCTAGCTTTTTTTTTCTAATTTGTGTACTGTTGTTGTTGGGCCCTAGGTTGATCCCCAGTGTTATTGTTCGGTGGTGCCCTCCATCCCTGTTGTTTCATACACGCGATTATCACTAATAGTTACAAACATTATTTGTGCAATTACATCTCTTTAATCTTATTCGTGTTTCCATAAACTTTTTATAAGTAAAATGTCATTATGTTATCTATACCACAGTTAATATGCAATACAAGCATATACTGTATATTGTAAAAAAAAACATACACAATAGTTCAGTGCAAATTTCATATAAAGTGCTTTATGCCTTAAGTATCCATAAACAACCAGATGCGTAGATCTTAAAGGGGCTGTCCAATACTAGTACAACCCCTTCTTAAATGAAATGTTCGGCCACGAAAAAATAATAAAGCCTATACTCGCCTCCCGTAACGTTTCCGTTCCCTTGGTGTCGACACTCACTCTCCGTGGGGCTGTGATGCGGTTTTGACATGTGACGCCGGTGCCCAATCACTCTCTCCACCTTCGGGCTAACTGAACATGAAGAGGAAGCCATGGCTGCAGCTCATCCTGGACTTTCTCTTAATGTTCGATTTGTCCAAAGGCAGAGACAGTGACGCCAGCTCTGATTGAACGTCACTTAGTGTCCGATACCCAACCTCATTACAGTCCTGGAACCGCGAGAGCCGACACTGCTGGAATGGTTTCGAAACAGGAGATGAGTATAGGCTTTATTATTTTATTGGGGCTGAACATTTCGTTTAAGAAGGGGTTGTCCTATAAGTGGACAAATCCTTAAATTAAAGTTGGGATTCACCCAGTAATTAAATTCGTAAAGTTTGAAGATCATTTCAGTAATGGTCTCTGTGTCCCATACATGCGCGCTATGTCGTACACATAGCTTGTTATTTTTACCAATGATAATGCTTGCTGAATTCCTGTTTCTGTCACGCATGCGCACTGTGTTAATCGGCATAATGGGTGCCATATTGGAAATGAGAAACCATGCTCTGTACACTGCTGTCATGTGTTCTATTTCTTCTGATGCCATATTGCAGATGGGAAAAATACAATAACATTGCTCACATATCTTTATATCTTTCATCAATAATTTAATACAAATTCCCATATAGTGCCAACCAGCAATATATAATTAAACTGAAATGTCTCTATTTTAGAAATGGGGACTTACAGTATTATAGTGCGTCTTATAGTCCAAATGTAGCTTACTGTTTTTGGGCGGTGAAGTAGAGTTACAGGAGGAGGCAGGTTCTCTGCTGCAGGAAGCCGGCGATGGGAGGAGGGGGGTGAGGCTGTGGACCTTGGACTTCCAGAAAATATCAGCGGTAAGCAGATTCCCCGCTCTTCTCATTGACTTCCCAGCAGTGGGCTTCAAGAACATGTCCACCAGAGGCTGCATATGCACAGATGCAGATTGAAATCCCGATACCAGATGGATAGATGGGTATCTAGATATATATAGATATGGAGATAGATATATATGTACCCCGATATAATCACTGTCAACTCCACAATGACAAAAGGAACGACTATCTGCCACCACCAATTGTTCATACAGACCGGTTGGATCAGGGCTGCCACAAGGAATTTCGGGGCCCCATACTGGCAAAATTTTCGGGGCCCCCTTAAGACTCCCCCCAGGCTCCACCCCAGCCCCACCTCCACCCCTCGAACCTTATACACAGTCCCACCTCCCACTCATAGAAAAACTCCACATCTGCACCATGTCCTCACCAATCACACATTAACAATTCCCATCACCAGATCACAGATATAGCCAGCAGCTTTGTTTTGGCCAAAAGATTTTTTTTAGGCTGCAACCACAACAAGGTAGACTCTTTTAGCCGGGACCTACTCTACTCTAAACTATTAAACATTTGCCCCCTGTCTCCATTCCTGCCCCCCTGTGTCTCCATTCCTGCCCCCCTGTGTCTCCATTCCTGCCCCCCTGTGTCTCCATTCCTGCCCCCCTGTGTCTCCATTCCTGCCCCCCTGTGTCTCCATTCCTGCCCCCCTGTGTCTCCACTCCTGCCCCCCTGTCTCCACTCCTGCCCCCTTGTGTTTCCATTTCTGCCCCCATGTGTTTAAATTTCTACCCCCGTGTTTCCATTTCTGCCCCCCCCCCGTGTTTCCATTTCTGCCCCCCCGTGTTTCCATTTCTGCCCCCCGTTTCCATTTCTGCCCCCGTGTTTCCATTTCTGCCCCCCTGTGTTTCCATTTCTGCCCCCCTGTGTTTCCATTTCTGCCCCCCTGTGTTTCCATTTCTGCCCCCCTGTGTTTCCATTTCTGCCCCCCTGTGTTTCCATTTCTGCCCCCCTGTGTTTCCATTTCTGCCCCCCTGTGTTTCCATTTCTGCCCCCCGTGTTTCCATTTCTGCCCCCCGTGTTTCCATTTCTGCCCCCCTGTGTTTCCATTTCTGCCCCCCTGTTTCCATTTCTGCCCCCCTGTTTCCATTTCTGCCCCCCTGTTTCTATTTCTGCCCCCCTGTTTCCATTTCTGCCCCCGTTTCCATTTCTGCCCCCCTGTTTCCATTTCTGCCCCCCTGTTTCCATTTCTGCCCCCCTGTTTCCATTTCTGCCCCCCTGTTTCCATTTCTGCCCCCCCTGTGTTTCCATTTCTGCCCCCCCTGTGTTTCCATTTCTGCCCCCCCTGTTTCCATTTCTGCCCCCTGTGTTTCCATTCCTGCCCCCCTGTGTCTCCATTCCTGTTCCCTTTGTTTCGATTTCCCCAGTTATAATTAACCCCTTCATGACCGTGGGATTTTTTGTTTTTCCGTGTTCGTTTTTCACTCCCCTTCTTCCCAGAGCCATAACTTTTTTATTTTTACGTCAATTTGGCCATGTGAGGGCTTATTTTTTTGCAGGACGAGTTGTACTTTTGAACGACATCATTGGTTTTACCATGTCATGTACTAGAAAACGGGAAAAAAATTCCAAGTGAGGTGAAATTGCAAAAAAAGTGCAATCCCACACTTGTTTTTTGCTTGGCTTTTTTGCTAGGTTCACTAAATGCTAAAACTGACCTGCCATTATGATTCTCCAGGTCATTACGAGTTCATAGACACCTAACATGACTAGGTTATTTGTTACCGAAGGGGTGAAAAAAAATTCCAAACTTTGCTAAAAAAAAAAAAAAAAAAAAAAATTGCGCCATTTTCCGATACCGACCATTTTTCATGATCTGGGGTCGGTTGAGGGCTTATTTTTTGCATGCCGAGCTGGCGTTTTTAATGATTCCAATTCGGTGCAGATATGTTATTTTGATCGCCCGTTATTGCATTTTAATGCAATGTCGCGGCGACCAAAAAAATGTAATTCTGGCCTTTCGATTTTTTTTCTCGTTACGCCGTTTAGCGATCAGGTTAATGCTTTTTTTTTTATTGATCGGGCGATTCTGAACGTGGCGATACCAAATATGTGTAGATTAGATTTTTTTTTATTGATTTATTTTGATTGGGGCGAAAGGGGGGTGATTTAAACTTTTATATTTTTTTTTTATTTTTTTCACATTTTTTTTAACTTTTTTTTTTTTACTTTTGCCATGCTTCGATAGCCTCCATGGGAAGATAGAAGCAGGCACAGCACGATCGCCTCTGCTACATAGCAGCGATCTGCTGTTCGCTGCTATGTAGCAGAAAATCAGGTGTGCCGTGAGCGCCGACCACAGGGTGGCGCTCACAGCTACCGGCGATCAGTAACCATAGAGGTCTCAAGGACCTCTATGGTTGCCATTCTGAAGCATCGCCGACCTCCAATCATGTGACGGGGGTCGGCGATGCCGTCATTTCCGGCCGCCCGGCCGGATGCGGTAGTTAAATGCCGCTGTCTGAATCGCGATTTCACCCGCCGCTATTGCGGGCACATGTCAGCTGTTCAAAACAGCTGACATGTCCTGGCTTTGATGCGGGCTCACCGCCGGAGCTCTGCATCAAAGCAGGGGAGCTGACATCAGACGTACTATCCCGTCCGATGTCAGTAAGGGGTTAATCCTATATGTTCAATTTGAGGGTGATATGCCCCCTATCTGGAGAAGTCTTTGAGTTTTACAGTCTTTCTCTACGACAAATATACTACAATATTATTGTGTTGTGTGTGTGTGAATGTAAGGGTCTCTAAGGACTGTTGCTCGTCTCTCTCCTTTAAGAACTGACCCGGCTCTCATTGAAACATGTGGATGTTATAAAACTACTGATATGTTCATGTGTGCTGCTATATTGATGCCACTTTGTGTGCTGTTGTACAGTGTGGATTACTTTGTTATAGGGAAAGAGTAGTACCGTAGTTTAGGGTAATTGCAGTACCCCAAGGTGGACACTAGATGGGGCACCTTAGTGTATAGCTCATTCATAGGAGTGGCCAGTCGTGGGTAAGACCAGAGTATTTCCTGATCAGAGTTCAGTGAAGACAGGGAGCTGGTACAGCTCATAGGGGCATAGAGCCCCAGGCATCCCGTAGGGCAGAGGTCCCCAACCTTTCTGACCTTGAGAGCCACATCCAGCTATGAAAGAGGGTCGTGAGCCACATTCAGCTCTGAGAGAGAGGGTCGCGAGCCTCAGCCAGCTCTTCCCCCACTCTCAATAGTGACACCGAGAGCCTCCATTATCGTTATAATGACAACCAAAGCTTCTCCACTGAAATCACACCAAGGCAGCATGCCAAGCTCCACTGTTTCCTATCTCACTCCCATTCAAATCTGCTCTTCTGTACAGAGCTACACACAAAAGTAACTATTTAGGGATCTGCTCTTAATAGATATTTACATCTGGTGATAATGCACCAAGCTGACAGGCAGCCGCGAGCCACACATCATGGGCTTGCGAGCCACATGTGGCTCCCGAGCTACAGGTTGGGGACCCCTGCCGTAGGGCTTCAGAGCCTGGGATGACACCGTGATCCTGTAACGCTTCCATGGGAGAAGCCCAGCCATCCAGGGCCAGTAAGCCAGAACAGCAGCAGAGACCGCAGTGATGGCAGTAGTAGGAACTGGAGCTGCAGGAGAAGTCACGGCAGTACAGAAGGGCAGGTCGCTCACCATATGGCTGATCATCGCATGGGCTGAGGGAACCCCCAAGCGCAGAGAGTCTGAACAGGGAGGGACGCTGAGGAACCGTATGATACGGTCCAACCCAGGCACGTGCTGTGTGACAAGAAGAGAAGTACAGGGAAAGAGAAAAAAATGTTTAGTGTGGAATCTGTTATTAAAGCTGCAACGAAGATGGATGTTCTGCGAAAACAGAGTAAAGTTTTGCATTTGAAGTTTGAAACGAACTCTTGTCTTTGTGCTCAACAACACCAGCAGACGAACTTCAGCAGCCCTGATAGGACCCTGACTATGCAGAGGGT
The DNA here is from genome assembly GCF_051348905.1 of Ranitomeya variabilis. Lineage (NCBI taxonomy): Eukaryota > Metazoa > Chordata > Amphibia > Anura > Dendrobatidae > Ranitomeya > Ranitomeya variabilis. Next base: position 115,867,308 of record NC_135239.1, on the reverse strand, counting down.
GCAGCAGAAGGTATGCAAGAAAAGGGACACTGTTTTCATGTGGCGGGGGGCCAGGGCGTGTGTAAACAAATAGTCTCAGCCACAACTACGGCCCTGGCCCTCCCTCGTGTGTGTATACATAGAATAGAAGAGCACAGATTCAATTCTCTTGGGGTGTCTAAAATGAGAGATTGAAAATGGTGGGGGGATTAAAATGTGTGCCATGTCTTTTTTTGCATTGTAAGTGCACAGTACACAGCTTTAGAAAAGTTATACATACCGTATTTAAATTCAGTGTGTTAACCCATATCTCATAATCTTCTCAGATTCCATAAAAAAACGCCAGCTGACAGATTGCTTTCAAAAATAGAGATTTGAAAAAGTATAAAAATTAACATTTTGTATTTCCTCATCCGTAAAAGTCCGACATATCAAAATATAAAATTATTTGGACTCTATATAAAGACAGCCCTCCCCAAAAAAACTATGGAATTGAGTTTTTTTTTGCCATTTGACTGCCCTTAGGGTACTGTCACACAGTGCAATTTTGATCGCTACGATGGTACGATTCGTGACGTTCTAGCGATATCGTTACGATATTGCAGTGTCTGACACGCAGCAGCGATCAGGGACCCTGCTGAGAATCGTACGTCGTAGCAGATCGTTTGGAACTTTCTTTCGTCGCTTGATCACCCGCTGACATCGCTGGATCGTTGTGTGCGACACCGATCCAGCGATGTGTTCGCTTGTAACCAGGGTAAACATCGGGTAACTAAGCGCAGGGCCGCGCTTAGTAACCCGATGTTTACCCTGGTTACCAGCGTAAACGTAAAAAAAACAAACAGTACATACTCACATTCCGGTGTCTGTCCTCCGGCGTCTCAGCTTCTCTGCACTGTGAGCGCCTGCCGGCCGGAAAGCGAGCACAGCGGTGACGTCACCGCTGTGCTTTCCGGCTATGGTGCTTACACAGTGGAGAGAAGCAGAACGCCGGGGGACAGACACCGGAATGTAAGTATGTACTGTTTGTTTTTTTTACGTTTATGCTGGTAACCAGGGTAAACATCGGATTACTAAGCGCGGCCCTGCGCTTAGTAACCCGATGTTTACCCTGGTTACCTGGGGACTTCGGCATCGCTCCAGCGCCGTGATTGCAACGTGTGACCGCAGTCTACGACGCTGGAGCAATAATCATACGACGCTGCGACGTCACGGATCGTGCCGTTGTAGCGATCAAAATTGCACTGTGTGACAGTACCGTTAGAGGTTTAAAGGCCACGCCCCCTCATTTCCAACTGACTGTTACTCAAAGTGGGGAGCTTCACACTGCTGTGTGACATATTGTCCCAGACACAACAAGTGTTCTAAAGATAATACAAGTGCACTGGGCAGCTTATCTTTATAGTTTGAGCTCAGAGGCAATACAATAATTTTTATCTCATGTCACAAAGAGATAAGACAGCGGCACTCACCAGTTTGCTGAATCAACGTCTTTAATGTGCCTTTAATCCATGGTACAGATTATATTAGACACATTCCAAGAATTAGCGAGGGTACGGGGGAGTGCAGTGGGACGACGGCCGTTTCGTGCAATCAGCACTTCTACGGGTCCATGTGAGGTAAAATGATGTCATTTCCTTTTTAAAGGCTACATACAAATCAATTAAAAAACAAATGACTGATGTTATCATTAGGTTTACACAAATTACGTTTCACCAACTATATCAGTATAAATTATCATATATGCTTACTGAACACAGACGAAATTTATAGGAATACGGCCATATCTAGTTTATCATTCAGGCCGAGCGGTCCCTGGGCATTAGCCTTTATAATCCATTTTCCTTCCTCTCTCAACAGGAGCTTATTATGGTTACCTCCCTGAGGTGGAAATGTAACTATTTCGAGGCCTGCAAATTGCAGTAATTCAGGATTACGATTATGTTTCTCCTGCATGTGCTTTATAAGCAGCATGCAGCCTTTACCTGACACTATTGAATTATAGTGCTCTCGAAATCTAGTTACCAAGGGCCGTATTGTTTTTCCAATATAAAAATAGTTGCAAGGACAAAAAATCACAGACGACAAACTTGCTCTTACATGTTATAAAATCGCATGTTTTATATTTTTAATGGATTATCTAGTTTATGCAAATGGCAAAATCTGCAATTTTTACATTTAAAATTTCCCTTTGGTAGATCTTTTGTTAACCAGTGGTTTTGTACTGGTAATAACCTATTGTGTACCAATAAATCTCCCAGATTTTTGGTACGCTTATATGCGAATTGCGGATCTAAAGTTTTTATTTTTATTAATTCCCTATCACTTTGTAAAATGTGCCAGTTTTTTCTTACCGCTGCATAAATTGCTTTGTCAATTGGACTATGTTTAAATGTGAAAGTAAATTTTCGAATATTTTTATCACCTAGCGGGAAATTTTTTGTTCTACGTTTTTTCAGTAATTCAGATTGTGTCAGCTTTTCCGCCTGACTTTCTGCTTGGTCCAAGATTTCTACTGGATATCCTCTATTCTTAAAACGCATTTTAAGCTCAGCAATTTGTTCTTTATACACTTTATTATTAGTATTAATTTTTCTTAGCCTAACCATTTGGCTATAGGGAATGGCTTTTCTCGTGTGAGCCGGATGCGCGCTTTCATAATGCAGTAAATTGTTTGTTGCGGTCGGCTTTCTGAACACCCTAGTATTAATTTTCCCGTCCACAATCTCAACATTCACGTCTAAAAATTCCAGTGAGTTTTTACCAAAGCAATGCCGCGAGGAAGAGGTTGGCAAAAACGCATGCCACCGATGTACCCATCGCGCTGCCCGTTTTTTGTACGTACCACTTACCTATAAATTTAAAAGCATTATAGGGCAGGACAAAAGCAAGACTCTTGATAATAAAAGAAATAAACGTTTGATCTTTTCCAGTATTTTGTAAAAAATTTTCTATTGCTTTAATTCCCTGCGATTGTGGAATTCTCGTGTAGAGATTCACAACGTCTATAGAAGCTAGTGAGAAATTAGTCTGCCAATCAACATCTTGAAGGGCACGCAAAAAGTCACCACTGTCTTTTTTACGAAAGCAGGGATTTTTTTCAGAAGAGGTTTCAGCAACCAGTCCAAAAATTGCGACAAAGGCTCTGTTAAGGAATTTATCCCCGAAATTATCGGGCGACCTGGAGGTCTTTTTGCACATTTGTGTATCTTGTGTATACTATACCAGTGAGGGATATTTGGGCACTCTGGTATAAGTTTTTCTGCCCTATTTTTTTCTCAAAATACCTTTTTCCACATATTTATTCAACAAAGTTCTTAATTTTTCCTTATATTTACTTGTTGGATTATTATCGAGAAGTTGATATGTTTCTACATTATTCAATTGTGACAATCCCTCACTGATATAGCAACGTTTTTCCAAGATAACCAAATTGCCGCCCTTATCAGATTTTCTGATTACAACATCGTCCCAGGATTGTGTTTCACATAAAGCTCTAATTTCCCTTTGTAAAAGATTCTTTGCTGACTTTGGATGAATGATTGCTTCAACATCTTTTAATACCGCATTGTGAAACGCATCAATCACATTGCCAGGTGAAACTGGAGGCATAAATGTTGATTGAACTCCTCCTTTAAATGGTACAACGCAATCCATAGCAACATCATCCTGTATTTCCGGGTCGAAATCTTCGTTGATACTCATCAGGAGACATGTATCTTCAATGTCCTTAAAGTCAGTGGGGGGGTAAGCTATAAAACCCTAAATTTCCTATAGTTGCCGGAGTAACAGTTGAAACTATTGATGATTTTGCTTTTTTATTCTCTGCATTATTATAATATTTATGCAGATGCATTTTTCTTATGCTTTTGAAAAAATCAATTTTAAACTCAGTTAAATTAAAATCCTCCGGTATACAGAAATTTAAGCCTCGTGAAGGAACTTCTCCTTGTCGGTAGTTAATAGCTTTGTGTATAGATTTATAATTTGAAATGCATTTTCTGAAGTGGTCATTTCCTCCACGAAACTTGTTTCCGTTTTTTCTTTGCGTTTGCGGCCTCCCCTTCGTGTCTTGCCTCTAAAGGGGTTTCAGTATAAGTTGAGGTAGTGGCTTACTCTTTATCACCATTGTGATCCTCCACTCCACTTGAATCGGAATCTGTAATCCATCCATCTCCTGAGGATTTATTTTTATTAGCGGTATTGCGGTTTCCATAAACTTTTGTTTGTATATTTTTATTCCAAGTAAAGATTTGACCTGTACTATAATCGTTTTTATCTCTTAGGAATTTCATTTTTTTCTTTTCCTTTGTATCCATTTGTATCAAAATTAATTTCTTTTCCCATTTTTTTTTTTTTAAACGATCTATTCTGCTCTTCCGTTATTCTTGAAATTAATTCTCTTTGATTTTTCCAATTGTTCGCATAAAATACTATATTCTTTCTCATTTTGCTTTATGACTAATTCTAGGAGATTTAAGGAGCATTGTAAATGAATTTGTTCCCATGCTTGCTGAAAATTGGGATTATTTTTAAATTGCGAGATTTCTTTGTAAACTCTAAGTCCTCTTGGGACTCGATTACATTCCACATACGATTTCAAAGACTTTATTGTCCAAAATAAGTTAATTTCTTTTTCAGCTGAAAAGCCGATCTTTGTCTCTAAGGTTTTTGTACTGATTAATTCCAATTCGTCTCTTATGTTGCAGTTTGCAAAAAACTCTCCCGCATCTGGGAGATTTATTGGTACACAATAGGTTGTTACCAGTACAAAACCACTGGTTAACAAAAGATCTACCAAAGGGAAATTTTAAATGTAAAAATTGCAGATTTTGCCATTTGCATAGACTAGATAATCCATTAAAAATCGGAGGCATAAATCATAAAACATGCGATTTTATAACATGTAAGAGCAAGTTTGTGGTCTATGTGATTTTTTTTGTCCTTGCAACTATTTTTATAATGGAAAAACAATACGGCCCTTGGTAACTAGATTAGAGCACTATAATTCAATAGTGTCAGGTAAAGGCTGCATGCTGCTTATAAAGCACATGCAGGAGAAACATAATAGTAATCCAGAATTACTGCAATTTGCAGGCCTTGAAATAGTTACATTTCCACCTCAGGGAGGTAACCATAATAAGCTCCTGTTGAGAGAGGAAGGAAACTGGATTATAAAGGCTAATGCCCAGGGACCGCTCGGCCTGAATGATAAACTAGATATGGCCGTATTCCTATACATTTCGTCTGTGTTCAGTAAGCATATGTATTAATTTATACTGATATAGTTGGTGTAAACCTAATGCTAACATCAGTAATTTGTTTTGTAATTGATGTGTATGTAGCCTTTAAAAAGGAAATGACATCATTTTACCTCACATGGACCCGTAGAAGTGCTGATTGCACGAAACGGCGGCGTCCCACTGCACTCCCCCGTACCCTCGCTAATTCTTGGAATGTGTCTAATAGAATCTGTACCATGGATTAAAGGCACATTAAAGACGTTGATTCAGCAAACTGGTGGGTGCCGCTGTCTTTTATCTCTTTGTGACATGGAATATTGGATGGTCATGATTCATTAAGCTGAGCACCGGAATCCAGTTGTTTTGGATTGTCGGCAGGCGAAAGGATAAACAGGATTGAAAAAGGCAAGGGGTTGGCTATAAATGACATTGTCCTAGTGCCATTTCATTTCTAAATTTCATAAACGAATAATTTTTATCTCCCCTTTAAATTCTTCCTTATATTAAGTAGCGTGTATCTGTCTCCAATAGCCATAGGTGTAGCCGCAGTTGTTAAACATTTAGATGCAGCTGTCAACAGCAACATTTAAATGCTGCAACAACTGGTGTATGCAAGAGCAGTCTCCCATCAGTGCCCCGTAACTTGATTACAGGAGACCAATCAGTTACTATGACAGCCTGGGGTCTGCGAAAGGCCCCTGTCACTATTTTGGTTCTCTTCTAAAGCTTAAAGGGGTTTCCAGGCTTTCTTTATACTTTGTGCCTGTACTTAGGCTGCAGATGCTGACAGTTTGTAAGATTCTCCCTCAACCATCCTTTCTATATCCCTCCCTCATCCACCTATCTAGTCTAGAGTTACTGAGTCACGGACAGTGTGACCCAGGAGCGGCTGTTGGCAAAGTCTATGGGTTGTAAGAATGAGTCTCGATATAGTTTTTGTCGGATTTGCTGGACTACATCAGAGTAGGTGGACTACTTCGGCCTGTGTGGGATTTTTGTTTTAAAATAATGCTGTGAACTAGAGTGTTGGGGAGTGTTTATTTCAATAAGATATTTTTGTGTGTCCTTTTCCTTTTTGTTACCTGGTTAGTGGGCATGTCTGATGGACACCTCTCCCTTACGAACGCCAGAGTTTGATGACAGCGGACATTACACAGCTGACCCCTAAAACAATTACCCATATTGCCCTCCATCCCTCTCCCATGCATTCCTCTCTCCCTTATCCATCCCTCCTTCATCCATCCATCCATCCCTCCCTCATCAATTTCTCTCTCATCCATCCATCTCTCCCTCATCCATCCATCTCTCCCTCATCCATTCATCTCTCCCTCATCCATCCATCTCTCCCTCATCCATCCATCTCTCCCTCATCCATCCATCTCTCCCTCATCCATCCATCTCTCCCATATCCATCCATCTCTCCCTCATCCATCCATCTCTCCCTCATCCATCCATCTCTCCCTCATCCATCCATCTCTCCCTCATCCATCCATCTCTCCCTCATCCATCCATCTCTCCCTCATCCATCCATCTCTCCCTCATCCATCCATCTCTCTCTCATCCATCCATCTCTCTCTCATCCATCCATCTCTCTCTCTCATCCATCCATCTCTCTCTCTCATCCATCCATCTCTCTCTCATCCATCCATCTCTCTCTCATCCATCCATCTCTCTCTCTCATCCATCCATCTCTCTCTCTCATCATCCATCCCTCCCTCCCTCATCAATTTCTCTCTCATCCATCCATCTCTCCCTCATCCATCCATCTCTCCCTCATCCATCCATCTCTCCCTCATCCATCCATCTCTCCCTCATCCATCCATCTCTCCCTCATCCATCCATCTCTCCCTCATCCATCCATCTCTCCCTCATCCATCCATCTCTCCCTCATCCATCCATCTCTCACTTCGTCCATCCATCTCTCCCTCATCCATCCCTCCCTTATCCCTCCCGCATCCGTCCAGCTCTCCCGCATCTGTCCAGCTCTCCCGCATCTGTCCAGCTCTCACTTCATCCGTCCATCTCTCACCTCATCCATCCATCTCTCCCTCATCCATCCCTCCCGCATCCGTCCATCCCTCCCGCATCCGTCCATCCCTCCCGCATCCGTCCATCTCTCCCGCATCCGTCCATCCCTCCCGCATCCGTCCAGCTCTCCCGCATCCGTCCAGCTCTCCCGCATCCGTCCAGCTCTCCCTCATCCATCCCTCCCGCATCCGTCCATCCCTCCCGCATCCGTCCATCCCTCCCGCATCCGTCCATCCCTCCCGCATCCGTCCAGCTCTCCCGCATCCGTCCATCCCTCCCGCATCCGTCCAGCTCTCCCGCATCCGTCCAGCTCTCCCGCATCCGTCCAGCTCTCCCGCATCCGTCCAGCTCTCCCGCATCCGTCCAGCTCTCCCGCATCCGTCCAGCTCTCCCGCATCCGTCCAGCTCATCTAGAGTTTGCCACTTCAAGCACAGCACAGTGTGACCCTGAAGTAACTGTTGTCAAAGTCTATGGAGTGTCAGAATGAGGCTCCATAGAGTTTGTTGGATTTTCTAAACTACATCAGATTAGGTGGGCTTTGTTGGACCTGCATTATTTTATTTTTAATTTTTAATCTGTGAATGAGGGAATATTGGGGACGGTTGACTACAACAAGGTATTTTTTGTTTTTGTTTCCTTTTTATTACCGGGTTGGTAATGGGCGTAATAAACAACAGAGAGCAACAACAGCATAAATTGCCAATAAAAACAAATTTTATTCAGTCATAATAAAAAACTAGGCAAAACATCTAATGTGAACAAGGTGACTGCTAGCCATGAGCATAGACAGCAAACAACAAAATTCAAAGTGCATAAAGTATCTGGTGAGAGTAAAGCCAATATTACAAAGATAAGTTAATGAGATGTACGGTTACCAGTAAAATTATATGTCTGGCAATAAGTAAATGGAAAGACAGCACTTACATGAGTAGGTCACTTGTTTGTGTGGTGTCCCCGGCGCCCTATTCATGTTTTGTGTTCCCAGCTAGGCTGAACTGCCGTGACCTCAGCATACTGGGAAAAAGTCAGTGATGAGATCACCGGGAGAATTGCTCACTGTGATGTGCGGTGAAGTCAGTGACTTTTTCCCACGGTGCTGAGGTCACCACAGTTAAGCCCGGCTGGGAACGCAGCCTCATTGACCTGCGGTAACCTTGCTGATGTTGCCACTAGTCACTGAGGCTGCGCTCTCAGCAGCTCATTCACCAGTGGTTGTCAGCCTGGAAGGTCAAATCTTGGCACAGTCTAGGTTGAAAACTATTAATCTGTGAGCATATATTCCCTTTAAAAACAACCTTTAATATTTAGGTAATTAAACAACACCTACCCAGTGAAAAAATTGGTTAACTACCAAAAATAAAGCTGACCAAAAAACTTGCCTAACAAAAAACCCTGCAAGAGGCCTAGTGGTGCTCCTGCCTGGCTGTGTAGGTTGGCACCCTAAGGGATGATTTTTTGGCTCCCCCACTCAACGTGGACTACCCCTCACTCCCCTATTATAGCTGGGAATATAGGTGGGAAAACAATATCTTATAGAGCAGAGCTTAAAAAAAAGTAATGCTTTGATATCTTAAATATCTATAAGGATTTCCTGCAGGTATCTTGTAAGGCACACTAGGTAATATAATAGACAAATGGTTTAGCTGGAGTTCGTCCTGAGGGTGCTGCACCTGCTGGTGATCACAAACAAATAGTGGAGGAAAAGGAAGTGTGTCGTAACATCCATCCAGGATATAAGTAAAATCTTTCTTTCTTGAAATATAGATTAAAACATGGTAAAATGAAACCTCAGTAAAACTGATGTGTTTCTGGTGTATACAACACCTTTATTCATAGGTTTTCCTATGAATAAGGGTGTTGTATACACCAGAAACGCGTCAGATTAAATTGGCGAATATTGCAAATTCTGCGATCGTGAGCCAAACTGAATATTGAAATATTTGCTCATCTCTACTCAAAACCACATTCAAGAAGTTTATTAAAGGGCACCTGTCACCCCGTTTTTTCAGTATGAGATAAAAATACTGTTAAATAGGGCCTGAGCTGTGCATTACAACAGTGTATTTTGTGGACCCCGATTCCCCACCTATGCTGCCAAAATACGTTACCAAAGTAGCCGTTTTCGCCTGTCAATCAGGCTGGTCTGGTCAAAAGGGCGTGGTGTCTTCCCCCAGATCTTGCCTAGTTTTCCGTTGGTGGCGTAGTGGTTTGCGCATGCCCAAGGTCCCGAATCCACTGCACAGGGGAGTTAAAAGAGCGCGATGTGCACTATTTCATTGGTGATCGGTGGGGGCGGCCATCTTCCTTTGGCCGCGCGTGCGCAGAAGTGGCGCTCTGCTGGCCGCGGCTTCAGGAAAATGGCCGCGGGATGCCGCGCGCAGATGGAGATCGCGGCGGCCATTTTCCTGAAGCAGAGTTCGCATCTCGGCTTCAGGAAAATGGCCGCCGCAATCTCCATCTGCGCACGCGCGGCATCCCGCGGCCATTTTCCTGAAGCCGCGGCCAGCAGAGCGCCGCTTCTGCGCACGCGCGGCCAAAGGAAGATGGCCGCCCCCACCGATCACCAATGAAATAGTGCACATCGCGCTCTTTTAACTCCCCTGTGCAGTGGATTCGGGACCTTGGGCATGCGCAAACCACTACGCCACCAACGGAAAACTAAGCAAGATCTGGGGGAAGACACCACGCCCTTTTGACCAGACCAGCCTGATTGACAGGCGAAAACGGCTACTTTGGTAACGTATTTTGGCAGCATAGGTGGGGAATCGGGGTCCACAAAATACACTGTTGTAATGCACAGCTCAGGCCCTATTTAACAGTATTTTTATCTCATACTGAAAAAAACGGGGTGACAGGTGCCCTTTAACCCTTCAGGTGCTTCATTTAATGGTATGTGGAAGGAAAAAATGAACTTTTTACTTTAGACACAATTTTTTACTGTCACAAGGGTAGTAAGAGAAAATGGACCCCAAAATGTGTTGTGCAATTTCTCCTGAGCATGCCGATACACCATATGTGGGGAGAAAATTAGTTTTTGGGCGCACAGCAGGGCTCAGAAAGGTAGGAGCGCCATTTGATTTTTTGCTGGAATCATTAGTGGACACCATGTCGTGTTTGGAGAGCCCCTGATGTGTGATGTGCACAGTGGAAACTCCCCACGAGTGATCATATTTTGGAAACTTGACCCCTAAAGTAATGTATCTAGATTTGTGGTGAGCACCTTGAACCTTCTGGTGCTTCACAGAAATTTATACCGGAAAGCCAAGAAAATAAAAAAAACACATTTAAAAAATGTTTTTAGCCTCAAGTTTTTTATTTTCACAAAGGTAATACTAGAAAATGGAACCTCCAAATCTGTTGTGCAATTTTTCCTGAGTACGCCAATATCCTATATGTTGGGGTAAAACTACTGTTTGGCACATGGCAGAGCTTAGAAAGGAATGGGTGACATTTTGGAACACAGACTTTAATGGAATGGTCTTCTGGTGTCATGTTGTGTTTTTAGAGACCTCCTGATGTGCCTAAATAGTGGAAACCCTCCACAACTTACCCTATTTTGTAAACTAGACCCCTCAAGGATTTTATCTAAATATGTGGTGAGCACCTTCAACCCACAGGTGCTTCATAGAATTTTACAATGTTGATCTGTGAAAATGAGAAAAAATTATTTTTTCCACCAAAATGTTTTTAGCGCCCAATGTTTTCATTTTTGCAAGGATAGCAGTAGAAAATGGGTGCCATGTCACATTGGCAGAGCCCATGAGGTGCCAGAGCAGCAGAACCCCCCATAAGTGGCCCCATTTTACAAGCTATACCTCCAAATGTACTTCTCTAGGGGTGCAGTGATCATATTGATACCACAAGTGTGTCATAGAATTTTATACCACTGGGCAGTGAAGAAAAAATAAGTTCGTTTTTGCCACCAAAATTAAATTTTGGCCCCAGATTTTACATTTTCACACTGGGGAATTGGTTAAAAATGGCATCAAAATGTGTCCCACAATTTCTGCTGAATGTAGAAATACCCCATATGCTCCTGTTCAGTTATGCTTGACCATACAGCGAGACTCGGGTGCTACTTGCCTCCTGGAGTGCAGTTTTTCCTAAAATAGTTTGCGACTTCCGTATACAGAGCCCCCTCAGTGCTAGAAGAGCAGAATCTCCCCTTAAGTGACCCCATTATGGAATTTATACCAATTTGGGAATTTATCTACAGGTATAGTGACGTTTTCTACTCCATGGGTGTCTTAATAGAAACAAGCAGCATTGGATGTTGTGAAGCGAAAGCTGCAAACTGCCAGTGTAGTCACCAGTACGTTGTAGTGCCCAGCTTATGCTTCTGGAGACACGCCTGTAAATTAGGCGGGCTCTCATCACTACAGAAATGCGAAACATGTGGACACTAAAAGTGGTTTAGGCACACTGGGGTCAGAAGAGAGAAGGGCATTTGGAATTGGGAACATAGAATTTGCTGGATATCTTATGGAGCGAGGAGCCGTAGCACTTTTCCAGGACCTTTGTGCTACCAGAAGCGTGGAAGCCCCTTATATTTCCATTCACAGATGATGGACATAAGTGGGGACTTGCTGTTTTTTGTGGAATTAGTTGAAGTTTCTACTGTGAACAATTACATAACATTTGTGATCACATTTATCATGTGCTCTATGCTGAGCACTTACTTTGGGGTGTCCATCTAAATGTCCAAGTGTCGTGATTCAGTCAAAACCCCCAAGGGATCCATTCACTATAATGAAGCAGCGGAATTACTTTGGACTCAGTCTGGCCTCTGTTCAGCGTTGTCCTTCTTTTCAGAAGTGTACAAAATTGTGGCCATTCACGCTTTTATGCATGCTTAAAAAGATGGACACCGCCGGTTCAAAGGCCAGACTGCGTCCACAGTGCTTCTTTGACTAATTATAGGGAATCTTCCACAGGGGGTTCAGTCTAAATCGTGTATTTCAGCGATTTACACGGAAACCCCGATGTAAGCGCTGAGCGCAGGATAAATATTAGCCGAGCCTTACTGTGACCTTCGATAGAATGAAAAAAAAGTCAGTAGTAGGTCGACTGGGTTCAATTTATTTTTTACGCCGTTCCTCATGCGGTATATATGATTAGACAACTTTATCCTTCGGGTCGATGCAATTATAGTGATACCAAATTTCTATAGTTTTTTTTTATGTTTGGCTGCTGTCACACAGTGAAAAACACTGTTTATTGCACATCCCCATATTTTGATAGCTCTAATTTTTCTAGATTTCTGCCGGCAGTCATGTAACGGCTTGTTTCTTTGCGGGACAAGTTGATGTTTTTATTTATATCATTTTTGGTCACATGTTTTTTTTTATCGCTTTCTATTCTGATTTTTGGGACGCAGAAGGAACAGAAAACAGCAATTCAGGTATCTGTTTTGTTTTTTTTTTCTGCCGTTCCACATGTGGTTTAATTGATAAGGCAGCTTTATTCTTCGGGTTAGTACGATTACAGCAATACCACATTTTTTTTTTGTTTTGGCGCTTTTACACAATTAAAACTATTTTATAGAAAAAATATATTTTTGCATGGCTTTATTCTGAGAGCTATAACTTTTTTTATTTTTCCGCTGATGGAGCTGTATGGCGGCTTGTTTTTTTGCGGGACAAGGTGAAGTTTTCGGCGATACCATTTTTATTTACATCTGTCTTTTTGAGTGCGTTTTATTCCACTTTTTGTTTACCATCATGAGCATAATGAATCATTTTTTGCATTGTTTTTCATTTATTTTTTTTTACTGTGTTCACTGAAGAGGTTAACTAGTGGGGCAATTTTATAGATCTGGTCATTCTGGGTGCGGATACAGGAATGTGTACTTTTTTTTTCCATAAAAATATTTATATGTACAATATATTTTTATTTTTTCTATTTTGTAATTATTATTAATTTATTTTTTACATATTGTTACAATTTTTTTTCCTCTTCTACTGTGCCCTCTGAGACTTTCACTTTTTTCACTCTGATGGCTTCACTGCTATGCTTTATAAACTGTCAGGGTAGCACTGGTGTAACAAATTTGCTAGTTCCTGACCGGTTCTAGCGGGTGAGGAGCCCCGCGACGCCGGTCTTTACTTCAGCTGGATCTGCTTTCTCGGATACATATCCAGCTGAATTGTATTGCAGAGCGGAGCAGGCGGGTGGCGTCCAGATGAGTACCATGATCTTTCCGTACTATGTTCTGTGATGGCAATTATCATCTATCTTTAAAGGCATGCCTGGGCATAAATTGCTATCATTGAGTTATTGTTTCTTGGTGCTCCTGCATTGTAAACATAAGGGGATAAGTGCAGATGTAACAATTTAAAAACAAGGCAATTTTTTCTCTGATTTTCTATTCCCCTATATTTTGATCAAGGTTTGCAGTGGAAATATCTGATTGCCACCAAATGCCAATTGTGTTCTCTTATGTTTTTAATTTTATTGGGGACTAGGATTTCCCTAGTGATAGGAGTGATACTTGTCTAGTCATAGAGGTACCCTTTAAATATATCTCATCAGTGGAAGGAATACCTGGAGGACTGAAAGGATATCTAGGGCCTATAGGGACAGTCATTGTTGAGCGGGGGCACCAATACGCTTCCCATAGGGTGCCAACCTCCGCAGTTAGGAAGGTGCAAGTATAGGCACGAGACTAGGGACTCATAGAAATCCCCAATAGGTTGGTTAAGGTTGGTGTTTTTTTCACTGTCGATTTTTCTTTTGATGTGTAACCACAAGTTGGTTGTTGTTCTTAACATATGTTCGAATAAAATATAGATGATTTTATGGGGTACAATTATGATTAATTTTTTGACTTGATGCCCTGATTGCAAATTTCTGAATATATACTTCAGCGCATGAACTTTCTGGATCTGTGCGCCGCTGGCCAATCAGAGGCCAGCAGCTGACATTGGCATACACGCATGGGCGCACAACAGTGACATGATGAGCCTCCCATCGCTTGGACGCTGAAATCAGCTGCTAGCTTCAGAAGACAACGCGGCGGGGAAGAGGAAGGAAGGTAAGTAGCAATGTTTAATGTGTTTTTTCTTCTCTTTCTTTGCATTGAACATCAGCGCCTGCAGGATGGGATGAGTATCCAAGGATGGGGTGACACATACAAGTATTGTATCAGCAACGGGAACAGTCCGGCGGAAAAATGGCCGCTCCTTCCTCCCCGCAGTCAGTGCCTGCTCCGCACTCCCCTCCAGTCTGCCCTCACACAGGGTTAATGGCAGCGGTAACGGACCGCGTTATGCCGCGGTGTAATGCACTCCGTTACCGCTGCTATTAACCCTGTGTGACCAACTTTTTACTATTCATGCTGCCTATGCAGCATGAATAGTAAAACGATCTAATGTTAAAAAAATAAAAAATCGTTATATACTCACCGTCCGTCGGCCCCTGGATCGACAACAGGCCTTTCCCGCTCGCGACGCTCTGGTAACCGGTCCATGCTGCGATCTCGCGAGATGATGACGTAGCGGTCTACGTCATCATCTCGCGAGACCGCAATGCACTCTTGAGACCGGAGCGCACGAGCAGCGCCGGTAATCGCTTTGCTTGGATCCGGGGGCTCCAGAAGGTGAGTATATAACTATTTTTTATTTTATTTCTTTTTTTTAACAGGGATATGATGCCCACATTGCTATATACTACGTGGGCTGTGCAATATACTACATGGGCTGGGCAATATACTACGTGGCTGAGCAATATACTATATAGGCTGTGCTATATACTACGTGGCTGGGCAATATACTACATGGGCTGTGCTATATACTACGTGGCTGGGCAATATACTACATGGGCTGTGCTATATACTACGTGGCTGAGCAATATACTACATGGGCTGTGCTATATACTACATGGCTGGGCAATATACTACATGGGCTGTGCAATGTACTACGTGGCTGGGCAATATACTACGTGACTATACAACGTTGGCTGCGCAATATACAAAGTGGGCTGCGCAATGTACAATGTGGGCTGCGCAATGTACAACGTGGGCTGCGCAATGTACAACGTGGGCTGCGCAATGTACAACGTGGGCTGCGCAATGTACAACGTGGGCTGCGCAATGTACAACGTGGGCTGCGCAATGTACAACGTGGGCTGCACAATGTACAACGTGGGCTGCGCAATATACAAAGTGGGCTGCGCAATGTACAATGTGGGCTGCGCAATGTACAAAGTGGGCTGCGCAATATACAAAGTGGGCTGCGCAATGTACAACGTGGGCTGCGCAATGTACAACGTGGGCTGCGCAATATACAAAGTGGGCTGCGCAATGTACAATGTGGGCTGCGCAATGTACAAAGTGGGCTGCGCAATGTACAAAGTGGGCTGCGCAATGTACAAAGTGGGCTGCGCAATGTACAACGTGGGCTGCGCAATGTACAACGTGGGCTGCGCAATGTACAACGTGGGCTGCGCAATGTACAACGTGGGCTGCGCAATGTACAACGTGGGCTGCGCAATGTACAACGTGGGCTGCGCAATGTACAACGCGGGCTGCGCAATGTACAACGCGGGCTGCGCAATGTACAACGCGGGCTGCGCAATGTACAGCGCGGGCTTGTACTGCATGGGCTGCGCAATACACTACGCATACATATTCTAGAATACCCGATGCGTTAGAATCGGGCCACCATCTAGTTCTTTTATATCTGCAGTATGGTACTCCTGCTCCTTCCTGCCTGTGGCTGCTCTTCTGCCCCCACCTGCTCTCTGCATGAGTTGTATTTCTAAACTAAAACCTCAATATTCAGGTTAAATTGCTGTGTTGGTAGCTTGAGATAAATGGGTTTCCGGTTGGGCACTCAGTCTCTAAAAGATTCGCCATCACTACTATAGTAGGAAGGTAGCAAAAGCGTTTTCAAGTTGCCCTTTCCTCACTTCAAAATGTAGTTAAGAAATTGCAGTTAAAGCGAATCTGTCAGCAGGATTTTGCTCAGTAAACTTCAGACACTGTCAGGCTTTTATACTGAGTAAAATGATACCTGGGCTGATGAAAACTGTCTTTTGGTTGCTGTTTAATCTGTATTTGTAGATTTCAATTAATGAGATTCTTGTGCTTCGGGGCGGCCTGTAGGCAGGGCTTTATGTGCTTCTCTGCTTAGATATTCATCTGTATTGGCTTATGACAGGCAGGTCACTGATCCTTCAGTGACCTGCCCCATATTTTATAAACTACTGTGGGGCATATACTATTGTGGGGTTAGAAAACAAAAAATGTAACTTCATTAAAATGGCGCCAGTGGTGTCCTCTGCACTGTAGCATGATACATGATGCCTATATACCTTTATGCTTTATGCCTATACTATTCTGGGGTAAAAAAAAAAATGTATCTTCATCAAACTAGCACCTCGGGCAGCACCTGGTCAGTAGCATCTATCACATTCCATTAGATGCTACTGCACAAGCGCCACAGCTGTTGCCATTTTGCTGGAGATAAAAAAAAAAATAAAAATTGGCTTCATCAAACTGGCGCCGCCAGCTGCTCTTGTGCAGTAGCATTTATCGCAGTGCCACTGTCATTTTGATGAAGATACTTTTTTTTTTTTTTTTTAACCTCACAATAGTATAGACCTAAAGCTTATAGGAATGTATCATGCTGTAGCGCAGGGACCACCGCAACTGTATTTTGATGGTTATTTTATTTTTTCTAACCCGACAATAGTTTATGCAGTATGTAAAATAGGGGACAGGCCACTCCAAGACCAGTGACCTGTCACAATCCAATTTAGATGCATATGTAAAGAGAACACCTCATAAAGACCCTCCCACAGGCCTGCCCCAAAGCACGAGAATCTCATTGAGTGAAAACTATAATACAGATTAAACAACAACCACAAGACTGATTTCATCAACCAAGATATCATTTTAATCAGTATAACGGTGCCAACCTGACAGTGTCTGTAGTTTACTGAGCAAAATCCTGCTGACAGGTTCACTTTAACAAGAACAGGGGAGGTCAAGAAAAGATCTGGAAGACCAGGCAAAATTTCAGTGATAATTGTTCTTAAGATTGCTAGAGAGACTAATCAGAACCCCCAATTTACTGCAAAAGACCATCAGAAAGATTTAACAGACTCTGCAGTTGTGGTACATTATTCTACTGTTCAGAGACACCTGCACAAATAATTGCCTTCATGGAAAAGTCATCCGATTAAAAACTTTCCTGCATCATTACCATAAAATTCAGCTGCAGAAGTATGCAATAGAACCTAAACAAGCCAGATGCATTTTTTGCACAAGTCCTTTGGACCGATGAACTCTTTGGCCACAATGATCGAAAGGTATATGTGGAGAAAAAGAGCACCGAATTTCAGGAAAAGAACAGCTCGCCAACCAGTAATCATGGAGATGTATCAATTATGCTTTGGGGTTGTGTTGGAGCCAGTGGCCCTGGAAATATTTCAAGGGTAGAGGGCAGAATGGATTCAATGAAATTTCAGCAAATTCTTGTTGCGTACATGGCACCATCTGTAAAGAAAAAAAAAAAAAAACTCAAGTTGAAAAGGGAACATCTTCTACAAATGCATAATGATCCAGAAATCCACAATAGACTACTTCAAAAGGCGCAGGCTGAAGGTTTTACAATGGCCCTCAAAGTCCCCTGATTGGAACATCATTGAAAATCTGTGGCAACACCTAAAAAAATAGCAGTGCATGCAAGACGACCCAGGAATCTCACAGAACTGGAAGAATGGATGAAAACCCCTCAAACAAGAAATGAAAAACTCTTTTGTCTGACTATAAAAAGCGTTCAAAATGGGGTGCTGTCAGGAACACCGCACTGCACTTGCTCACTGAGCCAGTGCCTGTGTCCTGAGTTGAACAAACTATGCTCAGATACCTGTGGAGCAGGGGCGGCAGCTGTGGAGATATGTGCTTCAGGCAAACAGGACCTGAAGCACGTGACTTCTGGGGGAGTGTTTGGGGGTGGAGACCGGCGCTTGGGTTACAGATGCCCGGAGAGTAGTCGGACATACACTGGTCTAAACCAGGAGATGGCACGGTACAGGAGGGGCAAGACAGGGACGAGGTCCGTCACAAAGCAGAGTCTGGAAACCAGAGATAGCAGCACGGTACAGGCAGGAGGAACGGAAGGTCAAGGACAGGCAAAGGTCATAACAAAGAGGCAAAACAAGTACAGAGTCAGGCAGAAATATCAGAAACAGGAACGGACTGGGTCATACACAAGCAAACATACACAGGCAGACAGTATCAACGGATAAACGGGTCACAAACAAAGCCGAGGTCAAAAGTATCACTGACAATGGACAGTGCCCAATTGAGGTTATTTAAAGCCCTCCCAGAACCAGAGAGAGGCCAAAAGCATTAACCCCTGCAGCACAAAACCAGAATTCACATACACACCATGACAGGTGCTACCAGGTACAATCCATGCAAGGTGCCCAAACTTTTGCATCGGCCCATTTTCTTTTTTGTAATTTTTTAATCCCCTTCACAAAATGGCACCGTACACGTACTGCTCATGTCGGGTCTCTCCCTTTGATGTGGGCCCCATTGCTGAGCCCACATCTTTCCCAGCACATCAGCTGATTTGAACAGCTGACATGTGCCCCTAAGGGTACCGTCACACAGTGCCATTTTCATCGCTACGACGGTACGATTCGTGACGTTCTAGCGATATCGTTACGATATCGCAGTGTCTGACACGCAGCAGCGATCAGGGACCCTGCGCTTAGTAACCCGATGTTTACCCTGGTTACCCGGGGACTTCGGCATCGCTCCAGCGCCGTGATTGCAAAGTGTGACCGCAGTCTACGACGCTGGAGCGATAATCATACGACGCTGCGACGTCACGGATCGTGCCGTCGTAGCGATGAAAATGGTACTGTGTGACGGTACTCTAACAGTTTTAGCATTTGGCAAACATGCTAAAAAAAGAACAGTTGTGGAATTGCACTTTTTTTGCAATTTCACAGCACTTGGAATTTTTTTCCCATTTTCCAGTACATGATATGGTAAAACCAGTCACGTTTTTCAAAAGTACAACTCGTCACACAAAAAACAATCCCTCACACGGCCATAAAAAATAAAAAAGTTATGGCTCTGGGAAGCAGGGGAGCTAAAAACAGAAACGCAAAAACGAAAATGGTCTGTGGCGTGAAGAAGTTAAAATGTTAGGCAAAAAAAGTCTTACTTTTTTTTAAGATACAAAGGAAATGTGTTATCTTTAACTTTAGGCCTTTTAGGGATTATTTAAAGGGAACCTGTCACCCCCCTCAGGCGTTTGTAACTAAGAGAGCCACCTTGTGCAGCACAAATGCTGCATTCTGACAAGGTTGCTCTTTTAGTTATGCTGCCTGCACACGCTGAAATAATCACTTATAAAATGTGCCCCCTCTTACCCTGAAATCGCCAGGGAGGCGGGTCTTTCCTTTCTAATCAATAGTGAAATATATCGTGGCGCAGCTGTGTCGGGGTTCCCTGAAAAATGCTCACAGGAAAAATGCTCACAGGAAAAATGCCCACAGGAAAAATGCCCACACAGAAAATTCCCCACACGGAAAATTGCTAATTACAGCATCACAAAAGTTTCAGATCTATGATATTTCAGGTGCAAGGTGAGGATGTTCACATAATATGTGATCAACTTGTGATTTACAGTTAACCTAGTGCAAAACTGCAAAAATGATGATCTGTGATTTGCAGCCGTCTGTCATTCTCAGCAATAGATCTAGTCTGCTCTCATCTCTCACTGACTCTGTCTTACTCCTCCCACCAGCCCAAAACAGCAGCACATGCAGAAACAGCAGCAGTGTGATCCAGAGGAGCCATCACTGCTATCAGTACCCACAAAAGTATCACTGCTGCTGGCAGAGATATTTGGTCCTGGAAGCCCAGAAGGCACAGCAGAAAGGTGAGATTCTGTCACTTGTACCACTGTTGAGACTCAAACAGCGGCGGACACCGCGTTGATGCACATGGTCTACCCACAACACACTGGAGCCGGGGTTACAAGCGCACCTATTTTGGGGTGTCCGCCGCTGGTTGAGACTCAACCAGCGGCGGACACCGCGTTGATGCACATGGTCTACCCACAACACACTGGAGCCGAGGTTACAAGCGCACCTATTTTGGGAGGACTCTCAAGGAGCCCTTAAACAATAGATTTTGTGCCACTACACTAGCAACCATTTGCCAGTATATACGATACTTATACTCTTCATGGTGAGGAACACATTGTTACATGCCAACACATTGGAGATTATCCTAGTCTTTAACCCCTTCACCCCCGGAGCTTTTTCCGTTTTCGTTTTTCGCTCCCCTCCTTCCCAGAGCCATAACTTTTTTATTTTTCCGTCAATTTGGCCATGTGAGGGCTTATTTTTTGCGGGACGAGTTGTACTTTTGAACGACATCATTGGTTTTACCATGTCGTGTACTAGAAAACGGGAAAAAAATTCCAAGTGCAGTGAAATTGCAAAAAAAGTGCAATCCCACACTTTTTTTTTGCTTGCCTATTTTGCTAGGTTCACTAAATGCTAAAACTGACCTGCCATTATGATTCTCCAGGTCAGTACGAGTTCATAGACACCTAACATGACTAGGTTATTTTTCACCTAAGTGGTGAAAAAAAATTCCAAACTTTGCAAAAAACAAAACAAAATTGCGCCATTTTCCGATACTCGTAGTGTCTCCATTTTTCGTGATCTGGGGTCAGGTGAGGGCTTATTTTTTGCGTGCCGAGCTGGCATTTTTAATGATAGCATTTTGGTGCAGATACGTTCTTTTGATCGCCCGTTATTGCATTTTAATGCAATGTCGTGGCGACCAAAAAAACGTAAATCTGGCGTTTTGATTTTTTTTCTCATTACGCCGTTTAGCGATCAGGTTAATGCTTTTTTTTATTGATAGATCGGGCGATTCTGAACGCGGCGATACCAAATATGTGTAGGTTGGGGGTTTTTTTAATTGATTTATTTTGATTGGGGCGAAAGGGGGGTGATTTAAACTTTTATATATTTTTTTTTTTTCACATTTTTTTTTACTTTTTTTTTTAACTTTTACCATGCTTCTATAGCCTCCATGGGAGGCTAGAAGCAGGCACAGCCCGATCGGCTCTGCTACATAACAGCGATCATCAGATCGCTGTTATGTAGCTAAAATGCAGGTGTGCTGTGAGCGCCGACCACAGGGGGGCGCTCACAGCCACCGGCGATCAGTAACCATAGAGGTCTCCAGGACCTCTATGGTTACAATGTACAAGCATCGCCGACCCCCGATCATGTGACGGGGGTCGGCGATGCGCTCATATCCGGCCGCACGGCCGGATGCGGTAGTTAAATGCCGCTGTCTGCGTTTGACAGCGGCATTTAACTAGTTAATAGCGGCGGGTGATCGCGATTTCACCCGCCGCTATTGCGCGCACATGTCAGCTGTAAAAAACAGCTGACATGTCGCGACTTTGATGTGCGCTCACCGCCGGAGCGCACATCAAAGCGGGGGTCCCGACATGTGACGTACTATACCGTCACATGTCGGGAAGGGGTTAATACCACGGTGCATATACCTATTTTGGCTACCTTAGCTACCATCCTTACTACAAATTTGGAGAACTAGACTTACACACCCAGCTTACCTGGGAAATCGTTTTACTTGAGAGGTCCATTTACAACTAATATATAGGACCTAGCCTATACCCTGTGACCCTCTACATCATACAAGCAGTCGGTCTACTGAGGAAGGTCTCATTGTTTTGACCGAAACGTTTATGCTGGACTGCTATCCAAGTAATAAATATTTAATTCTTAACCCCTTAACGACCGCCGATACGCCTTTTAACGGCGGCCGCTAAGGGTACTTAAACCACAGCGCCGTTAATTAACGGCGCTGTGAAAAAAGTGAATAGCGCCCCCCAGAGTCGGATTTTCTCTGGGGTCTCGGTTGCCGAGGGTAGCCGAGACCCCAGAGAACATGATTCGGGGGGGTTTTACCGACCCCCGAGTTGCGATCGCCGGTATTTAACCGTTTACCGGCGGTCGCAACAAAAAAAAAAAAAACGCGATTTGCCATTTAATTTCTCTGTCCTCCGATGTGATCGCACATCGGAGGACAGAGAAATGGGGTCCCCGATGGCCCCCAATAGCCCCCCAATACTCACCTATCTCCCCCGGTGCTCCTCGTGGCTCCCGATGGGCGCCGCCATCTTTTTTCCGGGGAAAAAATGGCGGGCGCATGCGCAGTGCGCCCGCCGCCAGGCACCCGGAAGATCTTTGGGGTCTCGGCTGCCGGGGGTAGCCGAGACCCCAAAGAACATGATCGGGGTCGGTTTTCACCGACCCCTGTTTTGCGATCGCCGGTAATTAACTGTTTACCGGCGACCGCAAAAAAAAAAAAAGCGATCTGTAATTCTCTGTCCTCTGATGTGATCGCACATCAGAGGACAGAAAAATAAAGGGATTCGGGGACCCTATCATACTCACCCGGTGTCCCTGGGTCCTCCTGCGTCTCCTCCTGCGCGAGTTGGGGCTAAAATTAGGGTTAGGGCTAGGGTTGGGGCTAAATTTAGGGTTAGGGCTAGGGTTGGGGCTAAATTTAGGGTTAGGGTTAGGCTACTTTCACACTAGCGTTTTTTGGCTTCCGTCGCAATGCGTCGTTGGAGAAAAAACGCATCCTGCAAAAGTGCTTGCAGGATGCGTTTTTTCTCCATTGACTTGCATTAGCGACACATTGCGACGGATTGCCACACGTCGCATCCATCGTGCGACGGATGCGTCGTGCTTTGGCGGACCGTCGGCACAAACAAACGCTACATGTAACTTTTTTGTGCGACGTGTCCGCCATTTCCGACCGCGCATGCGCGGCCGGAACTCCGCCCCCGCCTCCGCGCACCTCACAATGGGGCAGCGGATGCGTTGAAAAAACAGCATCCTCTGCACCCGTTGTGTGGTGCTTACAACGCTAGCGTCGGTACGTCGGCCCGACACACTGCGATGGGCCGAGTACGACGCTAGTGTGAAAGTAGCCTTAGGCTTCTTTCACACTTGCGTCGGTACGGGGCGGTCGCAATGCGTCAGCCCGACGTACCGACGCACGTTATGAAAATTGTGCACAACGTGGACAGTGGATGCAGTTTTTCAACGCATCCGATGCCCAGTCTATGTCCTGGGGAGGAGGGGGCAGAGTTACGGCCACGCATGCGCGGAAATGGCGGACGCGACGTACAAAAAAAAGGTTACATTGAACTTTCTTTGTGACGACTGTCCGCCAAAACACAACGGATCCAGTGCATGATGGACGCGACGTGTGGCCATCCGTCGGTAATACAAGTCTATGGGCAAAAAAGGCATCCTGTGGGCACATTTGCAGGATCCATTTTTTGTCCAAAACGACGGATTGTGACGGATGCCACACGACGCAAGTGTGAAAGTAGCCTTAGGGTTAGGGTTGGGGCTAAAGTTAGGGCTAGAGTTAGGGTTAAATTTAGGGTTAGGATTGGGGCTAAAGTTAGGGTTAGGGCTAGGGTTGGGGCTAAAATTAGGGTTAGGGTTGGGGCTAAAGTTATGGTTAGGGTTGGGGCTAAAGTTAGGGTTAGAGTTGGGATTAGGGTTAGGGTTTGGATTAGGGTTGGTATTAGGGTTACGGTTGGGATTAGGGTTACGTTTGGGATTAGGGTTAAGGTTAGGGTTGGGATTAGGGTTAGGGGTGTATTGGGATTAGGGTTAGTTTTGAGGTTAGGGTTGAGACTAGGGTTAGGGGTGTGTTGGATTTAGGGTTTTGATTAGGGTTATAGTTAGGGTTGAGATTAGGGCTGTTTTGGGGTTAGGGTTGTGATTATCGTTAGGGTTGTGATTAGGATTATGGATTGGGTTGAGATTAGCGTTAGGGGTGTGTTGGAGTTAGGGTTGGAGTTAGAATTGGGGGGTTTCCACTGTTTAGGTACATCGGGGGTCTCCAAACACGACAGCCAATTTTGCGCTAAAAAAGTCAAATGGTGCTCCCTCCCTTCTGAGCTCTGCCGTGCGCCCAAACAGTGGTTTACCCCCACATATGGGGCATCAGCGTACTCGGGATAAATTGGACAACAACTTTTGGGGTCCAATTTCTCCTGTTACCCTTGTGAAAATAAAAACTTGGGGGCTAAAAATCTTTTTTGTGGGAAAAAAAATATTTTTTTATTTTCACTACTCTGCATTATAAACTTCTGTGAAGCACTTGGGCATTCAAAGTTCTCACCACATATCTAGATAAGTTCCTTGGGGGGTCTAGTTTCCAAAATGGGGTCACTTGTGGGGGGTTTCTACTGTTTAGGTACATCAGTAGCTCTGCAAACGCAACATAACGCCAGCAGACAATTCTATCAAAGTCTGCATTCCAAAACGGCACTCCTTCCCTTCCGAGCTCAGCCATGCGCCCAAACAGTGGTTTACCCCCACATATGGGGTACCAGCATACTCAGGACAAATTGGACAACAACTTTTGGGGTCCAATTTCTCTTGTTACCCTTGTGAAAATAAAAACTTGGGGGCTAAAAAATCTTTTTTGTTAAAAAAAAAAAATATTTTTTATTTTCACGACTCTGCATTATAAACTTCTGTGATGCACTTGGGCATTCAAAGTTCTCACTACACATCTAGATAAGTTCCATGGGGGGTCTAGTTTCCAAAATGGGGTCACTTTTGGGGGGTTTCTACTGTTTAGGCACATCAGGGGCTCTCCAAACGCGACATGGCGTCCGATCTCAATTCCAGTCAATTTTGCATTGAAAAGTCAAATGGCGCTCCTTTGCTTCCGAGCTCAGCCATGCGCCCAAACAGTGGTTTACCCCCACATATGGGGTGTCGGCGTACTCAAGACAAATTGTACAACAACCTCTGGGGTCCATTTTCTCCTGTTACCCTTGGTAAAATAAAAATTTGGAGGCAAAAAGATCATTTTTTAGAAAAAATGCGATTTTTTTATTTTCACGGCTCTACGTTATAAAGTTCTGTGAAGTACCTGGGGGTTTAAAGTGCTCACCACACATCTAGATAAGTTCCTTAAGGGGTCTAGTTTCCAAAATGGTGTCATTTGTGGGGGGTTTCCACTGTTTAGGCACAACAGGGGCTCTCCAAACGTGACATGGCGTCCGATCTCAATTCCAGCCAATTCTGCATTGAAAAAGTCAAACGGTGCTCCTTCACTTCCAAGCTCTGCGGTGCGCCCAAACAGTGGTTTACCTCCACATATGGGGTATCGGCGTACTCAGGAGAAATTGCACAACAAAATTTGTGGTTAAATTTCTGTTTTTACACTTGTGAAAATTTAAAAAAATGGTTCTGAAGTAAAATGTTTGCAAAAAAAAGTTAAATGTTCATTTTTTTCTTCCACATTGTTTCAGTTCCTGTGAAGTACGTAAAGGGTTAATAAACTTCTTGAATGTGGTTTTGAGCAGCTTGAGGGGTGCAGTTTTTAGAATGGTGTCATACTTGGTTATTTTCTATCATACAGACCCCTCAAAATGACTTCAAAGGTGATGTGGTCCCTAAAAAAAACATGGTGTTCTAAAAATGAGAAATTGCTGGTCAAAGTTTAACCCTTATAACTCCCTAACAAAAAAAAATTGTTTCCAAAATTGTGCTGATGTAAAGTGGACATGTGGGAAATGTTATTTATTAACTATTTTTCGTGACATATCTCTCTGATTTAAGGGCATAAAAATACAAAGTTTGAAAATTGCTAAATTTTAAAAATTTTCGCCATATTTCCGTTTTTTTCTTAAATAATCGCAAGTAATATCGAAGAATTGTTACCACTAACTTGAAGTACAATATGTCACGAAAAAACAGTCTCAGAATCAGCGGGATCCGATAAAGCGTTCCAGAGTTATAACCTCATAAAGTGACAGTGGTCAGAATTGTAAACATTGGCTCGGTCATTAAGTACCAAATTGCCTCTGTCACTAAGGGGTTAAAATCATCACCATACACAAGTTGAGTGCCAAGTTATTTACTTCCTATTTCCTTTCTAATCAGATGCAGCACAGCCGCCGCTTCGGGCCTGTGCGCGCCGGGCGCCGCCTCCTCTTGCTTCATTATCGTCCCCAGCGCCTGCGCTGTAAGTACAAAGGGCAGCGCAACTGCGCACGCCCGAAAAGAAAAACTTAATGCGCAGGTGCCAGGGACGATAATGCTGCAAGAGGAGCCGGCGCGCACAGTAATTTTGATCAGGGGTGCCCAAACTTTTACATGCCATTGTATATGTATTTAAATTTTGATCACTAATATTTGCCACCAGGAAATTTGCATCTGAAAATATATTTTGGTTGACTAGAAACAATGCTTTGTTTGTATTATAGAATAACACCATGTATTGTTTTTAATACTCTATTCTAGTATCATGGACTGACTGGATTTTTCCGTGGAGGCATACCTCGAGCTTTACGCAGAACTCTAATGGCTGCAATGGCGTGGACAGTATATGAACAAATGATGGATAAAATGGGACTAAAGTCTTAAAACAAGCACAGTGACCAATCATACCCGACAGGCAATGCAATTACCAGGATATTTTAAATTACAAGGCCACTTGCTTGAAGATGTGTGCATAAGATGGCTGATTTGGATGGTTTGTGAAAATGTCATAAAAAAAATGAACCTTTAAAAACAGAGTGCTTGTAAGCTAACAGCTCTTTTTTTCATGTGTGCACATAAATTATATAGGCATAGCAATTCTGTTCCAAATGTAACAAGATAAACCTGTTTAAAACCTCATAAAGGCGAATAACGTATTTCCTGATTCCTTTTTCTGCTCCCTCTTACTTTCATAAACAAACTGCTGATTTAGGGTTAATCTGCAGGTCAATAGCGTTCTAAAGCTGCCTGGCCAAAGTACTAAAAGCACCGCTATCTTATTCCTCCTGACATTCTCCTGCTTCAGTCACCGCTCTGTATACAGTAAGCACGCCCTGGCACATTGACTAAAAGCCGTCTCTGCAGCATATCTGTGCAGACAGCTGTCAGACATTTGCCAGGGCGTAGTTACAGCCACTGCTGGGTGTATATTAAGCAGTGACTAAAGCCACACTTGTTTGACTGAAAGCCAGAGTCTGCCAGGAGGAATAAAATTAAGTTCTTCCCAGTAGCAATGCTTTCGGTGTGGTTGCCAAATGAACATGAGTATCCGTCTCCCCTGTCAATCAAGTGCACAGGATCCAAAAGATCCAACACCTCTAAAAAGATTAAATAAATATATATATATATATATATATATATATATATATATATATATATATATATATATATATATATATATATATATATATATATATATATATATATTAGACTGTGGCCCGATTCTAATGCATCGGGTATTCTAGAACATGCATGTCCCCGTAGTATATGGACAAGGATGATTCCAGAATTCGCGGCAGACTGTGCCCGTCGCTGATTGGTCGAGGCAACCTTTATGACATCATCATCGCCATGGCAACCATTATGACATCTACGTTGATACTGTGCCCGTCGCTGATTGGTCGAAGCCTGGCGGCCTCGACCAATCAGAGACGCGGGATTTCCAGGACAGACAGACAGACAGAAACAGACAGACAGAAAGACAGACAAATACAGACAGGCAGACAGACAGACCCTTAGACAATTATATATATAGATATATATATACATATATATACACACACCGTTTTTTTTTTCCGCTTTATAAGACGCACCTGATTATAAGACGCACCGCCAAATTTGGTGAAGAAAAAGAAAATTTTTTTTTCTTATATTAGATGGGGGTCTGTCTTATAATGCCATGTCCGTCTTAGAAAACATATGTCCCTCATCCTGGTATCTATATAACCCCCATCCTTGTGCTGGCACATGCCCCCCTGTGCTGCTGTCAGACACATGCCCCCCTGGTCACTATATGCCCCCGTGCTGCTGGCAGACACATGCCCCCCTGGTCACTATATGCTCCTGTGCTGCTGGCAGACACATGCCCCCCCTGGGTCACTATATGCCCCCCTGTGCTGCTGGCAGGCACATTCCCCCCCTGGGTCACTATATGCCCCCCTGTGCTGCTGGCAGGCACATGCCCCCTAGGTCACAATGTCCCCTTGTGCTGCTGGCAGGGACATGCCCCCCTGTGCTGCTGGCAGGCACATGCCCCCCTGGGTCATTATATGCCCCCCTGTGCTGCTGGCAGGTACATGCCCCCCCTGGGTCACTATATGCCCCCTGTGCTGGCAGTTTGCCCCCTGTGCTGCTGGCAGGCACATGCCCCCCTGGTCACAATATGCCCCCCTGTGCTGCTGACAGGTACAGCCGCCCCAGTCACTATATGCCCCCCCCCCGTGCTGCTGGCAGACACATGCCCCCCCCTGTGCTGCTGGCAGACACATGCCCCCCCTGTGCTGCTGGCAGACACATGCCCCCCCTGTGCTGCTGGCAGACACATGCCCCCCCTGTGCTGCTGGCAGACACATGCCCCCCCTGTGCTGCTGGCAGACACATGCCCCCCCTGTGCTGCTGGCAGACACATGCCCCCCCGTGCTGCTGGCAGACACATGCCTCCCCTGTGCTGCTGGCAGACACATGCCCCCCCTGTGCTGCTGGCAGACACATGCCCCCCCTGTGCTGCTGGCAGACACATGCCCCCCTGTGCTGCTGGCAGACACATGCCCCCCCTGTGCTGCTGGCAGACACATGCCCCCCCTGTGCTGCTGGCAGACACATGGTAAAATGACAAACACTTAACTCACCTTCTGATGATGGCTCCATGCTCACAGCTCCTCTGTTGTGCTTCCTGTTTCCCAGGCATCAGATCATGTGACCTGGCACACAGTGATGTCATCACTGTGCTGTGCCGATCACATGATCGGATGTTAGCACAGACACAAGAAGAGCAACCGAGGAGCCCTGAGCATGGAGCCATCATCAGAAGGTGAGTAAAGTGTTTGTTATTTTCTCATCTGCCTGCAGCAGGGGGGGCATGTGTCTGCCATCAGCAGGGGGGGCATGTGTCTGCCAGCAGCAGGGGGGGGCATATAAGAGTGACCGGGGGGCCATATCCATGATGGGAGGGGGGGAGATGCAGGCACATGTAATATTCGCTGTTCCCCTGTGAATCAACTTGTGCAGTTTCAGCACCAAGGTGATGGACAGCAGGTGCAGTGAATATTACATGAGGCTAATGAGCAGGAGCACAGGACCTCCTGCTGTCTCTGCAGCCCCCCTGACCTCTTCAGAGCTGCTCCCCCTCCACTACAGCACAGCACAGATTCTGATTATAAGACGAAGAAAAGTGACAAGTCAATGATTGACTTTTTTCGAGGCATATGCATCTTACTCATAACCTGAGGAAAAATTGTGACTAAGTGAATTAAAGACACTTTCACCAAAGGTTCACACCCCCCTCCATGTGATCTGTGACTATGAAGGTTATTAACCCTTTTTCGACATGCACTATATAAATATACCGTATTTTCCGGCATATAAGACGACTGGGCGTATAAGACGACCCCCCAACTTTTCCAGTTAAAATATAAAATCTTCTTAAAAGTCGGGGGTCTTCTTATACGCCGTATGTCATCTTATAGGGCCGGTGAATAGGTGCCTTTTGGCGTGGGGAGTGGTCCCGATGACGAAGAGAGGGGGCGTCTCACAGTAAAGTGTGAGTGGAGTATATCCCCCTATTACCTCATTGCGGCAGCGTGGGGGTCTCTGTGCTGGGAGCGGCAGCTCCTCTTCGTGCCGTGGGTGCTCTGTGCTGTGGGGCGGCGGCGCATCTTCGTGCTGTGGGGCGGCGGCGGTGCATCTTCTTGCAGCGTCGGGGCTCCTCCGGCATCTCCTCCAGGCCCGGAGGCACCGGCAGCCCCATTGCTGTGATGCGGTGGCCTCCGGGAAAATGGCCGCTGCTCAGATTCAGATCTCGTCTCCCGAGATCTCGGGAGACGAGATCTGAATCTGAGCAGCGGCCATTTTCCCGGAGGTTGCGATGCGGTGGCCTCCGGGAAAATGGCCGCTGGGGGCGGCGCATGCTCAGATTCAGATCTGAATCTGAGCAGCGGCCATTTTCCCGGAGGTCACCGCACGAAGAGGAGCTGCCGCTCCCAGCACAGAGACCCCCACGCTGCCGCAATGAGGTAATAGGGGGATATACTCCACTCACACTTTACTGTGAGACGCTCCCTCTCTTCGTCATCGGGACCACTCCCCCCCACCAACCACATGCACATTTTATCTGTACCCGGCGTATAAGACGACCCCCGACTTGATATAATATACATACATACATACATACATACACACACACACACACACACACACACACACACACACACACACACACACACACACACACACAGCATTGCGGGAGTTGCGTTTCCGTAAATCGAGTGTGTGTGTATCACTACCGACCAAAAGTTTGGACACGCCTTCTCATTTCAAGATTTTTCTGTATTTTCATGATTATGAAAATTGTAAATTCACACTGAAGGCATCAAAGCTATGAATTAACACATGTGGAATTATATACTTAACAAAAAAGTGGGAAACAACTGAAAATATGTCTTATATTCTGGGTTCTTCAAAGTTACCACCTTTTGCTTTGATGACTGCTTTGCACACTCTTGGAATTCTCTTGATGAGCTTCAAAAGGTAGTCACTGGGAATGGTCTTCCAGCAATCTTGAAGGAGTTCCCAGAGATGCTTAGCACTTGTTGGTCCTTTTGCCTTCACTCTGCGGTACAGCTCACCCCACACCATCTCGATTGGGTTGAGGTCTGGTGACTGTGGAGGCCAGGTCATCTAGCGTAGCACCCCATCACTCTCCTTCTTGGTCAAATAGCCCTTACACAGCCTGGAGGTGTGTTTGGGGTCATTGTCCTGTTGAAAAATAAATGATGGTCCAACTAAACGCAAACCAGATGGAATAGCATGCCGCTGCAAAATGCTGTGGTAGCCATGCTGGTTCAGTATGCCTTCAATTTTGAATAAATCCCCAACAGTGTCACCAGCAAAGCACCCCCACACCATCACACCTCCTCCTCCATGCTTCACGGTGGGAACCAGGCATGTAGAGTCCATCCGTTCACCTTTTCTGCGACGCACAAAGACACGGTGGTTGGAACCAAAGATTTCAAATTTGGACTCATCAGACCAAAGCACAGATTTCCACTGGTCTAATGTCCATTCCTTGTGTTCTTTAACCCAAACAAGTCTCTTCTGCTTGTTGGCTGTCCTTAGCAGTGGTTTCCTAGCAGCTATTTTACCATGAAGGCCTGCTGCACAAAGTCTCCTCTTAACAGTTGTTGTAGAGATGTCTGCTTTTAGAACTGTGTGGCATTGACCTGGTCTCTAATCTGAGCTGCTGTTAACCTGCGATTTCTTAGGCTGGTGACTCAGATAAACTTACCCTCAGAAGCAGAGGTGACTCTTGCTCTTCCTTTCCTGGGGCGGTCCTCATGGGAGCCAGTTTCTTTGTAGCGTTTGATGGTTTTGCCACTGCACTTGGGGACACTTTCAAAGTTTTCCCAATTTTTCGGACTGACTGACCTTCATTTCTTAAAGTAATGATGGCCACTCGTTTTTCTTTACTTAGCTGCTTTTTTCTTGCCATAATACAAATTCTAACAGTCTATTCAGTAGGACTATCAGCTGTGTATCCACCAGACTTCTGCTCAACACAACTGATGGTCCCAACCCCATTTATAAGGCAAGAAATCCCACTTATTAAACCTGACAGGGCACACCTGTGAAGTGAAAACCATTTCCGGTGACTACCTCTTGAAGCTCATCAAGAGAATGCCAAGAGTGTGCAACATTTCTCCTTATGGAGAGTGACATACCAGCTGGCTTGTCAAGGTAAGGAGGCTTATTCGCCGTGCAATGCTCCTCTGGGAAATTAAATATGCAAATTGCCTCTTCTGAGAAAAAGAGGACTTAAACTCTATAGCGCCACCTGTTGGAAGAAGGGATCCTACAAGTCACAATCAACCCTTTAACGAGTCGTGCAATATGACTTAGGATTAAAGCAAATTTGCAAATTGAGATACTGATTTGGCTTTAATCCTAAGTCATATTGCACGACTCGTTAAAGGGTTGATTGTGACTTGTAGGATCGCTACTTCCAACAGGTGGCGCTATAGAGTTTAAGTTCTCTTTTTCTCAGAAGAGGCAATTTGCATAAGAGTGTGCAAAGCAGTCATCAAAGCAAAAGGTGGCTACTTTGAAGAACCTAAAATACAAGACATATTTTCAGTTGTTTCACACTTTTTTGTTAAGCATATAATTCCACATGTGTTAATTCATAGTTTTGATGCCTTCAGTGTGAATTCACAATTTTCATAGTCATGAAAGTACAGAAAAATCTTTAAATGAGGTGTGTCCAAACTTTTGGTCTGTACTGTGTGTATAGATATATACACTGTCTGCAGAATTATTAGGCAAGTTGTATTTTGATCACATGATACTTTTTATACATGTTGTCCTACTCCAAGCTGTTCAGGCTTGAGAGTCAACTGCCAATTAAAGGGAACCTGTCACCACGTTTTTGGAAGATGGGATAAAAATAGCGTTAAATAGGGGCAGAGGTGGGCGTTACATTAGTGTGTGTGTTATGCGTTTATTACCCACCTAAGTTGCCGAAATAACTTTGCAAAGTCTCCGTTTTCGCCTGTCAATCAGGCTGGTCAGGTCACATGGGCGTGGTGTCTTCACCCAGATTTGGCGTAGTTTTCCGTTGGTGGCGTAGTGGTGTGCGCATGCCCAAAGTCCGGAATCCTCTTCCAGGGGATTTAAAATAGCGCGGTGTTCGTTATTGCATTGGTGATCGGTGGGCGCGGCCATCTTCCTTTGGCCGCGCGTGCGCAGAAGCGGCGCTCTGCTGGCCGCGGCTTCAGGAAAATGGCCGCGGGATGCCGCGCGTGCGCAGATGGATATCGCGGCGGCCATTTTCCTGAAGCCGCGGCCAGCAGAGCGCCGCTTCTGCGCACGCGCGGCCAAAGGAAGATGGCCGCGCCCACCGATCACCAATGCAATAACGAACACCGCGCTATTTTAAATCCCCTGGAAGAGGATTCCGGACTTTGGGCATGCGCACACCACTACGCCACCAACGGAAAACTACGCCAAATCTGGGGGAAGACAACGCCCATGCGACCTGACCAGCCTGATTGACAGGCGAAAACGGAGACTTTGCAAAGTTATTTCGGCAACTTAGGTGGGTAATAAACGCATAACAAACACACTAATGTAACGCCCACCTCTGCCCCTATTTAACGCTATTTTTATCCCATCTTCCAAAAACGTGGTGACAGGTTCCCTTTAAGTAAATCAGGTGATGTGCATCTCGTCAATGAGGAGGGGTGTTGTCTAATGACATCAAAACCCTATATAAGGTGTGCTTAATTATTAGGCAACATCCCTTCCTTTGGCAAAATGGGTCAGAAGAGAGATTTGACGGGGTCTGAAAAGTCCAAAATTGTGAGATGTCTTGCAGAGGGATGCAGCAGTCTTGAAATTGCCAAACTTTTGAAGCGTGATCACCGAACAATCAAGCGTTTCATGGCAAATAGCCAACAGGGTCACAAGAAGTGTGTTGGGCAAAAAAGGCGCAAAATAACTGCCCATGAATTGAGGAAAGTCAAGCGTGAAGCTGCCAAGATGCCATTTGCCACCAGTTTTGCCATATTTCAGAGCTGCATCGTTACTGGGGTAACAAAAAACACAAGGTGTGCGCGATACTCAGGGACATGGCCAAGGTAAGGAACGCTGAAAAACGACCACCTTTGAACAGGAAACATAAGAGAAAACGTCAAGACTGGGCCAAGAAATATCTTAAGACTGACTGTACAAAGGTTTTATGGACTGATGAAATGAGTGGCTCTTGATGGGCCAGAGGCTAGATCAGTAAAGGGCAGAGAGCTCCACTCCGACTCAGACGCCAGCAAGGTGGAGGTGGGGTACTGGTATGGGCTGGTATCATCAAAGATGAACTTGTGGGACCTTTTCAGCTTGAGGATGGAGTGAAGCTCAACTCCCAGACCTACTGCCAGTTTCTGGAAGACAACTTCTTCAAGCAGGGGTACAGGAAGAAGTCGGTATCGTTCAAGAAAAACATGATTTTCATGCAGGACAATGCTCCATCACATGCCTCCAACTACTCCACAGCGTGGCTGGCCAGTAAAGGTTTCAAACAAGAAAAAATAATGACATGGCCCCCTTGTTCACCTGATCTGAACCCCTTAGAGAACCTGTGGTCCCTCATATAATGTGAAATCTACAGGGAGGGAAAACAGTACACTTCTCGGAACAGTGTCTGGGAGGCTCTGGTGGCTGCTGCACACAATGTTGATCGTAAACAGATCAAGTAGTCCATGAGCCAAGAACCAAATTTGACGATATCGGTACCAAGCGGAGTGACTAATTCTCTTTGGTATTTTTAGGTAGATGCATGTCTGTAGTTTATTTTTTGATATGATAGCCCTTACATATACGTAGCTTATTAACCCCTTCAGCCCTAGGCCTATTTGTACCCAAGTGCCTAAGCCAATCTGACCTGTGCCACTTCATGGGCTAATAACTTTGGAACGCTTTCACCTATCCAAGCCATTCTGAGATTGTTTTCTCGTGACATATTGTACTTCACGTCAGTGCTAAATGGGAGTCAATATATTTTACCTTTCTATATAAAAAAATGCTAAATATTCGGAAATTTTGGAAAAATCGGCAATTTTTTAACTTTGAAATTCTCTGCTTTTTACAAAAATACTGATACCCCCCATAATAGTTATTAATTTACACTCCCCACATGTTTACTTCATATTGGCATCATTTTGAAAATGAAACCTTATTGTTTTACGACGTAATAGGGCTTATAGTTTTATGCGCAATTTTTCACATTTACAGCAAAACCCACTTTTCAAAGGACCAAGTCACTTCTGAAGTCACTTTAAGGGGCTTACATAACAGAAACCACCCATAAATTACCCCATTTTGCAAACTACACCCCTCAAGCTGTTCAAAACTCATTTTTAAAAACTGTTAACCCTTTAGGTGTTCCACAGGAATTTTAGCATGAGCCAAGAACCAAATATGACGATATCGGTACCACCCGGAGTGACTAGATGTAGTATTTGTAACAAAATTTAATCCAAGTTATGTAAATACACACTGAACATGTCATGTGCATATATATATATATATATATATATATATATATATATATATATATATATATATATATATATATATATATATGTTACTCCATAATATCTTCAACATCGGACTCTGAATCTGACTGTTGTTCTACTGGCTCGTCTTCAGTACCCTTGTTCTGGCATGTCTGTAATCTGCACATGTCTGTGCACTTCAGGCCATTGCTGAGGCAAGTACACTGAGGAAGTTCACATGACCGCACACACTTGCAGGACAGTAGCTGTATAATAGCTTCTGGTGCTGGTGCCCCTTGCATCCACTTGACAACAAGCTTTCCGTCGTTATCTATCATCCAACCGCAGTCTGTTGGGTTTGCAACCCATGGCTGGCTCTGCAGACTTCTCCTCCAGATCGCAGCCTGGTAGTTTGCACGCAGTGCATGCATGAAAAGGCAGTCCTGGCAAGGAGGGAGTTGACTTGACTCTACCACTCCACGTCTGGCACAGAACAGCTGATAACGGAGCCTGTTTACCTCAGTTGTTTGGGTAGTTGGCAGGTACATGTGGCAGGTGATTTCCTGTAACTTCTCAAAAAGTTCGGTAGACACTTCCCATGAACGACCAACTTCCTGAAAGGCATCCTGGTATGTCTTGTTCATCTTCAACTGCTTGAGTGTCGTCATCTTCCCACGGCCAGCGAATGCACTGACGGTGTCACAGCCTGTAAATGCATGCATACCAATCAATGAATCACATACGCTGCCTCCCAATGTTCGGCTCAGAGTGGTGATATCCAGGAATCTTGTCCGGTTCTGTGTACCGCATTTCTGGAACAGGTGGGATGGGATTTTGTGGCACATGCCCAGACACAGGACCATGACATCAGTATCCTCCGAAGTGATGATGACCGACTTGTAACCAGATTCTGCTGCATGAAGAGCATGGAGAAGGAGGCGTTTGTCTGCTTCTTCTTGATTTGACTTAAGGTCAGCAGCCTCTTCCCACTGTTCTTTGGTGATCTTAAAGCAGAGCTGCTCACATGTGACATACAGCTCCTTCTCCTCAAGCTTCTCCCTGTGGTGTTTCGCCTTCCATTCTTCTACCAGAAACTTTATGAGACTTGCCTTGTTGGAGGAACTACTTAGAAGCTTTTTCCACTGCTGGATGTTGTGCCCATGTTGAATGTTCTTGAAATGGATCCCTGTGCCTTCATATCTGTTGACTCTTTCTGTATCTTTGATGGATGTCTCCTTGTAGACGTCAAAGACAATATCAATGCGCTTGCTCTTAGCACCCTCATGGATAGCGCGACTCATTGCTGTGCCTGCTAGCTGGCCAAATGTTGCATTGTTTCCCTTCAGTTTCTGAACCAGGCTCATCCCATCAATGATGGTTGCAGAGGGCTCGGGGATCACTTCTGCAGGACGAGCATTCCTCTCCAACTCCCTTGCGAGGGCAGCCTTGTTGGTCTTGCGGATAGACCCATCACCATTGGCAAGTGCCCATGGCAATGGACCCAGGGGATGAGTCAAGACATCACTCATTTGTAGCTTTCTGTTCTCAGCTACAAGTATCATCTGGCCA
This sequence comes from Ranitomeya variabilis, assembly GCF_051348905.1. Taxonomy (NCBI): domain Eukaryota; kingdom Metazoa; phylum Chordata; class Amphibia; order Anura; family Dendrobatidae; genus Ranitomeya; species Ranitomeya variabilis. The sequence goes on along the minus strand of NC_135239.1, from coordinate 115,830,349 downwards.
AATAGGTTTCTGTCAGCCTTCAAAATTACCTCCTTGCCAAGACCTTGTCTGCGTGTCTTCATTTGGATGTTAGAGAACGTTTTAAGTTTGTTCTTTGTCATCTTGTCATGAAACAATGTAGTTGGCTTATCGGTACCCAAACGCTCATCCTTGAATGTTTGATATGCATCCTCTCCTATACTGTATGCCCCTTGAAGGTCTTTGGCTACATCTGGTGGTGCTACAGTCGCTGTTGACAAACTGATAAGTTCACCATTATGCTCTTTGTTGAAGGGGTTCACCCAACCTGTCTCCAGCAGTTGAACGAAAGATTGGACATCGGCTTCATCTCTTCTAATCCTAGACACCTGTAGGTCTGAATGGCTGAAGTCAGTATATTGTTGGCCTACCAGGGCCCTCAGCTGCCTCAAGTACATACTGCGGTACTCTGATGTCAGGTAGAACCTGGAAACAGCTCCAACTTTGAGGCTGAAGCCTTTTGTGCCCCCTGGTGTCTGGGTGTCTTTGTTGATTGTCTCTTCAATGGTCTGGTCCACAGGAATTCGTCCAAAAGGATTCTTGCTACCGATCTGGACCGAAAAGCCACCTTGCATGAAGTATTCATGGACCTCTGGGTGTTCTATGGGCAGCCGAGACATTGTGGCATAGTAATAGGTTAGGTATCGGGCATAGTTGACCTTGTCATAGGCAAAACACCATGGTATCATCTGTCGGATTGCTCCTAGGTGAAGCATCCAGTTGCCTTCTCTTGAAGCTCGAACCAGGGCCAGCATGGTCTCGACCATGTCCAAGTATGACATCCAGAATGCTGAGAGTTGTTCATTTCTGAGGGTCTCAAGATAAACTTGAAAGAGCTTCAGGGTAAGTGTGCAAGATTCATTATCCAAGAGCTTTTCGAAGGATCCCTGCGACACACTGATGCGAAAGTTTGTGATGTTCTTCAGTGTTTCATCCAGATGGTGAAGGTCCCTTGCATGGTTTTCTTCTAGCCATGGAAGGAAGTTTTTCCAAGCAAGCCTCATAAGTGCTTCATAGACCAGCTTGTGTAGTCTCACTGCTCTGCCTGGGAGGTGTCAGCCTCTACAGAGGGAGATAGGAGCTCTGCAGAGAAGACCGGAGAGTCCTGTTCAGCACAGAACGTGTATGTGTCAGTGTGTGTGCGTGTGTTGGGGCACCTCAGGGTGTCTTCAAATGTGACATAGCCCCCTAGATTTCTTCCAGTAAAATTTGCACTCCAAAAGTCATTTGGCGCTCCTTCCCTTCCGAGGCCTGCCGTTCCCCAATACTGCAGTGTACGACAACATATCGGGTGTTGTTGTGTTCGGGAGAGATTGGTGAACAAATAGTGGGGTGCATTTTTTGCTGGTACACCTCTTAAAAATAAAAAAATGAGCCTAAAATGACACCTTCATGTAAAAAATGCACTTTTTCCATTTTCTCAACCAAGTGTTTCCAACTACTGTGAAACACTGGTTGGGTCAAAGTGGTCACTATACCCCCTAAAAGATTCCTTGGGGGTGTAGTTTCCAAAATAGGGTCACTTTTTGGGGTTTCCACTGTGGGGGTACCTCAGGCAGCCTTCAAATGTGACATGGCCCCCTAGATTTCTTCCAGTGAATCCGCCACCCAAAAACCACATAGCGCTCCTTCCGTGTTGAGCTGTGCTGTGTGCCCATACTTTAGTTTACGAGTACATGTGGGGTGTTTCTATAAACTGCAGAATTAGGGTAACCAAGTTTGGGTTTGCCGTTAACCCTTGCTAGGTTGCAGGTAAAATTGGATTACAATGTAATATCTGGAAAAAAAATGAAATTTTGAAATTTCGCCTTCATTCTGCTAAAATTCCTGTGGAACACCTAAAGGGTTAACAGTTTTTAAAAATGAGTTTTGAACAGCTTGAGGGGTGTAGTTTGCAAAATGGGGTAATTTATGGGTGGTTTCTGTTATGTAAGCCCCTTAAAGTGACTTCAGAAGTGACTTGGTCCTTTGAAAAGTGGGTTTTGCTGTAAATGTGAAAAATTGCGCATAAAACTATAAGCCCTATTACGTCGTAAAACAATAAGGTTTCATTTTCAAAATGATGCCAATATGAAGTAAACATGTGGGGAGTGTAAATTAATAACTATTATGGGGGGTATCAGTATTTTTGTAAAAAGCAGAGAATTTCAAAGTTAAAAAATTGCCGATTTTTCCAAAATTTCCGAATATTTAGCATTTTTTTATATAGAAAGGTAAAATATATTGACTCCCATTTAGCACTGACGTGAAGTACAATATGTCACGAGAAAACAATCTCAGAATGGCTTGGATAGGTGAAAGCGTTCCAAAGTTATTAGCCCATGAAGTGGCACAGGTCAGATTGGCTTAGGCACTTGGGTACAAATAGGCCTAGGGCTGAAGGGGTTAATAAGCTACGTATATGTAAGGGCTATCATATCAAAAAATAAACTACAGACATGCATCTACCTAAAAATACCAAAGAAAATTAGTCACTCCGGGTGGTACCGATATCTGGCCCGGCTCATGGACTAAAGCAACTGACAGAATCTATGGATGGAAGGCTGTTGAGTGTCATCATAAAGAAAGGTGACTATATCGGTCACTAATTTTTTTTGGTTTTGTTTTTGCATGTCAGAAATGTTTATTTCTAAATTTTGTGCAGTTATATTGGTTTACCTGGTGAAAATAAACAAGTGAGATGGGATTATATTTGGTTTTTATTAAGTTGCCTAATAATTCTGCACAGTAATAGTTACCTGCACAAACAGAAATCCTCCTAAGATAGCGAAATCTAAAAAAGAACAACCACTCCATCTTCCAAAAATATTAAGCTTCGATATTTGAGTCTTTTGGGTTGATTGAGAACATAGTTGTTGATCAATAATAAAAATAATCCTCTAAAATACAACTTGCCTAATAATTCTGCACTCAGTGTACTATATTGTCCTCAATAGGAAAGACTGGATTGTATAAATAGAAAAATATGCATTGCAGAGCAAGAAAAGGTAAGTATAGCAAATATTCAATATTATAACAAATCCAAGTCTTAATGCAGGGACACTCATAATATACCATGTTATATCAAGTCATTAGAACCATACAAAGTGCCCCTATTCCATTACTATATACAAGTACCCATGAGCATTATACCAATATTAACCTCAAAGCAAAGAATCAAAGTAAATATATCTTACCAATGCCCAGGCGATGGTGCCACTACCCCGACTCGCGTTTCGGCGGCGTGCCTTCATCAGGGAAGGGGGATGCCACTCTGTTAGATCCATGTTATAAAACCAAATTTTGCCAGATGATTCCTGCCCTGGAAAGAGACCGGCGAATGCTGGAGTATCGAAACCTTAACCCCTTAATCCCATATGACATACTATCCCGTCGAGGTGACCTGGGACTTAATTCCCAGTGACGAGATAGTACGTCATAAGCGTTCGGCCGCGCTCACGGGGGGACCGCTCCTGGCACATTAACCCCTGGCACACTGCGATCAAACATGATCGCAGTGTTCCGGCGGCATAGGGAAGCATCGCGCAGGGAGGGGGCTCCCTGCGTGCTTCCCTGAGACCCTCGGAGCAATGTGATGTGATCGTGTTTCTCCGAGGGTCTCCTACCTCCTCCTCCCTGCAGGCCCGGATCCAATATGGCTGAGGGGCTGCTTCCGGGTCCTGCAGGGAGGAGGCTTGCAAGCGCCTGCTCAGAGCAAGCGCTTGCAAGCGTCCCTGCACTGCCTGTCAGATTGCTGATATGATACTGTGCATTGCAAAGTGTCAGATCAGCGATCTGACCCTATAGCATTATGTCCCGCCCTGGGGCAATGTTATAAAGTAAAAAAAAAAAATATTCATATGTGTAAAAAGAAATAACTAAATAAAGAAAAAAAATATATTGTTCCCATAAATGCATTTCTTTATCTAAAACAAAAAACAATAAAAGTACACATATTTAGTACCACCGCGTCCGTAATGACCCAACCTATAAAACTGTCCCACTAGTTAACCCCTTCAGTGATCACTGTAAAAAAAAAAAAAAAAACAGCAAAAAATAACGCTTTATTATCATACCGCCAAACAAAAAGTGGAATAACACACGATCAAAAGTACGGATATAAATAACCATGGTACCGCTGAATACGACATCTTGTCCCGCAAAAAACAACCAACCATACAGCATCATCAACAAAAAATAAAAAAGTTATAGTCCTCAGAATAAAGCGATGCAAAAATAATTATTTTTTCTATAAAATAGTTTTTATCGTATAAAAGCGCCAAAACATTAAAAAATGATATAAATGAGGTATCGCTGTAATCGTACTATCCCGAAGAATAAAACTGCTTTATCAATTTTACCAAACGTGGAACGGTATAAACGCCCCCAAAAGAAATTCATGAATAGCTGGTTTTTGGTCATTCTGCCTCACATAAATCGGAATAAAAAGCGATCAAAAAATGTCACATGCCCGAAAATGGTATCAACAAAAACATCAACTCGTCCCACAAAAACAAGACCTCACATGTCTCTGTGGACCAAAATATGGAAAAATTATAGCTCTCAAAATTGTGGAGACGCAAAAACTATTTTTTGCAATAAAAAGCATCTTTTAGTGTGTGACAGCTGCCAATCACAAAAATCCGCTAAAAAACCCACTATAAAAGTAAATCAAACCCCCCTTCATAACCTCCTTAGTTAGGGAAAAATAATACAATAAAAAAATGTATTTATTTCCATTTTCCCGTTAGGGTTAGGGTTGGGGCTAGGGTTAGGGTTAGGGTTGGGGCTAGGGTTAGGTTTGGGGCTAGGATTAGAGTTGGGGTTAGTGCTACATTTAGGGTTGGGGCTAAAGTTAGGGTTAGGGTTTGGATTACATTTACGGTTGGGATTAGGGTTAGGGGTGTGTCAGGGTTAGGGTTATGGGTAGAGTTGGGATTAGGGTTAGGGGTGTGTTTGGGTTAGAGTTTGTTAGAATTGGGGGCTTCCACTGTTTAGGCACATCAAGGGCTCTTCAAACGAGACATGGCGTCTGATCTCAATTCCAGCCAATTCTGCATTGAAAAAGTAAAACAGTGCTCCTTCCTTTCCGAGCTCTCCCGTGCACCCAAACAGGGGTTTACCCTAACATATGGGGTATCATCTTACTCAGGACAAATTGGACAACAACTTTTGGGGTCCAATTTCTCCTGTTACCCTTGGGAAAATACAAAACTGAGGGCTAAAAAATACTTTTTGTGGAAAAATGATTTTTTATTTTCGCGGCTCTTCATTATAAACTGTAGTGAAACACTTGGGGGTTCAAAGCTCTCACAACACATCTATATAAGTTTCTTAGGGGGTCTACTTTCCAAAATGGTGTCACTTGTGTGGGGGTTTCAATGTTTAGGCACATCACGGGCTCTCCAAACGCGACAAGGTGTCCCATCTCAATTCCAGTCAATTTTGCATTGAAAAGTCAAACGGCGTTCCTTCCCTTCCGAGCTTTGCCATGCACTCAAACGGTGGTTTACCCCCACATATCGGGTATCAGCTTACTCAAGACACATTGCACAACAACTTTTGGGTACAATTTCTTCTCTTACCCTTGGGAAAATAAAAAATTGGGTGTGAAAAGATCATTTTTGTGAAAAAATGATTTTTTATTTTTACGGCTCTGCATTATAAACTTCTGTGAAGCACTTGGTGGATCAAAGTGCTCACCACACATCTATATAAGTTCCTTAGGGGGTCTACGTTCCAAAATGGTGTCACTTTTGGGGGGTTTCAATGTTAAGGCACATCAGGGGCTCTCCAAATGCAACATGGCGTCCCATCTCAATTTCAGTCAATTTTGCATTAAAAAGTCAAACGCGCTCCTTCCCTTCCGAGCTCTGCGATGCACCCAAACAGTGGTTTACCCCCACATATGGGGTATCAGCGTACTCTGGACAAATTGTACAAAAACTTTTTGGGTCCATTTTCTCCGGTTACCCTTGGTAAAATAAAACAAATTGGAGCTGAAGTAAATTTTTTGTGAAAAAGTTAAATGTTCTTTTTTTTCTTTTAAATATTCCAAAAATTCCTGTGAAACACCTGAAGGGTTAATAAACTTCTTGATTGTGATTTTGAGCACCTTGAGGGGTGCAGTTTTTAGAATGGTGTCACACTTGGTTACTGTATATACTCGAGTATAAGCCGACCCGAGTATAAGCCGACCCCCCTAATTTTGCCACAAAAAACTGGGAAAACTTATTGACTCGAGTATAAGCCTAGGGTGGAAAATGCAGCAGGTACCGGTGAATTTCAAAATTAAAAATAGATACTCCATACCATTCATTATGGCCCCATAGATGCTCCACATAAAGCTGTGCCACATATAATGCTCTGCACCGTTCATTATGGCCCCATAGATGCTCCACATAAAGCTGTGCCATATATACAATGCTCTGCACCATTGCCCCATAGATACTCCACATAAAGCTGTGCCATATATACAATGCTCTGCACCGTTGCCCCATAGCTGTGCCATATAGTGCTCTGCACCATTGTCCCATAGCTGTGCCATATAGTGCTCTGCACCGTTGCCCCATTCTGTGTGGTGCAATCCCCATTAGGAAATGTGCTCCACAATTGTTAATGCCATCCAGTGTACATCTTGCCACATGTATGCAGTCCTTGACCAGCCGGTCGAGGGTGCATGCTGCTGTGCGAGATGTGAGCACATTGTGCATTTGGAAACCCAGATACTGGATCTAAATGTGCAGCTGGCAACACTGAGATCCATAGACAATATGGAGAGGAGTCTTCTGCTCACAGAGCAGACGCTCAATGGGATAGATGAGGAGGGGGATGGTAGGATGGAGCTGCAGGACAGTGTGGCAGTTAGCTGGGTGACAGATAGAAGGCGGGGTAGAGGGAAGAGTCCCAGGGAGGCTAGTCCTGATCTGGCACACCCCAATAAGTTTGCTAAGTTGGCAGATGAGGGGGGTGCCAGTACAGGGGTAGCACTGCTGCAGCCAGGCATGTCCTCTGAAAGCCGGAGGAGTGACTGCTCCAGTAAGGAGGGAAAAAGGAGAGCAGGGCAGGCCAGACAGGTGCTGGTAGTGGGGGACTCAATTATTAGGGGAACAGATAGGGCAATCTGTCACAAAGACAGGGATCGTCGGACGGTGTGCTGCCTACCTGGCGCTCGAGTCCGACACATCGCTGATCGGGTGGACAGATTACTGGGAGGGGCTGGTGAGGACCCAGCGGTCATGGTGCACATTGGCACAAATGACAAAGTTAGAGGTAGGTGGAAGGTCCTTAAAGATGATTTCAGGGAATTAGGCTGCAAGCTGAAAGCAAGGACCTCCAACGTGGTATTTTCCGAAATACTGCCTGTACCACGTGCCACGCCAGAGAGGCAACGGGAGATTAGGGAGGTTAATAAGTGGCTCAAGAATTGGTGTAGGAAGGAGGGGTTTGGGTTCCTGCAGAACTGGGCCGACTTCTCAGTTGGCTACAGGCTCTACGCTAGGGACGGGCTGCACCTCAATGGGGAAGGTGCAGCTGTGCTGGGGGAGAAAATGGTTAGAAGGTTGGAGGAGTGTTTAAACTAGGGATTGGGGGGGAGGATATTCATTTTATAGGAGGGGAAGATAGTGCAGATAGAGACCTGGGCACAAATAAGGAAGTTGGGGGTGGCGGTGGCATGGGGGGTGGGGTTAGAACAGTTAGTAATTTAAGAAAGAATAGAGGTACAGAGAGGAACATCAAGTGCATGTATACTAATGCCAGAAGCCTCGCCAACAAAATGGATGAATTAGAACTAATGTTGTTGGAGCATAATTATGACATGGTGGGGATATCTGAGACTTGGCTGGATGAGAGCCATGACTGGGCTGTTAACTTGCAGGGCTATAGCCTTTTCAGAAATGACCGTACAGATAAGAGAGGGGGTGGGGTGTGTCTGTATGTAAAATCGACCTTAAAACCCATCCTGCGTGATAATATAGGTGAATCTAATGAAAATGTAGAGTCTCTGTGGGTGGAGATAAGGGGAGGGGGAAAAAATAAATTACTGATAGGGGTTTGTTATAAATCTCCAAAACTAATGGAAGCAATGGAGAATATCCTCGTAAAGCAAATAGATGAAGCTGCGACTCAAGGAGAAGTCATTATTATGGGGGACTTCAACTACCCTGAAATAGATTGGGGAACAGAAACCTGCAGTTCCAGCAAAGGTAATCGGTTTTTGACAACTATGAGAGACAATTACCTTTCACAACTGGTTCAGGACCCAACAAGGAGGGGGGCACTGCTAGACCTAATATTAACCAACAGGCCAGTCCGCATATCAAATATAAGGGTTGGGGGTCACTTGGGGAATAGTGATCACAAAATAATAAGTTTTCATGTAACCTTTAATAAGATGGGTAGTAGGGGGGTGACAAGGACACTAAACTTCAGGAGGGCACATTTCCAACGGATGAGAGAGGATCTTGGTGCAATTAACTGGGACGATATCCTGAGAAACACAAAGAAAATGGGAGACATTTATTAGCATCCTGGATAGGACCTGTGCACAGTATATACCGTATGGGAATAAACATACTAGAAATAGGAGGAAACCAATATGGCTAAATAGGGCTGTAAGGGGCGCAATAAGGGACAAAAAGAAAGCATTTAGAGAATTAAAGGAAGTAGGTAGTGAGGAGGCATTAAATAAATACAGAAAATTAAATACATTCTGTAAAAAGCAAATCAAGGCAGCAAAGATTGAGACAGAGAGACTCATTGCCAGAGAGAGTAAAAATAATCCCAAAATATTCTTTAACTATATAAATAGTAAGAAACTAAAAAATGACAGTGTTGGCCCCCTTAAAAATAGTCTGGGTGAAATGGAGGATGAGGAAAAAGCCAATATGCTAAATGACTTTTTTTCATCAGTATTTACAAAAGAAAATCCCATGGCAGCCAATATGACTAGTGATAATAATTCCCCATTAAATGTCACCTGCTTAACCCAGCAGGAAGTACAGCGGCGTCTAAAAATAACTAAAATTGACAAATCTCCGGGCCCGGATGGGATACACCCCCGAGTACTGCAGGAACTAAGTACAGTCATTGATAGACCATTATTTTTAATCTTTAAAGACTCCATAATAACAGGGTCTGTACCACAGGACTGGCGTATAGCAAATGTGGTGCCAATATTCAAAAAAGGGGCAAAAACTTAACTCGGTAATTATAGGCCAGTAAGTTTAACCTCTACTGTGGGTAAAATCCTGGAGGGCATTCTAAGGGATACTATACTGGAGTATCTGAAGAGGAATAACCTCATGACCCAGTATCAGCACGGGTTTACTAGGGACCGTTCATGTCAGACTAATTTGATCAGCTTCTATGAAGAGGTAAGTTCCGGACTGGACCAAGGGAACCCAGTGGACGTAGTATATATGGACTTTTCCAAAGCTTTTGATACGGTACCACACAAAAGGTTGTTACATAAAATGAGAGTAATGGGGATAGGGGAAAATATGTGTAAGTGGGTTGAGAGCTGGCTCAGGGATAGGAAACAAAGGGTGGTTATTAATGGAGCACACTCGGACTGGGTCACGGTTAGCAGTGGGGTACCACAGGGGTCAGTATTGGGCCCTCTTCTTTTTAACATATTTATTAATGACCTTGTAGGGGGCATTCAGAGTAGAATTTCAATATTTGCAGATGACACTAAACTCTGCAGGGTAATCAATACAGGGGAGGACAATTTTATATTACAGGATGATTTATGTAAACTAGAAGCTTGGGCTGATAAATGGCAAATGAGCTTTAATGGGGATAAATGTAAGGTCATGCACTTGGGTAGAAGTAATAAGATGTATAACTATGTGCTTAATTCTAAAACTCTGGGCAAAACCGTCAATGAAAAAGACCTGGGTGTATGGGTGGATGACAAACTCATATTCAGTGGCCAGTGTCAGGCAGCTGCTACAAAGGCAAATAAAATAATGGGATGTATTAAAAGAGGCATAGATGCTCATGAGGAGAACATAATTTTACCTCTATACAAGTCACTAGTTCGACCACACTTAGAATACTGTGCACAGTTCTGGTCTCCGGTGTATAAGAAAGACATAGCTGAACTGGAGCGGGTGCAGAGAAGAGCGACCAAGGTTATTAGAGGACTGAGGGGTCTGCAATACCAAGATAGGTTATTACACTTGGGGCTATTTAGTTTGGAAAAACGAAGACTAAGGGGTGATCTTATGTTAATGTATAAATATATGAGGGGACAGTACAAAGACCTTTCTGATGATCTTTTTAATCATAGACCTGAGACAGGGACAAGGGGGCATCCTCTACGTCTGGAGGAAAGAAGGTTTAAGCATAATAACAGACGCGGATTCTTTACTGTAAGAGCAGTGAGACTATGGAACTCTCTGCCGTATGATGTTGTAATGAGTGATTCATTAATTAAATTTAAGAGGGGACTGGATACCTTTCTGGAAAAGTATAATGTTACAGGGTATATACACTAGATTCCTTGATAAGGCGTTGATCCAGGGAACTAGTCTGATTGCCGTATGTGGAGTCGGGAAGGAATTTTTTTCCCCATGGTGGAGTTACTCTTTGCCACATGGGTTTTTTTTGCCTTCCCCTGGATCAACATGTTAGGGCATGTTAGGTTAGGCTATGGGTTGAACTAGATGGACTTAGTCTTCCTTCAACCTTAATAACTATGTAACTATGTATGTAACTATGTATAGCTGTGCCATATAGTGCTCTGCACCGTTGCCCCATAGCTGTGCCATATAGTGCTCTGCACCGTTGCCCCATAGCTGTGCCATATAGTGCTCTGCACCGTTGCCCCATAGCTGTGCCATATAGTGCTCTGCACCGTTGCCCCATAGCTGTGCCATATAGTGCTCTGCACCGTTGCCCCATAGCTGTGCCATATAGTGCTCTGCACCGTTGTCCCATAGCTGTGCCATATAGTGCTCTGCCCCGTTGCCCCATAGCTGTGCCATATAGTGCTCTGCACCGTTGTCCCATAGCTGTGCCATATAGTGCTCTGCCCCGTTGCCCCATAGCTGTGCCATATAGTGCTCTGCACCGTTGCCCCATAGCTGTGCCATATAGTGCTCTGCACCGTTGTCCCATAGCTGTGCCATATAGTGCTCTGCCCCGTTGCCCCATAGCTGTGCCATATAGTGCTCTGCCCCGTTGCCCCATAGCTGTGCCATATAGTGCTCTGCACCGTTGCCCCATTTCTGTGCCATATAGTGCTCTGCACCATTGCCCCATAGCTGTGCCATATAGTGCTCTGCACCGTTGCACCATAGCTGTGCCATATATATAATGCTCTGCACCGTCCATTATTGCCCCATAGCTGCTGCTGCAAAAAAAAAAAAAAAACATACTCACCTCTCTTGCTTGCAGCTCCTCGGCGCCATCTTCCCGGCGTCTCTCCGCACTGACTGATCAGGCAGAGGGCGGCGCGCACACTATATGCGTCATCGCGCCCTCTGACCTGCACAGTCAGTGCGGAGAGACGCCGGGAAGATGGCGCGACGCCCGGCGTGTGGAACGAGGACAGGTGAATATGCGATACTTACCTGCTCCCGGCGTCCCGCTCCTTCCCCCGGACAGCTGGTCTTCTGTGCCGCAGCCTCTTCCTCTGTCAGCGGTCACCGGCACCGCTGATTAGAGAAATGAATTATGCGGCTCCGCCCCTATGGGAGGTGGAGCAGCCTGTTCATTTCTCTAATGAGCGGTCCCACGTGACCGCTCAGGGGAAGAGGCTGCGGCACCCGGAGACCGTGGGACGGGCAGGGGGAGCGACAGGAACGCCGGGACTAGGTGAGTATATGACAGTGCTCACCCGCCGACCCCACCACCGATCATGACTCGAGTATAAGCCGAGAGGGGCACTTTCAGCCCAAAAATTTGGGCTGAAAATCTCGGCTTATACTCGAGTATATACGGTATTTTCTATCATATAGACCCCTCAAAATGACTTCAAATGTGAAGTGGTCCCTAAAAAAAAATGGTGTTGTAAAAATGAGAAATTGCTGGTCAACTTTTAACCCTTATAAACTCCCTAACAAAAAAAAAAATGTTGGTTCCAAAATTGTGCTGATGTAAAGTAGACATGTGGGAAATGTTACTTAAGTATTTTGTGTAACATATCTCTGTGAGTTAAGGGCATAAAAATTCAAATTTGGAAAATTGCGAAAAACTATCATGAAGTACAATATGTCACAAAAAAACAATGTCAGAATCATCAGGATCTGTTGAAGCGTTCCAGAGTTATAACCTCATATAGGGACAGTGGTCAGAATTGTAAAAATTGGCCCGGTCATTAATGTGCAAACCACCCTTGGGGGTTAAGGGGTTAAGAGAGCTTTTCCCCAAGTCAACAGTGAAGCCAGAGTTTGCATCTCAGCTTTAGACTTCCAACCTCCGTCACGCCAGTTCGTTAATGCCAAAACATTAGCAGCAGCAGCGGGGGAAGTGAAAAAAGCAATTTCTGTGAGCCCTTTAACACTTTTTTTTAGACCAACTCGTGCACCAGCTCAAGAGTCCAAATCTTACACGTGGTGAGCTAATGGAGAGGATGGTGCAGGAGTATCTAGAATTAAATATCAATACCATCAGGGAGGGTTTGGACCCTTTCACATTTTGGTCTTCCAAAGTGGATGAGTGGCCTGAGCTCACCTCTCATGCCTTGGAGGTTTTATCGTGCCCGGCAGCCAGCGTTGTCTCAGAACGTGTCTTCAGCGCTGCTGGTGGTGTCCTGATGGATAAGTGCAGGCGGCTGTCCCCTGAAAGTGTAGACCGCCTAACTTTCATCAAGATGAACAAGTCATGGATCTCCAGTCGTAGACTGTACAGACTAGGTGATATTGCATTTTTTTGTGTGATGCATTAATGTCACGTAACTGCATTCTGTGATGTCTTTAGTGTGGGTTCTGTGCCTGCTGTGGCTGGTAACACAAATTTGTGGAAATGTGAACAGTCATGGTTGTTCTACGTCTGCTTGGTTAGCTGTGGTGGAAGACGTCTCGATCTCAAATATACTGTTTCTATTCTCGTGACAGTTATTCCACTTTGGTGGTGTGAGGCTCTCATTTTTAAAAATGTGAAAAGTACAGGATGGGTGTCCATCTGCTGAATGGGGTGTAGTGGAAGATGTCGGTCCCTATTATTCTATTTCTACTCTATTGAAATTGATGGCACTTTGGTGGTGTCTGCCAATACTTTTTGGAAATGTAAACACTCCTGGTTGGGTGTCTATCTGTTGGATTGGGTGTAGTGGAAGACCTGTCTGTCCCTATTATACTATCTATACTGTGGTGAAATTGATGCCACTTTTGTGGTGTCTGCCAGTAATTTTTGGAAATGTGAACACTCCTGGTTGGGTCTCCTTCACGCATGTTGCCTGAAGTAGTAGGCCTCCACTTTCTTGGACTCAACTACCCATTTTACTATCCATAAAATTTTCTGACAATGGTAGTCAACAAAACTGATATTTGTTCCACCTGAGTGTGGCTCAGCATGAAAGCAGGTAGAGGTGTTGCATGTGGTATCAGGGTTTCCCAGCAAAGGAGGCCTACACCGCTCCCTCATCCACCTCGTCTTACTGTGATGTTCAATTGAAAGCTGTAAATGCTGTCCCAGACCCCGATACCTCATGACTGGCTGATTGCTGCAGTGCCATGCTGAAACTTGTACTGTAGATGAATTGTGTGTCTCCCTCATTTGATGTGATTTGGCAGCATTTGGGGCGGTTATAAGGTGTTGTACATGCATTTGTTTTTGCCTCCCATTGAGATGAATGGCGTTCGGTTATGTTCGGCAAATATTCGACTAATTAATCGGCGAATATTGCAAATTCGGTGATTGTAATCAGAACCGAAGATTGAAATATTTGCTCATCTCTACCTATGTGTTGCCAGAACAGCAGAATCCCCCATAAGCGACCCCATTTTACAAACTACACCTCTCAATGAATTCATCTAGAGCTGCAGTGATCATATTGACACCACGGGTGTGTCACAGAATTTTATACCATTGGTCAGAGAAGAAAAAATAATTACATTTTTACCACCAAAATTTTGTTTTAGCCTCAGATTTTACATTTTCACTCAAGAAGTGGGTAAAAATGGCACTAACCCATATGTAGCTGTACAGTACTACTTAGCCATACGGAGAGCACTATATGCCTCCTGGAGCAAACGAAAAAGAGCAACAAAAACGACCATAAATCCACTGAAATAATGTTTATTAAATAAGTTACAATAATAAAAATCAATGTTAAGGGAAAATACACATGTTTGTAAATGGGACGCTGTTACAGAAAAAATGTATGCATATGAATAGCACTATGTGATCAACAAGAAAAAAGAAGCCCATTACTTAAAGTGCTAACAAGAAAAATATTCTCCAAAAAAATATTGCCTTCGTCAGGAGGCTATAGCGCCGAAACGCGCGTTGGGGTGGATGCTGTCTTGGAGCTCTGGGTCCCATATTATACTTTGTAAGTTGTACCTATTACTACTAGTACTGAACTGCTATTATGATTCTTTTAAAGTGTCTACCATTGATCTAGCACTATTTGTTATAATACCTATTCTTATATGCTAGCATATTTTACATGATTCACCTCGCTTATTACTTCTCTTTAGCACTTTTTCACTTGAGTTTAATAGTGAGCTATCATTGTTTGGAGATGCTCAATCCCTATTTTTAAGATCACTTTTTTATTACATTTTATTTATTTTTTTGGAGAATATTTTTTTTGTTAGCACTTTAAGTAATGGGCTTCTCTTTTTTTCTTGTTGATCATATAGTGCTATTCATATGCATAAATTTTTTCTGTAATAACGTCCTTTTTAGGCTACTTTCACACTAGCGTCGTGCACTGCACTTCGCTATGCATCGTTTTGCGGAAAAAACGCATCCTGCAAAAGTGCTTGCAGGATGCGTTTTTTCTCCATAGACTTTTATTAGCGACGCATTGCCACACGTCGCAACCGTCGTGCGACGGTTGCGTCGTGTTGCGTCGGACTGTCGCCACCAAAAAACGTTGCTTGTAATGTTTTTTGGTGCGTCTGCAGCATTTCCGACTGCGCATGCGCGGCCGGAACTCCGCCCTCGCCTCCCCGCACCTCACAATGGGGCAGCGGATGCGTTGGAAAACTGCATCCGCTGCCCCCATTGTGCAACACATTCACAGCTAGTGTCGGAACGTCGCATAGCAACGTGCAGTGCACGACGCTAGTGTGAAAGTAGCCTTACACACCTGTGTATTTTCCCTTACCATTATTTTTTATTATTGTAACTTATTTAATAAACATTATTTCAGTAGATTTATGGTCGTTTTTGTTGGTCTTTTTTTCAGTTGGTTCTGCACGACTATCCACGTTCTTACTTACTGCTCCAGTCTCACGGGCACTGTCCTTTCACGTCTGTCACTGTGGAGTATATATAATCCTATGTGAGCATTTTCTTTTTGCAACTTGTTTGTTTGATGCCTCCTGGAGCGCAGATTTTCCTAGAACAGTTTGCGGACTTCATATACAGAGCCCCTAATTGCTAAAACAGCAGAATCCTTCCTCAAGTGATCCCAGTTTGGAAACTATACCCCTTGGGGAGTTTATCTACAGGTGTAGTGACGATTATGACACCATGGGTATTTTCCAGAAACAAGCAGGAATGAATGTTGCCTAGTGAAAATTGCAAACTTCCGTTGTAGTGACCAGTACACTGTAGTGACCAATAGTTGCAGTCACGAGTACTTTATGCCCAGCTCACGCTTCTGGAGACATGCACCTGTAAGTTAGGCTCTCATCTCTTCAGAAATGCTAAATGTGGAACAACATATGTGGTTTAGGTATACAGTGGGGTAGCGGCAGACATTGACAACTTGGGGCCTCTGTGCAAGAAATGTCTGCCCCCCTCATTTTATGATTTATAAATTTATTTGCATTTTGCAGTGAGAAATAAGTATTTGATTCATTACCAACCATTAAGAGTTCTGGCTCCTACAGACCAATTAGATGTGCCTAATCAACTCATTACCTTTATTAAAGATAGCTGTCTTACATACACTGTGTTCCAAATTATTCTGCACAAAGAGTTTTGGAGTGATAAGGTTAGAATTTTTTTGTTTGTCATTTAAACTCATTGATGGTTATGTGTGTCAGGGCTCTTTATATCACTGAAAGCAATTGCAGATACCTGTGCAAATTAGTTTGGCAGGTGGGTCCAAATAAAGGCAAGACTACTTAAGAAGGCTGTTCCACATTACTAAGCAGCCTACATTTTTTGCCAAAATGGGAAAGAAAAAGGATGTGTCGGCTGCTGAGAAGCAGCAAATTGTGGAGTATTTAGGTCAAGGCATGACTACAATCAACATTGCCAAGACACTTCATCGTGATCATCGCACAATCAAGAAGTATGTAGCTGATTCCCAGCACACACGTGTGCGTGCTGATAAGGAAAAATTGAGGACTCTTTCCAACAGGCAATTGCGTAAGGTTAAAAGAGCAGCTGCAAAAATGCCTTGTCATAGCAGCAGACAAGTTTTTGAAGCTGCTGGTGCCTCCAACGTCCCCAGAACAACAAGATGCAGGTCCTTCAGAGGTTTGCAGCTGTGCGTAAGCCATCCTGTCGACCACCTCTATCCACTGCACACAAGCAGAAACGGCTCCAGTGGGCCAAACGATACATGAAGACTGACTTCCAAACTGTTTTGTTCACCGATGAGTGCCGTGCAACGCTCGATGGTCCAGATGGATGGAGTGGAGGATGGCTGGTTGACGGACACCCCATGAAAACACGGCTAAGGCGCCAACAAGGAGGAGGTGGAGTAATGTTTTGGGCTGGAATCATGGGGAGAGAGATTGTCGGCCCCTTTATGATCCCTGAAGAGGTAAAGATGAACTCCATAATCTATGTGGAGTCTCTAAAACAACACTTCCTGCCATGGTTCAAGAGGAAGAACCGTGCTTTCTGCAGCAAGATCATTTTCATGCATGATAATGCACCGTCTCATGGTGCAAAAAAACACATCTGCATCTCTGGCTGCTATGGGCATAAAAGAGGACAAACTTATGGTGTGGCCACCATCTTCCCCTGACCTCAACCCCATTGAGAACCTCTGGAGCATCATCAAAAGGAGTGTCTATGATGGCGGGAGGCAGTTCACATCTAAGCAACAGCTCTGGGAGGGTATTCTGTCCACATGCAATACAATTGAAGCAGAAACCATCCAAAAACTGACAAATTCAATGGACGAGAGAGTGCAGAAGCTTCTTTCGAACAAGGGGTCCTATGTGCAAATGTAACATCACCTAGAAAAAAGTTTTCACTTGAAAACTGTTTGATTTCATTTTGTAATAAGCTGATAATGCTTATAACTTCACAATTGACCATTTTTTAGTTCAAAATAAAAAAAAAAGGTTGAAAACTCTGCTGTGCATAATAATTTGGAACATGCATTTTGAGTCTTTATTTTTTTTAAAAAGATACTGTTTTCATAGGCAGTTTGTTCCAAAGCATTGCAATTATGCTAGAATAGTAGATGACAGGAAAATAACAATGACTGCAATTCAGATAGGTAATTTAGAGAAAATATGAGGAAATATTATTTGCATAATAATTTGGAACACAGTGTAGTTACATAGTTACATAGTTATTAAGGTTGAAGGAAGAATTTAAGTCCATCTAGTTCAACCCATAGCCTAATCTAACATGCCCTAACATGTTGATCCAGAGGAAGGCAAAAAAAAACCATGTGGCAAAGAGTAAGCTCCACATTGGGGGAAAAAAATCCTTCCCGACTCCACATACGGCAATCAGACTAATTCCCTGGATCAACGCCCTATCAAGGAATCTTGTATATATAACCTGTAACGTTATACTTTTCCAGAAAGGTATCCAGACCCCTCTTAAATTTAAGTAACGAATCACTCATTACAATATCATACAGCAGAGAGTTCCATAGTCTCACTGCTCTTACAGTAAAGAATCCGCGTCTGTTATTATGCTTAAACCTTCTTTCCTCCAGACGTAGAGGATGCCCCCCTTGTCCCTGTCTCAGCTCTATGATTAAAAAGATCATCAGAAAGGTCTTTGTACTGTCCCCTCGTATATTTATACATTAACCCCTTCATGACCCAGCCTATTTTGGCCTTCATGACCTTGCCGTTTTTTGCAATTCTGACCAGTGTCCCTTTATGAGGTAATAACTCAGGAACGCTTCAACGGATCCTTGCGGTTCTGAGATTGTTTTTTCGTGACATATTGGGCTTCATGTTAGTGGTAAATTTAGGTCGATAATTTCTGAGTTTATTTGTGAAAAAAACGGAAATTTGGCGAAAATTTTGAAAATTTCGCAATTTTCACATTTTGAATTTTTATTCTGTTAAACCAGAGAGTTATGTGACACAAAATAGTTAATAAATAACATTTCCCACATGTCTACTTTACATCAGCACAATTTTGGAAACAAATTTTTTTTTTGCTAGGAAGTTATAAGGGTTAAAATTTGACCAGTGATTTCTCATTTTTACAACAAAATTTACAAAACCATTTTTTTTAGGGACCACCTCACATTTGAAGTCAGTTTGAGGGTTCTATATGGCTGAAAATACCCAAAAGTGACACCATTCTAAAAACTGCACCCCTCAAGGTGCTCAAAACCACATTCAAGAAGTTTATTAACCCTTCAGGTGTTTCACAACAGCAGAAGCAACATGGAAGGAAAAAGTGAACATTTAACTTTTTAGTCACAAAAATGATCTTTTAGCAACAAATTTTTTATTTTCCCAAGGGTAAAAGGAGAAACTGGACCCCAAAAGTTGTTGTCCAATTTGTCCTGAGTACGCTGAAACCTCATATGTGGGGGGGAACCACTGTTTGGGTGCATGGCAGGGCTCGGAAGGGAAGGAGCTCCATTTGACTTTTTGAATGAAAAATTAGCTCCAATCTTTAGCGGACACCATGTCGCGTTTGGAGAGCCCCTGTGTGCCTAAACATTGGAGCTCCCCCACATGTGACCCCATTTTGGAAACTAGACCACCCAAGGAACTTACCTAGATGCATATTGAGCACTTTGAACCCCCAGGTGCTTCACAAATTGATCCATCAAAATGAAAAAGTACTTTTTTTTCACAAAATTTTTATTTTTGCCTCACTTTTTTTCATTTTCACATGGGCATCAGGGTAAAATGGATGCTAAAATTTATTGGGCAATATCTCCTGAGTACACCGATACATCACATGTGGGGGTAAACCACTGTTTGGGCGCACGGCAAGGCTCGGAAGGGAAGGAGCGCCATTTGACTTTTTGAATGAAAAATTAGCTCCAATCTTTAGCGGACACCATGTCGCGTTTGGAGAGCCCCTGTGTGCCTAAACATTGGAGCTCCCCCACATGTGACCCCATTTTGGAAACTAGACCACCCAAGGAACTTACCTAGATGCATATTGAGCACTTTGAACCCCCAGGTGCTTCACAAATTGATCCATCAAAATGAAAAAGTACTTTTTTTTCACAAAATTTTTATTTTTGCCTCAATTTTTTTCATTTTCACATGGGCATCAGGGTAAAATGGATGCTAAAATTTATTGGGCAATATCTCCTGAGTACACCGATACATCACATGTGGGGGTAAACCACTGTTTGGGCGCACGGCAAGGCTCGGAAGGGAAGGAGCGCCATTTGACTTTTTGAATGAAAAATTAGCTCCAATCTTTAGCGGACACCATGTCGCGTTTGGAGAGCCCCTGTGTGCCTAAACATTGGAGCTCCCCCACATGTGACCCCATTTTGGAAACTAGACCACCCAAGGAACTTACCTAGATGCATATTGAGCACTTTGAACCCCCAGGTGCTTCACAAATTGATCCATCAAAATGAAAAAGTACTTTTTTTTCACAAACTTTTTATTTTTGCCTCACTTTTTTTCATTTTCACATGGGCATCAGGGTAAAATGGATGCTAAAATTTATTGGGCAATATCTCCTGAGTACACCGATACATCACATGTGGGGGTAAACCACTGTTTGGGCGCACGGCAAGGCTCGGAAGGGAAGGAGCGCCATTTGACTTTTTGAATGAAAAATTAGCTCCAATCTTTAGCGGACACCATGTCGCGTTTGGAGAGCCCCTGTGTGCCTAAACATTGGAGCTCCCCCACATGTGACCCCATTTTGGAAACTAGACCACCCAAGGAACTTACCTAGATGCATATTGAGCACTTTCAACCCCCAGGTGCTTCACAAATTGATCCATCAAAATGAAAAAGTACTTTTTTTTCACAAAATTTTTATTTTTGCCTCAATTTTTTTCATTTTCACATGGGCATCAGGGTAAAATGGATGCTAAAATTTATTGGGCAATATCTCCTGAGTACACCGATACATCACATGTGGGGGTAAACCACTGTTTGGGCGCACGGCAAGGCTCGGAAGGGAAGGAGCGCCATTTGACTTTTTGAATGAAAAATTAGCTCCAATCTTTAGCGGACACCATGTCGCGTTTGGAGAGCCCCTGTGTGCCTAAACATTGGAGCTCCCCCACATGTGACCCCATTTTGGAAACTAGACCACCCAAGGAACTTACCTAGATGCATATTGAGCACTTTGAACCCCCAGGTGCTTCACAAATTGATCCATCAAAATGAAAAAGTACTTTTTTTTCACAAAATTTTTATTTTTGCCTCAATTTTTTTCATTTTCACATGGGCATCAGGGTAAAATGGATGCTAAAATTTATTGGGCAATATCTCCTGAGTACACCGATACATCACATGTGGGGGTAAACCACTGTTTGGGCGCACGGCAAGGCTCGGAAGGGAAGGAGCGCCATTTGACTTTTTGAATGAAAAATTAGCTCCAATCTTTAGCGGACACCATGTCGCGTTTGGAGAGCCCCTGTGTGCCTAAACATTGGAGCTCCCCCACATGTGACCCCATTTTGGAAACTAGACCACCCAAGGAACTTACCTAGATGCATATTGAGCACTTTGAACCCCCAGGTGCTTCACAAATTGATCCATCAAAATGAAAAAGTACTTTTTTTTCACAAAATTTTTATTTTTGCCTCAATTTTTTTCATTTTCACATGGGCATCAGGGTAAAATGGATGCTAAAATTTATTGGGCAATATCTCCTGAGTACACCGATACATCACATGTGGGGGTAAACCACTGTTTGGGCGCACGGCAAGGCTCGGAAGGGAAGGAGCGCCATTTGACTTTTTGAATGAAAAATTAGCTCCAATCGTTAGCGGACACCATGTTGTGTATGGAAGGTATGTAGTGTATGTCAGGTTGGTGTGTGTGGTGTAGTATTCACCACACACACACACACCAACCTGATGTACACTATACCACACTACACACCAACCTGACGTACACTACGCCATACACACCAACCTGACACACTATGTCAGGTTGGTGTGTGTGGTGTAGTGTATGTCAGGTTGGGGTGTGGTGTACTGTACGTCAGGTTGGGGTGTGTGGTGTAGTGTACACCACACACACACACCAACCTGACGTACATTATACCACACCACACACCAACCTGATGTACACTACGCCGCACACACCAACCTGACACACTACGTCAGGTTGGTGTGTGTGGTGTAGTGTATGTCAGGTTGGGGTGTGGTGTACTGTACGTCAGGTTGGGGTGTGTGGTGTAGTGTACACCACACACACACACCAACCTGACGTACATTATACCACACCACACACCAACCTGATGTACACTACGCCGCACACACCAACCTGACACACTACGTCAGGTTGGTGTGTGTGGTGTAGTGTATGTCAGGTTGGGGTGTGGTGTACTGTACGTCAGGTTGGGGTGTGTGGTGTAGTGTACACCACACACACACACCAACCTGACGTACATTATACCACACCACACACCAACCTGATGTACACTACGCCGCACACACCAACCTGACACACTACGTCAGGTTGGTGTGTGTGGTGTAGTGTATGTCAGGTTGGGGTGTGGTGTACTGTACGTCAGGTTGGGGTGTGTGGTGTAGTGTACACCACACACACACACCAACCTGACGTACATTATACCACACCACACACCAACCTGATGTACACTACGCCGCACACACCAACCTGACACACTACGTCAGGTTGGTGTGTGTGGTGTAGTGTATGTCAGGTTGGGGTGTGGTGTACTGTACGTCAGGTTGGGGTGTGTGGTGTAGTGTACACCACACACACACACCAACCTGACGTACATTATACCACACCACACACCAACCTGATGTACACTACGCCGCACACACCAACCTGACACACTACGTCAGGTTGGTGTGTGTGGTGTAGTGTATGTCAGGTTGGGGTGTGGTGTACTGTACATCAGGTTGGGGTGTGTGGTGTAGTGTACACCACACACACACACCAACCTGACGTACATTATACCACACCACACACCAACCTGATGTACACTACGCCGCACACACCAACCTGACACACTACGTCAGGTTGGTGTGTGTGGTGTAGTGTATGTCAGGTTGGGGTGTGGTGTACTGTACGTCAGGTTGGGGTGTGTGGTGTAGTGTACACCACACACACACACCAACCTGACGTACATTATACCACACCACACACCAACCTGATGTACACTACGCCGCACACACCAACCTGACACACTACGTCAGGTTGGTGTGTGTGGTGTAGTGTATGTCAGGTTGGGGTGTGGTGTACTGTACGTCAGGTTGGGGTGTGTGGTGTAGTGTACACCACACACACACACCAACCTGACGTACATTATACCACACCACACACCAACCTGATGTACACTACGCCGCACACACCAACCTGACACACTACGTCAGGTTGGTGTGTGTGGTGTAGTGTATGTCAGGTTGGGGTGTGGTGTACTGTACGTCAGGTTGGGGTGTGTGGTGTAGTGTACACCACACACACACACCAACCTGACGTACATTATACCACACCACACACCAACCTGATGTACACTACGCCGCACACACCAACCTGACACACTACGTCAGGTTGGTGTGTGTGGTGTAGTGTATGTCAGGTTGGGGTGTGGTGTACTGTACGTCAGGTTGGGGTGTGTGGTGTAGTGTACACCACACACACACACCAACCTGACGTACATTATACCACACCACACACCAACCTGATGTACACTACGCCGCACACACCAACCTGACACACTACGTCAGGTTGGTGTGTGTGGTGTAGTGTATGTCAGGTTGGGGTGTGGTGTACTGTACGTCAGGTTGGGGTGTGTGGTGTAGTGTACACCACACACACACACCAACCTGACGTACATTATACCACACCACACACCAACCTGATGTACACTACGCCGCACACACCAACCTGACACACTACGTCAGGTTGGTGTGTGTGGTGTAGTGTATGTCAGGTTGGGGTGTGGTGTACTGTACGTCGGGTTGGTGTGTGTGTGTGGTGTTGTGTATATCAGCCTGGTGTGGGTGAGTTCTGTAGTGGAATATCAGGATGTGGCTAGTCCACGGACGTGTGATGAATTCTGAAGCATTCATTCAAACACAGTGCCGGTTTGTCGGGACACGTTTCACATTGGAAACGAGATTCCCTTCTTATCCCCCTTTTATAGCACACCCGACACCTTTTTTTTGCTCTCCCCTCACAGGGAAAATGTTGCCCTGGTACCATACGGGATCCTTGAGTTCCAGGGGTGCTGGGGCCCGCTCCTTCCACGCCTCCAATCAGGGCCTTTATCACCGCCTCCTGGAACTGAAGGAAGGTGTTGTTGGTCTGACCTGCACATCGTGATAGCACGTATGCATTATACAGTGCCATTTGTACGATGTGCACAGCCAGTTTTTTATACCACACATTCGTCTTCCGCATGGCACTATAGGGCTGGAGGACTTGATCAGAAAGATCAACTCCCCCCATGTGTTTGTTGTACCCCAGGGCACAGTCCGGTTTGTGGACCTGTGCTGGGGTACCTCGAACGGTGGTGGCCGTGGTGCCGGGACCATGGATTGTGGTCAAGAAAAAGACGTCCCTTTTGTCTTTGAACTTGACCGCAAGCATGTTGCCGCTACATTGGGCCCGGCTCTCACCCTTTGGGAGAACCTGCTCAATTAGCGACAAAGGGAGACCCCTCTTGTTTCTGCGCACAGTACCGCAAGCGACGGTAGCTCTGGCAGAGAGGGATTGAAAGAGTGGGATGCTTGTATAAAAGTTATCAACGTACAGATGGTAACCTTTATCAAGCAGTGGGTGAACCAAATCCCACACTATTTTCCCACTCACCCCCAGAGCGGGTGGACATTCTGGGGGCTGGATACTGCTGTCCTTTCCTTGATAAACTCTAAAGCTGAGAGTGTACCCTGAGGTACTCTCACAGATCTTGTAGAGCTTTATCCCGTACCTCGCCCTTTTGCTTGGCAGGTACTGACGGAACTGAAGCCGCCCTTTGAAGTGGACGAGGGATTCATCCACACAAATTTCTCTTTGGGGAATGTACACTTCAGCAAACTTGTTGCTGAAGTGTTCGATGACCGGCCGAATTTTGAACAGTCTATCAAAATTCGGGTCACCGCGGGGAAGGATGTCAGTGTTGTCCCTAAAATGTAGAAATTTATGAATCGCCTCAAACCGTTTGCGATTCATAACCATGCCATATATTGGAGTTTGATATAAAATATCAGTACTCCAGTATTGGCGAATTTCTGGTTTCTTCACAATCCCCATGTGAAGGACCAGTCCCCAATATTTCATCATTTCTACGGAGTCAACGGGATTCCAAGTAGTAAATGATGAACTTGGGTTTTGGGCAAAAAATTGCAGGGCATATAAGTTTGTTTGCTCCACCATGAGACTGACAATTGACTCCGAAAAAAAGACTTTGAAAAAGTCTATTTCCCTGAGGTTGGCAGTCTCAAATTGGATTCCTGATTGGGGAATGAAATCAGGAATCCGTGGAGCAAAATTTTCAGGGACGGGGGTCCAGGTGGGGGCACTAGTGCTAGGTTGGGCGTGACTAGCACTAGGTTGAGGGATACTCACCCTTGGCTGTGTGTCTCCTCCGCTGGGCTCCGGCTCTCCTCTCCTGGGCTCCGGCTCTCCTCTCCTGGGCTCCGGGCGATTTCTCGTCCTGCGACATCTTGTGGGTGGCAAGTCCGTGTCACTGGAGGAGGAAGAGGGGGAGGAATACAGAAAAGTAGGGTCCTCACCCTCACTATCAGCGTCGGAGGCAAGAAAGGAATATGCCTCCTCAGCTGAGTACAGCCTTTGTGACTGGGACTGGGATGAGCGGGACATTGTGTGTGTGGTGTGTGTAAAAAAAACTTTATTATAGTGTGCGTGTGTGTATGTGCGTGTGTGTATGTGCGAGTGTTTGGTGAAACTTTCCACTGCAGGAGGGGGCTGTCAGGCGCGCGGGGGCTGTCAGGCGCGCGGGGGCTGTCAGGCGCGCGGGGGCTGTCAGGCGCGCGGGGGCTGTCAGGCGCGCGGGGGCTGTCAGGCGATGCAGCAGCAGATGGAATCGGCGGCAGCAGCAGCAGGGGGGTGATCAGGGGGGCAGGGGGTGATCAGGGGGGAAGTGGGTGAACACTGGGGGACAGGAGGGGGCTGTCAGGCGTGGGGGGGCAGAGGCGATGCAGTAGCAGCAGATGGAATCTGCGGCAGCAGCGGGGGGTGATCAGGGGGACGGGGGGTGATCAGGGGGACGGGGGGTGATCAGGGGGACAGGGGGTGATCAGGGGGGGCAGGAGGGGGCTGTCAGGCGCGGGGGGCAGAGGCGATGCAGTAGCAGCAGCAAAAGGAATCAGCGGCAGCAGCAGAGGTGATCAGGGGGACGGGGGGTGATCAGGGGGGCAAGGGGTGATCAGGGGTGCAGGGGGTGATTAGGGGTGCAGGGGGTGATTAGGGGGGCAGGGGGTGATGAGGGGGGCAAGGTGTGATCACTGGGGGATAGGAGGGGGCTGTCAGGTGCGGGGGGGCAGAAGCGATGCAACAGCAGATGGAATCAGCGGCCGCAGCAGGGGGTGATCGGGGGTGATTAGGGGGGCAGGGGGTGATCAGGGGGGCAGGGGGTGATCAGGGGGGCAGGGGGTGATCAGGGGGGCAGGGGGTGAACACCGAGGGGCAGGAGGGGGCTGTCAGGCACGGGGGGGCTGAGGCAATGCAGCAGGAGCAGATGAAATCTGCGGCAGCAGCAGGGGGTGATCAGGGGGGCGGGGGGGTGATCAGGGGGCGGGGGGGTGATCAGGGGGCGGGGGGGTGATCAGGGGGGCGGGGGGGTGATCAGGGGGGCAGGGGCTGATCAGGGGGGCAGGGGGTGATCACCAGGGGGCAGGCGGGGGCTGTCAGGAGCTGGGATGATGGAGCTGGCAGCAGCAGCAGGAGGGGTTGAAAAGGGGGGCAGGGGTTAAGATCGGGGGGGAGGGTGATCAGGGGGGCAGAGCGCAGAGGTGGATGGCAGAGAGGGGAGTACCTGGCGGCGGCAGCAGGAGCACAGGCGGCAGCGGCGGCGGCGGCAGGAGCACAAGCGGCGGCGGCACACGCGGCAAGAGGAGCGGCAGCGGCGGCAATCGGCGGCGATCGGCGGGAGCTATGAGTGGGGGGTCCTCGTTCTCCAGCTTCCAGCAACGGGATGAGTCTGGAGAACGAGGACAGAGCTATTTTACTCCGCCCCTCCAGGTCTGATTGGAGAGCTAGCGTCACAAGGACGCTAGCTCCAATCAGAGCTGGAGGGGGTTAAAAAAAGGTCACTGGGAGCGATCGTACACCCGGGGGGGCAAAGCCACCCCCCCTGGGGTGAAGTACAGGTCCCCCTGCACCTGCGGGTACGGTGACATTTGAATGACCCCGGTCACCGGACCCGCAGGGAAGCATTCCCGCCATGACGCCACATAGGCGTCATGGGTCGGATTGGCACCGACTTTCATGACGCCTACGTGGCGTCATGGGTCGGGAAGGGGTTAAAATAAGATCACCCCTTAGTCTTCGTTTTTCCAAACTAAATAGCCCCAAGTGTAATAACCTATCTTGGTATTGCAGACCCCCCAGTCCTCTAATAACCTTGGTCGCTCTTCTCTGCACCCGCTCTAGTTCAGCTATGTCTTTCTTATACACCGGAGACCAGAACTGTGCACAGTATTCTAAGTGTGGTCGAACTAGTGACTTGTATAGAGGTAAAATTATGTTCTCCTCATGAGCATCTATGCCTCTTTTAATGCATCCCATTATTTTATTTGCCTTTGTAGCAACTGCCTGACACTGGCCACTGAATATGATTTTGTCATCCACCCATACACCCAGGTCTTTTTCATTGATGGTTTTGCCCAGAGTTTTAGAATTAAGCACATAGTTATGCATCTTATTACTTCTACCCAAGTGCATGACCTTACATTTATCCCCATTAAAGCTCATTTGCCATTTATCAGCCCAAGCTTCTAGTTTACATAAATCATCTTCTAATATAAAATTGTCCTCCCCTGTTTTGATTACCCTGCAGAGTTTAGTGTCATCTGCAAATATTGAACTTCTACTCTGAATGCCCCCTACAAGGTCATTAATAAATGTTAAAAAGAAGAGGGCCCAATACTGACCCCTGTGGTACCCCACAGCTAACCGTGACCCAGTCCGAGTGTGCTCCATTAATAACCACCCTTTGTTTCCTATCCCTGAGCCAGCTCTCAACCCACTTACACATATTTTCCCCTATCCCCATTATTCTCATTTTATGTATCAACCTTTTGTGTGGCACCGTATTAAAAGCTTTTGAAAAGTCCATATACACTACATCTACTGGGTCCCCTTGGTCCAGTCCGGAACTTACCTCTTCATAGAAGCTGATCAAATTAGTCTGACATGAACGGTCCCTAGTAAACCCATGCTGATACTGGGTCATGAGGTTATTCCTCTTCAGATACTCCAGTATAGCATCCCTTAGAATGCCCTCCAGGATTTTACCCACAGTAGAGGTTAAGCTTACTGGCCTATAATTACCGAGTTCAGTTTTTGTCCCTTTTTTGAATATTGGCACCACATTTGCTATACGCCAGTCCTGTGGTACAGACCCTGTTATTATGGATTCTTTAAAGATTAAAAATAATGGTCTGTCAATGACTGTACTTAATTCCTGCAGTACTCGGGGGTGTATCCCATCCGGGCCCGGAGATTTGTCAATTTTAGTGATTTTTAGACGCCGCCGTACTTCCTGCTGGGTTAAGCAGGTGACACTTAATGGGGAATTTTTGTTATCACTGATCATATTGTCTGCCATGGGATTTTCTTTTGTAAATACTGATGAAAAAAAGTCATTTAGCATATTGGCTTTTTCCTCATCCACCATTTCACCCAGACTATTTTTAAGGGGGCCAACACTTTCATTTTTTAGTTTCTTACTATTTATGTAGTTAAAGAATATTTTGGGATTATTTTTACTCTCTCTGGCAATGAGTCTCTCTGTCTCGTTCTTTGCTGCCTTGATTTGCTTTTTACAGAATTTATTTAATTTTCTGTATTTATTTAATGCCTCATTACTACCTACTTCCTTTAATCCTCTAAGGGTATGTGCACACGATGCAGATTTAGTGCAGAATTGGTGCAGAACTGCAGCAGATTTTTCTGCTGCAGAAACGCTGCAGAACTGCACTGTGATTTACAGTACAATGTAAATCAATGTGAAAAAAAAAAGCTGTGCACATGGTGCAGAAAAATCTGTGCAGAAACGCTGCAGATTTCAAAGAAGTGCACGTCGCTTCTTTTGTGCAGTTCTGCAGCGTTTCTGCTGCAGATTCTTCTGCACCATGTGCACAGCTTTTTTTTTTCACATTGATTTACATTGTACTGCGCAGAAACTGCACAGAAACTGCACAGAAACTGCATCAAATCTGCAGATGCAGATTTAGTGCAGAAAATTCTGCACCACATTTCCTACGTGTGCACATAGCCTAAATGCTTTTTTTTTGTCACTTATTGCGCCCCTTGCAGCTCTATTTAGCCATATTGGTTTCCTCCTATTTCTAGTATGTTTATTCCCATACGGTATATACTGTGCACAGGTCCTATCCAGGATGCTAATAAACGTCTCCCATTTTCTTTGTGTATTTTTATGTCTCAGGATATCGTCCCAGTTAATTGCACCAAGATCATCTCTCATCCGTTGGAAATTTGCCCTCCTGAAGTTTAGTGTCCTTGTAACCCCTCTACTACACATCTTATTAAAGGATACATGAAAACTTATTATTTTGTGATCACTATTCCCCAAGTGACCCCCAACCCTTACATTTGATATGCGGTCTGGCCTGTTGGTTAATATTAGGTCTAGCAGTGCACCCCTTCTTGTTGGGTCCTGACCCAGTTGTAAAAGGTAATTGTCTCTCATAGTTGTCAAAAACCGATTACCTTTGCTGGAACTGCATGTTTCTGTTCCCCAATCTATTTCAGGGTAGTTGAAGTCCCCCGTAATAATGACTTCTCCTTGAGTCGCAGCTTCATCTATTTGCTTTACGAGGATATTCTCCATTGATTCCATTATTTTTGGAGATTTATAACAAACCCCTATCAGTAATTTATTATTTTTCCCCCTCCCCTTATTTCCACCCACAGGGACTCTGCATTTTCATTAAATTCACCTATATTATCACGCCGGATGGGTTTTAAGGACGATTTTACGTACAGACACACCCCTCCCCCTCGCTTATCTGTACGGTGATTTCTGAAAAGGCTATAGCCCTGCAAGTTAACAGCCCAGTCATGGCTCTCATCCAGCCATATTTCAGATATCCCCACCATGTCATAATTATGCTCCAACAACATTAATTCTAATTCGTCCATTTTATTGGCGAGGCTTCTGGCATTAGTATACATGCACTTGATCTTCCTCTCTGTACCTCTATTCTTTCTTAAATTATTAACTGTTCTAACCCCATGCCACCGCCACCCCCAACTTCCTTATTTGTGCCCAGGTCTCTATCTGCACTATCTTCCCCTCCTATAAATTGAATACCCTCCCCCCAATCCCTAGTTTAAACACTCCTCCAACCTTCTAGCCATTTTCTCCCCCAGCACAGCTGCACCTTCCCCATTGAGGTGCAGCCCGTCCCTAGCGTACAGCCTGTAGCCAACTGAGAAGTCGGCCCAGTTCTGCAGGAACCCAAACCCCTCCTTCCTACACCAATTCTTGAGCCACTAATTAACCTCCCTAATCTCCCGTTGCCTCTCTGGCGTGGCACGTGGTACAGGTACATAGTCACCTTCATAAAAGACTCCTGTCCACAGACTCAATCATCAGTCAGACTTTAACCTTTACAACATGGGCAAGACCAAAGAGCTTTCTAAGGATGTCAAGGACAAGATCATAGACCTGCACAAAGCTGGAATGGGCTACAAAACCATAAGTAAGATGCTGGGTGAGAAAGAGACAACTGTTGGTGCAATAGTAAGAAAATGGAAGAAATACAACACGACTGTCAATCGACCTCAATCTGGGGCACCATGCAAAATCTCACCTTGTGGGGGTATCCCTGATCATGAATAAGGTGAGAGATCAGCCTAAAACTACATGGAGGGAACTTGTTAATGATCTCAAGGCAGCTGGGACCACAGTTACCAAAAACAACCAGTGCTAACACATTACGTCGTAAAGGATTAAAATCCTGCAGTGCACACAAGGTCCCCTGCTCAAGAAGGCACAGGTGCAGGCCCGTCTGAAGTTTGCCAGTGAACACCTGCATGATTCTGTGAGTGATAGGAAGAAGGTGCTATGGTCAGATTAGACAAAAATTGATGTCTTTGGCATTAACGCAACTTGCTATCTTTGGAGGAAGAGAAATGCTGCCAATGACCCAAAGAACACCATCTCCACTGTCAAGCATGGAGGTGGAAACATTGTTTTGGGGGTTTTTCTCTGCTAATGGTACATGACTACTTAACCGCATCAATGGAAGAATAGATGGAGCCAAGTACAGTAAAATCCTTAGTAACAACCTCCTTCCCTCCGCCAGGACATTAAAAATGGGTCGTGGCTGGGTCTTCCAGCAAGACAATGACCCAAAACATACAGCCAACGCAACAAAGGTGTGGCTCAAAAAGAAGCATATTAAGGTCATGGATTGGCCTTGCCAGTTTTCAGACCGTAATCCCATAGAAAACTCATGGAAGGAGTTGAAGCTCCGAGTTGTTAAGCGACAGCCTCAAAATCTTAATGATTTAGAGATGATCTGCAAAGAGGAGTGGACCAAAATTCTTCCTGACATGTGCGCAAACCTCATCATCAACTACAAAAAAAGTCTGACTGCTGTGCTTGCCAACAAGAGTTTTGCCACGAAGTATTAAGTCTTGTTTGCCAGAAGGATCAAATGCTTATTTCTCACTGCAAAATGCAATTAAATATATATGATTTATACCATGTGATTTTCAGGATTTTATTTTTGATATTCTATCTCTCGATGTTAAAATTAGCCTACCCTTAAAATTGACTGTTCATGTCTTTGTCAGTGGACAAGCTTACAAAATCAGCAAGGGATCAAATAATTATTTC
Organism: Ranitomeya variabilis; assembly: GCF_051348905.1. Taxonomy (NCBI): domain Eukaryota; kingdom Metazoa; phylum Chordata; class Amphibia; order Anura; family Dendrobatidae; genus Ranitomeya; species Ranitomeya variabilis. The sequence continues at coordinate 115,798,825 of NC_135239.1, read as the reverse complement.
CTTCACTGTGTATACATATTAGTCTGCTTTATTATGTAATATTAAGTCCCTTATTACACAGTGTCCTCTCTTGTTATGTACAGCACAGTCCCTTACATATCGGATTATATGGAGCCATGTCTTTATTACATACCGTCCTGTCTTGTTAGATTTGTAATGCAATGACGGCTGATGGAGCATGGGAAAACTTCTTTTCTATTGAAGGGGCTGATGGACTGGTCGTCCTGTCACCGGCTACTCCATCAGCAGTCATTTTATATCTAGCAAGAAAGGCGACTATGCAGTAAGAGTGCCGTGAATAACAAAAATAACAAGAATACACTATGTAAGAGACAGCACTGTATATAACAATAGAGGAAGCTACACTGCGCAAAAAAATAAAGAACGCTTAAACAGAATATAACTCCAAGTAAATCAAACTTCTGTGAAATCAAACTGTCCACTTAGCAAGCAACACTGTTTGACAATCATAATAAACAAAAATACTGCGCTAAAAAACTGTTCAGGTGGAACTGCCTCCCCACCTGAACGAATGTTCTGTACAATGAGGTTATATATATATACAGCTGTTATTGGTTGCTATTCAATAGTCACTGGACAAACCATTAAGGCTATTGCTTGCTCAAATCGCTGCCGTAAATGCACATAGAAATCAGTCTGGAGGCACTAGACAATACACTTAACAGTGGGTTCTGTTTAAGATGCACACTAATTGGGTTCACATACCTTAGGATTCACAAAGAGTTTGGTAGGTGAGAGCTTGAAAGGTGTGCAGGTGTCCACCGGTGCTTTGCAGGTGATTGGCAACCAGCTGAAAGTTCGTGCAGGGCTGGGTGGCTGAACTACTGAGTGTGCACTGCCCGAGGATCTATGCAGTAGGCAGAGAGGCATCGCACATCTGCGCAGAGCCAGGGACATTCCGGCCAGTATTTGACAATCAATTTCACATGCTGTTGTGCAAATGGAATAGACAACAGTTGGAAATTATTGGCAATTATCAAGACACACTTAATAAAGGAGTGGTTCTGCAGGTGGGGACCACAGACCACATCTCAATACCAATGCTTTCTGGCTAATATGGTCACTTTTGAATGTTGGTTGTGCTTTCACCCTTGTGGTAGCATGAGACGGACTCTACAACCCACACAAGTGGCTCATGTAGTGCAGCTCATCCAGAATGGCACATCAATGAGAGCTGTGGCAAGGTTTGCTGTGTCTTTCAGCGTAGTGTCCAGAGGCTGGAAGTGCTACCAGGAGAGAGGCCAGTGCACCAGGAGACGTGGAGGGGGCCATAGGAGGGCAACAACCCAGCAGCAGGACCTCTACCTCAGCCTTTGTGCAAGGAGGAACAGGAGGAGCACTGCCAGAGCCCTGCAAAATGACCTCCAGCAGGCTACAAATGTGCATGTGTCTGCAGTAACGGTTAGAAACCGACTCCATGAGGATGGTCTGAGTGCCCGACGTCCACAGATGGGGGTTGTGCTCACAGCCCAACACTGTGCAGGATGCTTGGCATTTGCCACAGAACACCAGGATTGGAAAATTCGCCACTGGCGCCCTGTGCTCTTCACAGATGAAAGCAGGTTCACACTGAGCACATGTGACAGACTGGAGCCATGGAGAGCGATCTGCTGCCTGCAACATCCTTCAGCATGACCGGTTTGGCAGTGTGTCAGTAATGGTGTGGGGTGGCATTTCTTTGGAAGGCCGCACAGCCCTCCATGTGCTCGCCAGAGGTAGCCTGACTGTCATTAGGTGCCAAGATTAGATCCTCAGACCCCTTGTGAGACCATATGCTGGTGCGGTTGGCCCTGGGTTCCTCTTAATGCAGGACAATGCCATACCTCATGTGGCTGGAGTGTGTCAGCAGTTCCTGCAAGATGAAGGCATTGAAGCTATGGACTGGCCCAACCTGAATCCAATTGAACACATCTGGGACATCATGTCTCGCATCATCCACCAACGTCACGTTCCACCACAGACTGTCGAGGAGTTGGCGAATGCTTTAGTCCAGGTCTGGGAGGAGATCCCTCAGGAGACCATCCACCGCCTCATCAGGAGCATGCCCAGGCGTAGTAGGGAGGACATACAGGCACATGAGGGACACACACACTACTGAGCATCATTTCCTTGTCTTGAGGCATTTCCACTGAAGCATCAGCCTGCAATTTGATTTTCCACTTTGATTTTGAGCATCGTTCCAACTCCAGACCTCCATGGGATATTAGTTGTGATTTTTATTGTTCTCAACGCATTCCACTGTATTATGAATAAAGATTTACAACTGGAATATTTCATTCAGTGATATCTAGGTTGTGTTATTTAAGTGTTCCCTTTATTTTTTTGAGCTGTGTATATAATAGACGGCACCATAAATGACTAGAGAAGGTGGTATGCAATAAGGGACAATGTTATACATAATAAAAGAGGAAACTATGTAACTAAGGACGGTGTTATACATAATAAGTGAGTACACTATATACTAAGGGTCTGTGCTATACATAATAATTGAGTACATTATATACTTAAGGGTCTGTGCTATACATAATAAGTCTGCATCTCTGTGTCTGTGTGCAGTGTTGGTGTGCTGCCATCTTTTACAGACTTATTGAGCATGTCCTATTGTGGTCCTCAAAATTGGATTAGAACAGAACATTTTCTGACCCTCACGGATCTCATTCCCAGATCCGTGATTTTCATGTATGTGTGAATGAACCTATAAAACTCTTGAGTCCATGTGCCATCCGATAAAAAAAAAACTACAAAAAAAATACCTGGAAGCAGATGGACATTTCATGCACATGTGAGAATGTATAAGGGAAGACGCTATCAGGTACTGAGCATCGTCCTCCATCTCCCAATTCATTACAAGTCACTGACAGCATCTTCTCCCACCTTTCAGTTCATTAAAAAGGGTCCTACGTACCTTACCACCTCTCCCAATCCGCAATAAATTTTAAGTAACCGATGGCATCACAATGAATTGTGAGATGGGGGAGGATGCTTTCAGGGGCTTAGCATCCTCCTCCTCCACCCAATTCATTTTACATCCATATTGAACATCTTTGTCCACCTCCCTCTGTTCCGAAATCCATTATAAGTCCCCCTTCCTCCCATCCCAATCCCTCACATCCCTCATTGTCCTCCTCCCCCCGCATCCCATCATTGTCCACTCTCCCACCTCAATTATTGCCCTCTCCTCCACCCCAATCATTGTCTTCCCTATCACCTCCATCATTGCCCTCTCCACCACCACCTCCATCTTTGTCCTCTCCCCCACTGTCCCATCATTGCCCTTTCCACTAACTCCATCATTACACTCTCCACCACCTCCATCATTGTCCTCTCCACCACCTCTATCATTGCCTTCTCCACCACCTCCATCATGGATGCAGAAACACACACACCACTACTCACCTCTCAGTTGGAGACCGCTTTCTATCTGACACAGATGAACACTGAATGCTGATGTCATCCAGCCGCACTGCTTTGTCAGACAGGAAGCATGGCCAGGAAGCAGGACGGATACTTGCAGCAGCGCTCCCCTGCCATTTTCTCCTGTAGGCAGCAGAGCTGCAGGGATCGCTCCCTGCCCGCCTCACATGAGAGCAATCTGTCCATGGGCCCCATGGAGCCTCGGGCCAGATAGACAGGCCAGAATGCCCTCAGTGTTAGCTGCCCTGCAGGGGTCCACCTCTGGGCCCCGATACAGCTTCATTAGCTGCACATATGGTATGTCCGCCCCTGCTGTGGGGCTCAGAAGGTAGGGGGCATTTGGATTTGGGAGCGCAGAATTTGCTGAGTTTCTGTTGGTGGGTGAGGAGCCATTTTGCTTTTCCAGAACTTTTGTGCTACCAGTAATGTGGAAGCCCCCTATATTTCCATTAACAGATGACAGATCTGAGTGGGGACTTGCTTTTTTTGTGGATTGAGTTGAAGATTTTATTGGGAACATTTTACATAACTTGTGGGATCACATTTAACCGGTGCTCTACGCTGACCAATTACTTTGGGATTTCCATCTAAATCTCTGACATGATTCAGATGAAACTCTGAGGGATCCAGTCACTATAATGAGACAGCAGAGTTACTGTGGACTCCGTCTGGCCTCTTCAGCGGTGTTCTTTTCAGAAGTGTACAAAATTGTGGCCGACAGCACTTTTATGCAATCCTAAAAAGACGGACACCGCCGGATCACAGGTCCTATGGCATCCACAGTGCCTTCATCTGCATCATTGTAGGGAACCTTCTGGTATAACCAAAAAGGTGTACTACAAAAAAAAACCTTAAAATATAACTTTTAATATTTAGAGTAAAAATTACCCATATAATAGGGTCAGGAGACAATAATACCTTAATCTACCTTAACATTGATAAGAAAGGATAGAGACTAAAATGGTGGGGGGGGCTGTGATCTTTCCCTTACTCACCCTACCTCACAGCGGAGGTTGGCACCCTAAGTTCGACATGGCGCCCCCACTCATCGATGGCTCTCCCTTGTGACCCTACAGGAACTTAACAAATGAAACTACCACCACACCAAAACCTTATCTAAAGTGCAATAGTGCTTATAAGGTGCAATATAAAAGCTGTTGAAATCTTATGTGGATCAGTTTTCCACAACAATAGGGTCTAAGAGATAGTTACCCTTATACACGTATAATATATGGGAGGTGCAGTAGGTGTCTAGTAACGGAGACAAAATAATTTTTAAGTATTTGCGATGTTCAGCAACAATAATCTTGCCTATAATACCAGGACATATGACACCCAAAGTATACCCAAACACCTTAATTATATACACAAAATGGTATTTAGGGAAGTAATAATGTATAAATGCGCAAGCAGAGTAATATGGTATTCAATCGGATAATACAGTATACCAATGCATCAGCATAATATCACTACGCTGCCATACACATGCACCTCCAGCATTTCATACAGACATTAATGGCAATTTAACATCTTAAAAATGGTCAAGAAAAGAGGATGTACTCATCCATATACTGGGATGGGCGGCAGTATATGGATGAGTACATCCTCTTTTCTTGACCATTTTTAAGATGTTAAATTACCATTAAAGTCTGTATGAAATGCTGGAGGTGCATGTGTATGGCAGCGTAGTGATATTATGCTGATGCATTGGTATACTGTATTATCCGATTGAATATCATATTACTCTGCTTGCGCATTTATACATTATTACTTCCCTAAATACCATTTTGTGTATATACGGTAATTAAGGTGTTTGGGTATACTTTGGGTGTCATATATGTCCTGGTATTATAGGCAAGATTATTGTTGCTGAACATCGCAAATACTTAAAAATTATTTTGTCTCTGTTACTAGACACCTACTGCACCTCCCATATATTATACGTGTATAAGGGTAAATATCTTTTAAACCCTTTTGTTGTGGAAAACTGATCCACATAAGATTTCAACAGCTTTTATATTGCACCTTATAAGCACTATTGCACTTTAGATAAGGTTTTGGTGTGGTGGTAGTTTCATTTGTTAAGTTCCTGTAGGGTCACAAGGGAGAGCCATCGATGAGTGGGGGCGCCATGTCGAACTTAGGGTGCCAACCTCCGCTGTGAGGTAGGGTGAGTAAGGGAAAGATCACTCCCCCCCCCCCCCCCCATTTTAGTCTCTATCCTTTCTTATCAATGTTAAGGTAGATTAAGGTATTATTGTCTCCTGACCCTATTATATGGGTAATTTTTACTCTAAATATTAAAAGTTATATTTTAAGGTTTTTTTTGTAGTACACCTTTTTGGTTATACCTAATTTATACCCTGTATGTATTTATTTTTTGGTGATTATAGGGAATCTTCTGCCAAAGGTTCAGTCTGAATCATGTATTTCAGAGATTTACATGGAAATCCCATTGGAAACGCTCAGCACAGAGCTCAGGATAAATGTGAGGGAAGCCTTACTGTAATCTTTGGGAGGCAAAATGAAAAAATCAGTAGGTAAAGAATTTTTATTTATTTTTTCTCAGTTCCTTATGCGGTATAAGTGATTAGGTGACTTTATTCTTTGGGTTGGTGCGATTACAGCGATACCATATTTATAACGGGTTTTTATGTTTGGCTGCTGTCACACACTAAAACGCTTTTTATTGCAAAAAATAGCTTTTGCATCAACACATTGTGAGAACTATTAGTTTTCCATATTTTGGTGCACAGACTCATGTAAGGGCTCGTTTTTTGCAGGACCAGTTGACGTGTTTATTGGTACCATTTTCGGGCACATGACTTTTTCTATCGCTTTCTATTCTGATTTTTGGGAGGCAGAATCAACAAAAACCAGCAATTCAGGAATTTTTTTTTTTTTTTTTTGGGGGGGGTTATGCCATTCCGTGTGTGGTAAAATTGATAAGGCAGTTTTATTCTTTGGTTCAGTACGATTACCGTGAGATCTCATTTAGGCTAGGTTCACATTAGCTTTTCAGTCAGCAGCATGGTGCTGTGGACTTCTTTCCTTAAGCTCCGCCTACTTCCGCATGCATCCTGCGTACCTATCTTTAACATTGTGTACGCAGGGACAAGCGTATGTGGATGCGTCCGCGTGCGTCGTTTAAGTGCCTGCCGAACTTTTAAACGACGCGCGGACACATCCCCATACAATACATGTCCCTGCGGACACAATGTTAAAGATAGGTATGCAGGATGCAGCACCACACTGCAGACTGAAACTCTAATGTGAACCCGACTTATATCGTTTTTTTGTTTTGTCGCTTTTACACAATAAAAACTATTTTATAGTAAAAATTATTTCTGCATTGCTTTATACTGAGAGCTATAACTTTTTTTGTTTTTCTGCTGATGGAGATGTTTGAAGGTTTGTTTTTGTGGGACAAGATGACGTTTTCAGCGGTACCATGTTTATTTATATTCGACTTTTTGATGGCGTTTTATTCAATTTTTTGTTCGGTTCGGAAGTATGATGATAGATAAAGCATTGTTTTTTGCCTTGATTTTTAACTTTTTTTTTATGGTGTTCACTAAAGGGGGTAGACAAGTTTATAGATCGGGTCGTTGCGGACCCTGCGATACCTAATATGTAAAATCACAGTGTTCGGACTAACCGATCATGTTGCTGAATGAAGAGATCCAGAACATAATCAGAAACCCTAAAATACAATGCTTTATTAATAATGTTAATAAGTCAAAAACACACACATAAAACAGTAGAATAAATACTAGAGCGCCCTAACCAGGGTAGGCACTGCATAATGTGAAAGTTCTAACACATTACAAGCCCATAGCACATAGCTAAGCGAGTGTATTCCAAATCATAACACTTGCTCACAAGTAAAAGAGCAATGAAGTGTAATAGACATGTGCCCTACATCACCAGCCAGGCTATAAGGCCATGTTCACACTTTGCGGTTTTTACCGCGGATCTGCGGCGATTTTGATGCTGCGGGTCCGCAGCAGTTTCCATAGCGTTTACATTAACATGTAAACCCTATGGAAACCGCAAACCGCAGTGCACATGCTGCGGGAAAAACCACGCAGAAACGCAGCGGTTTAAAACTCGCAGCATGTCATTTCCTTGTACAGAATCGCAGCGATTCTGCACCCATAGAAATGCATTGTACCGCTTACTTCCCGCATGGGGCTGTGCCCACGTTGCGGGAAGTAAGCAGATAATGTGCGGGTGGTACCCGGGGTGGAGGAGAGGAGACTCTCCTCCAGGCCCTGGGAACCATAAATAGTGTAAAAAAAAAAGAATTCAAATAAAAAATAATGCTATACTCACCTCTCAGCGCTGCCCGCGGCCGTCCGGTCTTCGGTTTGCTGTGCGAGCAGGACCTGTGGTGACGCCCGGGTCACATGACCGTGACGTCACGAAGGTCCTTCTCGGCACAGCATCTTTGGAACCGGAGCGCCGCGCGCGGCGCCGAGGAGATCCGGACATCAGAGGGGGTGAGTATAACCAATTTTTATTATTTTTATCATTACTATTGATGCTGCATATTGCTGCATATGCAGCATCAATAGTACAGGAGTAATCCCGCAGCGGAAACCGCGGAACAAACCGCGATAAATCTGCAGGGATAACCGCAGCGGTTTTGCCCTGCAGATTTATCAATTCCGCTGCGGGATAAACCTGCAGAGCACACCGCAAAGTGTGAACATGGCCTTAAGGCATGCAATCATAAGAAATATAAATGAAACACATTACCAGAAAGATTATACAACAATGAAGATTGCAGCCACACATGAATTACAGCGTCACTCCTCACCCGACGCGCTTTTCGCATCCCACTTCTTAAGGGAATAAGGTTAGTATCATGACTTTCATTAGATAAGGATTCCAGGGCAAGAAGTCTTGTTATTTTCTAGAAAGGAAAAATTAGGTTGAACAAGAGTCCCATAATTATCAGTTATTCTAGTAGATGTTTTTGCTAAATAGTGGTCCTGCATGTCATTATCAATTTAAAAAAAATATATTTTTACTGTTAACGATCTTGCAAATTTATTGATGTACAATAAGGTGTTTAAAGTAAAGATCTGGTTAGGGACAACATTTAAGTCCTTTGGACAAGAGAGAATATTCCTCTGTAGATAGAATATAAGGAGTGAGGACAGTTACACTTCCTATATGATCCATATACAGGATTGCTAACTCTGCCAAGTGTTCCTGTGTTCTCTATAAGAGCTGCTGTTAGGCTAGTTTCACACTAGCGATTTGCCGGGCTGAGGAGGGATGCGGACTTCCTCTGTGAAATCCCACCCACTGCCGTGTCTCTTCATTCAGCTCCGCCTACGGCTGCATGCGGCGTGCGCACCCTATCTTTAACATTGGGTACGCAGGCCATGCCGCTGTATGCGGATGCCGCCGCATGCGTCATTTTGACGGTGCGGCATCTGCACGAAATTGCAACTCGTTGCGTTCGGCGCAGGTCGTCACACCATCAAAACGACGCATGCGGAGGCATCCGCATACAGCGGCATGGCCTGCGTACCCAATGTTAGATAGGGTGCGCACGCTGCATGCAGCCATAGGCGGAGCTGAATGAAGAGGCATGGCAGTGGGCGGAGCTTCACGGAGGAAGTCCACATCCCTCCGCAGCCCGGCTAAACGCTAGTATGAAACTAGCCTTAGACATCTCTCGCTGCAGATTATCACTTAGAGTACATAAGGATCTACAGTCCGAAATCGCACATGCTGGATTCTTATCTGCCTTGACAATCATTAGTCAGAGCCACCCATACACATTTGACTGTCGGCAAAGCCTATCGATATCTGCGGGTTTGGCCAAACTTAGTCTAATGTGTATGGGGGTCCTAACTAGTATCTGAAGGGTATAGGCACTGTCTGGGTGTGTGCACACAACTTTTTAGACATCTGCCAATGCCTAGAGTTTTACAGATAGAAGACACTTTAGGACACAGTCGTCATTTTGTTCTGAATTAACTTCTTGTTGTCTTTACAGACATGTTTTAGCCGGTGACCAGAAAAATGCCCACATGGAAATTTGCCCACACGGAAAATTGCCCACACGGAAAATTGCCCACACGGAAAATTGCCAATTGCAGCATCACAAAGTTTCAGATCCATGATATTTGAGGTGCAAGGTGAAGAATGCCCACAGAAAATTGCCCATAGGCTGAATTATAGGTTAAATGCTCTGTAGGACAGGGGGATAGTATATGCATGTATACATGAGATGCTCTGCAAGGCAGAGAATAGCAAAGAGATATAGGTTAAATGCTCTGCAGGACGGGGGATAGTATGCAGGTATACGTGAGATGCTCTGCAGGGCAGAAGAATAATATAGAATTATGGGTGAGATGCTATGCAGAACAGAGAATAGTATAGAATTATAGGTGAGAAGCTCTGCAGCACAGAAGAATGTCTGCGAAAATTGCCCACATGAAAAACTACCGACAAGTTTATTAAGAACAGTTTATTAACCCCTTAACGATTGCCGATACGCCTTTTATCGGCGGCCGCTAAGGGTACTTAAACCACAGCGCCGTTAATTAACCGCGCTGTGGAAAAAGTGAATAGCGCCCCCCAGAGTCGGATTTTCTCTGGGGTCTCGGTTACCGGGGGTAGCAGAGACCCCAGAGAACATGATTCGGGTTTTTTTTTACCGACCCCCGAGTTGCGGTCGCCGGTAATTAACCGTTTACCGGCGGTCGCAAAAAAAACCCGCGATTTCCCATTTCATTTCTCTGTCCTTTGATGTGATCGCACATCACAGGACAGAGAAATGGGGTCCCCGATGGCCCCCGATACTCACCTGTCTCCCCTGGTGCTCCTCGTGGCTCCCGATGGGCGCCGCCATCTTCTTCCTGCAAAAAAATGGCGGACGCATGCGCAGTGGGCCCGCTGGCCGGCACCCGGGAGATCTTTTGCGATCGCCGGTAATTAACTGTTTACCGGCGACCGCAAAAAAAAAAAAAAAGCGATGTGTAATTCTCTGTCCTCTGATGTGATCGCAGATCAGAGGACAGAGAAATAGGGGGATTCGGGGACCCTATCATACTTACTGGTGTCCCTGGGTCCTCCTGCGTCCTCTCCTGCCCGCCGGCTTCTTCCTATGGAAAGAAAATGGCGGGCGCATGCGCAGTGCGCCCGCTCTCTGCTGCCATCTACCGGCAGGAGAGGAGTTGGGGCTAAAGTTAGGGTTAGGGCTAAATTTAGGGTTAGGGTTGGGGCTAAATTTAGGGTTAGGGTTGGGGCTAAGTTTAGGGTTAGGGCTGGGGCTAAATTTAGGGTTGGGGCTAAAGTTAGGACTAGGGTTGAGGCTAAAGTTAGGGTTAGAGTTGGGATTAGGGTTTGGATTAGGGTTGGCATTAGGGTTACGTTTGGGATTAGGGTTAGGTTTGGGATTAGGGTTAAGGTTGGGGTTGGGATTAGGGTTAGGTTTGAGGTTAGTGTTGAGATTAGGATTAGGGGTGTGTTGGATTTAGAGTTCTGATTAGGGTTATGGTTGTTTTGGGGTTAAGGTTGCGATTATCCTTAGGGTTGTGATTAGGATTATGGATCGGGTTGGCATTAGGGTTAGGCCTCTTTCACACTTCAGTCTTTTGGCGTCAGTCTGAAACCGCCATTTTCGTCAAATAGCGGATTCGCCATTTTTTTTTTGCGGATCCGCTATTTTCTCATAGACATGCATTAGCGACGGATTGTGGCGGATGGTCGTCCACTCCATCCACCATGCGACGGATCTGTCGAGATTTGGCGGACGTCATCTAGACATTGACGGCCATTGTAACATTTTTTGTCTGCGCCAAAATGGCGGTTCACGACGGAGCCGTCGCGTTCGTCATTCCATAGAATGGCCTCCTATGGGCGACGGATCCGTCGTTACCGTCATTTCGGCGGATCCGTCGCCCCAATCCGCTTTTTCAATTGCTCATGGTCCAAAAAGTAGATACTTTTCCCAGACAACCCCCAAGTAACGGATCCGTCAAAAAAACGGATCCGTTAGAACCGTTTTCTCAACAATTGTGACGGATCCGTCGATCCGTCACTATGTCGGAGCTGACTGACGCCAAACAACTGAAGTGTGAAAGAAGCCTTAGGGGTGTGTTGGGGTTAGGGTTGGAGTTAGATTTGGGGGGTTTCCACTGTTTAGGTACATCAGGGGGTCTCTAAACGCCACAGCCAATTTTGCGCTCAAAAAGTCAAATGGTGCTCTCTCCCTTCCGAGCTCTGCCGTGCACCCAAACAGTGGTTTACCCCCACATATGGGGCATCAGCGTACTCGGGATAAATTTGGCAACAACTTTTGGGGTCCAATTTCTCCTGTTACCCTTGTGAAAATAAAAACTTGGGGGCTAAAATAATCTTTTTTGTGGAGAAATTTTTTATTTTTTATTTTCACAACTCTGCATTATAAACGTCTGTGAAGCACTTGGGCATTCAAAGTTCTCACCACACATCTAGTTCCTTGGGGGGTCTAGTTTACAAAATGGGGTCACTTGTGGGGGGTTTCTACTGTTTAGGTACATCGGGGGCTCTGCAAACGCAACATAACACCCGCAGACCATTCTATCAAAGTCTGCATTCCAAAACGGCGCTCCTTCCCTTCCGAGCTCTGCCGTGTTCCCAAACAGTGGTCCCCCCCCACACATGGGGTATCAGTGTACTCAGGACAAATTGGACAACAACTATTGGGGTCCAATTTCTCTTGTACCCTTGTGAAAATAAAAACTTGGCTAAAAAATCATTTTTGAGGAAAAAAAATATATTTTTTATTTTCACGGCTCTACTTTATAAATTTCTGTGAAGCACTTGGGGGTTTAAAGTGCTCACCACACATCTAGATAAGTTCCTTAAGTGGTCTAGTTTCCAAAATGGGGTCACTTGTGGGGGTTTCTACTGTTTAGGCACATCAGGGGCTCTCCAAACGCGACATGGTGTCCGATCTCAATTCCAGCCAATTCTACATTGAAAAAGTAAAACGGCACTCCTTCTCTTCCAAGCTCTGCGGTGCGCCCAAACAGTGGTTTACCCCCACATATGGGGTATCGGCGTATTCAGGAGACATTGCACAACAACATACATGGTTAAATTTCTGTTTTTACACTTGTGAAAATAAAAAAAAAATGGTTCTGAAGTAAAATGTTTGCAAAAAAAAGTTAAATGTTCATTTTTGCCTTCCACATTGTTTCAGTTCCTGTGAAGCACGTAAAGGGTTAATAAACTTCTTGAATGTGGTTTTGAGCACCTTGAGGGGTGCAGTTTTTAGAATGGTGTCACACTTGGTTATTTTCTATCATATAGACCCCTCAAAATGACTTCAAATGCGATGTGGTCCCTAAAAAAAAAAATGGTGTTGTAAAAATTAGAAATTGCTGGTCAACTTTTAACCCTTATAACTCCCTAACAAAAAAAAATGTTGTTTCCAAAATTGTGCTGATGTAAAGTAGACATGTGGGAAATGTTATTTATTAACTATTTTTTGTGTCATATCTCTCTGATTTAAGGGCATAAAAAGTTTGAAAATTGCACAATTTTAATTTTTTTTGCCATATTTCCATGTGTTTCATAAATAATCGCAAGTAATATCGAAGAAATGTTACCACTAACATGAAGTACAATATGTCACGAAAAAACAATCTCAGAATCAGCAGGATCCGTTGAAGCGTTCCTGAGATATAACCTCATAAAGTGACAGTGGTCAGAATTGTAAAAATTGGCCTGGTCATTAAAGGGAACCTGTCACCCCGTTTTTTCCGTATGAGATAAAAATACTGTTAAATAGGGCCTGAGCTGTGCATTACAATAGTGTATTTTGTGGACCCCGATTCCCCACCTATGCTGCCGAAATACGTTACCAAAGTAGCCGTTTTCGCCTGTCAATCAGGCTGGTCTGGTCAGATGAGCGTGGTGTCTTCCCCCAGATCTTGCTTATTTTTCCGTTGGTGGCGTAGTGGTTTGCGCATGCCCAAGTCCAGAATCCACTGCACAGGGGAGGGAAAAGAGCGCGATCTGCGCTATTCCCCTGGTGATCGGTGGGGGCGGCCATCTTCCTGTGGCCGCGCGTGCGCAGATGGAGATCGCGGCGGCCATTTTCCTGAAGCAGAGTTCGCATCTCTGCTTCAGGAAAATGGCCGCCGCGATCTCCATCTGCGCACGCGCGGCATCCCGCGGCCATTTTCCTGAAGCCCCGGGCAGCAGAGCGCTCCATCTGCGCATGCGCAGCCACAGGAAGATGGCCGCCCCCACTGATCACCAGGGGAATAGCGCAGATCGCGCTCTTTTCCCTCCCCTGTGCAGTGGATTCTGGACTTAGGCATGCGCAAACCACTACGCCACCAACGGAAAACTAAGCAAGATCTGGGGAAGACACCACGCCCATCTGACCAGACCAGCCTGATTGACAGGCGAAAACGGCTACTTTGGTAACGTATTTCGGCAGCATAGGTGGGGAATCGGGGTCCACAAAATACACTATTGTAATGCACAGCTCAGGCCCTATTTAACAGTATTTTTATCTCATACGGAAAAAACGGGGTGACAGGTGCCCTTTAAGTACCAAATTGGCTCTGTCACTAAGGGGTTAAGGTGGTCTAATAACAGCAATAACAAGTTTATTAAACAATCATTGCACAACTGCAAATAATTAGCTGCCGGGTGATTGTCTTTGACTTCCATGGGCTCCATTGAAATACAGCACAACACAGGCAACAAAGAAAATGCAGAATGGATTTCAACAAAGGTCTCTGGGCCCAGTTTACTTCTACAGGTTCGGTTCACTCATCCCTAGTCCCAGAGTATGGATTCTGTTCTTGTCATTCCACTGTGCTAACAATAATTCCACTCTCATTGTGGTGTGTCTGGGCCTAGAGACCCTTATTCAAATCCACTCTGCATTTCCTTCCATCCTATGCCTGCCTGCACCTGCAGTATATGTGTATGATACAAGACTACATAGGATCTGTTCACTCTTACTCTTGGCAGTCTTAAGTGGACAGTGAAGGAAGTGCAGGCCCCAGATTCACGGCCACTGAAGTCAATGGGAGAGCAGTGCTGCTATGACACTTCCGCTCCTCTCAGATAGATGAACAGCGCTCCAGTCAGGTGTAATCATCAAAAATGGGAAATTTATTGAGCCATGGTACAGCAGCGTTTCGACCAAAAATGTGGTCTTTTTCAAGCATACAACTTCTCACAACATGCTGGTTTATATGGTGTGGATACCACGCAGGGCACCAATCACCATCCAGCCATCAATTATACAAAAGACAGCACAAATTGTATATACACAGCATACAATACATACATATAATTAAAAGATGATTTCCCATATAGGTAATATAAATATATAAACATATACACAAAAGAATAATTTGTTTAGCTACTGGTCCGCAAATAGAACAAAAGCATTTCCGTTGTCATGGTAATGTTCCTCCAATGTCCATACACTTAACACGATCCATGAAGTCAATAGTGTATCGCCAAAAACGGCGCCAGAAAACACAGGTAGCCAATAGGGTCACTCATATGAAGCATGCTGTCTCAATAGCCAATGGGACGCTATGTTAAATAGTACTTCCATTCCTTCCTCATATAGATGCGTCCGTCCCCGTAGTCTATAACCGGGTCAAGGTTCAGCCGGCACTGCAAAGGGAGAGCGCAAGCGCACGATCAGCCAGGCACACCCCCATCACATGACCGCGATGCGAGCGTGTCCAGCGTCACAGCGGAAGCCACTCCCACCACACAGCGCCCGCACAGCCCAGACCACAGTAGTAACCCAGGCAACATCAACAAAAGCTATAGCATCAAACCACATGTTGCGCAGATAACGCAACATGCAGGTGCCCACATATCATCCGTCCGACGAGCCCCCACCGCACAAGTGCGAGGTGGACAAGTCAGGCAGAGACACGCGGACAACCCCCTAGTGCGGATCTGCGCGACCGTGACCAAGTGGCAGCCTAATAATTAAAGGAGAAAGAATTGGCATAAGAAAAAACACAAATTAGCACAAATTAACACAGGAAAAAAACATGTGGAACCATTAACAAATCTAAGAGTAATATATTAAATGCAGATAAATTCATAGCAGACCACATAACATGTCCTAGGACCTAGACATGAGGCAGTCGGAAAACAATATACCAGAGGCCACCATACAATGTCCATGTATTCTATATTGCGTAGAAGACAAAATCTTACAGGCAATTTCCAAAGGGCTCCAATGGTCTGTCCACCGACTGTCGCATCCATTACCTATAAGGGAAAATAAAATGAACAATACAAAAAGTGCATAATTAAAAACAAGAATACCGATGTAGACACTGCATCAATTCAGAAGGGCACAATTATTCTTTGTGGACACAAACTTGCAAATTAAAGTCTAAATTTAGACCCCTGGGTTGTAAAGACCCCAATTCATAAATCCATCGCATCTCCTTCTTTTTTTAGCAAAGTTAATCTATCACCCCCTCTTCTCGAAGCAGGGACACTATCTATTACTCTGAAGCGTAACTGATTGACCGAGTGTTTGTTGTCCAAAAAATGTTTGGGAATCGGCAGATCAATAAGGCCCGTTCTAATGGTGCTCTTATGCTTGCTGATACGGGCCTTCACCTCCATTGTGGTCTCACCCACGTACACCAAACCGCATGGGCAAACGATCATGTAGACCACAAAACTGGAGGTGCAGGTATACCGTCCCTTTAGGAAGATCTTTTTTCCGGTATGCGGATGATAGAAAAATTCTCCTTTCAGTAAATTGTTGCAACAGGCGCAGCCCAGGCACGGGAAATTCCCATTCCGGGGCGCACTCAAGGTCTGTTGAATCGAGACTTTCGATGTCCCAATGTCCGATTTAATCAATCTGTCACCCAAATTTCGTCCCCTTCGATATGACATCCGGGGTAAACAACCAAAAGCTGGAACAGACGGTAAACCATGTTGTAAACATGACCAGTGTTTTTTAAAATCCTATCAACCCGATAGCTAGCTGAATTGTAAGTCGAGACAAATGGGATCCGCCCACATGAGCGTTTTGGTGAGGTTTTCTCACGTATGGAATCCCGTGATACAGATAAAGCTCTCTCATTAAACCTCCTCAATTCCTTCTTGGGATAACCCCTAGCCGCAAACTTACAACACATCTCACCCAGGCGCCGTTCAACTATACTCTCGTCGGACACTATCCTACGTACCCTCAATAACTGGCTCCAAGGCAAAGAATTTACCATTCTCCTTGGATGATTGCTGTCAAACAGTAACAGATTATTCCTGTCAGTGTCCTTGACAAAAATATCCGTTCTTAATCTGTCTGCTTCCTTATATACGAGGGTATCTAGGAATTGTATCTGGGTTATTGACTGCGTTAAAGTGAACTGTAACTCTGGGTAAATCCCATTAAGGTACTCATGTAATTGATCAAGTTCTGTTGCACTCCCCTCCCACACCACAAAGATGTCATCTATATAGCGCCACCAGGCTCTGACGTGGCGCCAGAGGCTGGAATTGTACACGTACCTGTCCTCGAATACCGCCATGTAGACATCTGGGAGGGTTCCCTGGAAACGGAACGTGCGCCCCACTGAGTGAGTGCTGTCAGTCCCTCTTCTTTGTATACTTCCGCTCCTCTGACAGATTCTGACAGAATCTCACCTTTCTGCGGTGCCTTCTGGGCTTCCAGGACCATTTATCTCAGCTAGCAGCACCCTTCTTTTGGTGGGCACCCACTGAGATGATAATGTATTAGATCTGACCTGCAGTCCCATGTAACTCCACAGATAATACAGTGATTCTTTTGTGGATACTGATAGCAGTGATGGCTCCTCTGGATCATACTGCTACTGTTTCCGCATGCATTGTGCTGCTGTTCTGGGCTGGTGGGAGGAGTAAGGCAGAGTCACTGAGAGATGAGAGCAGACTAGATCTATCTATTGCTGATAATGACAGACTGCTACAAACCACAGATCTTCAGCATGTTTGCAGTTTTGCACTAGGTCAGCTGTAAATCACAAGTTGATCACACATCATGTGAACATCCTCACCTTTCACCTCAAATATCATAGATCTGAAACTTTGTGATGCTGCAATTGGCAATTTTCCGTGTGGGCAATTTTCCGTGTGGGCATTTTTCCTGTGGGCATTTTTCCTGTGGGCAATTTTCCTGTGGGCATTTTTCAGGGAACCGTTTTAGCCATCAGCTTTTTTTTTTTTTTCTAATAAACTAGGAAGCGGCTTCCGAACAGAAGCCACTCATATAATGAACTGGTCACTTCTTTTAGACACTTCATGTCTTAGGAAACCTGAAATGATGATAAACCTCAAAGGACTGAACATATGAACAGCGAGTCGCTTTTACATTACAGTGTATGAGTTTATTGTTTTTATCATATATTAAGCACTTTTTTAAGCGGGTTACAGAGCGGATCTGCCTGAAAAAGAAGCTGTATGCACATATTCTTATGCTGACTGATCAATAGGGAGCGTACCACTTAAAGTGCCTAGGGCTGCATGAATGCCTCCTTATACATGTAGGAACAAATGACTCAGCAAAAAATTAGGCTGGGTTCACATTGCGTTAAACCCGTCCATTAGACAGACTACGTTACACCGTGGTGTAACGCAGTCCATTAACGCCGCCATTGAATCCAATGTCGGACGCATCGCTAGCGCACGCCCACAATGGGTGTGCTAGCGATGTGCCATCATTGAGTGACGGACCCCGAGATGCGGGCTGCAGTGTTTCCGGGTCCGTCACCACTAGCGCAGCTAGAGCTAGCAGAAGCTCTATGCGCGCGCTAGCGCTGCCATACCGGCACTTGCGTTAACAGCAGCCCGTTAACGTATGTGTTGAACGGGCTGCTGTTAACGCAATGTGAACCCGGCCTTACCTGGAAGCAAGGCCGGGCTGGGACTAAAATTCAGCCCTGGCATTTGAAGTTACACAGGCCCACTTGTCACATGGTGACTGTATAATATCTTTGTACACTTGTAGGCAGGGCCGGTTTTAGGCAAAGTGGGGCCCTACGCTGTTATGACCTGGTGGTTAAGGAGCAACATGGGACGAGCTCTGAGGAGGTGGTATCTGTACTGACCGCAGTTCCTAATCCTCACACCAACACTAGAAGTAGCCGTGGGATGTTCCTGTCACTCCCTAGACACCTCGTCACAGCCTGAGAACTAACTACCCCTAAAGATGGAAACAGAAAGCTATCTTGCCTCAGAGAAAACCCCAAAGGAAAGCTAGCCCCCCACAAATATTGACTGTGAGTGGAGAGGGAAATGACATACACAGAATGAAAACAAGATTTAGCAAAGGAGGCCAATTCTAACTAAATAGACAGGATAGAAAAGGATACTGTGCGGTCAGTATTAAAAGCTAAAAATCCACACAGAGTTTACAAAAAATCTCCACACCGACTCACGGTGTGGAGGGGCAAATCTGCTTCCCCAGAGCTTCCAGCTAAGCTGAATATATAATACTGACAAGCTGGACAAGAAAAAACACAGCATGAGCTGAACGATTAAGTCCACAGCAAGTGGACAACCAAAAGAACAGCAATGACTTATCTTTGCTGAAATGGACAAGCTATCAGAGAAATCCAAGGAGAGATCTGAATCCAACCAAGAAACATTGACAGCTGGCACTGGCTGAAGACTAGAGCCAGGCTAAATAGCAGAGCCAGGAGAGACGATAAGTGGAAGCAGCTGCTAATGCTAAACCCAAGGAGCAGCAGTTCCACTCAAAACCACCGGAGGGAGCCCAAGGGCAGAACTCACGAAAGTGCCATTTACAACCACCGGAGGGAGCCCAAGAACGGAATTCACAACAGTACCCCCCCCCCCTTGAGATGGGGTCACCGAACCCTCACCAGAGCCCCCAGGCCGATCAGGACGAGCCAAGTGAAAAGCACGAACCAAATCGGCAGCATGGACATCGGAGGCAACAACCCAAGAATTATCCTCCTGGCCGTAACCCTTCCACTTGACCAGATACTGAAGCTTCCACCTCGAAAAACGAGAATCCAATATCTTCTCCACCACATATTCCAACTCCCCCTCAACCAACACAGGAGCAGGAGGATCAACAGAGGGAACCACGGGCACCACATATCTCCGCAACAAAGATCTATGGAAAACATTATGGATGGAAAAAGAAGCTGGAAGGGCCAAACGAAAAGATACCGGATTGATAATTTCAGAAATCTTATAAGGACCAATAAAGCGAGGCTTGAACTTAGGGGAAGAAACTTTCATAGGAACATGACGAGAAGATAACCAGACTAAATCCCCAACACGAAGCCGGGGACCAACACACCGACAACGGTTAGCAAAACGTTGAGCCTTTTCCTGAGACAACGTCAAATTGTCAACCACATGAGTCCAAATCTGCTGTAACATGTCCACCACAGAATCCACACCAGGACAGTCAGAAGGCTCAACCTGCCCTGAAGAAAAACGAGGATGAAAACCAAAATTACAAAAAAAAGGCGAAACCAAGGTAGCCGAACTAGCCCGATTATTAAGGGCAAACTCGGCCAACGGCAAGAAGGTCACCCAATCATCCTGATCAGCAGACACAAAGCATCTCAAATAGGTTTCCAAGGTCTGATTGGTTCGCTCAGTTTGGCCATTTATCTGAGGATGAAATGCTGAAGAAAAAGACAAATCAATGCCCATTCTAGCACAAAAGGACCGCCAAAACCTAGAAACAAACTGGGAACCTCTGTCAGACACAATATTCTCCGGAATGCCATGCAAACGAACCACATGCTGAAAAAACAATGGAACCAAATCAGAGGAGGAAGGCAACTTAGGCAAAGGTACCAAATGGACCATCTTAACCGGTCACAAACCACCCAGATAACAGACATCTTCTGGGAAACAGGAAGATCCGAAATAAAATCCATGGAAATATGCGTCCAGGGCCTCTCAGGGACCGGCAAAGGCAAAAGCAACCCACTAGCACGGGAACAGCAAGGCTTGGCCCGGGCACAAGTCCCACAGGACTGCACAAAAGAACGCACATCCGGCGACAAGGAAGGCTACCAAAAGGACCTAGCAACCAAATCTCTGGTACCAAAAATCCCAGGATGACCAGCCAACACCGAACAATGAACCTCAGAAATTACCTTACTAGTCCATCTATCAGGAACAAACAGCTTCCCCACTGGACAGCGGTCAGGTTTATCAGCCTGAAACTCCCGAAGCACCCGCCGTAAATCGGGGAGATGGCAGAAAGAATCACCCCCTCCTTGAGAATACCAACCGGCTCAAGGACTCCCGGAGAATCAGGCAAAAAACTCCTAGAGAGGGCATCAGCCTTCACATTCTTAGATCCCAGAAGATACGAGACCACAAAATCAAAACGGGAGAAAAACAGGGACCATCGAGCTTGTCTAGGGTTCAACCGCTTGGCAGACTCGAGGTAAATCAGATACTTATGATCGGTCAAGACCACAACGCAATGCTTGGCTCCCTCAAGCCAATGTCGCCACTCCTCGAATGCCCACTTCATAGCCAACAACTCCCGATTGCCGACATCATAATTACGCTCAGCAGGCGAAAACTTTCTGGAGAAGAAGGCACACGGTTTCATCAAAGAACCATCAGAACTTCTCTGAGACAAAACGGCCCCTGCCCCAATCTCAGAAGCGTCAACCTTAACCTGAAAAGGAAGAGAAACATCCGGCTGACGCAATACAGGGGCAGAAGTAAAACAACGTTTAAGCTCCTGAAAGGCCTCAACAGCCGCAGAGGACCAATTCATCACATCAGCGCCTTTCTTCGTCAAATCGGTCAGGGGCTTAACCACACTGGAAAAGTTAGCAATGAAACGGCGATAAAAATTAGCAAAGCCCAAAAATTTCTGAAGGCTCTTCACAGATGTGGGTTGAATGCAATCATAAATGGCCTGGACCTTAACAGGATCCATTTCTATAGCCGAGGGAGAAAAAATGAAACCCAAAAAAGAAACCTTCTGAACTCCAAAAAGGCACTCAGACCCATTCACAAACAAAGCATTAGCACGAAGGATCTGAAATACCATCCTGACCTGTTTCACATGAGACTCCCAATCATCGGAAAAAAACAAAATATCATCCAAATATACAATCATGAATTTATCAAGATAATTCCGGAAGATATCATGCATAAAGGACTGAAACACAGATGGAGCATTAGAGAGCCCGAATGGCATCACAAGGTATTCAAAATGGCCTTCGGGCGTATTAAATGCTGTTTTCCATTCGTCACCCTGTTTAATACGAACAAGATTATACGCCCCTCGAAGGTCAATCTTAGTAAACCAGCTAGCCCCCTTAATCCGAGCAAACAAATCAGAAAGCAAAGGTAAAGGGTATTGGAATTTGACCGTGATCTTATTGAGAAGGCGATAATCTATACAGGGTCTCAAGGAGCCATCCTTCTTGGCAACAAAGAAGAATCCAGCTCCCAACGGTGACGAAGACAGGCGAATATGCCCCTTCTCCAAAGACTCCTTTACATAACTCCGCATGGCTGCATGCTCTGGCACAGACAGATTGAAAAGTCGGCCCTTAGGGAACTTACAGCCAGGAATCAAGTTAATAGCACAATCGCAGTCCCTATGAGGAGGAAGGGAGCTGGACTTGGGCTCATCAAATACATCCTGAAAATCCAACAAAAACTCAGGAACTTCAGAAGAGGGGGAGGAGGAAATTGACATTAAAGGAACATCACTATGTATCCCTTGACAACCCCAACCAGTCACAGACATAGATTTCCAATCCAGCACCGGATTATGCACCTGTAACCATGGAAAACCCAGCACAACAACATCATGCAAATTATGCAACACCAGAAAACGACAATCTTCCTGATGTGCTGAAGCCATGTACATGGTCAACTGTGTCCAGTACTGAGGTTTATTCTTGGCCAATGGTGTAGCATCAATCCCCCTTAAGGGAATAGGGCTCTGCAAAGGCTGCAAGGAAAAACCACAGCGTCTGGCGAACTCTAAGTCCATTAAGTTCAGGGCAGCGCCTGAATCCACAAATGCCATAACAGAAAAGGACGATAATGAGCAAATCAGGGTAACAGACAAGAGAAATTTAGGCTGTACAGTACTAATGGTAACAGACCTAGCGACCCTCTTAGTACGCTTAGGTCACTCAGAAATAGCATGAGCAGAATCACCACAGTAAAAACAAAGCCTATTCTGACATCTGAATTCCTGCCGTTCTGCTCTAGTCAAAATCCTATCACATTGCATAGGCTCAGGACTCTGCTCAGAGGACACTGCCATATGGTGCACCACCTTGCGCTCGCGCAGGCGCCGATCAATCTGAATGGCCAGAGACATTGATTCGTTCAAACCAGCAGGCGTGGGGAACCATCTTTAAGGGCTTCAGAAAGACCCTTTCTGAAAATTGCTGCTAGGGCATACTCATTCCATTTTGTGAGCACAGACCACTTTCTAAATTTCTGGCAGTATACTTCTGCCGCTTCCTGACCCTGACACAGAGCCAGCAAGGTCTTTTCTGCCTGATCCACAGAATTAGGTTTGTCATACAGCAATCCGAGCGCTTGAAAAAATGCGTCTACATTGAGTAATGCAGGATCCCCTGACTCAAGGGAGAATGCCCAGTCCTGAGGGTCTCCACGCAGCAGAGAAATGACAATCTTCACCTGCTGAATGGGGTCACCAGAGGAACGGGGTCTCGAAGCAAAAAACAATCTGCAGTTATTTTTAAAGTTCAAAAATTTGGATCTATCCCCAAAAAAACAAATCAGGAGTAGGAATTCTAGGCTCTAAAACAGGAGTCTGAATGATATAATCCGAAATACCCTGTACTCTAGCAGCAAGTTGATCCACACGAGACGTCAATCCCTGAATATCCATGCTAGCACCTAACCACTGAGCCACCCAGAGGTAAGGGGAAAAAAAAAGACAAAACAGGCTGCAAAGAAAAAAAAAAATGGCTCAGAACTTTTTTTTCCCCTCTTTTGAGATGCATTCAACACATTGGCGGCCAGCTGTACTGTTATGACCTGGTGGTTAAGGAGCAACATGGGACGAGCTCTGAGGAGGTGGTATCTGTACTGACCGTAGTTCCTAATCCTAACACCAACACTAGAAGTAGCCGTGGGATGTTCCTGTCACTCCCTAGACACCTCGTCACAGCCTGAGAACTAACTACCCCTAAAGATGGAAACAGAAAGCTATCTTGCCTCAGAGAAAACCCCAAAGGCAAGATAGCCCCCCACAAATATTGACTGTGAGTGGAGAGGGAAATGACATACACAGAATGAAAACAAGATTTAGCAAAGGAGGCCAATTCTAACTAAATAGACAGGATAGAAAAGGATACTGTGCGGTCAGTATTAAACGCTAAAAATCCACACAGAGTTTACAAAAAATCTCCACACCGACTCACGGTGTGGAGGGGCAAATCTGCTTCCCCAGAGCTTCCAGCTAAGCTGAATATATAATACTGACAAGCTGGACAAGAAAAAACACAACATGAGCTGAACGATTAAGTCCACAGCAAGTGGACAACCAAAAGAAAAGCAATGACTTATCTTTGCTGAAATGGACAAGCTATCAGAGAAATCCAAGGAGAGATCTGAATCCAACCAAGAAACATTGACAGCTGGCACTGGCTGAAGACTAGAGCCAGGCTAAATAGCAGAGCCAGGAGAGACGATAAGTGGAAGCAGCTGCTAATGTTAAACCCAAGGAGCAGCAGTTCCACTCAAAACCACCGGAGGGAGCCCAAGGGCAGAACTCACGAAAGTGCCATTTACAACCACCGGAGGGAGCCCAAGAACAGAATTTACAACACTACGCCTAGGCAAAGTTTAAAATGGGGCCCCAAATGCTAACATATTGCACATCACACAAAAGCATTTCGGTTGTATTTACAAGCGCTGAGTTCAGGCCGCTAAACGAGTTTGATCACCAATACTGAAGTTGTTCAACACTTGTTTCCCGGCCTCTTTCCACCAGCTGAGGAATAATGATGGGACAGAACGATCACTAGTAGATAACTAACAGATCCCCATACAGTACCATGTTATCAGCAGCACATCTACAGTTTACAGCGGCGATGTGCTGCTGAGAACAATGATTTTTGTTCCAGCAAAAACAATCTGAATATGCAGCATTTTACTTGTTTAGTAAAATACACCCCATAGTCCTCCATATAGTATAATGTGCACCACAGTCCTCCATATAGTATAATACACTCCTTATAGTCCTCCATATAGTATAATGCACCGCCATAGTCATCCATGTAGTACAATTCACTTCTCATAGTATAATGCACCCCATAGTTCTTCATATAGTATAACGTATTCCCCATAATCCTCGATACAGTATAATGCAGCCCACATATAGTATAATGCAGCCACCACCCTACAGAATATAATGCTGCCACCCCAGAGTATAATGCAGCCACCCCATAGAATATAATATACCCCCACATAGTATATAACACGGCCTCCCCATAGAATAATATACCCCCCATAGTATATAGCACAACCCGCATAGCAGATAATACAGCCCACGTAGCAGTATACAGCACAGCCCTCATAGTAGTATACAGCACTGCCCATGTAGTATACAGCAGAGCCCACACAGTATATTGCACAGCCCACATAGTAGTATAAAGCACAGCCCACACAGTAGTATATAGCACAGCCCACATAGCAGTATACAGCACAGCCCACACAGTAGTATACAGCAGAGCCCACATAGTAGTATACAGCACAGCCCACATAGTAGTATACAGCACTGCCCACATAGTAGTATACAGCACTGCCCACATAGTAGTATACAGCACTGCCCACATAGTAGTATACAGCAGAGCCCACATAGTAGTGTATAGCACAGCCCTCATAGTAGTGTATAGCACAGCCCACATAGTAGTATACAGCAGAGCCCACATAGTAGTGTATATCACTGCCCACGTAGTAGTATATAGCACAGCCCACGTAGTAGTATATAGCACTGCCCACATAGTAGTATACAACACAGCCCACACAGTAGTATACAGCACTGCCCACACAGTAGTATACAGCAGAGCCCACATAGTAGTATACAGCATAGCCCACATAGTAGTATACAGCAGAGCCCACAAAGTAGTATACAGCACAGCCCACACAGTAGTATACAGCACAGCCCACACAGTAGTATACAGCACAGCCCACACAGTAGTATACAGCACAGCCCACACAGTAGTATACAGCACTGCCCACACAGTAGTGTATAGCACAGCCCACATAGTAGTATACAGCACTGCCCTCATAGTAGTATACAGCACTGCTCACACAGTAGTATACAGCAGAGCCCACATCTCTCCTCCCCCCCTAGAATGGCCCCGTAGTCCAGTAAAAAAAAAACCAAAACACTCCTCACCTCCCATCGTGCCTGCGGTGCTCCCTGCTCCTGTCTCGGTGGCTGCCTCTGCACTAACTGGGACACAGTGAGTGCGCGCGCACCCGCAGTGCCAGAAGCAGAGCGGGGAATGATGGGAGAGGGAGTGTCAGGTGACGCTCTCTCCTCCATCATTGCATTCAACTGTACCGGCGTCATAGTCGCCATGCAGCGGCCCACTACTAGCACCAGCCCTTCTGGCATTTGCCAGAACTGCCTGATGGCCAGTCCGGCCCTGCCTGGAAAGTATGTGCAGAAACTTTGAAGACATAAGCCAGAAAGTGAAGAAACTGGGAGCTCAGGTTGTCTTCTCATCCATCCTCCCAGTGGATGAACATGGAACAAGGAGATTGAACAGGATTTTAAAGGTGAACAACTGGATACATCGATGGTGCTGGCTGCAAAGTTTTGGGTTTCTTGACTCCTTGCTAGAAATGGGTTGTATGTTGCGAAAACAGGAAAACATGTATTTGGTAGACGCCTTGCCACACTCATCAGAAAAGCTTTTAACTAGAGCAATATGGGAAAGGAGATATACGGCCAGGAAAAAGTATGCAGCTAATTCTTTTGAGAACCCTGCTACTAGAATTGGAAATAAAATAGAAACAAAACAAATACAAAATGAAAAGAGGCGCAAGAGAAACGGACTACAAACAAATTATATAGGTATCCTATCTTAATTATTTGTCCAATCTACAACTCTTTGTCCACGCACAAAAGACATCCCCTTTTTCATTGCAGAGGTTCTTTTTCCTAAAAGGAGCATCATGCCTTTTAATTAGGGTTATTCCTTATCCAGCTACACCTAATTTCCTCTATTTCATTGTACAATTCTATTTAAAAGGCATCTCTTGTTTCCTTACCGGAAATCTGTGTGAGAGGGGAGTAGGGAGGGATGTGAATGCCCCCATCTCTGGGGGCTTCACTGATTGTAAAATGTTCTATGACACCTCCCCATTTTTGAGATTGCATGGTGAACCGATTTACAGATCATTTCCCCAGCCTACCTCCACTCATGTCGCCACAGAACCTGTGGCTTCAGCAGGTCTGTCAGACAACTGCTGAAGCCATAGGTTCTGTGGAGACACGCATCTGGCACTTTGCCCTGCTACTGTGTATATACTGTTTGTGTATATATACAGTTACGTCCATATATACTGTATTTGGACAGAGACAACATTTTTCTAATTTTGGTTATAGACATTACCACAATGAATTTTAAACAAACAATTCAGATGCAGTTGAAGTTCACACTTTCAGCTTTCATTTGAGGGTATCCACATTAAAATTGGATGAAGGGTTTAGGAGTTTCAGCTCCTTAACATGTGCCACCCTGTTATTAAAGGGACCAAAAGTAATTGGACAATCGACTCCAAGGCTATTTCATGGACAGGTGTGGGCAATACCTTCGTTATGTCATTCTCAATTAAGCAGATAAAAGGCTTGGAGTTGATTTGAGGTGTGGTGCTTGCATTTGGAAGGTTTTGCTGAGAATAGTAGCGTAGCTACCGGGGGGGGCAGAGGGTGCGAGCTCCCCGGGCCCCGCGCTCTGAGGGGGCCCACCCGGAGCTACACTACTGTAACTGCATTGGCGCGCTGCGCGCGCCGATGCAGTTGCATTCTGCGGCAGAGCAGGGAGAATCAATCTCCCTGCTCTGCCACTATGTGGCTCCTGAGCAGGCGGGGGGGGGGGGGGGGGCGATGCCAGCAGTGGGTCCCCCGCCCGTTATCGCAAGGTGAGCTGTACCGGCATTATAGGGGAACTCAGGTTACTGTGAATAGTCACACAGGGCAATATTACTTTCTAGCGGGCAAAATGTGGGCACTGTTTTCTAGGGCACTTGCACCCAGCATTACTTTAGAGGGTACAGAGAACCACACAGCAGGTGCAGTAATAGGGACACATACGGCAGCAGCGGCTCAGTATTGGGGTATCAGGTGCAGTAATAGACACATATGGCAGCAGCGGCTCAGTATCGGGGTATCAGGTGCAGTAATAAGGACACATACGGCAGCAGCGGCTCAGTATTGGGGTATCAGGTGCAGTAATAGGGACACATACGGCAGCAGCGGCTCAGTATTGGGGTATCAGGTGCAGTAATAGGGACACATACGGCAGCAGCGGCTCAGTATCGGGGTATCAGGTGCAGTAATATGGGCACATACGGCAGCAGCGGCTCAGTATTGGGGTATCAGGTGCAGTAATAGGGACACATACGGCAGCAGCGGCTCAGTATCGGGGTATCAGGTGCAGTAATAAGGACACATACGGCAGCAGCGGCTCAGTATTGGGGTATCAGGTGCAGTAATAGGGACACATACGGCAGCAGCGGCTCAGTATTGGGGTATCAGGTGCAGTAATAGGGACACATACGGCAGCAGCGGCTCAGTATCGGGGTATCAGGTGCAGTAATATGGGCACATACGGCAGCAGCGGCTCAGTATTGGGGTATCAGGTGCAGTAATAGGGACACATACGGCAGCAGCGGCTCAGTATCGGGGTATCAGGTGCAGTAATAAGGACACATACGGCAGCAGCGGCTCAGTATTGGGGTATCAGGTGCAGTAATAGGGACACATACGGCAGCAGCGGCTCAGTATTGGGGTATCAGGTGCAGTAATAGGGACACATACGGCAGCAGCGGCTCAGTATCGGGGTATCAGGTGCAGTAATATGGGCACATACGGCCAGGGCCAGAGTCAGCACCCAGGCAAGTGCCAGGGCCCTGAGCAGGCAGGGGGCCCACTCGCCGTCAGGGACACTGGCGCGCTATAGTGCCGGCCCCCGTGAGTGGACCCCCCTCCTGCTCTGGGCCCCGGCACTTGCGATACTTACCTCTCCCGGTTCCAGCGCTGCAGCGTTTTCCATCCTCTGACTGTGACGTTCAGGTCAGAGGGCGTGATGACGTCACCAGTGCGCGCCCTCTGCCTGAGCAGTCGCAGCACAGAGCAGGAAGACGCCGATGGTGAGGAGTCCAGAGCAGAGCAGCATCAAGCAACGAGAGGTGAGTATTTTTTTTTTTTATTTTTTTTTTTTTTAATATTTGGAACAATATACACTCACCGGCCACTTTATTAGGTACACCATGCTAGTAACGGGTTGGACCCCCTTTTGCCTTCAGAACTGCCTCAATTCTTCGTGGCATAGATTCAACAAGGTGCTGGAAGCATTCCTCAGAGATTTTGGTCCATATTGACATGATGGCATCACACAGTTGCCGCAGATTTGTCGGCTGCACATCCCAAAGATGCTCCATACAAGGCAGGATGGATCCATGCTTTCATGTTGTTTACGCCAAATTCTGACCCTACCATCCGAATGTCGCAGCAGAAATCGAGACTCATCAGACCAAGCAACGTTTTTCCAATCTTCTACTGTCCAATTTCGATGAGCTTGTACAAATTGTAGCCTCAGTTTCCTGTTCTTAGCTGAAAGGAGTGGTCCCCGGTGTGGTCTTCTGCTGCTGTAGCCCATCTGCCTCAAAGTTCGACGCACTGTGCGTTCAGAGATGCTCTTAGGCCTACCTTGGTTGTAACGGGTGGCGATTTGAGTCACTGTTGCCTTTCTATCAGCTCGAACCAGTCTGCCCATTCTCCTCTGACCTCTGGCATCAACAAGGCATTTCCGCCCACAGAACTGCCGCTCACTGGATTTTTTTTCTTTTTCGGACCATTCTCTGTAAACCCTAGAGATGGTTGTGCGTGAAAATCCCAGTAGATCAGCAGTTTCTGAAATACTCAGACCAGCCCTTCTGGCACCAACAATCATGCCACGTTCAAAGGCACTAAAATCACCTTTCTTCCCCATACTGATGCTCGGTTTGAACTGCAGGAGATTGTCTTGACCATGTCTACATGCCTAAATGCACTGAGTTGCCGCCATGTGATTGGCTGATTAGAAATTAAGTGTTAACAAGAAGTTGGACAGGTGTACCTAATAAAGTGGCCGGTGAGTGTATGGGGACCATCAGAAGGGGCCCATATATGGAGCATTATATGGGGCTAATTCTATATGGAGCATCTTATGGGGCCAATAATATAGGGAGCAACTTATGAAGCCAATTCTATAGGTAGCATTATATGGGGCCAATTTAATATGGAGCATCTTATGGGGCTAATTCAATATGGAGCTTCTTATGGGGCCAATTGCATATGGAGCAGTATATGGGGCCAATAATATATGAAGCATCTTATGGGACTAATTATATATAGATCATTTTATATGGCCATTATATGGAGCATTATATGGGGCCCATTATACATGGAGCATCTTATGGGGCCAATTATTTTTGGAGCATTATATGGGACCCATTCTGTAAGGAGTATTATATGGTTCCATTCTGTATGGAGCATCATATGGGGCCCATTCTGTATGGAGCAATATATGGGACTCAGTATACTGTATGGGGCCGATCATATACTGTATTGAATATATGGAGCAATAGATGGGGCCCATCATATACTGTATGGAGAATTATACAGTTGTAGCCAAAAGTATTGACACCCCTGCAATTCTGTCAGATAATACTCAGTTTCTTCCTGAAAATGATTGCAATCGCAAATTCTTGGGAATTATTATCTTCATTTAATTTGTCTTAAATGAAAAAACACAAGAGAATGAAGCAAAAAGCAAAACATTGATCATTTCACACAAAACTACAAAAATGGGCCAGACAAAAGTATTGGCACTTTCAGCCTAATACTTGGTTGCACAACCTTTAGCCAAAATAACTGCGACCAACCGCTTCCGATAACCATCAATGAGTTTCTTACAATGCTCTGATGGAATTTTAGACCATTTTTCTTTGGCAAACTGCTCCAGGTCCCTGATATTTGAAGGGTGCCTTCTCCAAACTGCCATTTTTAGATCTCTCCACAGGTGTTCTATGAGATTCAGGTCTGGACTCATTGCTGGCCACCTTAGAAGTCTCCAGTGCTTTCTCTCAAACCATTTTCTAGTGCTTTTTGAAGTGTGTTTTGGGTCATTGTCCTGCTGGAAGACCCATGACCTCTGCGGGAGACCCAACTTTCTCACACTGGGCCCTACATTATGCTGCAAAATTTGTTGGTAGTCTTCAGATTTCATAATGCCATGCACACGGTCAAGCAGTCCAGTGCCAGAGGCAGCAAAGCAAGCCCAAAACATCAGGGAACCTCCGCCATGTTTGACTGTGGAGACTGTGTTCTTTTCTTTGAATTCCTCTTTTTTTCTCCTGTAAACTCTATGTTGATGTGTTTGCCCAAAAAGCTCTACTTTTGTCTCATCTGACCAGAGAACGTTCTTCCAAAACGTTTTAGGCTTTTTCAGGTAAGTTTTGGCAAACTCCAGCCTGGCTTTTTTATGTCTCGGGATAAGAAGTGGGGTCTTCCTGGGTCTCCTACTAGAAAGTCCCTTTTCATTCAGACGCCGACGGAAAGTACAGGTTGACACTGATGTACCCTCGGACTGCAGGGCAGCTTGAACTTGTTTGGATGTTAGTCGAGGTTCTTTATCCAACATCCACACAATCTTGTGTTGAAATCTCTTGTC
Organism: Ranitomeya variabilis; assembly: GCF_051348905.1. Lineage (NCBI taxonomy): Eukaryota > Metazoa > Chordata > Amphibia > Anura > Dendrobatidae > Ranitomeya > Ranitomeya variabilis. The sequence continues at coordinate 115,767,425 of NC_135239.1, read as the reverse complement.
AATTTTTCTTTTCCTTCCACATCTAGGGAGGTTAGCCACAGTGCCATGGGCTTTAAACTTCTTGATGACACTGCGCACGGTAGACACAGGAACATTCAGGTCTTTGGAGATGGACTTGTAGCCTTGAGATTGCTCATGCTTCCTCACAATTTGGCTTCTCAAGTCCTCAGACAGTTTTTTGGTCTTCTTTCTTTTCTCCATGCTCAATGTGGTACACACAAGGACACAGGTTGAGTCAACTTTAATCCATGTCAACTGGCTGCAAGTGTGATTTAGTTATTGCCAACACCTGTTAGGTGCCACAATTAAGTTACAGATTCTGTTAATTACACAAATTAGAGAAGCATCATATGATTTTATGAACAGTGGCAATACTTTTGTCCACCCCCTTTTTTATGTTTGGTGTGGAACTATATCCAATTTGGCTTTAGGACAATTATTTTAGTGTTTTTTCATTTAAGACAAATTAAATGAAGATAATAACAAAGAATTTGTGTTTGCAATCATTTTCAGGAAGAAACTGAGTATTATCAGACAGAACTGCAGGGGTGTCAATACTTTTGGCCACAACTGTATGTGGCTCACTATACTGTATGGAGCATTATATGGGGTCAATTCCATATGGAGCAATATATGCGGCTCATTCTGTATGGAGCACTCTGTGGTGCCCATTATACTGTATGGAGCATTATATGAGGCTCATTATTCTGTTTGGAGCAATATATGGGGCTCATTATTCTGTATAGAGGACTATGTGGTGCCAATTATACTGTATGGAGCACTATATGGCAGGGCTGTGGAGTCGGAGTCGTGGAGTCGGAGTTAGTTTTGGTTGGAGTCTGAGTCGGTAGAAATGTACCGACTCCAGCTTTAAAAAAAAATGTATTAATATTTCATAATTGAACTTTCATGTGAATTTTATAAATGTTACTCAAATATATATGTTCTATCAAACTATAAACAACAGTGATAAGCAGTTCTGCTGGAGATAGACATTTCTTACTTCTTGTGTGTCACTGTTCTCCACTGCCCTTATCTAATCTTATACTTGGTTAACCTCATGATGCCCCATCCCCCCTACTTACAATGCATGAAACTGAAAGTGAAAATGTGTTGCAAATTCTTAGTAGTAAAGGTCCTCCTCTAGACTAGATGTTTACTAGGTGTGCGTCTTCCAAGCATCTCACAGCTGCTACTCAGAAGAGGAAGACTGTAAGAAGTATTATCCTTTCAACAAACTTTGCATCAGTTAACTGTGAGTACATGAGGAATAACAGTATTACTGACCACTATATCAGTTGCACGACCTGGCAATAATTTTGTACAATTGTTTTTAGGAAAAACAATTGTCATTTGGATTGTGAATGCAGAATTAAAAACCTGAGAATGTCAAAGAAGCGTCACATTAAATCAGCTGTATTTGAACATTTCACCATCTCTCAAGATAGAAAACATTATGTCTGTCAGTGTATGACAAATGATCCAGACGAAAACAAATGCTGTGAAGCCAAGATCAGTGCATACTCAGGCAAAGATAAAAATGCTCCTACCAGAGCTTCTAATCTAAAGAGACATTTACAGCGCTTTCATCCAGAAGTACTGAAAGCAGTGGATGAGAAAGACTGCATCGAAACCAATGAACCAGTGCCCAGCTCTTCCAGCCAAACAAAGGAGCAGAGAACTTTGCAGCCATCAGTTGCAAGATATTTTGTCAGTGACAAAGTTACTGTGACAATGACAGTAGATACATTTAAAAAACAGATCATAGAGCTTGTTGTAAAGGATAGTGTGCCTATTTCATTATTTTCACGACCAGCTTTTATGTTTCTAAATGGGTAAATGGCCCGCAAGCTTCGTGTTTCTCTGGGGAGAGAGAGTATTAGAAAATTAGTAATCGAAGAAGCTTTTAAACCAAAGGAAGAACTTAAAAAAACTCTCAAGGGACGCTTTCTGTTTATTAAAATGGATGCCTGCACACGTCACAGAGTGAACTATTTTGCCATCAATGTCCGATTTGTTTGTGACAAAAATGAAATAGTTACCAAGACATTGGCAGTAAAAGACACCAAAGCTCATCACACCAGTGAGTTTCTCCAGGTCTTGGTGGAAAAGGTTCTGCAAAACTATGAACTTAAAAAAGAGTAAGTTCTTTCTGTCGTAACTGACAATGCTTCAAATATGATGGTGACCAGCAGCTAGAAGAACATTCTGGGTCCACAGACACAGAAATGTTTGAAATAGAGGAACACAGTATTGTAACTGAGGAGCAAACTGAAGTTGCTTCAGATGAACAGCAACATGATAGTTTAGATAATCTTGTTGAAACTGTGTCAATACGTTCTTTCATTCATAACATGCGCTGTGTTGTGCATACGCTACAGCTGGCTATAAGAGACAGTCTGCAAGAAGGACATGCTGCTGCACTGATTGGCAAGGTGAGAAAATTGGCTAGTGTTGCCAGAACCCCTAAAGTTGACTCAATTTTGAAGAGACGTGCTGGAAAAGGGGCAATTATAAGCCACACGATGGGGCAGTACTTACTTAATGATTCAGCGCTTGGTTGAACTGAAAACCTTTCTTGTAGACATGGCTAACCCTCAACCGACGCTAAATGACAGTCAGTGGAATCAGGTGACTGAGCTGGAAAAATTGCTAGAGCACCCATTTACAGTGACTAAAAAATTACAAGCAGAGGACTTAACTCCAGGTATTTTCTTAAAGGAGTGGAAGAACCTGATGTTTCGCCTGTCCCAAAGAGGAGGGTTAATTGCAAGTGGCATTGCTACATCAATGAAACGGAGAGAGGAGCTACTATTACAAAATAATATTCTTTTGGCAGCTGTTTATGTAGACCAAATGCATCGGATTCTTCTAGATGATCAACAGCTAACTAAAGGAAAAGAAGCTCTGTTTGAAATAGCAGTAAGGATGAAAGGGTTGCAGAACAGTCAGGAGGAACAAGAAGAATTTGGTCGTCCTGCCACATCTTCACCCTCATCAACTGATGAAGAATTTAATATCGAAAAATATTTGGATCACAAGGACCGTGCAAAGCGTTCCCGCATAGAAGAAGAGTCATCCCCATCAAAGAACACAGCCAGTACATTTCAGCAGAATTTTTCATGTGCACTAAAAGAAATTGAGAAATTGGACCGTTCATCAAAAATAACACTGCAACAAGCGATTCCTCTGTATCCTGACATTGTCAGAGATGTTGCCCGAGTGGTTACTGTTTTGCCACCAATCCAAGTTAGTGTAGAGAGGTTGTTCTCTGCTCTCAAAATAATTAGATCAGATTTGAGGGCATCCATGAAGGAGGATCTGACAGAGGCAATACTTTTTCTGAGGACAAATTTATAGATTTCTTCTTATTAACTGCATAACAGTGTTTATGGCATATTTACTTACAAGAGTTTATAAAAGTTTATAAAAGTTATTTGCTATATTCTAATTGTATTCTAATAAATATAGTTTTTGCTCTAAGTGGTCTGATTACTTATATGATGGTGAGAAACTGAATAAGCACGATGTTAATATTTTACAACAGTAAATTTATTGTTACGAATTGGACATTTATGAAGGAGTCGGAACCTGATAAAATCCAGGAGTCGGAGTCGCAACTGTGGCTTACCGACTCCACAGCCCTGCTGTATGGGGCCATTATACTGTATGGGGCAATATATGGGGCTCATTATTTTGTATATTTATTATTATTATTATTATTCATTTTTATAGCGCCATTTATTCCATGGCGCTTTACATGTGAAATACGGGGCAAATATAGACAAATACATTAAACATGAGCACAAACAAGGCACACGGGTACATAAGGAGGGAGGACCCTGCCCGCGAGGGCTCACAGTCTGCAGGGGATGGGTGATGATACACTAGGAGAGGGCAGAGCTGGTTGTGCGGCGGTTCAGTAGGTTCAGGATCACTGCAGGCTGTAGGCTTGTCGGAAGAGGTGAGTCTTCAGGTTCTTTTTGAAAGTTTCTATGGTAGGCGAGAGTCTGATGTGCTGGGGTAGAGTTCCAGAGTATGGGGGAAGCACGGGAGAAGTATTGGATGTGGTTGTGGGAAGAAGAGATGAGAGGGGAGTAGAGAAGGAGGTCTTGAGAGGATCGGAGGTTGCGTGTTGGTAGGTACCGGGAGATCATGTCACAGATGTATGGAGGAGATAGGTTGTGGATGGCTTTGTAGGTCATTGTGAGGGTTTTGAACTGGAGTCTCTGGGCGATAGGAAGCCAGTGAAGGGCTTGGCATAGGGGAGAGGCTGGGGAATAGCGGGGAGACAGGTAGATTAGTCGAGCAGCAGAGTGTAGGATGGATTGGAGTGGTGCCAGAGTGCTAGAGGGGAGTTCAGAGAGTAGGAGGTTGCAGTAGTCGAGGCGGGAGATGATAAGGGCATGCACTAGTGTTTTTGCGGTGTCACGGTCAAGGAATGCACGGATCCGGGAAATGTTTTTGTATAGAGGACTATGTGGTGCCAATTATACTGTATGGGGCACTATATGGGGCCATTATACTGTATTGGGCAATATATGGGGCTCATTATTCTGTTTGGAGCAATATATGATGCTCATTATTCTGTATAGAGGACTATACTGTCCGGTTTCTGAGCTAATGTAGAATGTACAATAGATATCACTCATGTAATGTAAGAAGTAAGTGAAATCTTTGGCATTGTACTATACCTTTATTTCTCTGCCGTATCGGTGCATTATGAATTGTGTTATGTGTTAAAGGGGCCCACTGGGACTCTTTCATCCAGGGCCCATGAAAACCTGGAGCCGGCCCTGCATACGGCAGCAGCGACTCAGCATTGGGGTATCAGGTGCAGTAATAGGGTCACATACGGCAGCAGCGGTTTAGTATTGGGGTATCAGGTGCAGTAATAGGGACACATACGGCAGCAGCGGCTCAGTATTGGGGTATCAGCAGGATAAGGAGTTTGTGCAGGTTTGGAATAGCTGGTGATGGGGCTGGAATATGAGAAGTGAAACGTGTCTTTGTTGCATTCTCTGCAGATGAGTCCTGGCTGGAAGAAGTTGTCATGTCGGTCTGGGCCAGATGGAAAAGACAGGAAAAGTGAACAATTCCATCATAAAGGACATCAGTGGTAAGTCATTATCTGTTACTGTGCTGTTATCTCTTACATGTTCTGTAGGACTGGTATCTACCACTAACCATATGGCGGTAATATTCACGTTGGTCGTTATATAGAGATTATCTTCAGTAACAGCGCGGTCATCTGCTGAGGTTCTCCTCCACTATTAGAGCACGTCACCCAGTTGTAATCAAGGTTACCTGGTTAGGGGCCCACTCAGAAGCTTTGCCCCCCCCCCCGAACCAAAACCCTAGCTATGCCTCCCTCTGGCTGTGAAGTAGCCAAACGAGCTCTCCATGCAGGTGAAACAAGCCATCCTTAACCCCTTCATGACCTTGGGATTTTCCATTTTTCCGTGTTCGTTTTTCGCTCCCCTCCTTCCCAGAGCCATAACTTTTTTATTTTTCTGTCAATATGGCCATGTGGGGGCTTATTTTTTGCGGGACAAGTTGAACTTTTGAACTATATAATTGGGTTTACCATGTAGTGTACTAGAAAATGGGAAAAAAATTCCAAGAGCGGTGAAATTGCAAAAAAGTGCAATCCCATGCATGTTTTTTGTTTGGCTTTTAAGCTAGGTTCACTAAATGCTAAACTGACCTGCCATTATGATTCTCCAGGTCACTACGAGTTCATAGACACCAAACATGTCTAGGTTATTTTTTATCTAAGTGGTGAAAAAAAATTGAAAACTTTGCTAAAAAAAATTGTGCCATTTTCCGATACCCGTAACGTCTCCATTTTTCGGGATCTCGGGTCGGATGAGGACTTATTTTTTGCATGCCGAGCTGACATTTTTACTGATACCATTTTGGTGCAGATACGTTCTTTTGATTGCCCGTTATTGCATTTTAATGCAATTACGCGGCGACCCAAAAAAATTTAATTTGGGCATTTCAAATTTTTTTCTCGCTACGCCGTTTAGCGATCAGGTTAATCTTTTTATTATTGATAGATTTATTGATATCGATATTTTGAATGGGGCGAGAGGGGAGTGATTTAAACTTTTATATATTTTTTATTTAATTCATATTTTTTTAAACATTTTTTTTGGGGGAGGCTAGAAGCTGGCATAGCCTGATCAGCCCTGCTGCATAGCAGCGATCATCAGATCGCTCCTATGTAGCTGAATTACAGGCTTCCTATGAGCGCCGACCACAGGGTGGCGCTCACAGCAAGCCGGCATCAGTAACCATAGAGGTCTCAAGGAGACCTCTGGTTACTATGCCGACGCATCGCTGACCCCTGATCATGTGACGGGGGTCGGCGATGCGCGGATTTCCGGCCGCGCGGCCAGAAGCGGTAGTTAAATGCCGCTGTCAGCGTTTGACAGCGTCATTTAACTAGTTAATAGCGGCGGGTGGATCGCGATTCCACTCGCCGCTATTGCGCACACATGTCAGCTGTACAAAACAGCTGACATGTCCCGGCTTTGATGTGGGCTCACCGCCGGAGCCCACATCAAAGCAGGCGATCTGACCTAGGACGTACTATCCCGTCCGAGGTCAGAAAGCAGTTAAGCTGCGAAAACAGAAAAAACCCATCCGAGAAATTGCTACAATATTAGGAGTGGCAAAATCTACAGTTTGGTACATCCTGAGAAAGAAAGAAAACACTGGTGAACTCATCAATGCAAAAAGACCTGGGCGCCCACGGAAGACAACAGTGGTGGATGATCGCAGAATAACCTCCAGGGTGAATAGAAACCCCTTCACAACAGCCAACCAAGTGGACAACACTCTCCAGGAGGTCGGCGTATCAATAACCAAATCTACCATAAAGAGAAGACTGCATGAAAGTAAATACAGAGGGTTCACTGCACGGTGCAAGCCACTCATAAGCATCAAGAATAAAAAGGCTAGACTGGACTTTGCTAAAAAAAAACATCTAAAAAAGCCAGCACAGTTCGGGAATAACATTCTTTGGACAGATGAAACCAAGATCAACCTCTACCAAAATGATGGAAAGAGAAAAGTATGGCGAAGGCGTGGTCCAAAGCATACCACATCATCTGTAAAACATGGCGGAGGCAGTGTGATGGCTTGGGCATGCATGGCTGCCAGTGGCACTGGGTCACTAGTGTTTATTCATGATGTGACACAGGACAGAAGCAGCGGAATGAATTCTGAGGTATTCAGAGACATACTGTGTGCTCCACACAGCCAAATGCAGCAAAACTGATTGGTCGTCATTTCACACTACAGATGGACAATGACCCAAAACATAAAGCCAAAGCAACCCAGGAGTTTATTAATGCAAAGAAGTGGAATATTCTTGAATGGCCAAGTCAGTCACCTGATCTCAACCCAATTGAGCATTAATTTCACTTGTTAAAGACTAAACTTCAGACAGAAAGGCCCACAAACAAACAGCAACTGAAAACCACTGCAGTGAAGGCCTGCCGAGCATCAAAAAAGGAGGAAACACAGCGTCTGGTGATGTCCATGAGTTCAAGACTTCAGGCAGTCATTGCCAACAAAGGGTTTTCAACAAAGTACTAAAAATGAACATTTTATTTAAAATTATTGAATCTGTCCAATTACTTTTGGTCCCTTTAAAAACGGTGGCACATGTTAAGGAGCTGAAACTCCTAAACCCTTCATCCAATTTTAATGTGGATACCCTCAAATGAAAGCTGAAAGTCTGAACTTCAACTGCATCTGAATTGTTTTGTTTAAAATTCATTGTGGTAATGTCTATAACCAAAATTAGAAAAATGTTGTCTCTGTCCAAATATATATGGACGTAACTGTGTGTGTGTGTGTTTGTACGTACGTACTTACGTACGTACGTACGTACACTACACACCAAAAGTTTGGACACACCTTCTCATTTAAAGATTTTTCTGTATTTTCATGGCTATGAAAATTGTAAATTCACACCGAAGGCAACAAAACTATGAATTAACACATGTGGAATTGTATACTTAACAAAACAGTGTGAAACAGCTGAAAATATGTCTTATATTCTAGGTTCTTCAAAGTAGCCACCTTTCGCTTTGATGACTGCTTTGCACACTCTTGGCATTCTCTTGATGAGCTTCAAGAGGTAGGTGATGGTGATCACATGTGCTAGTGATGGGTCATTCGTGAACGATCCGGTACAAAGAGCCAGATCCCTGCTGTGAACCATGGAAGTTGGCACCCCACTAAATTCTCTGGGGTGTAAAATCTGGGTGTTTGGCAGACGTACCGCCGCCCACTCGAACAAAACTCCACCCACTCACCAATTGGTTGTTAGCAAGTGGGCGAAGTTTCTGCTGCAGCTGGGCGGGGTTTTGGACGCATTACTGTCAGCATAAGTATGTGTTCACCTATTGTGAACACATATTTATTAGGGATCCATTTAGGATCCAAAAAGAGCCAGCTCCTTTTGGTGAACAGAGCCATGAGAGACGGATCACCAAAAAGAGCCGGACAGCCCATAACTAATTGTGTGCACAGCCTGTGTGTGTGCAAAATCGCCTGGATGTATCCACATGTCCAAGGTCGGTAAGTACCAGGCAACCTGGATGTTTAGATAGCATAAAATAACTATTCAAACCAAGCACAGGAGCTAGGTGCACACTTGGTGTGGCCAAACATTAAGTGGTTCTTCCCATCTAATTTTTTTTCATCTATCTCCACACCTCCTCTATTTTGATATGGCTTTATAAAACGAGAGAAGGGCGAACATAGAAACCAAGCAGGTGTGAAGAGGCACTTAAATGTTTGTCTGTATCAGGGGTGCATCAAGTGCCTGTGCTTGGTTTGAACAGTCAGTTTGCGCTGACAGTCTCTTTGAGGGTATGTGCACACGTTGCGGATTCTCTGCGGATCTGCAGCATTTTTTGCGTTGCAGAAACGCTGCAGGTCTGCATCTGATTTACAGTACATTGTAAATCAATGAGGAAAAAAGTGCAGATGGTGCGGAAAATTCCAAGCGGAAACGATGCGGATTAAAAGAAGTAGCATGTCACTTTTTTTTTTCGGATCTGCAGTGTTTTTGTACCCTTCCATTATAGAAATCGGCAGATGTACAAAAACGCTGAAAATCCGCAGCAAAAGTGCACAAAAACCGCTGAGGATCCGTCTAAAAATGCAACAAATCCGCAGCTGCATTTTCTGCCAAGAGATGCAGAATCCGCACCAGAAATTCCTAAGGCTAATCTGCAACGTGTGCACATAGCCTAAGGGTACCGTCACACAGTACCATTTACATCGCTACGACGGCACGATTCGTGACGTCGCAGCGATCGTATGAGTATCGCTCCAGCGTCGTAGACTGCGGTCACATGGTGCAATCACGGCGCTGGAGCGATGCCGAAGTCCCCGGGTAACCAGGGTAAACATCGGGTTACTAAGCGCAGGGCCGCGCTTAGTAACCCGATGTTTACCCTGGTTACCAGCGTAAACGTAAAAAAAACCAAACAGTACATACTCACATTCCGGTGTCTGTCCCCAGGCGTCTCAGCTTCTCTGCACTGTGTAAGCACAGCGGCCGGAAAGCACAGCGGTGACGTCAGACGTCACCGCTGTGCTCGCTTTCTGGCTGGCCGGCGCTCACAGTGCAGAGAAGCTGAGACGCCGGAGGACAGACACCGGAATGTGAGTATGTACTGTTTGGTTTTTTTACGTTTACGCTGGTAACCATGGTAAACATCGGGTTACTAAGCGCGGCCCTGCGCTTAGTTACCCGATGTTTACCCTGGTTACAAGCGAACACATCGCTGGATCGCTGTCACACACAACGATCCAGCGATGTCAGCGGGTGATCAAGCGACGAAAGAAAGTTCCATACGATCTGCTATGACGTACGATTCTCAGCAGGATCCCTGATCGCTGCTGCGTGTCAGACACTGCGATATCGTATGGATATCGCTAGAACGTCACGAATCGTACTGTCGTAGCGATCAAAATGGCACTGTGTGACGGTACCCTAAGGCCTTCGGACATATTAGAAAGGTGTTAGCTCTATAGCTGTTTAGGCAACAGCTCTCTTGACTATCACACAAGAGCAAGATTGCCTGTTTGTTAGGCAATCCCTGCATGTGTTGCTGCTATGTAACAGCTGCAAAACATGCAGTCGCCCAAGATACTAGAACACCACGTTATATCTGAGCACGTTCACTTATATACCGGCCCCCAAGCTCACCCACCCACTTCCTGGGCAATTTCTCTGCCTGGCTACCGCACTTCGTGTCCTCAGAACTCCCAAACCTTATGCTGGGAGACTTCAACATCCCCATTAACAGCCCCACTTCCACATCTGCATCCCAGGTTCTATCACTAACCACTTCTCTGGGCCTCTCACAGCTCTCAACCTCTGAAACACACAAAGATGGTAACATCCTGGACCTGGTCTTTGTCCTGCTCTGTTCAATCTCCTACCTAGATAACTCACTGTTTCCCCTCTCTGACCACAAAATTCTATCCTTCACACTCACAATTCCGCGCCCACCCCAGCACTCTCCTACCTACCACACATTCACAAATCTACATGCCATTAACCCTCATATACTTTCAGACTCCCTACACTCATCGTTGTCCCCAATCTCTTCTTTTACCTGTCCAGATCTGGCTGTACATCACTACAACGACACTCTTAGAAACACCCTTGACCAAGTAGCTCCCCTCACCCTCAGAACCTCCAAACACAGAGTGAAACAGCCCTGGCTCACATCGCAAACCCAATTCCTCCAGCGATGCTCTAGGAGTGCTGAACGCTTATGGAGGAAAACACGCACACCAAAAGACTTCATACACTTCAAATTTATGTTAAGGACCTATAACTCTGCCCTTCACCTCGCCAAACAGTCCTACTACACCACCCTAATCTCCTCACTATCCAACAACCCCAAGAAACTTTTTAACACCTTTCACTCCCTCCTCACGGTCTTGTGCTTTTGGCCTATCACAGACATTTGTGCTGATGATCTGGCTTCCCACTTTATAGAGAAAACAGACAATATCCGTCAGGAAATCCGCTCCCAGATACCAAGTGCAATGACTCCCATCCCTCCCTGCATCTCCCCTGGCTCACTCTCCACATTCGATCCCATCACAGAAGTCTCCAAGCTCCTCTCTTCTTCTCGTCCGACTACATGCACTACCGACCCCATTCCCTCTCATCTCCTCCAATCTCTCTCTCCAGTCGTCACAACTCACCTAACTACAATCTTTAATCTCTCCCTCTCCTCTGGCATTTTCCCCTCCTCCTTCAAACACTCTATCATTACTCCATTACTAAAAAAACCCACCCTCGACCCATCCTGCACAAACTACAGACCGGTCTCCAATCTCCCCTTCATCTCAAAACTCTTGGAGCGCCTGATCTACTCCCGCCTTACCCGTTACCTCTCCACTCATTCCCTCCTAGACCCTTGACAGTCCGGTTTCCGCCCCCTACATTCGACAAACTGCACTCATCAAGGTGACCAATGACCTTCTGACAGCAAAATGTTACGGTGACCACTCTGCTCATTCTCGACCTTTCTGCAGCTTTCGACACTGTTGACCACCTTCTCCTACTCTCTAGGCTCCAGTCTCTAGGCATTAAGGACCCTGCTTTCTCCTGGTTCTCCTCCTACCTTTCTGACCGCTCCTTCAGTGTTCTGTTCTCTGGCTCCACTTCATCTCCTCTTCCTCTCACTGTTGGGGTACCTCAGGGCTCAGTCCTTGGCCCCCTTCTCTTCTCCCTCTACACAGCACCAATTGGACAGACCATCAGCAGATTTGGCTTTCAGTACCATCTTTATGCTGATGACACACAACTATACACATCATTCCCTGACCTTACCCCCATTGTTCTACAGAACACCACTAACTGTCTGCAGTCTCCCAACATCATATCCGCCCTCTATCTGAAACTCAACCTCTCCAAAACTGAACTTCTTCTGCTCCCGCCTTCTACTAACCTCCCTAAATCTGACATTTCCCTCTCCGTGGGTGGCACCATAATAACACCCTGGCAGCAGGCACGCTGTCTGGGTGTTATGTTTGACTCCGATCTCTCCTTCACCTCCCACATACAATCTCTTGCCCGCTCGTGCTGCTTACACCTAAAGAACATCTCTAGAATCCGCCCTTTTCTCACCATGGAGACAAAAACCCTCACTGTCGCCCTAATCCACTCCCGCCTGGACTACTGCAATGCTCTATTAATTGGCCTCCCCCTTAGGCCGGCCTCACACTCAGCGTATGTAAATAAGGTCCGTTTTTTACGGCCGTAATATGCAGAAAAGTCCCCAAAATAGTGGTCCGTATGTCATCCGTAGGCAGGGTGTGTCAGCGTATTTTGCGCATGGCATCCTCCGTATGTAATCCGTATGGCATCCGTACTGCGATATTTTCTCGCAGGCTTGCAAAACCGACATCTAATGGATTTATGTGCTCAAATGTTTGTTAAAACATATATACAGTATATATATGTCATTGAGACATATATATATATATATATATATATATATATATATGTATATATTCTGTATTTATCTTTAATTCAGCGCGATATATGTGAAAAGCCGGTAATTCAATTGCCGGCTTCTCATTTCTCCTTCCCAAACCCGACAGGATATGAGACATGGTTTACATACAGTAAACCATCTCATATCCCCTTTTTTTTGCATATTCCACACTACTAATGTTAGTAGTGTGTGTGTGCAAAATTTGGGTGCTGTAGCTGCTAAAATAAAGAGTTAAATGGCGGAAAAAATTGGCGTGGGCTCCCGCGCAATTTTCTCCGCCAGAGTGGTAAAGCCAGTGACTGAGGGCAGATATTAATAGCCAGGAGAGGGTCCATGGTTATTGCCCCCCCCCATGGCTACAAACACCTGCCCCCAGCCACCCCAGAAAAGGCACATCTGGAAGATGCGCCTATTCTGGCACTTGGCCACTCTCTTCCCACTCCCGTGTAGTGGTGGGATATGGGGTAATGAAGGGTTAATATCACCTTGCTATTGTAAGGTGACATTAAGCCAGATTAATAATGGAGAGGCGTCAATTATGTCACCTATCCATTATTAATCCAATTGTATGAAAGGGTTAAAAAAACACACACATTATTAAAAAGTATTTTAATAAAATAAACACTCAGGTTGTTTTAATATTTTATTGCTCTCTCAATCCACCTGAAGACCCTCGCTCTGCAAAATAATAAACCAACAATATACATACCTTCTGATGATCTGTCACGTCCCACGAAGTAAATCCATCTGAAGGGGTTAAATCATTTTGCAGGAAATAGAAAAAAATCCAGCTCGACGAGGTGGTGAAAAAGCAAAGTCTTGGTACTTTATTCACTTCATATCAAAAAATAGAGGATAAAACAACAGCACAATATAATTAAAAACACTATCTACGCGTTTCTGGTGACATAGCACCCTTAGTCATGATAACTTTAGTGCAGCCTGTTCTATGCTTTTATGCTAGCAACCAGTAGGCACACCGGTGCTATAACTAATTACAAAAAGTAATCTAGTCAAAATGAAAAACACATGATAGTGTGTGCAAGCTGCAATTAGTTGCACAATACAGATAGAAAAAAAGGCACAGAAAAAAAAAAAACACAACAAGCAGACTACATATATACTTTGGCTATATAAAGGGAAATACAGAATACATATATGTCATTCCATAATAATTCGTTGTTTACAAATGAAGCATGTGACATATAATAATAAATATCCAAAAAGTTTTTGATATATCAAATTCTTTATGAAGTAGCTGGAAGAAAATGATTGGAGCAATGTCATAATGAAAGATCTGTTGGGTGTTTCATTTATATGTTCCAAGATAATCATTCGAAGAGAATTTTTATTCAAAGAAGATTTATACACAGGATCTTGAGTGATCTCTAAATCGGAGACCTATGAAGATATATAAATAAATAAATAAAGAATTCTAATTATTGGCATGATGATGGTTATAAAAATACAAAAAATGATTAAGGAGGCGGGTATTAATTTACTGGATAAGAAACCTATGGACTGCATTGGAGACATTCGGGGGCAAAAGTAAACGTGAAACAGTGGAGCAGCGGTCAGCTACACAGAGAGGGGGGAGAACATCGCAAATCTGTAAATCTGACAGGTGAGTTCGAGCACCATAAAGGTGCTGATACCTGTCATTAAGAAAAAATATATATATTTTGTTAGTATACATACTTAATGAAACACCTCGATTGTATATGAAGACCTGTATCCGACAAAAGCTGCAGAAAAGAAAAATTTCATAAATAATAATATTACACACCAATAGGGAGTGATGTCGATACGAGCATTAGCTCGAACGCCCAAACCATGTCTGGAAACCGATGTCCGGCGAAAGCAGAAAAATGGAGATGGCACTACATATTGCAATTTTCCCCAACTGAATCCATTATGGATGTTTGTTATATTTGCTTTACTGTTATTATGATAGGATATAAATCCCAAAGGGGAATAAAAAAAAAAAAATAAAAAAAAAATAAAAAATAAAAAATAAAATTAAGTTATATACGTTTTAAGGAAAATGACACTAATAGAAAAGCATGATGTCCTTTCTCTTATTGAGACCATGAGGTATTCTGGTCCCCAATTTAAAGATCCACCAAGTCTCCCTGTTTCTAAGGGTAATCTCAGTATCTCCTCCTCTAAAGGGTCTGTGTGTCCTCTCAATTGCGTAAACTTTTAATGAATTGAGGTTCGATTGATGTTGGTTAATAAAATGTTGTGACAATTGTGACATATTTCTATGGGTGTTACCATTTTCCACATCATAAATATGCTCACGGATTCTTGTTTTAAGTGGACGTATCGTGCTCCCCACATACTTAAGATGGCAAATTGTGCATTCCATAATGTAAACCACGTTGGTGGTATTACAATTAAGGAATGTTTTGATTTGGTACGTTTTTTGGTTGTTTGCATCCGTGAAGTCGGAGCATTTCTGTGTAAATTTACAGATTGAGGCACCACATTTGTGGAAGCCCTTAATGTTAAGCCAGTTGGAAGGCTGAGCATGGGATGTGTTTAAAGAGCTGGTTGATAAACTAAAGCCCAATGATGGTGCTTTTCTTGACACAATTCTGCATCCGTGTTTTAATATGGACGCAATATCAGGATCTTCCCGTAAGATGGTTAGGTTGTTTCTCATCAGTTTACTGATAGAAGCAAATTGGTTGCTATATTGAAAGACAACAGTAATAGGGTTAGTGGAGCCTGTTTTTTTATTCTGTTTTGATTTAAACCGTGTTTTTTTCTCCACTATTTTTTCCGCCCTTTGTAAATACCCTTTGCTGTAACCTCTCTGTGTGAGTCTTGCTTTGATTTCCTCGACCTCTCTAGAATAATCTTCCTGTGTGCTGCAATTTCGTTTTGCCCTAACCATTTCCCCCACAGGTATGCTTTTGATTGTATGCTTAGGATGATGACTGTTTGCCCTCAATATTGTATTCCCTGCTGTATTTTTTCTAAAAGTTGATGTCACTACAGGAATGTTATTTACACCTTTGAGTTTTAGGTCCAGGAACTCTATGCTTGTGTGTTCCTGGCGAGCGGTGAAACTTAAATTAAACAGATTACTGTTGAAGTAGTCAATTAAGTTATGTACGGTAGATACATCGGAATTCCACACCATGATGATGTCATCGATGTATCTACCGTACCAAAATATGCAGTCCTTGAATGGATTCTCTATGTTGTAAATATATGACTCCTCCCACCAGCTCATCACCAAATTGGCGAGAGATGGTGAGTACTTGGCCCCCATTGAGACACCGCTGATTTGCATATAATAAATTTGATTAAAGCAGAAAAAATTGGTGGTCATGAGAAAATGGGTAACCTCTATTATGTAAAATTGGAGATCCGGGGGGAAATCACTATATTTTTCCATATGAAATTTTAATGCATACAATGCTATCTCGTGTGGTATGGACGTGTACAATGAAACGACGTCCGAAGTGATCCATGAATAGTTAGGTTGCCATGTCAAGTCTTTCATGATATTAAGGACATCTGTACTGTCCCTAAGATAACCAGGTGTCCTCTGGACGAGAGGCTGGAGGAGCAGATCTAACCACTCCCCCAGTCTCTCACCCAGGGACCCAATGCCTGAGACAATTGGTCTCATAGGTGGTGGATATACATTTTTATGAGTTTTAGGCAAGGCATACATCACAGGGGTGACAGGATTCAGGACTTTGAGATGGTCGCTTTCTTTTTTGTTAAAGAAGCCCAAGCTAAGACCCTCTTCAATGAGCCCAAAAATCTGATCTTTTGTCACTGAGGTGGGATTAGTGGGTAAACGTTTGTACACAGCAGAGTCTGATAGCATTTTGTCAACCCAGGCAATATAATCATTTCTACTCATCACTACGACAGAGCCACCTTTGTCAGAATTTTTAATGACAAGGTCATCATTATCTCGTAGTTCTCGTAGTGCCTGTTGTAATTTGGGTTTGAGATTATTGTTATACAGACGTGCATCATGGACACCTTCAGAAAGGAGTCTTAGCTGCGTCTCCATGACATTTTGAAACCTATCCATCACAGGTTTACGTGCTTGTACAGGGTAAAATTGAGGATTAGGTACCTTAATGTGGCTCATGGAAGAATTTGAATTCATATCCGAACTAGATCCCTCTTCCTACAGACCGGTCTCCAATCTCCCCTTCATCTCAAAACTCTTGGAGCGCCTGATCTACTCCCGCCTTACCCGTTACCTCTCCACTCATTCCCTCCTAGACCCTTGACAGTCCGGTTTCCGCCCCCTACATTCGACAAACTGCACTCATCAAGGTGACCAATGACCTTCTGACAGCAAAATGTTACGGTGACCACTCTGCTCATTCTCGACCTTTCTGCAGCTTTCGACACTGTTGACCACCTTCTCCTACTCTCTAGGCTCCAGTCTCTAGGCATTAAGGACCCTGCTTTCTCCTGGTTCTCCTCCTACCTTTCTGACCGCTCCTTCAGTGTTCTGTTCTCTGGCTCCACTTCATCTCCTCTTCCTCTCACTGTTGGGGTACCTCAGGGCTCAGTCCTTGGCCCCCTTCTCTTCTCCCTCTACACAGCACCAATTGGACAGACCATCAGCAGATTTGGCTTTCAGTACCATCTTTATGCTGATGACACACAACTATACACATCATTCCCTGACCTTACCCCCATTGTTCTACAGAACACCACTAACTGTCTGCAGTCTCCCAACATCATATCCGCCCTCTATCTGAAACTCAACCTCTCCAAAACTGAACTTCTTCTGCTCCCGCCTTCTACTAACCTCCCTAAATCTGACATTTCCCTCTCCGTGGGTGGCACCATAATAACACCCTGGCAGCAGGCACGCTGTCTGGGTGTTATGTTTGACTCCGATCTCTCCTTCACCTCCCACATACAATCTCTTGCCCGCTCGTGCTGCTTACACCTAAAGAACATCTCTAGAATCCGCCCTTTTCTCACCATGGAGACAAAAACCCTCACTGTCGCCCTAATCCACTCCCGCCTGGACTACTGCAATG
Organism: Ranitomeya variabilis; assembly: GCF_051348905.1. NCBI lineage: Eukaryota > Metazoa > Chordata > Amphibia > Anura > Dendrobatidae > Ranitomeya > Ranitomeya variabilis. The sequence goes on along the minus strand of NC_135239.1, from coordinate 115,749,838 downwards.
CTCTATTAATTGGCCTCCCCCTTAGGCCGGCCTCACACTCAGCGTATGTAAATAAGGTCCGTTTTTTACGGCCGTAATATGCAGAAAAGTCCCCAAAATAGTGGTCCGTATGTCATCCGTAGGCAGGGTGTGTCAGCGTATTTTGCGCATGGCATCCTCCGTATGTAATCCGTATGGCATCCGTACTGCGATATTTTCTCGCAGGCTTGCAAAACCGACATCTAATGGATTTATGTGCTCAAATGTTTGTTAAAACATATATACAGTATATATATGTCATTGAGACATATATATATATATATATATATATATATATATATGTATATATTCTGTATTTATCTTTAATTCAGCGCAATATATGTGAAAAGCCGGTAATTCAATTGCCGGCTTCTCATTTCTCCTTCCCAAACCCGACAGGATATGAGACATGGTTTACATACAGTAAACCATCTCATATCCCCTTTTTTTTGCATATTCCACACTACTAATGTTAGTAGTGTGTGTGTGCAAAATTTGGGTGCTGTAGCTGCTAAAATAAAGAGTTAAATGGCGGAAAAAATTGGCGTGGGCTCCCGCGCAATTTTCTCCGCCAGAGTGGTAAAGCCAGTGACTGAGGGCAGATATTAATAGCCAGGAGAGGGTCCATGGTTATTGCCCCCCCCCATGGCTACAAACACCTGCCCCCAGCCACCCCAGAAAAGGCACATCTGGAAGATGCGCCTATTCTGGCACTTGGCCACTCTCTTCCCACTCCCGTGTAGTGGTGGGATATGGGGTAATGAAGGGTTAATGTCACCTTGCTATTGTAAGGTGACATTAAGCCAGATTAATAATGGAGAGGCGTCAATTATGTCACCTATCCATTATTAATCCAATTGTATGAAAGGGTTAAAAAAACACACACATTATTAAAAAGTATTTTAATAAAATAAACACTCAGGTTGTTTTAATATTTTATTGCTCTCTCAATCCACCTGAAGACCCTCGCTCTGCAAAATAATAAACCAACAATATACATACCTTCTGATGATCTGTCATGTCCCACGAAGTAAATCCATCTGAAGGGGTTAAATCATTTTACAGGCAGGAGCTGTGCTAAAGCACTCGCTCGTGCCTGTAAACCCCGGGTACTGAAAGGAAAGCTGGGTGATCTGTACTTACATTGAGTCGCGGTGAGGCGCCCTCTGCTGGATGTCGTCATGAACTGGAGCCTTGGAAAAGTTCCCACGCTCGAGTTCATATGAGTTCATCCAGCAGAGGGCGCCTCACCGCGACTCAATGTAAGTACAGATCACCCAGCTTTCCTTTCAGTACCCGGGGTTTACAGGCACGAGCGAGTGCTTTAGCACAGCTCCTGCCTGTAAAATGATTTAACCCCTTCAGATGGATTTACTTCGTGGGACGTGACAGATCATCAGAAGGTATGTATATTGTTGGTTTATTATTTTGCAGATCGAGGGTCTTCAGGTGGATTGAGAGAGCAATAAAATATTAAAACAACCTGTGTGTTTATTTCATTAAAATACTTTTTAATAATGTGTGTGTTTTTTTAACCCTTTCATACAGTTGGATCAATAATGGATAGGTGTCATAATTGACGCCTCTCCATTATTAATCTGGCTTAATGTTACCTTACAATAGCAAGGTGACACTAACCCTTCATTACCCCATATCCCACCCCTACACGGGAGTGGGAAGAGAGTGGCCAAGTGCCAGAATAGGCGCATCTTCCAGATGTGCCTTTTCTGGGGTGGCTGGGGGCAGATGTTTGTAGCCAGGGGGGGGGCAATAACCATGGACCCTCTCCTGGCTATTAATATCTGCCCTGTCACTGGCTTTACCACTCTGGCGGAGAAAATTGCGCGGGAGCCTACGCCATTTTGTTCTGCCATTTAACCCTTTATTTTAGCAGCTACAGCACCCAAATTTTGCACAGACACACTACTAACATTAGTAGTGTGGAATATGCAAAAAAAAGGGGATATGAGATGGTTTACTGTATGTAAACCATGTCTCATATCCTGTCGGGTTTGTGAAGGAGAAATGAATAGCCGGCAATTGAATTACCGGCTTTTCACTAACACCGCTGCGTATTTCTCGCAAGTCACACTGCTGGTCCGTGTGGAATCCGTATTTTTCTCGCCCCCATAGACTTTCATTGGCGATTTTTTTTGCGCAATACGGTGACAAACGCAGCATGCTGCGATTTTCTACGGCCGTACAAGACCGTATATTACGGATGCGTAATATACGGCAGATATGAGCTGGGCCATAGAGATTCATTGGGCCGTGTGTAATGCGAATTTTACAGACGTAGTTTATGCGCTCATACGTCCGTAAAACTCGCTAGTGTGAGGCCGGCCGTACTCGACTTTCCCCTCTCCAGTCTATCCTTAATGCAGTAGCCAGGGTTGTCTAGCTAATCGTTACTCAGATGCATCCGCTCTTCGCCAGTCATTACACTGGCTGCCCATTCATTACAGGATACAATTCAAAGCACTTGTTCTCACCCACAAAGCTCTCCACAGTGCGGCACCCTTTCATCTCCTCCCTCATTTCTGTCTATCGGCCTAGCCGACTGCTGCGCTCTGTAAATGACTTTCGACTAACCTCTGCACTAATCCGTACCTCCCACTCCTGACTCCAAGACTTCTCCCGTGCTGCGCCAATCCTCTGGAATGCTATACCCCAAGATATTAGGACCATCCACAACTTGCATAGTTTTAGGCGCTCGCTCAAAACACATTTGTTCAGAGCGGCCTACTACGTTAACTAATCAAAGTCCTTTTATGTTTGTGTGTGTGTAGCCCATTCACTATCTCCATCCACCCCCCACCCCCTGAAGATGGCTGGACCATCATTGTAAAAACACACCTGTGCTTTGTATCTCCGCCACCTCATTGTAGATTGTAAGCTCTCACGAGCAGGGTCGTCTTATTTTGCTTTATTATTGTATTGTTAACGTTGTTACCTATGACTGTTGGGTTTGAAACTGTTAAACTGTAAACGCTGCGGAATATGTTGGCACTATATAAAGACTATTATTACTTATCACCAGTAGAATAGACAGTACTGTGTGCACTGAAACCAAGAACCTCCATGTAGCAACTCCCATCTAGTTATTTCTGTAGTGAAACGGCAAGATTGGAGTTGCTACAGTGGGGAAAATAAGCATTTAATACACTTCCATTTTTGCACGTTTTCTCACCTATAACGAATGGAGAGGTCTGTAATTTTTATCATAGGTTCACTTCAACTATGACAGAATCTAAGCAAAACATTCAGAAAATCACATTGTATGATTTTTACATAATTAATTTGCATTCTATCCCATGACACAAGTATTTGATACAATATGCTCCAGTAGCTCCGGTCACCTCAGTACTGAGCCGTCTACAGTGGGGTTGTTCCTGTGAGGACCATAATCACCTCAGTACTGAACTGTCTACAGTGAATTGTTCCTGCGAGGACCCCACTCCAGCAGCTCCGGTCACCTCAGTACTGAGCCATCTACAGTGGGGTTGTTCCTGTGAGGACCCGGCTCCAGCAGCTCCGGTCACCTCAGTACTGAGCCGTCTACAGTGGGGTTGTTCCTGTGAGGACTCTGCTCCATCAGCTCCGGTCACCTCAATACTGAGCCATCCACAGTGGGGTTGTTCCTGTGAGAATCCCGGTGCAGCAGCTCCGGTCACCTCAGTACTGAGCCGTCTATAGTGGGGTTGTTCCTGTGAGGACTCGGCTCCAGTAGCTCCGGTCACCTCAGTACTGAGCCGTCTATAGTGGGGTTGTTCCTGTGAGGACTCCGCTCCAGTAGCTCCGGTCACCTCAGTACTGAGCCGTCTATAGTGGGGTTGTTCCTGTGAGGACTCCGCTCCATCAGCTCCGGTCACCTCAATACTGAGCCATCCACAGTGGGGTTGTTCCTGTGAGAATCCCGGTGCAGCAGCTCCGGTCACCTCAGTACTGAGCCGTCTATAGTGGGGTTGTTCCTGTGAGGACTCCGCTCCAGTAGCTCCGGTCACCTCAGTACTGAGCCGTCTACAGTGGGGTTGTTCCTGTGAGGACTCCGCTCCATCAGCTCCGGTCACCTCAATACTGAGCCATCCACAGTGGGGTTGTTCCTGTGAGAATCCCGGTGCAGCAGCTCCGGTCACCTCAGTACTGAGCCGTCTATAGTGGGGTTGTTCCTGTGAGGACTCCGCTCCAGTAGCTCCGGTCACCTCAGTACTGAGCCGTCTATAGTGGGGTTGTTCCTGTGAGGACTCCGCTCCAGTAGCTCCGGTCACCTCAGTACTGAGCCGTCTACAGTGGGGTTGTTCCTGTGAGAACCCCGCTCCAGCAGCTCCGGTCACCTCAGTACTGAGCCGTCTACAGTGGGGTTGTTCCTGTGAGAACCCCGCTCCAGCAGCTCCGGTCACCTCAGTACTGAGCCGTCTACAGTGGGGTTGTTCATGTGACGACTCTGCTCCAGCAGCTCCGGTCACCTCAGTACTGAGCCATCTACAGTGGAGTAGTTCCTGTGAGAACCCCGCTCCAGCAGCTCCGGTCACCTCAGCATTGAGCCGTCTATAGTTACTGGGGTTGTTCCTGTGAGGACTCCGCTCCAGTAGCTCCGGTCACCTCAGTACTGAGTCGTCTACAGTGGGGTTGTTCCTGTGAGAACCCAGCTCCAGCATCTCCGGTCACCTCAGTACTGAGCCGTCTATAGTGGAGTTGTTCCTGCGAGGACCCCACTCCAGCAGCTCCGGTCACCTCAGTACTGAGCTGTCTACAGTGGGTTTGTTCCTGTGAGAACCCGGCTCCATCAGCTTCGGTAACCTCAATACTGAGCCGTCTACAGTGAATTGTTCCTGTGAGAACCCCGCTCCAGCAACTCTGGTAACCTCAGTACTGAGCCGTCTACAGTGGGGTTGTTCCTGTGAGAACCCCGCTCCAGAAGCTCTGGTAACCTCAGTACTTAGCCGTCTACAGTGGGGTTGTTCCTGTGAGGACTCCACTCCAGCAGCTTCGGTAACCTCAATACTGAGCCGTCTACAGTGAATTGTTCCTGTGAGAACCCCGCTCCAGCAACTCTGGTAACCTCAGTACTGAGCCGTCTACAGTGGGGCTGTTCCTGTGAGGACCCGGCTCCAGTAGCTCCGGTCACCTCAGTACTGAGCCGCCTACAGTGGGGTTGTTCCTGTGAGGACCCGGCTCCAGTAGCTCCGGTCACCTCAGCACTGAGCCGTCTATAGTTAGTGGGACGATGCTGAAGTTGGTTTCTTATTCGTTCAGTTTCTTATTCGGGCTGAAGTTGGTTTCTTATTCAGCAGTTTCTTATTCGGCTATTTTTTATTTTCTGTTTTTTTCAGGTTTTTGTATAAAAATAAACCATTCTGAGTATATAATAATATGCGGTCATGTGTCCTTTTGTGAATACACTTAAAAACAGATACAAAATTTAGAAGGCTGGCACACAAATGGGCATCAAAGTGGGCACTGAGGTATGGTATTGAAGGGGTTAAATGCCTTTGTGCCACTGATTTAACACCTGATTTACATATCTACTGATGCCCCACATGAAATCCATGTCACTCCAGCCTGGCACAAATGGGTTCTGGGCATCAAAACTGGCATCAAAGTGAGCAAATCACCAATTTTCATAGATTTGAATAAGTAACAGCTATTTTTGAGGGGTTAAATGCCTTTGTGCCACTAATCAAACACCTGATTTACATACCTAGTGATGCCCCACATGAAATCCATGTCACTTCAGCCTGGCACAAATGGGTTCTGGGCATCAGAACTGGCATCAAAGTGGGCAAATTGCACATTTTCACAGATTTGAATAAGTAACAGCTATTTTTAAGGGGTTAAATGCCTTTGTGCCACTAATCTAACACCTGATTTACATACCTATTGATGCCCCACATGAAATCCATGTCACTGCAGCCTGGCACAAATGGGTTCTGGGCATCAAAACTGGCATCAAAGTGAGCAAATCACCAATTTTCATAGATTTGAATAAGTAACAGCTATTTTTGAGGGGTTAAATGCCTTTGTGCCACTAATCAAACACCTGATTTACATACCTAGTGATGCCCCACATGAAATCCATGTCACTTCAGCCTGGCACAAATGGGTTCTGGGCATCAAAACTGGCATCAAAGTGGGCAAATCGCCCATTTTCACAGATTTGAATAAGTAACTGATGTTTTTAAGGGGTTAATTGCCTTTGGGCCACTGATCTGACACTTAAAATACACAGAAACTGATGCCCTGCATCAAACCCAGGTCCATTCAGCCTGGCCCAAATGTTTTCTGGGCATCAGAACTGGCATCAATTTAGGCAAACAGCCCATTTTCGCAGATTTGAATAAGTAACTGATGTTTTTAAGGGGTTAAATGCCTTTGGGCCACTGATACCACAGTGCATACATATAAAACAGGGAGCCCCACATAAAAAAACAGGTCTCTTCAGCCTGGCCCAAATGGGTTCTGGGCATCAGAACTGGCATCAAAGTGGGTAAACAGCCCATTTTCACGGATTTGAATAAGTAACTGATGTTTTTAAGGGGTTAAATGCCTTTGGGCCACTGATACAACACTTAAAATACACAGACAGTGATGCCCTGCATCAAACCAAGGTTCCTCCAGCCTGGCCCAAATGCGTTCTGGGCACCAGAATTGGCATCAAAGTGGGCAAACAGCCCATTCTCGCAGATTTGAATAAGTAACTGATGTTTTTAAGGGGTTAAATGCCTTTAGGCCCCTGATCTGACACTTAAGATACACAGAAAGTGATGCCCTGCATCAAACCCAGGTCCCTTCAGCATGGCCCAAATGGGTTTTGGGCACCAGAATTGGCATCAAAGTCGGCAAACAGCCCATTTTCACAGATTTGAATAAGCAACTGGTGTTTTCAAGGGGTTAAATGACTTTGGGCCACTGATCTGACGATTACAATTCACAGATAGTGATGCCCTGCATCAAACCCAGGTCCCTTCAGCCTGGCCCAAATGGGTTCTGGGCACCAGAACTGGCATCAAAGTGAGCAAACAGCCCATTTTCACAGATTTGAATAAGTAAGTGATTTTTTAAGAGGTTAAATGACTTTGGGCCACTGATCTGACACCATTATTACATGCATTTTGATGCCCTGCATGAAATTCATGTCACTTTAGCTTTTCCCAAATGGGTTCTGGCCGTGAGAATTGGCATAAAAGTTGGCATTGATTTTAATGATTTGAATAAGTAACTGAATTTTAAGGGGTTAAATGACCTTGGCCACTGATCTCACACCACTATTACATACACAGGCTGGAGACACACTAGCGATTTAAAAATCGGTTCTATTTATTGCAGGAAAGTCTGACGAGTGCAATGCAAGTGTCATGTGAGTGTCAGGCGTTTTTTGTGCGAGTACAATCTGACTTTTCACACCTAACACCCGATCTACATCCGACTGCAGTGCGATTTTAACATGAGATTTTACATACAGAAATGTTATTAATCATTTACACATAGTTTTAAAGCGTAATATTCTTCAAAATGTATATATATATTCTAGATAGATAGATAGATTAAAAGCCGGCAAATGATCAGCCACGTACATTTTAATCAGAGTGACAGGTTAGATTACGATAGAATAGAGATATACACATAGAATAAATGTGTGGTGTGTGTGTGTGTATACATATATACAGTATATATATACAGTGGTGTTCAAAAGTCCTGCATAGGTATAGGATAAATTGATTTTTCAAGTTTTAAACGTTTTCTGTCGAATATCTTCAATGCTAATATGACATATTATATATGGTTTTGTTCAGAATACAATTTTGCATTCTCTCCCTGTAATATTTTTAGCTTTTGAAGCAGTTTTGCCTGATATTATTGCAACAATATGGGAATTGAAAGCACAACTAAATATTGTACAGCTTCAGATCCAAAATTAGCCAATCACAGATGAGGTTCTTGTGACCAATCATAACCTGGATATGGCAGCCAATCACATTACATCCCATCTGCTACTTTGTTTGTTTGTTTTATCTGTTGGTCTATCTAGCTGAATCATACTGTAGAGTTTTATGATGGGAGCCTTGAGATTTTTGTCAGCGGAGGATCGTGTGCGAGTTGTGGTGCTACATGAAGAGGGTTATACTGGCCCCCAGATCGCAAGGAAGGTCGGCTGTAATCAGAGTACAGTCGTAAGAATTTTGCAGAAACATAAGCAGCTTGGAATTACCCAGGACAGGCCCAGATCTGGTCGGCCCAGAAAGTCAACTAAAAGGGAGGATAGAGTACTCATAAGAACATCCCTTGCCAATCGAAAACTCACCTCTCCTCAGCTTCTGCGAGAATGGCAAGAAAAGTGCAATATTGAGGTAGCAACATCAACTGTTAGGAAGAGATGTTTGGAAGCAGGATTGAGAGGGTGCAAGGCCCGAAAGAAGCCATTGATGACATCCATACAAAGACAAAGGCGAAAACTGTGGGCATTGAAATATTTAAAATGGAGGAAGGAGGAGTGGGAAAAAGTGCTATTTAGTGATGAAAGCACTTTTTGCATTTTAGGAAATGATGGCAAGTCTTATGTGAGAAGGTTCCCACATGAAGAGTACAAGCCAGAGTGTTTGAGCTTCTCTGTGAAACATCCGATGAAAGTAATGGTCTGGGGCTGTATGGCAGCCAATGGTGTTGGAAGGCTTCATATTGTGGAGGGTATGGTTAATGCAAAAAAATACATAGACATCCTTAATAAGAAAATGCTTCCTTCTGCTCAACACCTCTTTTCAGGGGATTACATCTTCCAGGATGATAATGCTCCTTGTCACAGAGCTAAGACAGTAACGGAAAGGAAAAAAAAGAACAAGGTGGCTACTATTGACTGGCCAGCTCAGTCCCCGGACCTCAATCCAATAGAAAATTTGTGGCACAAGGTATCATTAGAGATATCTAGAAAACAGCCAAGGACCAAGAGTGAGTTGATTGAGGCTCTGATACAGGCCTGGAACCACATCATCACTCGTGAACATCTGCAGAAGCTTGTTCACTCAATGCCACAGAGATGCAAGCTGGTGCTCAAGAGCAAAGGCTGGCCAATAAAGTATTAGAAGCTAAAGATGCACTCTAAAGGCCCTTTTCAGGACTCTGAATTAAATAAAAAATAATAAATCTTAAAAAGTTAAATTTAAGTCTGTGTGAACTTGCATTGGAAGTTAATGAACTTAGAAACCTGTTCACCATTCTACACACTGTACTGGTGTAGGTATGGTTATGCTGTAAAAAAAATTATCAAAAATGCGCATACCATAACAATTTATACACTTGGGACATTCAAAAATGAGTATGGCATACGATGAGGGATTACAAAAACATATATGTCCCACCAGTTTCACTGTAGAGATGCAGAAGTATGAAACATATAGTTTTCTTCACGCCTATGCAGGACTTTTGAACACCATTGTATATCTATAATATAACGCTGGGAGCGTCACTCTGTCCGAAGCCTCTATAGACTGCGCAAGCGCAAGCGCCGGCGCAGTCCGGACCGCACAGAGCGACGCTCCCAGGAGATCGCGGTATGCGTAAGCGCTGAACGCACACCGCGATCTCCACCGGACAAGCAGGGACGAGCCAGGAGGCGGAGGGTGAGTATACTTACCTGACCCGTTCCACCGACGCGCTTCCGGGCCGTGACTGTCCCCCTGCTCCCGGAATCGGCGCCTGCGCAGTCCGCGCTTTCCGGCGCCATTTTCTTGAAGACACATTGCAGTGTCTTCAAGAAAATGGCGCCGGAAAGCGCGGACTGCGCAGGCGCCGACTCCGGGAGCAGGACCAAGAAAATGGCCGCACCCAGCACAGCCGTCGCGCCCAGCACAGCCACGCACAGTCGCCCACAGCAACGCACAGCCGCCGCACCCAGCACAGCCGACCATAGCCGCCCACAGCCACGCACAGCCGCACCCAGCACAGCTGCCCACAGCCACGCACAGCCACCCATAGCCACGCACAACCGCCGCACCCAGCACAGCCGACCACAGCCACGCACAGCCGCCGCACCCAGCACAGCCGCCCACAGCCACGCACAGCCGCCCACAGCCACGCACAGCCGCCGCACCCAGCACAGCCACCCACAGCCGCCGCACCCAGCACAGCCGCCGCACCCAGCCATGCACAGCCGCCTACAGCCACGCACAGCCGCCGCACCCAGCACAGCCGCCCACAGCCACGCACAGCCGCCCACAGCCACGGACAGCCGCCGCACCCAGCACAGCCGCCGCACCCAGCACAGCCGCCCACAGCCATGCACAGCCGCCCACAGCCACGCACAGCCACCGCACCCAGCACAGCCGCCCACAGCCGCCGCACCCAGCACAGCCGCCCACAGCCACGCACAACCGCTGCACCCAGAACAGCCACCCACAGCCGCCGCACCCAGCACAGCCGCCGCACCCAGCACAGCCGCCTACAGCCACGCACAGCCGCCGCACCCAGCACAGCCGCCCACAGCCACGCACAGCCGCCCACAGCCACGGACAGCCGCCGCACCCAGCACAGCCGCCCACAGCCGCCCACAGCCACGCACAGCCGCCGCACCCAGCACAGCCGCCGCACCCAGCACAGCCGCCCACAGCCACGCACAGCCGCCCACAGCCACGGACAGCCGCCGCACCCAGCACAGCCGCCCACAGCCGCCCACAGCCACGCACAGCCGCCGCACCCAGCACAGCCGCCGCACCCAGCACAGCCGCCCACAGCCGCCGCACCCAGCACAGCCGCCCACAGCCACGCACAACTGCTGCACCCAGAACAGCCACCCACAGCCGCCGCACCCAGCACAGCCGCCGCACCCAGCACAGCCGCCGCACCCAGCACAGCCGCCGCACCCAGCACAGCCACGCACAGCCGCCACAGCCACGCACAGCCTCCGCACCCAGCACAGCCACGCACAGCCGCCGCACCCAGCACAGCCGCCCACAGCCACGCACAGCCGCCGCACCCAGCACAGCCACCCACAGCCGCCGCACCCAGCACAGCCGCCGCACCCAGCACAGCCATGCACAGCCGCCTACAGCCACGCACAGCCGCCGCACCCAGCACAGCCGCCCACAGCCACGCACAGCCGCCCACAGCCACGCACAGCCGCCCACAGCCACGGACAGCCGCCGCACCCAGCACAGCCGTCGCACCCAGCACAGCCGCCCACAGCCATGCACAGCCGCCCACAGCCACGCACAGCCGCCGCACCCAGCACAGCCGCCCACAGCCGCCGCACCCAGCACAGCCGCCCACAGCCGCCGCACCCAGCACAGCCGCCCACAGCCACGCACAACCGCTGCACCCAGCACAGCCACCCACAGCCGCCGCACCCAGCACAGCCGCCGCACCCAGCACATCCGCCGCACCCAGCACAGCCGCCGCACCCAGCACAGCCACGCACAGCCGCCACAGCCACGCACAGCCTCCGCACCCAGCACAGCCACGCACAGCCGCCCACAGCCACGCACAGCCGCCTACAGCCACGGACAGCCGCCGCACCCAGCACAGCCACCGCACCCAGCACATCCGCCGCACCCAGCACATCTGCCGCACCCAGCACAGCCACGCACAGCCGCCACAGCCACGCACAGCCGCCGCACCCAGCACAGCCGCCACAGCCACGCACAGCCGCCGCACCCAGCACAGCCGCCCACAGCCACGGACAGCCGCCGCACCCAGCACAGCCGCCGCACCCAGCACAGCCGCCCACAGCCATGCACAGCCGCCCACAGCCACGCACAGCCGCCGCACCCAGCACAGCCGCCCACAGCCGCCGCACCCAGCACAGCCGCCCACAGCCACGCACAACCGCTGCACCCAGCACAGCCACCCACAGCCGCCGCACACAGCACATCCGCCGCACCCAGCACAGCCGCCGCACCCAGCACAGCCGCCACAGCCACGCACAGCCTCCGCACCCAGCACAGCCACGCACAGCCGCCCACAGCCACGGACAGCCGCCGCACCCAGCACAGCCACCGCACCCAGCATATCCGCCGCACCCAGCACAGCCACGCACAGCCGCCACAGCCACGCACAGCCGCCGCACCCAGCACAGCCGCCCACAGCCACGCACAGCCGCCCACAGCCACGGACAGCCGCCGCACCCAGCACAGCCGCCGCACCCAGCACAGCCGCCCACAGCCACGCACAGCCGCCGCACCCAGCACAGCCGCCCACAGCCGCCGCACCCAGCACAGCCGCCCACAGCCACGCACAACCGCTGCACCCAGCACAGCCACCCACAGCCGCCGCACCCAGCACAGCCGCCGCACCCAGCACATCCGCCGCACCCAGCACAGCCGCCGCACGCAGCACAGCCGCCACAGCCACGCACAGCCTCCGCACCCAGCACAGCCGCCCACAGCTGCCGCACCCAGCACAGCCGCCCGCACCCAGCACAGCCACGTCACATACAGCCGCCCGCACTCAGCACAGCCGCCCGCACTCAGCACAGCCGCCCGCACTGATGGGGGCGCAGGATGGAGCAGCACGTGATAGGATGGGGGCGCAGGATGGGAGCACATGACAGGATGGGGATGAGGATGGAGCAGCACATGACACGATGGAGCAGCACATGACACGGTGGAGTGGCACATGACAGGATGGGGGCGCAGGATGGAGCAGCACATGACACGGTGGAGCAGCACATGACAGGATGGGGGCGCAGGATGGAGCAGCACATGACACGGTGGAGCAGCACATGACAGGATGGGATGCAGGATGGAGCAGCACATGACACGGTGGAGCAGCACATGACAGGATGGGGGCGCAGGATGGAGCAGCACATGACACGGTGGAGCAGCACATGACAGGATGGGGGCGCAGGATGGCGCAGCATATGACAGGATGGGAGCAGCACATACCAGGATGGAGACCATATTCCAATATAAATGCTCGCCACCCGGGCGTAGAACGGGTTCAATAGCTAGTATATATATATATATATATATATATATATATATATATATATATATATATATATATATATTATAACGCTGATAGCGTCACTCTGTCCAAAGACTTTATAGACTGCGCAAGTGCGACGCGTCTGCACAGTCTGGATCCCACAGTGTGACGCATCCGGGGAGGAGGATTGTGGCCCAGGAGATCGCGGTATGAGTAAGCACTGAACGCATACCGCTATCTCCAACGGAGAAGCAGAGACACACCAGGAGGGTGAGTATGAAGGGGGAGGGTGAGCCATGCTATATTTACCTGTCCCCGTTCCACCGCCGGGTCTTCCGCATCCTCTGGCTGTGACGTTCAGGTCATAGGGCGCGATGATGTGGTCAGTGCGCGCCCCCTGCCTCAACAGTCACAGCCAGAGGACACGGATGACAGAGTGGCGCGCGGCGGTGGAACAGGGACAGGTGAATATCGCAAGTGCCGGGTGTGACGGGGCATGCGACAGAGCAGGAAGAGACACCACGCCAGTAATCAATCCAATAAAATTTATCGGAACAGGGAACTGGGACAACACAAATCAAAGTAATTCTGCAGCGTCCGTAATTAGTCTACAATGAGTCCACACAAAGGGAGCAGATCCGGGGGCGCCACCTGGCAATCCGAAGCCAGGGAAAAGAAAAATAATCCTGGGATGGGTTTACTGGATCCAGCAGATGAGGGACACAACACCATTCCACGTGGCAGCTTTTAATCCTCCACACACGGGCACCAGGATCTCGCCTCAGCACACGATCCCAGCCCTTCGCAAGTCACCACACAATTGAATCAGCCAACACATGAGTCTATTGTTCTGTGTCCTGGGATCCATCCCTCCATGAGGGAAAGCTCCCCCTTCTGGTTGTTGACTCAAGCCTGATTACATAGCAGTCCAGGGACACAGGCCGGGGGAGGGACACGCTGTTACACCGGGGGCCTTAGCCAGCGGCGACTCAGCACCTGACCCCCATAGTGCGCTGGTGTTCCCGCCTGCTTAGGCACTCGGCGCCCAGCGATGAGAGGTGAGTCTGTCATTTTTTTTTTTTTTTAAATCGCAGTATCAGCATACGGGGCATATTATGCTATGGAGCATCTTATGGGGGCCATCAACGATGGGAGCAGCACATGACAGAATGGGGGCGCAGAATGGGTGCAGCACATTACAGAATGGGGCGCAGGATGGGAGCAGCACATGACAGAATGGGGGCACAGGATGGGAGCAGCACATGACAGAATGGGGGCGCAGAATGGTTGCAGCACATGACAGAATGGGGGCGCAGGATGGGAGCAGCACATTACAGAATGGGGGCGCAGAATGGGAGCAGCACATGACAGGATGGGGCGCAGGATGAAAGCAGCACATGACAGGATGGGGCGCAGGATGGGAGCAGCACATGACAGGATGAGGGCACAGGAAAAGAGTAGCACATGACAAGATGGAGGCGCACAAAACAGGATGAGGGCGCAGGATGGGGCTGCACATGACAGGAAGGGGGCGTAGGATGGGAGCAGCGTATGACAGGATCGGGGTGCAAGATGGTAGCAGCACATGACAAGATTAGGGGGCAGGATGGAAGAGGCGCATACCAGGATGGAGACCATATACCAATATAAATGCTCGCCACCCGGGCGTAGAACAGGTTCAATAGCTAGTGGGTGTGTGTATATATATATATATATATATATATATATATATAACGCCAAGAAGACCAAAAACGAACGGCACTGTCTGTGAAACGAGGTTATCCAAAAATTTCGGGTTCAGGTATTAATGAATAATAGTCCTAGCATCAGCCATGCATCAAGATCATAGGTGCTCTTCTAAAAATACACGAAAATCCATGACCATATGCAAGAAGAAAGAGAAGGCACTCACCGATCTAAAATTCCCAACTTTATTTCATCTTCATGTTAAAAAAATACTGACCCGTGGAAGCGCAAGCACAAACGGCCGTCGTCTATCCCTGCTCACAAGAACTCCGCTCCTCACTCCCCCGGCCATGGAATTTTTTTAACATTAAGATGAAATAAAGTTGGGAAATTTAGATCGGTGAGTGCCTTCTCTTTCTTCTTGCATATGGTTATATATATATATATATACACTGTATATATATAGTCTTTATATTGCAGAGAGAGATACATAGAAGAATAGCCGGTAATTCATTTGTCAGCCTCTCTAAATAGGGTGGCCCCCCAAAAATGACATGGGGTACCCTTATAATTAAATTCCAGAAAAAGCTATGCAGACAGCTGCGGGCTGATATTCATAGCCTAGGAAGGGGCCATGGATATTGACCCCTCATGGCTACAAACACTAGCTCTCAGCCTCCCCAGAAATGTCGCATTTTTAAGATTCACCAATTTCAGCACTTAGCCTCTCTCTTCCCGCTGCCCTGTATCGGTGGTATATGGGGTAATAGTTTGGGGGTTGATGTGACCTTTATATTGTAAGGTCACATCAAGCCCGGCTTAGTAATGGAGAAGTGTCAAGAAGACACCTATCCATTGCTAATCCTATAGTTGTTACAGGTTCAATAAAGACGCAGCCAGGATAAAGTCTTTTAATGAAATAAAACACTAAACACAGTTTTTCATCCTTATTATGCAGCTAATACATACAACGCCCTTGTTCTCCTGTAATTAAAAAAAAACAAAAACAAAAACCCAACAATATACCATACCTGTCAGTCGTTCTGTCCCACGCAGTAATCAATATCTGGGGAAAATACAGTTTGCAACTAGGAGCGGTGCTGAAATGCAACCGCCATGGCTGCAAACTACTGGGGAATGAGGAGATGCTGCCAGTGCAGCTACAGAGACTAGTGCTGATGTCACATAGTCTGCCCTCCCTTCCGGCTTGAACTGCAATGAACTCTGCAGCGTGGGAAAATGAACTGGCATTTTCCCACGCTCCAGAGTTCAGCGCGGGTCAGGCAAGCAGGGAGGGTAGACTGAGTGACTTCACCGCTAGTCACTGAGGCTGCGCTGGCAGCATCTCCTCATTCCCCAGTAGTTTGCAGCTGGGCTGGTAGCATCTTAGCACAGTCCTGGTTGCAAACTGTATTTTCCCCAGATATGGATTACTGCGTGGGACAGAACAACGGACAGGTATATTGTTTTTTTTTTTTTTTTATTCATTACAGGAGATCTATAGGATTAGTAATGGATAGCTGTCTTATTGACACCTCTCCATTACTAAGCCGGGCTTGATGTGACCTTACAATTCAAAGGTCAGATCAACCACCCAACTATTACCCCATTGCCACCGCTACAGGGCAGTGGGAAGAGAGAGGCTAAGTGCCATAATTGCCATAAATCATGCAGCTGCGTCAACAAAAACTAAATCTCTGAGCAGTCACAAATACTCGGAGATTTCCCGAGCAACAAGTATATTCGCTCATTACTATTAACTACCTGCAAAAAACACTTGATGAACTTTCGATAGTAGTTTGCAAACCCCAAGAAGCGTTGCAAATAGTGATGAGCGAGTATACTCGTTGCTCGGGCTTTCCCGAGCACGCTCGGGTGGTCTCCCGAGTATTTGTGACTGCTCAGAGATTTAGTTTTTGTTGATGCAGCTGCATAATGTATGGCTGCTAGCCAGCCTGAGTACATGTGGGGGTTGCCTGTTTGCCAGGGAATCCCCACATGTAATCAAGCTGTCTAGTAGCTGTAAATCATGCAGCTGCGGCAAGGAAAACTAAATCTCTGATCAGCCATAAATACTTGGAGACCACCCGAGTGTGCTCGGGAAAACCCAAGTAACGAGTATACTCACTCATCACTAGTTGCAAACCCTTCAAGTCACGGGGCTGAACCCAATCACTAATAGCCTGCACCTTCTTGGGATCCATGTGAAACCCCTCATTGGAAACAATCAAACCCAAAAATGATAACTCCTGTACAAAAAATTAACATTTCAAATTTTGAAAAAAGTAGTTTTTCCCTGAGTCTATGAAGGACAGTACGCGAATAGTGAAAATGGGTTTCACTGTCAGGGGAGTAAACCAAGATGTCGTCAAGGTAAATAATCGCAAAGTGACCGATCAGATCAGCAAACACAATATTAATTAAATTTTGAAAAATGGCCAGGGGTGTTTGTTAGCCCGAAGGACGTAAAAAGATTCTCAAAAAGAACTTCTCACGTGAGAAACGCCGTCTTCCACTCGTCTCCCTCTCAAACACTTATCCAATTATAGGCTCCCCACAAATCCAACTTTGAAAATCATTTGGCCCCAGACAACTGGTTACACAAGTCAGGAATGAGAGGAAGTGGGTAAGTGTTTCTCACAGTGATTTTGTTGAGTTCCCGAAAGTCGAGGCAAGGACTCAAACCACCATCTTTTTTCTTTACAAAGAAAAAGCCAGCTGCCATAGGAGAAACATAAGGGCGGATATGCCCCTTACGAAGACTCTCGGCAATATACTCCTTCATGGCCAGCCGCTCAGGACAAGACAGATTAAATTGATGGCACAATTAAAAGATGGATGTGGCGGTAGAACCTCAGCCTCGCTTTCAGAGAACACGTCTTCAAAGACCTTCAGATACTCCGGAATAGCTTCCAGACCGACAGACAACACAGATACACACTTCAAGTACTTAGATAAGGACCATTGAACAATTTCCTCAGTAACCCAGTTAATAACAGGGTTTTGATGCTGTAACCAAGGCATTCCCGACACCAACCCACTATATTTGCCCACTTTGATGCTAATTCTGGTGCCCAGAACCCATTTGGGCTAGGCTGGAGGGACCTGGGTTTGATGCAGGGCATCGCTATTTGTGTATTTTAAGTGTCAGATCAGTGGCCCAAAGCCATTTAACCCCTTAAAAACAGCAGGTCCCTATTCAAATCTGTTAAAATTGGCTGTTTGCCCAGTTTGATGACAGTTCTGATGCCCAGAACTAATTAGGGCCAGGCTGAAGAGACCTGGTTTTATTGTGGGGCTCCCTGTTCTATATGTATGCACTCTGGTATCAGTGGCACAAAGGAATTTAACCCCTTAAAAACACCACTTACTTATTCAAATCTGTGAAAATGGGCTGTTTGCCCACTTTGATGCCAGTTCTGGTGCCCAGAACCCATTTGGGCCAGGCTGGAGAGACCTGGGTTTGATGCAGGGCATCACTGTCTGTGTATTTTAAGTGTTGTATTAGTGGCCCAAAGGCATTTAACCCCTTAAAAACATCAGTTACTTATTCAAATCTGCGAAAATGGGCTGTTTGCCCACTTTGATGCCAGTTCTGGTGCCCAGAACCCATTTGGGCCAGGCTGAAGGGACCTGGGTTTGATGCAGGGCATCACTGTCTGTGTATTTTAAGTGTCAGATCAGTGGCCCAAAGGCATTTAACCCCTTAAAAACATCAGTTACTTATTCAAATCTGTGAAAATGCGCTGTTTGCCCACTTTGATGCCAGTTCTGATGCCCAGAACCCATTTGTGCCAGGCTGCAGTGACATGGATTTCATGTGGGGCATCAGTAGGTATGTAAATCAGGTGTTAGATCAGTGGCACAAAGGCATTTAACCCCTCAAAAATAGCTGTTACTTATTCAAATCTGTGAAAATGGGCGATTTGACCATTTTGATGCCAGTTCTGATGCCCAGAACCCATTTGTGCCAGGCTGGAGTGACATGTATTTCATGTGGGGCATCAGTAGGTATGTAAATCAGGTGTTAGATCAGTGGCACAAAGCTATTTAACCCCTTAAAAATAGCTGTTACTTATTCAAATCTGTGAAAATGGGCGATTTGCCCCCTTTGATGCCAGTTTTGATGCCCAGAACCCATTTGTGCCAGGCTGAAGTGATTTGACTTTGATGTGGGGCATCAGTAGGTATGTAAATCAGGTGTTAGATCAGTGGCACAAAGGCATTTAACCCCTTAAAAATAGCTGTTACTTATTCAAATCAGTGAAAATGGGCGATTTGCCCCATTTGATGCCAGTTTTGATGCCCAGAACCCATTTGTGCCAGGCTGTATTGACATGCATTTCATGTGGGGCATCATTAGGTATGTTAATCAGGTGTTAAATCAGTGGCACAAAGGCATTTAACCTCTTAAAAATAGCTGTTACTTATTCAAATCTGTGAAAATGGGTGATTTGTCCACTTTGATGCCAGTTTTGATGCCCAGAACCCATTTGTGCCAGGCTGGAGTGACATGGATTTCATGTGGGGCATCAGTAGGTATGTAAATCAGGTGTTAGATCAGTGGCACAAAGGCATCTAACCTCCTCAAAATAGCTGTTACTTATTCAAATCTGTGAAAATGTGCAATTTGCCCCCTTTGATGCCAGTTCTGATGCCCAGAACCCATTTGTGCCAGGCTGCAGTGACATGGATTTCATGTGGGGTACCAGTAGGTATGTAAATCAGGTGTTAGATTAGTGGCACAAAGGCATTTAACCCCTTAAAAATAGCTGTTACTTATTCAAATCTGTGAAAATGGGCGATTTGCCCCCTTTGATGCCAGTTTTGATGCCCAGAACCCATTTGTGCCAGGCTGAAGTGATTTGACTTTGATGTGGGGCATCACTAGGTATGTAAATCAGGTGTTAGATTAGTGGCACAAAGGCATTTAACCCCTTAAAAATTGCTGTTACTTATTCAAATCTGTGAAAATGTGCTATTTGCCCCCTTTGATGCCAGTTCTGATGCTCAGAACCCATTTGTGCCAGGCTGGATTGACTTGGATTTCATGTGGGGCATCAGTAGGTATGTAAATCAGGTGTTAGATCAGTGGCACAAAGGCATTTAACCCCTTAAAAATAGCTGTTGCTTATTCAAATCAGTGAAAATGGGCGATTTGCCCCATTTGATGCCAGTTTTGATGCCCAGAACACATTTGTGCCAGGCTGGAGTGACATGGATTTCATGTGGGGCATCAGTAGGTATGTAAATCAGGTGTTTAATAAGTGGCACAAAGGCATTTAACCCCTTAAAAATAGCTGTTACTTATTCGCATGTGTGAAAATTGGTTCTCTGCCCACTTTGATGCCAGTTCTGATGCCCAGAACCCATTTGTGCCAGGCTGGATTGACAGGAACTTGATGTGTGGCATCACAAGGTATGCAAGTCAGGTGTCAGATCAGTGGCACAAAGCCATTTAACACCTTTAATACCATACCTCAGTGCCCACTTTGATGCCCATTTTTGTGCCAGCCTTCTAATATTTTTATCTGTTTTTAAGTGTATTCACAAGAGGGCACATGACCGCATAATATTATATACTTAGAATGGTTTATTTTTATTGAAAAACCTGAAAAAAACAGAAAATAAAAAATAGCCGAATAAGAAACTGCTGAATAAGAAACCAACTTCAGCCCGAATAAGAAACTGAACGAATAAGAAACCAACTTCAGCATCGTGTTAGAGGGGTTGTTCCTGTGAGGACTCCTCTCCAGCAGCTCCGGTCACCTCAGTACTGAGCCGTCTACAGTGGGGTTATTCCTGTGAGGACTCGGCTCCAGCAGCTCCGGTCACCTCAGTACTGAGCCGTCTACAGCGGGGTTGTTCCTGTGAGGACTCCGCTCCAGCAGCTCCGGTCACCTCAGTACTGAGCCGTCTACAGTGGGGTTATTCCTGTGAGGACTCGGCTCCAGCAGCTCCGGTCACCTCAGTACTGAGCCGTCTACAGCGGGGTTGTTCCTGTGAGGACTCCGCTCCAGCAGCTCCGGTCACCTCAGTACTGAGCAGACTACAGTGAGATCCTCCCTGCAGACACTCCATTCTAGTCGCCTCACTAGTCAGCTGTGTAGAGTGGAGTTGCTGGAGAGAGGCCCTCACAGGAGCAGCTCCAATCCACGTCCACGATGCTTCCTGGTATCGGGTCTGCACTGGACTGGAGAAGGCCCCGTCCCATCATCCCCCTCACAGGAGCAACTCCATTTTAGACTCTGCCAATGATTTACGCCTTCCAAAAAACGTGGTATGAATGGCCGCCAAACAAACGCAGCTCTTATTGGCTGGCTGTGGATTTACTTGTATACAAAACTCTGCGTGATTGGCTAGTAAATTGACTATATATACACGCTTCTCACGCGCGTCAGGTCTTTTCCGCTTCCTGCTCTTATCTGGAGACTTCCATACGGCGTTGATTCCAGTGAGTGGTTAGCAATAGTGCGATTCTGGCTGAAAGCTGCGCTTTATTCTATGAGTAACCGGTAGTGCGACGCTACTGTCTCCTGTGTAAGCTATAGTCGCCATGGCTCCTGGCTTACTCCTCCGCACACTGTAGATTGATACACAATGGTTTCTTATTAAAAGCTGCCATGCTGAGGGAAAGTTGACGTCTTCTAAAATTTGCTTTTGCCCTCAGATCCCCATCGTAGCTTTCACGGGGTGTAGCAATGTCCGGAGGTCTTGATGTCCTGCAAATGAAGGAGGAAGATGTCCTCAAGTACCTGGCGGCTGGGACCCACCTGGGAGGCACTAATCTTGATTTTCAAATGGAGCAGTATGTCTACAAGAGAAAAAGTGATGGTCAGTGGAATAATGTGTATTCTCCAAAATGTAGATTCCCCCTGCCTGGTGTGTGAGGGCTGCAGAGGTGGCCGTAGTGTGTGAACTCCTTGGCTTGTTGGTTTCTGGTTCCCCCTGCCTGGTGCGTGAGGGCTGCAGAGGTGGCCGTAGTGTGTGAACTCCTTGGCTTGTTGGTTTCTGGTTCCCCCTGCCTGGTGTGTGAGGGCTGCAGAGGTGGCCGTAGTGTGTGAACTCCTTGGCTTGTTGGTTTCTGGTTCCCCCTGCCTGGTGTGTGAGGGCTGCAGAGGTGGCCGTAGTGTGTGAGCTCCATGGCTTGTTGGTTTCTGGTTCCCCCTGCCTGGTGTGTGAGGGCTGCAGAGGTGGCCGTAGTGTGTGAGCTCCATGGCTTGTTGGTTTCTGGTTCCCCCTGCCTGGTGTGTGAGGGCTGCAGAGGTGGCCGTAGTGTGTGAGCTCCATGGCTTGTTGGTTTCTGGTTCCCCCTGCCTGGTGTGTGAGGGCTGCAGAGGTGGCCGTAGTGTGTGAGCTCCATGGCTTGTTGGTTTCTGGTTCCCCCTGCCTGGTGTGTGAGGGCTGCAGAGGTGGCCGTAGTGTGTGAGCTCCATGGCTTGTTGGTTTCTGGTTCCCCCTGCCTGGTGTGTGAGGGCTGCAGAGGTGGCCGTAGTGTGTGAGCTCCATGGCTTGTTGGTTTCTGGTTCCCCCTGCCTGGTGTGTGAGGGCTGCAGAGGTGGCCGTAGTGTGTGAGCTCCATGGCTTGTTGGTTTCTGGTTCCCCCTGCCTGGTGTGTGAGGGCTGCAGAGGTGGCCGTAGTGTGTGAGCTCCATGGCTTGTTGGTTTCTGGTTCCCCCTGCCTGGTGTGTGATGGCTGCAGAGGTGGCCGTAGTGTGTGAACTCCATGGCTTGCTGGTTTCTGGTTCCCCCTGCCTGGTGTGTGAGGGCTGCAGAGGTGGCTGTAGTGTGTGAGCTCCATGGCTTGCTGGTTTCTGGTTCCCCCTGCCTGGTGTGTGAGGGCTGCAGAAGTGGCCGTAGTGTGTGAGCTCCATGGCTTGCTGGTTTCTGGTTCCCCCTGCCTGGTGTGTGATGGCTGCAGAGGTGGCCGTAGTGTGTGAGCTCCATGGCTTGCTGGTTTCTGGTTCCCCCTGCCTGGTGTGTGATGGCTGCAGAGGTGGCCGTAGTGTGTGAGCTCCATGGCTTGCTGGTTTCTGGTTCCCCCTGCCTGGTGTGTGAGGGCTGCAGAGGTGGCCGTAGTGTGTGAGCTCCATGGCTTGCTGGTTTCTGGTTCCCCCTGCCTGGTGTGTGAGGGCTGCAGATGTGGCCGTAGTGTGTGAGCTCCATGGCTTGCTGGTTTCTGGTTCCCCCTGCCTGGTGTGTGATGGCTGCAGAGGTGGCCGTAGTGTGTGAGCTCCATGGCTTGCTGGTTTCTGGTTCCCCCTGCCTGGTGTGTGAGGGCTGCAGAGGTGGCCGTAGTGTGTGAACTCCTTGGCTTGTTGGTTTCTGGTTCCCCCTGCCTGGTGTGTGAGGGCTGCAGAGGTGGCCGTAGTGTGTGAGCTCCATGGCTTGTTGGTTTCTGGTTCCCCCTGCCTGGTGTGTGAGGGCTGCAGAGGTGGCCGTAGTGTGTGAGCTCCATGGCTTGTTGGTTTCTGGTTCCCCCTGCCTGGTGTGTGATGGCTGCAGAGGTGGCCGTAGTGTGTGAGCTCCATGGCTTGCTGGTTTCTGGTTTCCCCTGCCTGGTGTGTGAGGGCTGCAGAGGTGGCCGTAGTGTGTGAGCTCCATGGCTTGTTGGTTTCTGGTTCCCCCTGCCTGGTGTGTGAGGGCTGCAGAGGTGGCCGTAGTGTGTGAGCTCCATGGCTTGCTGGTTTCTGGTTCCCCCTGCCTGGTGTGTGAGGGCTGCAGAGGTGGCCGTAGTGTGTGAACTCCATGGCTTGCTGGTTTCTGGTTTCCCCTGCCTGGTGTGTGAGGGCTGCAGAGGTGGCCGTAGTGTGTGAACTCCATGGCTTGCTGGTTTCTGGTTCCCCCTGCCTGGTGTGTGATTGCAATTTCACCGCACTTGGAATTTTTTTTCCTATTTTCGAGTATACTACATGCTAAAACCAATGATGTCGTTCAAAAGTACGACTCGTTCCACAAAAAATAATCTCACATG
This sequence comes from Ranitomeya variabilis, assembly GCF_051348905.1. Lineage (NCBI taxonomy): Eukaryota > Metazoa > Chordata > Amphibia > Anura > Dendrobatidae > Ranitomeya > Ranitomeya variabilis. Next base: position 115,726,245 of record NC_135239.1, on the reverse strand, counting down.
ACCATATTGAAGGAAAAATAAAAAGTTATGGCTCTGAGAAAGGGAACGAAAACGCATAACCGAAAAAAGCTGGGGTCATGAAGGGGTTAATCCCCTAGGGTGTGTGATAGCAGACTTACATTGTTTTTTTTTGTTGTTGTTGTTTGTTTTGCTGCTGTCAGGGTATGTGCACACGTCAGGATTTCTTGCAGAAATTTCCTGAAGAAAACCGGAAATTTTCTGCAAGAAATCCGCATTTGTTTTTTGCGTTTTTTCCCGTGTTTTTTTTTTTTTTTTTTTTTTTTAGCATTTTGCAAGCGTAATTAGCTTGCAGAATGCTAAAGTTTTCCAAGCGATCTGTAGCATCGCTTGGAAAACTGACAGGTTGGTCACACTTGTCAAACAGTGTTTGACAAGTGTGACCAACTTTTTACTATAGATGCAGCCTATGCAGCATCAATAGTAAAAGATAGAATGTTTAAAAATAATAAAAAAAATTAAAAAAAATGGTTATACTCACTTGCAGACAGCCGATCTCCTCAGCGGCTTCTGTTCCTATAGATGGTGTGTGTGCAGGACCTTCGATGACGTCGCGGTCATGTGACCGCGACGTCATCGCAGGTCCTTCACACACACCATCTATAGGAACGGAAGCGGCAGCATGCACCGATGAGAGGCGGGAAGACTCCGGGGGCCATCGAAGGTGAGTATATGACTATTTTTTATTTTAATTCTTTTTTTTTTTTACCAATTATATGGTGCCCAGTCCATGGAGGAGTCTCCTCTCCTCCACCCTGGGTACCAACCGCACATGATCCGCTTACTTCCCGCATGGTGGGCACAGCCCCATGCGGGAAGTAGGCAGATCAATGCATTCCTAGGTGTGCGGAATCCCCGCAATTCCGCAAATTTAATGAACATGTTGCTTTTTTTCCGCGATGCGATTTTTTTTAGCGGAAAAAAATGCAATATTTGCACAAGAAATGCGGAATACACTGAAAATAATGGGAGGCATATGTAAGCGGTTCTTTTGCGTTTTTTTCTCGTTTTTATCACGTTTTTATAGCGAAAAAACGCGAAATACTGAACGTGTACACATGGCCTCACACTAAACTTGTTTGTTAAAAAAAAAAAATTGTATCGACATTTTGTGCTATAATTTTCTTATATTTCTGCTGACAGACATGTGAGGGCTTGTTTGCGGGACCAGTTGATGTTTTTCTTAATACCATTTTCAGGTACATAACATGTTTTGATCGCTTTCTATTCTGTTTTTTGCGATGCAGAATGAACGAAAAACAGCAGCTCTGTTTTTTTCAGATTGTTTTTATGCCGTCCAGTGTGGAAAGTTTATGACTTTTATTCTTTGGATCACTATGATTACAGTTAATACCACGTTTATATACCATATTTTTCTGATTAGAAGACTCACTTCAAAGCACAAATTTGGGGGTGCATCTTATAATCCGAATGTAGCTTACCGGCTGCAGTGGAGTGGGTACCAGGGTCACTGCTGCAGGATCTTCTGGTTGCGTCCGCAGGAGTGGGGTGATGCTGCAGGTCCAAAGCTGGCAGGCGGGGTTGTATAGTGGTGCGGGACTCTACTGGCATTTTGTGAAAGCCCGGAGGTGGCGCATGCACAAATTGATATCTTGGCACAGATGACAATTGCGCATTTGCCGCCTTTGGTGAACATTTTTCCTGGAGTCTACCGCATTACAAAGCATGGAAATTGTGAGGTCTCCGGGCTTTCACAAAATGTTGGCATAGCCTCCAAACCGCCAAACACCACCTCCTACTAGCCTGGGGCCTGCTGCAGCATCTCCTCCCTCCAGCTTCCTACAGCAGCGACCCTGCACTACTGCCGCTGACCCCAGGTAAGCTATTGTAAAAGTGGGTTATTAGATGCACCACCATTTTATTAAAACATTTTTTCCTATTTTCCTCCCCAAAATTTGGGGTGCGTCTTATAATCCTCAAAATATGCTTTTTTTTTTTTTTTTTTTTTTTTGTTTAAACACAACAAAAACTATGGAAAAATATTTCCAGGACGTCATCATGACAGCACTATGGAGGACGTCCTCCTCCCCCTTGCTGGGACAGGAAACACACGAGAGTTCAAAAGGTCCGGTCCCACCCCCATTCCTCAGTGTTTTTCCTGTCCCTGCAAGGGACGCACGAGAGAAGCTGCGCAGCTTACCGGAGCTCAGGGGGATCGTGCGGCTTGCCAAATCCTTCCCCCTGTCAAGAGGCTCAGGGCAGAAACCCTCCAGAGGGGGGGTCCCTCTGCTCCAAAGACCAGCAGCCGCTCCTCCCGGTGGGGGGGCTCTCGGCTGCGGATGCGGTTCCTGAGGTCTGCAGCATCCAGCAGCGTGAACGCCAGGCTCTGACTCTTCCGGCGGAAGTTCCGGGGACCGCGTCACTTCCGGTTTGCGGCATCCGTTACCGTCACTTCCGGTAGCGCTGGATGTACAGGGGAGGCGTGCGTTCCAGCGTGGATCTCAGGTATCGTAGCGCTTTGGCAGACGCTGCAGCGGCAAGGAGCCTGACACTCTGGAACCATGGAGAGCATGCCACCTGAGGATGGGGTAAGTGCGCAGAGCGCAAACTCCCCTAGCACCCTGGTAATAGGCAGCCGCACTGTTACTTTCCCTATCTTATATCGTTTAAGGATAAGGGAACCCCAGCCGTCCCCCCTGGTCAAGTTAAGAGATCCGGAAAGGCCTCTGGGAAGTCCAGTAGATGTCCATTATGTAATGCAAAACTCCCGGACACCCATGGCAAAACCTTATGTGCGGATTGCACATCCAAGGTTATGAGAGAGGAGCAGCCCACCTTATTATCTGAGATGAGGTCCTTAATCAGAGAAGAGGTCCAGGCTTCCCTAGCTACCATGGTGTAAAAGCCCAGCCCCATGCCCAGTCGCAAAAGGGCCAGGCGGGAGCCGGAATATACTTCCGATGACAGGTCTGACTCTGAAGACCTCGTCTGAGGAAGAGGGCGAGCTTCCTTCTGGAAGCCAGGACCATCAGAGGAAGTACCTTTTCCAGGCGGAGGACACGAATGAGCTGGTGCAAGCGGTGCGATGCGATGCACCATGCAAGTAGAAGAGACATCTAAGCCGCAATCCAGGCAGGACCTGATGTTTGGGGGACTTATGTCACGTCGGCAGACAGTCTTCCCGGTTAGTGAGCATATCAAGGCCATGGTGCTCGAAGAGTGGAAGGAGGCGGAACGTCGGCTGACATTGTCTAAAGACTTTAAGGCGCGCCTACCCTTTGAGCCGGATGATGTTAAGCTATGGGACGAGATACCTAAGGTGGATGTCCCGGTGGCGAAGGTTGCCAAAAAGACAGCTATCCCATTCGAGGACTCATCGACCTTGCGCAATCCGATGGATCGTAAGGCGGACATATTGCTAAAGAGAGCCTGGGAGTCTTCCGCGGCTCTAATTAAGACCAACATTGCAGCTACCTCGGTAGCCCAGTCTATGCACCTTTGGATGGGTCAATTAGAGGAGCATCTCTCTAATAAGACCCCAAGGTCAGAGATCCTAGACTCTCTCCCCATAATGAAATCTGCTACTGCTTTTCTATCTGCATGTAGGATAGCTGCGGAGACACCATCACGTGTTTCTCAACGCAAGCAGTGAATAGCCAGACCTTTCCCCAGGAAGGAACAACCACGGGAAGGGCAGCATCCAATAAAGGAAAACCACCTATGCCATGCATGGTATCCATCCACAGACAGCTGTTTCGGGGTGTTTGCCCCTCATCAGTGTGGAGTAGGAATCTGGCTATTAGGAGCAGTGCCTAGTAAAAGGCTGTGAAGGAACAGATGATTGGCCTCGGGGAGACCAAAACATCCAACACCGCGGAGACACCATCACGTGTTTCTCAACGCAGTGATCCAGAACACTGCCCCCATCCCTTATGGGAAATATGCAAATGCATGTAGGATAGCTGCGGAGACACCATCACGTGTTTCTCAACGCAAGCAGTGAATAGCCAGACCTTTCCCCGGGAAGGAACAACCACGGGAAGGGCAGCATCCAATAAAGGAAAACATCCAATACAGGAAAACCACCTATGCCATGCATGGTATCCATCCACAGACAGCTGTTTCGGGGTGTTTGCCCCTCATCAGTGTGGAGTAGGAATCTGGCTATTAGGAGCAGTGCCTAGTAAAAGGCTGTGAAGGAACGGATGATTGGCCTCGGGGAGACCAAAACATCCAACACCGCGGAGACACCATCACGTGTTTCTCAACGCAGTGATCCAGAACACTGCCCCCATCCCTTATGGGAAATATGCAAATGCATGTAGGATAGCTGCGGAGACACCATCACGTGTTTCTCAACGCAAGCAGTGAATAGCCAGACCTTTCCCCGGGAAGGAACAACCACGGGAAGGGCAGCATCCAATAAAGGAAAACATCCAATACAGGAAAACCACCTATGCCATGCATGGTATCCATCCACAGACAGCTGTTTCGGGGTGTTTGCCCCTCATCAGTGTGGAGTAGGAATCTGGCTATTAGGAGCAGTGCCTAGTAAAAGGCTGTGAAGGAACAGATGATTGGCCTCGGGGAGACCAAAACATCCAACACCGCGGAGACACCATCACGTGTTTCTCAACGCAGTGATCCAGAACACTGCCCCCATCCCTTATGGGAAATATGCAAATGCATGTAGGATAGCTGCGGAGACACCATCACGTGTTTCTCAACGCAAGCAGTGAATAGCCAGACCTTTCCCCAGGAAGGAACAACCACGGGAAGGGCAGCATCCAATAAAGGAAAACATCCAATACAGGAAAACCACCTATGCCATGCATGGTATCCATCCACAGACAGCTGTTTCGGGGTGTTTGCCCCTCATCAGTGTGGAGTAGGAATCTGGCTATTAGGAGCAGTGCCTAGTAAAAGGCTGTGAAGGAACAGATGATTGGCCTCGGGGAGACCAAAACATCCAACACCGCGGAGACACCATCACGTGTTTCTCAACGCAGTGATCCAGAACACTGCCCCCATCCCTTATGGGAAATATGCAAATGCATGTAGGATAGCTGCGGAGACACCATCACGTGTTTCTCAACGCAAGCAGTGAATAGCCAGACCTTTCCCCGGGAAGGAACAACCACGGGAAGGGCAGCATCCAATAAAGGAAAACATCCAATACAGGAAAACCACCTATGCCATGCATGGTATCCATCCACAGACAGCTGTTTCGGGGTGTTTGCCCCTCATCAGTGATGGTGTCTCCGCGGTGTTGGATGTTTTGGTCTCCCCGAGGCCAATCATCTGTTCCTTCACTGCTTTTCTATCTGACGTGACGGCTGAGTCAGTCAGATTTTCAGCCAGAAATGGATCATTGTCTAATGCGGCTAGAAGAGCGGTCTGGCTAAGGTCTTGGTCGGGTGATAATGCATCCAAGACAAAATTGTGTTCAATCCCCTACTCAGGTGCAAGGGTGTTTGGTCCTTCCCTCGATACTATCTTAGAGTCGGCTTCAGACAAGAAAAAAGGGTTCCCAGAGGACAAGCCTAAGAGGCCTCAGTCCTTTCGGAGAGGGTTTCCCTGTAGAAGACAGTCCGACTACAGGTCCGACTTCAGAGGGGGAAGGTCCAATAGAGGTTTTAATAGGGGTTCCCATGGCCACGGTAGTAAGAACAGGAGTTTCTTCTTCAGCCCCTCCTCTAAATCGCAATGACGCCACTCTTATAAGGGGAAGGCTTCGCCATTTCGCGGTAAACTGGAGCAGAGTCACTCAAAATCGATGGGTCCTTCGCACTGTGTCAGAAGGCTACAGTATAGAGTTCTACTCCCCTCCACCAGACAGGTACATCGTACCTACGGTGGTTATGCAAGACTCTCCCATGTTAAAAGACTTAATGGACATGCTTTCCTCAAGAGTCATAATACCAGTACCACCGCCAGAGGTAGGCCAGGGACACTACTCTTCCCTGTTCTCCATAACAAAACCGTCAGGCGACTCACGCACAATCGTAAATTTGAAACCTCTGAATGCCTGGGTCAGGTACAAGCGGTTTCGTATGGAGTCCATCCGTTCTGCAATCCTTCTCATCGATCAGAACGCGGTAATGTGCACTCTCTACTTAAAAAGTGCCTATTATCAGGTCCCTGTCCACCATCTATCTCAGAGGCTTCTGAGGTTCGCGGTAGTTCTGCCGTCCGGGACCTGTCACTACCAGTTCCAGTGCCTGCCGTTTGGACTTGCCTCAGCACCTCGCGTATTTACAAAGCTGGTGTCAGAGATAGTGGCTTTCCTAAGAAACCAGGGGATTATAATAGTCCCATATCTCGACGACTTTCTCCTGATAGCAAGAACACCAGAGATCCTATCGGATCACAGGAACCGGACCATCGCGGTAATGGAACACTTGGGATGGATCATAAACTGGCAGAAATCAGACCTGATTCCGGAGCACAAAAAGGTCTTCCTGGGTGTCTGTCTGGATTCTGCAAACAGAATATCCCTACTACCCGAATCCAAGCTGGAGGCAATACAGATTCAGATCAGACTCCTACTAGAACGCAGAGTCTCAATAAGGATGGCCATGAGAGTGCTAGGCCTAATGACGGCATGCATACCATGCGTAAGATGGGCACAGTTCCATTCAAGACCACTACAGAGCTTAATCCTCTCCAAGTGGGACCGTCGTCAGTCTTCTCTGGACAGTACTTTATATCTACCAGATCCAGTACGAAGATCTCTCCTTTGGTGGACAGACCCAGAGAAACTAAGAATGGGAGTACTATGGACTACCGATCCCTACGTAGTAGTTACTACAGACGCCAGCGCCTGGGGCTGGGGAGCTCACTTAGAAGGGAGGATCCTCCAGGGACGATGGCCTCCAGACGTCGCTCGCAACTCATCCAACTTCAGAGAACTGTATGCCGTCTGGGAAGCCCTGAGGAGAAATCATCGCACTCTGGAGAATCGTCACGTCAGGGTATTGTCCGACAACGTGACAACCGTTTCCTTTCTAAAACACCAAGGAGGCCCAAGACACCATCTTCTCCAGGAGCTGGCGGGGAGAATATTTCGCTGGGCAGAAAGGTCGATCCTCTCCATCTCTGCAATCCACTTAGAAGGCTCCCAGAACGTCATAGCGGATTACTTGAGCAGAAGAAGAGTGTTTGCAACAGAGTGGGAACTCAACCAGGACATCTTCCAGGAGCTGTGCCGGCGTTGGGGCACTCCCAGTATAGACCTCTTCGCAAACAGGAGAAACTCGAAGGTCTCAAGGTTCTTCTCGCTGAACCCTCGGGATCTACCGGAAGGGATAGACGGCCTAAGTCAGAGTTGGACGGAGCCCCTCTCATATGCTTTCCCTCCTCTAGCACTAATCCTGGCTGTTCTCAGGAAGATCAAGAAAGAACAGGCTCGAGTAATTTTGGTAGTTCCATACTGGCCAAGAAGGAGTTGGTTCTCCCTTCTGGTAGACCTGGCGATAGAGAGTCCAGTGGAGCTCCCTCACAGACCAGATGTAATCCACCAGGGCCCAGTGTACCATCCGGACCCAGAAAAGCTACATCTCTCAGCCTGGATCCTGAAAGGAACATCCTTAAGGCAAGAGGCCTGTCTGACCAGGTCATATCCACTATCAAGGCTAGTAGGAAGCCGGTCACGTCAGCAATCTACTTGAAGATCTGGAGGCGTTTCTGTTTGGAGGGTGGCAGGTCTGAGGTTGCGGCAGGCACTCCCGACTTACCCAGAATTCTGGATTTTCTGCAGGCTGGGTTCGATAAAGGGCTTAGGCCGAGCACCTTGAAGGTGCAGATCTCGGCACTTAGCTCCTTTCTAGACTATCCCCTGGCAACACACCCTTGGATAGTTAGATTTATCAGAGCCACCCAAAAGTTGCGCCCCATCATTACAGTTATCTCCTCCTTGGGACCTTAACCTTGTCCTGAGATTCCTCTGCAAAAATAATTACGCCTCGGCAGATAACATGTCCATTTCGGCCCTGACACGTAAAACGGCATTCCTAGTGGCGATCACCACGGCTAAGAAGGTGGGGGAAATTCAAGCCCTGTGCACACGGGACCCGTACCTCTAGATTAGAGAAGACAGTGTGGTCCTTAAACTAGATCCCTCGTTCATTCCAAAAGTGGGAACTCTAAAAAATAGGAATCAGGAGATAGTGTTACCATCCTTTTGTTGTAACCCTTCCAATTCTAAAGAGGAAGCTCTGCATTCCCTGGATGTCAGACAGGCGGTCATCGACTACCTGTCAGCCACCAACCCATGTTCATCAACCCAAATCTGTTTATTTTGTTCGGCGGTAAAAATAGGGGAAAAAAGGCCTCTAAGGCCTCCATTGCTCGATGGATCACATCCGTGATCTCCGAGGCCTACCAGTCGGATGGCATCCCTCCTCCAAAGGGTCTCCATGCACAATCTACTAGAGGGATGGCTACTTCTTGGGCTGAGAGAGCAGGCGCCTCTCTAGAGCAGATTTGTAAGGCCGCTACATGGGCTAGTGCGAATACCTTTTGCAGACATTATAAACTTGATGTCCTGTCCGGTCAGCATACTGCATTTGGGAGAAAGGTTCTCCAAGCGGTAATCCCACCCTGAGGAGGTGCTTTGGTACTCTCCATAGTGCTGTCAGGATGACGTCCTGGAAAATAGGTATTAAGCTTACCGTTAATTATGTTTCCAGGAGTCCATCCTGACAGCACGGGTAATTCCCTCCCTGTTAATATAATTATGCTTTTGTAATATAAACCTGACATGTCTGTAGTATGTTCCTAACATATGATGTAATATGTTCCTAATACATGGTGTTATGTTCTTTACCATTAAATATAATTTTTTGCATCTCCCTTGAGGCGGTTCTTGTTACAACACTGAGGAATGGGGGTGGGACCGGACCTTTTGAACTCTCGTGTGTTTCCTGTCCCAGCAAGGGGGAGGAGGACGTCCTCCATAGTGCTGTCAGGATGGACTCCTGGAAACATAATTAACGGTAAGCTTAATACCGTATATACTCGAGTATAAGCCGACCCCCCTAATTTTGCCACAAAAAACTGGGAAAACTTATTGACTCGAGTATAAGCCTAGGGTGGAAAATGCAGCAGGTACCGGTGAATTTCAAAATTAAAAATAGATACTCCATACCGTTCATTGTGGCCCCATAGATGCTCCACATAAAGCTGTGCCACATATAATGCTCTGCACCGTTCATTATGGCCCCATAGATGCTCCACATAAAGCTGTGCCATATATACAATGCTCTGCACCGTTGCCCCATAGCTGTGCCATATATATAATGCTCTGCACCGTTGCCCCATAGCTGTGCCATATATATAATGCTCTGCACCGTTGCCCCATAGCTGTGCCATATAGTGCTCTGCACCGTCCATTATTGCCCCATAGCTGTGCCATATAGTGCTCTGCACCATTGCCCCATAGCTGTACCATATAGTGCTCTGCACCATTGCCCCATAGCTGTGCCATATAGTGCTCTGCACCATTGCCCCATAGCTGTGCCATATAGTGCTCTGCACCATTGCCCCATAGCTGTGCCATATAGTGCTCTGCACCATTGCCCCATAGCTGTGACATATAATGCTCTGCACCATTGCCCCATAGCTGTGCCATATAGTGCTCTGCACCATTGCCCCATTGCTGTGCCATATAGTGCTCTGCACCATTGCCCCATAGATAGCTGTGCCATATAGTGCTCTGCACCGTTGCCCCATAGCTGTGCCATATAGTGCTCTGCACCATTGCCCCATAGCTGTGCCATATAGTGCTCTGCACCATTGCCCCATAGCTGTGCCATATAGTGCTCTGCACCGTCCATTATTGCCCCATAGCTGTGCCATATAGTGCTCTGCACCATTGCCCCATAGCTGTGCCATATAGTGCTCTGCACCATTGCCCCATAGATAGCTGTGCCATATAGTGCTCTGCACCGTTATTGCCCCATAGCTGTGCCATATAGTGCTCTGCACCGTTGCCCCATAGCTGTGCCATATAGTGCACTGCACCATTGCCCCAAAGCTGTGCGATATAGTGCTCTGCACCGTCCATTATTGCCCCATAGCTGTGCCATATAGTGCTCTGCACCGTTGCCCCATAGCTGTGCCATATAGTGCTCTGCACCGTTGCCCCATAGCTGTGCCATATAGTGCTCTGCACCATTGCCCCATAGCTGTGCCATATAGTGCTCTGCACCGTTGCCCCATAGCTGTGCCATACAGTGCTCTGCACCATTGCCCCATAGCTGTGCCATATAGTGCTCTGCACCATTATTGCCCCATAGCTGTGCCATATAGTGCTCTGCACCGTTGCCCCATAGCTGTGCCATACAGTGCTCTGCACCATTGCCCCATAGCTGTGCCATATAGTGCTCTGCACCGTTGCCCCATAGCTGTGCCATACAGTGCTCTGCACCATTGCCCCATAGCTGTGCCATATAGTGCTCTGCACCGTTGCCCCATAGCTGTGCCATACAGTACTCTGCACCATTGCCCCATAGCTGTGCCATATAGTGCTCTGCACCGTCCATTATTGCCCCATAGCTGTGCCATATAGTGCTCTGCACCATTGCCCCATAGCTGTGCCATATAGTGCTCTGCACCATTATTGCCCCATAGCTGTGCCATATAGTGCTCTGCACCATTATTGCCCCATAGCTGTGCCATATAGTGCTCTGCACCGTTGCCCCATAGCTGTGCCATACAGTGCTCTGCACCATTGCCCCATAGCTGTGCCATATAGTGCTCTGCACCGTCCATTATTTCCCCATAGCTGTGCTGCTGCTGCAATAAAAAAAAAAAAAACATACTCACCTGTCTTGCTTGCAGCTCCTCGGCGCCATCTTCCCAACGTCTCTCCGCACTGACTGATCAGGCAGAGGGCGGCGCGCACACTATATGCGTCATCGCGCCCTCTGCCTGAACAGTCAGAGCGGAGAGACGCCGGAAAGATGGCGCGACGCCCGGCGTGTGGAACGAGGACAGGTGAATATGCGATACTTACCTGCTCCCGGCGTCCCGCTCCTTCCCCCTGCCTGTCTTCGGTGCCGTAGCCTCTTCCCCTGAGCGGTCACCGGCACCGCTTCATTAGAGAAATGAATAGGCGGCTCCGCCCCTATGGGAGGTGGAGCCGCCTATTCATTTCTCTAATGAGCGGTCCCACGTGACCGCTCAGGGGAAGAGGCTGCGGCACCGAAGACAGTGTGACAGGCAGGGGGAGCGCCAGGATCGCCGGGACTAGGTAAGTATATGACAGTGCTCACCCGCCGACCCCACCACCGATCATGACTCGAGTATAAGCCGAGAGGGGCACTTTCAGCCCAAAAATTTGGGCTGAAAATCTCGGCTTATACTCGAGTATATACGGTACCTATTTTTTGCATCGCTCTGTTCTTAAAGCTTTATTTTTTCCACTAAAGGAGCTGTATGGTCGGCTTATTTTTTTTTTGTGGGACTAGATGACTTTTTCAGAGATGCCATTTTTATTTACATTGTTCTTTTCGTATCTCATTTTCTTCCCCTCTTTTTTTCTTTATGGATTTTATAGTAGGATTAGTTTTATAATTCGGGTTGTTCTGGACATGGCGATACCAAATGTGTACTTTTTTTTTTTCTTTTTTAATTGTTCTTTTGTTCTTAATTTTTTTTTTTTCTTACTTCGTCCCTCTGTGGGACATTAACGTTTTTATGTCTGATCATTGGTCTCATGCATTGCAATGCACGAGACCTGTGATTTTACACAGGCAGATTGCCTGTTAGACCCTGCCTATGGATGGGTCTAATGGGCCGCAATACCTGGCCCACCAAGAGGTCATTGTTTGAGCTCAGAGTGCCATGACAACCATCAGCTCATCTTGTTTTGTCACTGAAATACCAAGCCGGTCATTGGGAACCCACTCCTCTCACAACCTTCCAAGTGCCGCAATCGCTGTAGATTGTAGCATCTGGAGGGTTAATCAGCCAGGGGTGGCGCTTGCCTTGGCTGTTGCTGCAGGAGCTCTGGCTTCAGCTGCAACTAGCTCCAGCCCAATTCCGCAGCATGTTGTGATCAGTCAGATTGACCAATTGCAGTGATCAGCGAGTGGGGACCGATAACATGGGACCCTGCATCTCTAGCTGTGGCAGTCAGCAACCGATCAGCATGAAACGGTCACTGTGTTTGCGCAATGACCATTTTAATCCATGACGGACATAGCATGTCATGATGCGGGAACTGACACCTGCTCACGACGTGTTATGTCCATTATTTGTCACAAAAAAGGAAATGGTTTTCAGTGTGTTTTTTAATTGTGAATAATTACAATTTAGTTGAAGGTTAAGTTTTTAACATCCTAACGACGTACAATATTTAATTTAAGGTATTTCTTATTTCAGGCATTTACATTATAAACCTGAAACGCACATGGGAGAAACTTCTGCTTGCTGCACGGGCTATTGTTGCCATTGAGAACCCAGCTGATGTCTGTGTAATTTCTTCCAGGAACACCGGTCAGGTACTATTTTTTCTTATTTTTTTTACTGCTGTGCTATGGTGGGTATTGCTTTTTGCCATTCATTTAAAAGAAACGCATACACTACCTTTACACAGGTTAAATTATATGTCTGAACAGTTGAGAGTTTACAATGACATTTTGCCACAGACTTTTCTTGCCTTATTATATTTTATACGCAATTTGTGTTTCCTGCATAGGCTTTCAAGCCGAAGGGTCTGTTTACATGAACTAATTAATGGCATGATACAATTGCCAATTAATAAACCTTTGCCGATCAGTGGTCATTTAATAGCCTGTGTACATAAATGGTCTAAAGTAAATGATGTAATAGATCACACAGACTGCCATAGTTCTGAGCAGTGCCATTCTTTTTGACACTGCTCACTTGGCCAGAGTGGTCTGTCTGCACTCAAACCGCAGTCCTGTGCATTCACACAGAATGGGATGCGCCCAAATTTCATTTATGCCACCTGTAATCAGCTGCCACTCGCACCCCTTTTTCCTATGGCATAAAGCCAGTTTTCAAAGTGAGTACGACAATTAAATGTATACTGAAGGTAAGTTCATAGGGGCGAAGTACCTTAACCCCTTCATGACCTTGGGATTTTCCGTTTTTCAGTGTTCGTTTTTCGCTCCCCTCCTTCCCAGAGCCATAACTTTATTATTTTTCCGTCATTTTAGCCATGTGAGAGCTTATCATCATTGGTTTTAGCATGTGTACTAGAAAACGGGGAAAAAATTCCAAGTGCAGTGAAATTGCAAAAAAAAGTGCAGTCCCACACTTGTTTTTTGTTTGGCTTTTTTGCTAGGTTCACTAAATGCTAAAACTGACCTGCCATTATGATTCTCCAGGTCAGTATGAGTTCATAGACACCAAACATGACTAGGTTATTTTTTATCTAAGTGGTGAAAAAAAATTCCAAACTTTGCTAAAAAAAAAAAAAAAAAAAAAAAAATTGCGCCATTTTCCGATACTCGTAGCGTCTTCATTTTTCATGATCTGGGGTCGGTTGAGGGCTTAATTTTTGCGTGCCGAGCTGGCGTTTTTAATGATTCCATTTAGGTGCAGATACGTTCTTTTGATCGCCCGTTATTGCATTTTAATGTTATGTCGCGGCGACCAAAAAAACATAATTCTGGCGTTTCGATTTTTTTTCTCGCTACGCCGTTTAGGCTACTTTCACACTTGCGTTTACCTGATCTGCGGCAGGCTGCGGACTTCCTCCGTGAAGCGCCGCTAGCTCCGCCTACTTCTGCATGCGGCCCGCATGCGACCTCCGTACCTATCTTTAACATTAGGTACACAGGTCATGCGGCTGTATGCGGATGATGCTGCTGCATGCGTCGTTTTGACGATGCGGCGACCAGCGTAGGACGCAGCCTGTAGCATTTTTTTTTTTCCGCATCGTCAAAAACGACGCATGCGGCAGCATCCGCATACAGCCGCACGACCTGCGTACCTAATGTTAAAGATAGGTACGGAGGTCGCATGCGGGCTGCATGCAGAAGTAGGCGGAGGTGCGGCCGAGGGCGGGGCTTCACGGAGGAAGTCCGCAGCCTGCTGCAGATCAGGTAAACGCAAGTGTGAAAGTAGCCTCAGCGATCAGGTTAATGCTTTTTTTTTATTGATAGATCGGGCGATTCTGAACGCGGCGATACCAAATATGTGTAGGTTTGATATTTTTTTTTATTATTATTTATTTTGGTTGGGGTGAAAGGGGGGTGATTTAAACCTTCATATTTTTTTTATTTTGTTCTACTTTTTTTTTTTTTTTTTACTTTTGCCATGCTTCAATAGCCTCCATGGGAGGCTAGAAGCAGGCACAGCGCGATCGGCTCTGCTACATAGCAGCGATCTGATGTTAGCTGCTATGTAGCAGAATTGCAGGTGTGCTGTGAGCGCCGACCACAGGGTGGCGCTCACAGCTGCCGGGGATAAGTAACCATAGAGGTCTCAAGGACTATGGTTACTATTCTGAAGCATCGCCGACCTCCGATCATGTGACAGGGGTCGGCGATGCGATCATTTCCGGCCGCCCAGCCGGAAGCGGTAGTTAAATGCCGCTGTCTGCGTTTGACAGCGGCCTTTAACTAGTTAATAGGTGCAGGCAGATCGCGATTCTGCCCGCACCTATTACGGGCACATGTCAGCTGTACAAAACAGCTGACCTGTCCCGGCTTTGATGCGGGCTCACCGCCGGAGCCCGCATCAAAGCGGGGCTTCTGACCTCGGACGTACTATCCCGTCCGAGGTCAGAAAGGGGTTAACATAGTTCAGTGTAACTTCCATTTTAACACCTTCATGACATAACCAATTTTTGTGTTTTGTGTTTTACCTCCCCTTCATCCCAGGACCATAACTTTATTTGTTGTCCATATAGACTTGAGGTCTTTATTTTTTTTTTTGTGGGAAGAGTTGCACTTGAATTTACACATTCATTTTACTTCAGTGTCATGGAAAACGGGGGGGGGGGGAAAAAATGATATGAACTTTTTTAAAACTTTATTTTTTCACTGTTCTGGTTAGATCTATTAAAGGGAACCTGTCAGCAGCAGGATTGTGCATAGTAACCTACTGTGTCAGGTCTGCGCCGTTATACTGAATAAAATGATACCTTGATTGATAAAATCCGTCTTGTGTTTGTTGTGTAATCTTTATTTTCAGTTGTGTTTTAGAGATTCTTGTGCCCGATGCTGGGGTATGTGGTTCTCTGATTAGATATTAATAATGCTGACAGGTCACTGCTCCATCACTGACCTGCCCCCTAGCTTGCATAATGAATCCCAGCACATACTGAATAAAAATAAAACCTTCTGCAGGCAGGTCCCCTGCGCTGCAGCATAATCACATATGTACTTTGCACTTAATCCCTTTTGCTGATTTAATTGAGCGAGGATAAAAAGAGGCAATTTGAAAATGGCGCCTGCACAGTAGCAGCTATCAGTGTGTATAGATTCGATAGCTGCTATTGCACAGGTGCCAGCGCCATGTTGCTTAAGAAAGAAAAAAAAATGTCCTCCTCCAAGATGGCGCTGTCTGCACAGTAGCGGCTCTCAGAGATCGCCTACCTGCTTACAGGTTCCCTTTAAAGGGACTTGACACTGCAGACATCTGATCACTTGTGCTGTATACTGCAATGCTATTACATTGCTGCATATAGCAAAAATCATAATCTCCTTTAAAACCCGGCCATGTGTGTTTAAAGGAGCTCTGTAATGACAAGCAGGGGGATCTTCAAGCAAATCCCTGGCTGTCGTAGCTACCCATTGGCGACCCACAATCATGTCACTGGTTCATGAAATGATGCACCCTCATGCCAGCACTGTTAAATGCCACTGTTGAGAGTTTGACAGCTGCATTTAACAGGGTAACAGTTACGGGTGGCGCGCTCCACCCACGATTGTTGGAGGCAGGTCCTGGCCGTAGCACGCAGCCATCACCTGAGTATGGGGCATAATTCCACTTGCGACTTGCACGAACAGCTGATGTCATGAAGGGGGGTAAAGGATTACAAGCTAAGCCTTAAGCTGGAGTTACACTAAACGACTTACCAACGATCACGACCAGCGATACGACCTGGCCGTGATCGTTGGTAAGTCGTTGTGTGGTCGCTGGGGAGCTGTCACATAGACAGCTCTCTCCAGCGACCAACGATCAGGGGAACGACTTCGGCATCGTTGAAACTGTCTTCAACGATGCCAAAGTCCCCCTGCAGCACCCGGGTAACCAAAAAAAAAAAAAACACTACATACTCACATTCTGATGTGTCACGTCCCCCGCCAGCGTCCACAGGGTTAAAACTGCTTTCAGCAAGAGCGCTGCTAATATGCACGCGCTGCTGCCGAGAGCTTCCCTGCACTGAATGTGTCGGCGCCGGCAGTAACAGCGGTGACGTCACCGCTGTGCTCTGCTTTACGGCCGGCGCTGACACATTCCGTGCAGGGAAGCTCTCGGCAGCAGCGCGTGCATATTAGCAGCGCTCTTGCCGAAAGCAGTTTTAACCCGGGGGACGTGACAGACATCAGAATGTGAGTATGTACAGTTTTTTGTTGTTTTTTTTTAACTTTTACAATGGTAACCAGGGTAAATATCGGGTTACTAAGCGCGGCCCTGCGCTTAGTAACCCGATATTTACCCTGGTTACAAGTGAACACATCGCTGGATCGGCTTCACACACGCCGATCCAGCGATGACAGCGGGTGATCAGCGACCAAAAAAAGGTCCTGATCATTCCCATCGACCAACGATCTCCCAGCAGGGTCCTGATCGTTGGTCGCTGTCACACATAACGAGATCGTTTGCAGGATCGTTGCTACGTCACCAAAAGCGTGACGTTGCAACGATATCGTTGTGTGACTCAGCCTTAACATTTGAACAAAATTAATGGACATTTGAAAATTGATGCTAATGGTAAAAGTTAGACATACCACACAAAATATGTCCCCTGATAAACCCAGGATACAGGAAAGGGGGAAATGCTTTGGTGTTTGGGATAATAATAACACTTGTTAGATTAAAAAAATAAATCCTTGTCTGGAAGGTTAAAATAAGTAATTTCAGCCCTTACTGCCAAAGCCGGCATTCTAGAATCAAAAATCTACTCTAGCTATGGGCTAGTGTACTGTATAATTTATGCCTGAAAGATTTGAGTCAATTGTAATTTAGGCCTGTGCTACTTTGCCAAAAAGTATAAACATTTTATATATATTTATTTTTCTCAGAGGGCAGTATTGAAGTTTGCATCTTCATGTGGAGCCACACCAATTGCTGGACGATTCACTCCTGGAACGTTCACAAACCAGATTCAGGCTGCATTTCGGGAGCCACGTTTACTAGTGGTAACTGACCCACGAGCTGATCATCAACCTCTTACTGAGGCATCTTATGTCAATATTCCTACAATTGCCCTCTGCAATACAGATTCTCCTCTGCGCTATGTGGATATTGCAATTCCCTGTAACAACAAGGTAAGTGAAATGATTGCAATCAAACTGCTTTTTACAGTCAAAATAATTTATCAATGGGAGAGACTTATCAGAAAAGCCAACCAAGGGTGAGACCAGACTGGTTTGTCTATGGCACCCCCCTCCTTCCATTTGATCTCCTAGCTATATTTTCTCTGAAATGCCTTAGCATTTTAGAGAGAAATATACCGTACCTAGCTGAAAGCGTGAAAGCAGTCTCTGATTTATGCTGCCTATGGGTTGATAAGCAGGTAGTGTGGCAGGTTCCTTTTAAAATTGTGCTTTGTGGCAAAATGTCTTACCTGAGCTCACGTGCACACGTTGAGTATTAGTATTTGTAAGCCGAATCCAGGAGTGAAAAATCCAGAAGTGGTGACGTGTTTCTATTATACTTTTCCCCTGATTGTTCCACTCCTGGCTTTGGCTCACAATTGTTAAATACTGCTGACAGCGATATTAACGGCTCACCAGCAGAGGGGTGCACTCAAGTTATAAGATTGCGGGAACTTTCTGACCATGATATATGGGTGCATCAAAGGTTGTGAAGGGGTTAAAAATCTTAAGTTTTATGATGCATCTATGGGTTAAAGATGCTCACCCACACCCCTGTATGACTTTCTTGTGGGATTTAGTTTTCAAAACAAGTTTTGCTTTATTTGGCACCTCAGGGGCTCTTCAAATAAGGCATCCAGTATCTGTACCAGCCAAAATTTATGTCCAAAAATCATATCAAATGATGCTTCTGCAAGTAGTTCTCGTCCACATGTTTGGGAGAAATTAAGTAATTGTGGACTGATTTCTGACGTCTCTTTTGAATACATTAAGAGATGATTTTTAAAGGGATCACATCCAATACACAAACCTCTCCTTCACTCTAAAACTCTCTTCAGATTTTATGTTAACCCCTTCCCGACCTTTGACGCATACGCTGCGTCATGAAAGTCGGTGCCAATCCGACCTGTGACGCAGCGTATGCGTCATGGAGGGATCGCGCTCCTGCAGATCGGGTGAAAGGGTTAACTCCAATTTCACCCGATCTCCAGGAACAGGGGGAGTGGTGCTTCAGCCCAGGGGGGGTGGCTTCACCCCCTCGTGGCTACGATCGCTCTGATTGGCTGTTGAAAGTGAAACTGCCAATCAGAGCGATTTGTAATATTTCACCCAAAAAAACGGTGAAATATTACAATCCAGCCATGGCCGATGCTGCAATATAATCGGCCATGGCTGGAAAACCTAATCTGTCCCCCCCCCCCCCCCCCCCCCCCACACCCACCGATCTCCTCCCCAGTGCTCCGTTACGTGGTCCGCCCCCCCTAAGTCGTCCTGTCCGCTCCTCCGTCCTCCTGTCCGCTCTCCCCGTGCTCCGGTCCCCCCCTCCCTGTGCTCCGGTACCCCCCCCCCCCCCCCCCCGTGATCCGATCACCCCCCTTTCATACTTACCGGGCCTCCCGGTGTCCGTCCGGCTTCTCCATGGGCGCCGCCATCTTCCAAAATGGCGGGCGCATGCGCACTGCGCCCGCCGAATCTGCCGGCTGGCAGATTCGTTTCAGATGTATTTTGATCACTGCGATATAGCCTATCACAGTGATCAAAATAAAAAAAAATAGTAAATGACCCCCCTTTATCACCCCCATAGGGACAATAATAAAAATAAATAAAATATATATATATATTTTTTTCTACTAGGGTTAGGGTTAGAACTAGGGTTAGAATTAGGGTTAGAATTAGGGGTAGGGGTAGGGTTAGGGCATGTGCACACAATGCGGATTTGGCTGTGAATCCGCAGCGGATTGGCCCTGGATCCGCAGCGGATTGGCCGCTGCAAATTCGTATCAGTTTTCCATCACGTTTACAGTACCACGTAAACCTATGGAAAACCAAATCCGCTGTGCCCATGGTGCGGAAAATACCGTGCGGAAACGCTGTGTTGTATTTTCCGCAGCATGTCAATTTTGTGCGGATTCCGCAGCGTTTTACACCTGTTCCTCAATAGGAATCCGCAGGTGAAATCCGCACAAAAAAACGCTGGAAATCCGTAGGTAAAACGCAGTGCCTTTTACCTGCGGATTTTTCAAAAATGGTGCGGAAAAATCTCACACGAATCCGCAAAGTGGGCACATAGCCTTAGGGTTAGGGTTGGAATTAGAGTTAGGGTACCTTCTCACAGTGGCACTTTGATCGCTACGACGGTACGATCCGTGACGTTCCAGCTATATCCATACGATATCGCTGTGTCTGACACGCAGCAGCGATCAGGGACCCTGCTGAGAATCGTACGTCGTAGCAGATCGTTTGGAACTTTCTTTCGTCGCTGGATCTCCCGCTGTCATCGCTGGATCGTTGTGACAGCGATCCAGCGATGCGTTCGCTTGTAACCAGGGTAAACATCGGGTTACTAAGCGCAGGGCCGCGCTTAGTAACCCGATGTTTACCGTGGTTACCAGCGTAAAAGTAAAAAAAAAAAAAAACGTACATACTCACATTTCGGTGTCCTTCAGGTCCCTTGCCGTCTGCTTCCCGCTCTGACTGTCTGCCGGCCGGAAAGTGAGAGCACAGCACAGCAGTGACGTCACCGCTGCGCTCTGCTCTCACTGTACGGCGGCACTCAGTCAGAGCGGGAAGCAGACGGCAAGGGACCTGAAGGACACCGAAATGTGAGTGTGTACGGTTTTTTTTTTTTTACTTTTACGCTGGTAACCACGGTAAACATCGGGTTACTAAGCGCGGCCCTGCGCTTAGTAACCCGATGTTTACCCTGGTTACCCGGGACCTTGGCATCGTTGGTCGCTGGAGAGCGGTCTGTGTGACAGCTCCCCAGCGACCACACAACGACTTTCCAACGATCACGGCCAGGTCGTATCGCTGGTCGTGATCGTTGGTAAATCGTTATGTGAGACGGTACCCTTAGGGTTGGAATTAGGGCTAGGGTTGGAAATAGGGTTAAGATTAGGCTTGTGGTTAGGGTTAAGGATAGGGTTAGGATTGTGTTGGGGTTACAGTTGTGGGTAGGGTTGGGATTAGGGTTAGGATTAGGGTTAGGGTTGGATTTAGGGTTACGGGTGTGTTGGGGTTAGGGTTGTGGTTAGGGGTGTGTTGGGGTTAGGGTTGTGATTAGGGTTATGGCTACAGTTGGGATTAGGGTTAGGGGTGTGTTGGGGTTAGTGTTGAAGTTAGAATTGAGGGGTTTCCACTGTTTAGGCACATCAGGGGTCTCCAAACGCAACATGGCGCCACCATTGATTCCAGCCAATCTTGCGTTCAAAAAGTCAAATGGTGCACCCTCCCTTCCAAGCCCCGACGTGCGCCCAAACAGTGGTTTACCCCCACATATGGGATACCAGCGTACTCAGGACAAACGGGGCAACAACTATTGGGGTCCAATTTCTCCTGTTACCCTTGCAAAAATAAAAAATTACTTGCTAAAACATAATTTTTGAGGAAAGAACAATTATTTTTTATTTTCACGGCTCTACGTTATAAACTTCTGTGAAGCACTTGGGGGTTGAAAGTGCTCACCACACATCTAGATAAGATCCTTTTGGGGTCTAGTTTCCAAAATGGGGTCACTTGTGGGGTGTTTCTACTGTTTAGGCACATCAGGGGCTCTGCAAATGCAACGTGACGCCCGCAGACCATTCCATCAAAGTCTGCATTTCAAATGTCACTACTTCCCTTCCAAGCCCTGACGTGCGCCCAAACAGTGGTTTACCCCCACATATGGGGTACCAGCATACTCACAACAAACTGGGCAACAAATATTGGGGTCCAATTTCTCCTGCTACTCTTGTGAAAATAAACAATTGCTTGCTAAAACATCTTTTTTGAGGAAAGAAAAATGATTTTTTATTTTCACGGCTCTGCGTTGTAAACTTCTGTGAAGCACTTGGGGGTTGAACGTGCTCACCACACATCTAGATAAGTTCCTTGGGGGGTCTAGTTTCCAAAATGGGGTCACTTGTGGGGGGTTTCTACTGTTTAGGCACATCAGGGGCTCTGCAAACGTAACATGATTCCCGCAGACCATTCCATCAAAGTCTGCATTCCAAATCGTCACTACTTCCCTTCCGAGCCCCGGCATGTGCCCAAACAGTGGTTTACCCCCACATATGGGGTATCGGCGTACTCAGGAGAAACTGGACAACAACTTTTGGGGTCAAATTTTTCCTGTTACCCTTGGGAAAATTAAAAAATTCTGGGCTAAAAAAATATTTTTGAGGAAAGAAAACACATTTATTATTTTCACGGCTCTGCGTTATAAACTTCTATGAAGCACTTGGGGGTTCAAAGTGCTCACCACACATCTAGATAAGTTCCCTTGGGGGTCTAGTTTCCAAAGTGGGGTCACTTGTGGGGAGTTCCTACTGTTTAGGCACATCAGGGGCTCTGCAAACGCAACGTGACGCCCGCAGAGCATTCCATTAAAGTCTGCATTTCAAAACGTCACTACTTCCCTTCCGATCCCCAACGTGTGCCAAAACAGTGGTTTACCCCCACATATGGGGTATCAGCGTAGTCAGGAGAAACTGGACAACAACTTTTGGGGTCCAATTTCTCCTGTTACCCTTGGGAAAATAAAAAATTGTGGGTTAAAAAATCATTTTTGAGGAAAGAAAAATAATTTTTTATTTTCATGGCTTTGCGTGAAGCACTTGGGGGTTCAAAGTGCTCACCACACATCTAGATTAGTTCCTTGGGAGGTCTAGTTTCCAAAATGGGGTCACTTGTGCGGGAGCTCCAATGTTTAGGCACACAGGGGCTCTCCAAACGCGACATGGTGTCCGCTAATGGTTGAAGCTAATTTTCCATTCAAAAAGCCAAATGGCGTACCTTCCCTTCCGAGCCCTGCCGTGCGCCCAAACAGTGGTTTACCCCCACATATGGGGTATCATCGTACTCAGGACAAACTGGACAACATTATTTGGGGTCCAATTTCTCCTATTATCCTTGGGAAAATAAAAAACTCCGGGCTAAAAATCATTTTTGAGGAAAGAAAAATAATTTTTTATTTTCATGGCTCTGCGTTATAAACTTCTGTGAAGCACCTGGGGGTTATAAGTGCTCACTATGCATCTAGATTAGTTCCTTGGGGGGTCTAGTTTCCAAAATGGGGTCACTTGTAGGAGAGCTCCAATGTTTAGGCACACAGGGGCTCTCCAAACGCGACATGGTGTCCACTAACGATTGGAGCTAATTTTCCATTCAAAAAGTCAAATGGCGCACCTTACCTTCCGAGCCTTGCCGTGCACCCAAACAGTGGTTTACCCCCACATATGAGGTATCGGCGTACTCAGGAGAAATTGCCCAACAAATTTTAGGATCCATTTTATCCTGTTGCCCATGTGAAAATGAAAAAATTGAGGCTAAATGAAATTTTGTGTGAAAAAAAAGTACTTTTTCATTTTTACGGATCAATTTGTGAAGCACCTGAGGGTTTAAAGTGCTCACTATGCATCTAGATAAGTTCCTTGGGGGGTCTAGTTTCCAAAATGGGGTCACTTGTGGGAGAGCTCCAATGTTTAGGCACACAGGGGCTCTCCAAACCTGACATGGTGTCCGCTAACGATGGAGATAATTTTTCATTCAAAAAGTCAAATGGCGCTCCTTCCCTTCCGAGCCTTACCATGTGCCCAAACAGTAGTTTACCCCCACATATGAGGTATCAGCGTACTCAGGACAAATTGGACAACAACATTCGTGGTCCAGTTTCTCCTTTTACCCTTGGGAAAATAAAAAAATTGTTGCGAAAAGATCATTTTTGTGACTAAAAAGTTAAATGTTAATTTTTCCCCTCCATGTTGCTTCTGCTTCTGTGAAACACCTGAAGGGTTAATAAACTTCTTGAATGTGGTTTTGAGCACCTTGAGGGGTGCAATTTTTAGAATAGTGTCACTTTTGGGTATTTTCAGCCATATAGAACCCTCAAACTGACTTCAAATGTGAGGTGGTCCCTAAAATACATTTTTTGTAAATTTTGTTGTAAAAATGAGAAATCACTGGTCAAATTTTAACCCTTATAACTTCCTAGCAAAAAAAAAATTTGTTTCCAAAATTGTGCTGATGTAAAGTAGACATGTGGGAAATGTTATTTATTAACTATTTTGTGTCACATAACTCTCTGGTTTAACAGAATAAAAATTCAAAATGTGAAAATTGCAAAATTTTCAAATTTTTCGCCAAATTTCCGTTTTTTTTCACAAATAAACTCAGAAATTATCGACCTAAATTTACCACTAACATGAAGCCCAATATGTCACGAAAAAACATTCAGAACCGCAAGGAACCGTTGAAGCGTTCCTGAGTTATTACCTCATAAAGGGACACTGGTCAGAATTGCAAAAAATGGCAAGGTCATTAAGGCCAAAATAGGCTGGGTCATGAAGGGGTTAAAGGAATAATGATCTTTATTTGTATGTAGCGCTAACATATTCCGCAGCGCTTTACAGTTTGCTTCATTATCATCGCTGTCCTTTATGGGGCTCACAATCTAGACTCCCTATCAGTATGTCTTGGAATGTGGGAGGAAACCGGAGAACCCGGAGGAAACCCACGCAAGCACGGGGAGAGCATACAAACTCCTTACAGATGTTGTCCTTGGTGGGATTTGAACCCAGGACCCCAGCACTGCAAGGCTGCAGTGCTAACCACTGAGCCACCGAAGAAAGTACCTGTAGGGGTGAAATCTCATCATGGCATCTGTACTACATGTAGACAAAAAAGACGGGAGACAAATTGACCTTTTTATAAGCAAAAGTGGGTGGAATTGAGTCACATCCAGTAAATAAACCTCTCCGTCACTCTAAAACTATCTCTTCAGATGGTATGCTGAAGGAAGACTTAAGTCTACGTTCACATTTGCGGTCTGCGCCGCAGCGTCGCCGCATGCGTCATGCGCCCCTATATTTAACATGGGGGCGCATGGACATGCGTTGCACTTGCGTTTTGCGACGCATGCGTCACTGCGGCGCACGCGTCCGGGCGCAGAGGACGCAGCAAGTTGATTTTTTGCTGCGTCCAAAATCAACAAAAAAAAAACGCATGTGTCGCAAAACGCAGCGTTTTGCTGTGTTTTTGTTTGCGTTGTGCGTTGCGTCGCCGACGCTGCGGCGCACAACGCAAATTTGAACGTAGGCTAAGTTCGTCGAGTTAACCTATAGGCTAACATGTTGATCCAGATGAAGGCAAAAACCCCATGGGGCAGATGCTGATTGCCCCAAATTAAAAAGATTTTCCAGGCTTTCTGTAGAATGTGTGTGTACCTCGGATGCAGAATGCTGACTGTAATATACTCCCTGTCAGCACTCTGCATGGTGTCTGAAGTATTAGACATGTGAGCAGCTCTCCTCATTCGATCCATATACACAAATCGCTATAGACTGAGGCTCTACAGGAACTGAGGTATATATGTAGATATTGATCACTATAGACGGACACTACAGCTGCTGCAGAACTTGTGTAGATACTCACACATTACTATAGACTCTTCACAGTAGTCATGCCAGGCCTAGTGTGGGGACATGTGAAGCTTTTATCCCCACTGTGGAGTGCTGTGAGTGTGCTGCTTTCCACAAAATACTGCTCTGTTCTTTCCAATACTGGAGTGCTGACAGGTCCGAAGTGGGGTGGGTGGGTCCGACGGCTCTGGCTGTGAGGTTAGATAAAGCACAGAGCTGTCAACAAAGTGGATGCAGAGAATGAAGTGAAAGGAGGAAAGGCAGAAGCAAAAACAAAATGTATTGGGGTGTTTTATATCAATATACAGCACAGATTAGCTTAAAGGGAACCTGTCAGAAGGATTGTGCTCAGTAACCTACAGTGTCAGGTTGGCGCCGTTATACTGATTACAATGATACCTTGGTTGATGAAATCCGTCTTGTGGTTGTCATTTAACCCCTTAACGACCGCCGATACGCCTTTTAACGGCGGCCGCTAAGGGTACTTAATCCACAGCGCCGTTAATTAACGGCGCTGTGGAAAAAGTGAATAGCGCCCCCCAGAGTCGGATTTTCTCTGGGGTCTCGGTTGCCGAGGGTAGCCGAGACCCCAGAGAACATGATTCGGGGGGTTTTTACCGACCCCCGAGTTGCGATCGCCGGTAATTAACCGTTTACCGGCGGTCGCAAAAAAAAAAAAAAACGCGATTTGCCGTTTAATTTCTCTGTCCTCCGATGTGATCGCACATCGGAGGACAGAGAAATGTGGTCCCCGATGGCCCCCAATAGCCCCCCAATACTCACCTACCTCCCCCGGTGCTCCTCGTGTCTCCCCATGGGCGCCGCCATCTTTTTTCCGGGAAAAAATGGCGGGCGCAGTGCGCCCGCCGCCCGGCACCCGGAAGATCTTTGGGGTCTCGGCTGCCGGGGGTAGCCGAGACCCCAAAGAACATGATCGGGGTCGGTTTGCACCGACCCCTGCTTTGCGATCGCCGGTAATTAACAGTTTACCGGCGACCGCAAAAAAAAAAAAAAAGCGATCAGTTATTTCTCTGTCCTCTGATGTGATCGCACATCAGAGGACAGAGAAATAGGGGGATTCGGGGACCCTATCATACTCACCCGGGGTCCCTGGGTCCTCTTCTGTCTTCTCCTGCCAGCCGGCTTTTTCATCATGGCGGGCGCATGCGCAGTGCGCCCGCCATCTGCTGCCATCTGCCGGCCGGCAGGAGAAGACAAGTTGGGGCTAAAATTAGAGTTAGGGTTAGAGTTAGGGTTAGAGTTAGGGTTAGAGTTAGGGTTAGAGTTAGGGTTAGAGTTAGGGTTAGAGTTAGGGTTAGAGTTAGGGTTAGGGTTAGAGTTAGGGTTAGAGTTAGGGTTAGAGTTAGGGTTAGAGTTAGGGTTAGAGTTAGGGTTAGAGTTAGGGTTAGAGTTAGGGTTAGGGTTAGAGTTAGGGTTAGAGTTAGGGTTAGAGTTAGGGTTAGGGTTAGGGTTAGGGTTAGAGTTAGGGTTAGAGTTAGGGTTAGAGTTAGGGTTAGAGTTAGGGTTAGAGTTAGGGTTAGAGTTAGGGTTAGAGTTAGGGTTAGAGTTAGGGTTAGAGTTAGGGTTAGAGTTAGGGTTAGAGTTAGGGTTAGAGTTAGGGTTAGAGTTAGGGTTAGAGTTAGGGTTAGAGTTAGGGTTAGAGTTAGGGTTAGAGTTAGGGTTAGAGTTAGGGTTAGAGTTAGGGTTAGAGTTAGGGTTAGAGTTAGGGTTAGAGTTAGGGTTAGAGTTAGGGTTAGAGTTAGGGTTAGAGTTAGGGTTAGAGTTAGGGTTAGAGTTAGGGTTAGAGTTAGGGTTAGAGTTAGGGTTAGAGTTAGGGTTAGAGTTAGGGTTAGAGTTAGGGTTAGAGTTAGGGTTAGAGTTAGGGTTAGAGTTAGGGTTAGAGTTAGGGTTAGGGTTAGAGTTAGGGTTAGAGTTAGGGTTAGAGTTAGGGTTAGAGTTAGGGTTAGAGTTAGGGTTAGAGTTAGGGTTAGAGTTAGGGTTAGGGTTAGAGTTAGGGTTAGAGTTAGGGTTAGAGTTAGGGTTAGGGTTAGGGTTAGGGTTAGAGTTAGGGTTAGAGTTAGGGTTAGAGTTAGGGTTAGAGTTAGGGTTAGAGTTAGGGTTAGAGTTAGGGTTAGAGTTAGGGTTAGAGTTAGGGTTAGAGTTAGGGTTAGAGTTAGGGTTAGAGTTAGGGTTAGAGTTAGGGTTAGAGTTAGGGTTAGAGTTAGGGTTAGAGTTAGGGTTAGAGTTAGGGTTAGAGTTAGGGTTAGAGTTAGGGTTAGAGTTAGGGTTAGAGTTAGGGTTAGAGTTAGGGTTAGAGTTAGGGTTAGAGTTAGGGTTAGAGTTAGGGTTAGAGTTAGGGTTAGAGTTAGGGTTAGAGTTAGGGTTAGGGTTAGAGTTAGAGTTAGGGTTAGAGTTAGGGTTAGGGTTAGGGTTAGGGTTAGGGTTAGAGTTAGGGTTAGGGTTAGGCTACTTTCACACTAGCGTTTTTTGGCTTCCGTCGCAATGCGTCGTTGGAGAAAAAACGCATCCTGCAAAAGTGCTTGCAGGATGCGTTTTTTCTCCATTGGCTTGCATTAGCGACGCATTGCGACGGATTGCCACATGTCGCATCCGTCGTGCGACGGATGCGTCGTGCTTTGGCGGACCGTCGACACAAAAAACTACATGTAACTTTTTTGTGCGACATGTCCGCCATTTCCGACCGCGCATGCGTGGCCGGAACTCCGCCCCCGCCTCCCCGCACCTCACAATGGGGCAGCGGATGCGTTGAAAAAACAGCATCCGCTGCACCCGTTGTGCGGCGCTTACAACGCTAGCGTCGGTACGTCGGCCCGACACACTGCGATGGGCCGAGTACGACGCTAGTGTGAAAGTAGCCTTAGGCTTCTTTCACACTTGCGTCGGTACGGGGCGGTCGCAATGCGTCGGCCCGATGTACCGACGCACGTTGTGAAAATTGTGCACAACGTGGGCAGCGGATGCAGTTTTTCAACGCATCCGCTGCCCAGTCTATGTCCTGGGGAGGAGGGGGCAGAGTTACGGCCACGCATGCGTGGAAATGGCGGACGCGACGTACAAAAAAAAGGTGTTACATTGAACTTTTTTTGTGACGACGGGGGCTAAAGTTATGGTTAGGGTTGGGGCTAAAGTTAGGGTTAGAGTTGGGATTAGGGTTAGGGTTTGGATTAGGGTTGGGATTAGTGTTACGTTTGGGATTAGGGTTGGGATTAGGGTTAGGGTTGGGATTAGGGTTAGGGGCGTGTTGGATTTAGGGTTTTGATTAGGGTTATGGTTAGGGTTGAGATTAGGGTTAGGGGTGTGTTGGGGTTAGGGTTGGAGTAAGAATTGGGGGGTTTCCACTGTTTAGGTACATCAGGGGGTCTCCAAACACGACAGCCAATTTTGCGCTAAAAAAGTCAAATGGTACTCCCTCCCTTCTGAGCTCTGCCGTGCGTCCAAACAGTGGTTTACCCCCACATATGGGGCATCAGCGTACTCGGGATAAATTGGACAACAACTTTTGGGGTCCAATTTCTCCTGTTACCCTTGTGAAAATAAAAACTTGGGGGCTAAAAATCTTTTTTGTTGGAAAAAAAAATATTTTTTTATTTTCACTACTCTGCATTATAAACTTCTGTGAAGCACTTGGGCATTCAAAGTTCTCACCACATATCTAGATAAGTTCCTTAGGGGGTCTAGTTTCCAAAATTTGGTCACTTGTGGGGGTTTCTACTGTTTAGGTACATTAGGGGTCTGCAAACGCAACATAACGCCCGCAGACAATTCTATCAAAGTCTGCATTCCAAAATGGCGCTCCTTCCCTTCCGAGCTCTGCCGTGCACCCAAACAGTGATTAACCCCCACATATGGGGTACCAGCATACTCAGGACAAATTGGACAACAACTTTTGGGGTCCAATTTCTCTTGTTACCCTTGTGAAAATAAAAACTTGGTGGCTAAAAAATCTTTATTGTTAAAAAATATGTATTTTTTATTTTCACGACTGCATTATAAACTTCTGTGATGCACTTGGGCATTCAAAGTTCTCACTACACATCTAGATAAGTTCCATGGGGGGTCTAGTTTCCAAAATGGGGTCACTTTTGGGGGGTTTCTACTGTTTAGGCACATCAGGGGCTCTCCAAACGCGCCATGGCGTCCGATCTCAATTCCAGTCAATTTTGCATTGAAAAGTCAAATGGCGCTCCTTTGCTTCCGAGCTCAGCCATGCGCCCAAACAGTGGTTTACCCCCACATATGGGGTGTCGGCGTACTCAAGACAAATTGTACAACAGCTTCTGGGGTCCATTTTCTCCTGTTACCCTTGGTAAAATAAAAATTTGGAGGCAAAAAGATCATTTTTGTAGAAAAAATGCGATTTTTTTTTTTTTTTTTTTTTTTCACGGCTCTACGTTATAAATTTCTGTGAAGCACCTGGGGGTTTAAAGTGCTCACCACACATCTAGATAAGTTCCTTAAGGGGTCTAGTTTCCAAAATGGTGTCATATGTGGGGGGTCTCTGTTTAGGCACATCAGCGGCTCTCCAAACGTGACATGGCGTCCGATCTCAATTCCAGCCAATTCTACATTGAAAAAGTAAAACGACACTCCTTCTCTTCCAAGCTCTGCGGTGCGCCCAAACAGTGGTTTACCCCCATATATGGGGTATCGACGTACTCAGGAGAAATTGCACAACAACTTTTGTGGTCTAATTTCTCCTGTTACCCTTGTGAAAATAAAAATTTGGGGGCAAAAAGATCATTTTTGTAGAAAAAATGAGATTTTTTATTTTCACGGCTCTACGTTATAAACTTCTGTGAAGCACTTGGTTCAAAGTGCTCACCACACATCTAGATAAGTTCCTTGGGGGGTCTAGTTTCCAAAATGGTGTCACTTGTGGGGGGTTTTCACTGTTTAGGCACATTAGGGGCTCTCCAAACGCGACATGGCGTCCGATCTCAATTCCACCCAATTCTGCATTGAAACAGTCAAACGGTGCTCCTTCACTTCCAAGCTCTGCGGTGCGCCCAAACAGTGGTTTACCTCCACATATGGGGTATCGACGTACTCAGGAAAAATTGCACAACAAAATTTGTGGTTAAATTTCTGTTTTTACACTTGTGAAAATTAAAAAAAATGGTTCTGAAGTAAAATGTTGGCAAAAAAAAGTTAAATGTTCATTTTTTTTCTTCCACATTGTTTTAGTTCCTGTGAAGTACGTAAAGGGTTAATAAACTTCTTGAATGTGGTTTTGAGCAGCTTGAGGGGTGCAGTTTTTAGAATGGTGTCACACTTGGTTATTTTCTATCATATAGACCCCTCAAAATCACTTCAAAGGTGATGTGGTCCCTAAAAAAAACATGGTGTTGTAAAAATGAGAAATTGCTGGTCAACTTTTAACCCTTATAACTCCCTAACAAAAAAAAAAAATTGTTTCCAAGATTGTGCTGATGTAAAGTAGACATGTGAGAAATGTTATTTATTAACTATTTTTTGTGACATATCTCTCTGATTTAAGGGCATAAAAATACAAAGTTTGAAAATTGCAAAATTTTAAAAATTTTCGCCATATTTCCATTTTTTTCATAAATAATCGCAAGTAATATCGAAGAAATGTTACCACTAACTTGAAGTACAACATGTCACGAAAAAACAATCTCAGAATCAGCGGGATCCGATAAAGCGTTCCAGAGTTATAACCTCATAAAGTGACACTGGTCAGAATTGTAAAAATTGGCTCGGTCATTAAGTACCAAATTGGCTCTGTCACTAAGGGGTTAATCTTTATTATCAGTTTTGAGGGGGGGGTCTTCATGTGGTGCTCTGATTAGGTATGCATCTGTATGGCTTCTGACAGGTAACTGATCCCTCAATGACCTGCCCCCTAGTTTACACGTGCTATCATATGCCGCAGCATATATGATTATTATGCGATGAGAAGAAAAACGGCTGCACTCACCAACCTTCTTATGCAGGTCACTTTATTCAGTCCATTTTAACACGGCACGGGGGTGTACACATAGGGTTATGCGGCGGCTGAACGACGATCGTTTCGCACCTGTCTGGTGCTTCAACGGGTTCAGTGTGTGTGCAGGAAATGACGCTTTAAGAAGGACACACTCACCGTGCGCCTCCCTCCAGCCTCAATCCCCCACCACCAGTACACAACACTAAAAATAGTTAAAAACAATTAATTTAACCCCTTCATGACCCAGCCTATTTTGGCCTTAATGACCTTGCCATTTTTTGCAATTCTGACCAGTGTCCCTTTATGAGGTAATAACTCAGGAACGCTTCAACGGATCCTTGCGGTTCTGAGATTGTTTTTTCGTGACATATTGGGCTTCATGTTAGTGGTAAATTTAGGGCAGCACGGTGGCGCAGTGGTTAGCACAGCAGCCTTGCAGCGCTGGAGTCCTGGGTTCTAATCCCACCTTGGACAACATCTGCAAAGAGTTTGTATGTTCTCTCCGTGTTTGCGTGGGTTTCCTCCGGGCACTCCGGTTTCCTCCCACATTCCAAAGACATACTGATAGGGAATTTAGATTGTGAGCCCCATCGGGGACAGCGATGATAATGTGTACAAACTGTAAAGCGCTGCGTAATATGTTAGCGCTATATAAAAATAAAGATTATTATTATTAGGTCGATAATTTCTGAGTTTATTTGTGAAAAAAACGGAAATTTGGCGAAAAATTTGAAAATTTTGCAATTTTCACATTTTGAATTTTTATTCTGTTAAACCAGAGAGTTATGTGACACAAAATAGTTAATAAATAACATTTCCCACATGTCTACTTTACATCAGCACAATTTTGGAAACAAATTTTTTTTTTGCTAGGAAGTTATAAGGGTTAAAATTTGACCAGTGATTTCTCATTTTTACAACAAAATTTACAAAACCATTTTTTTTAGGGACCACCTCACATTTGAAGTCTGTTTGAGGGTTCTATATGGCTGAAAATACCCAAAAGTGACACCATTCTAAAAACTGCACCCCTCAAGGTGCTCAAAACCACATTCAAGAAGTTTATTAACCCTTCAGGTGTTTCACAGCAGCAGAAGCAACATGGAAGTAAAAAATGAACATTTAACTTTTTAGTCACAAAAATGATCTTTTCGCAACAATTTTTTTATTTTCCCAAGGGTAAAAGGAGAAACTGGACCACGAATGTTGTTGTCCAATTTGTCCTGAGTACGCTGATACCTCATATGTGGGGGTAAACCACTGTTTGGGCGCACGGCAGGGCTCGGAAGGGAAGGAGCGCCATTTGACTTTTTGAATGAAAAATTGGCTCCAATCTTTAGCGGACACCATGTCGCGTTTGGAGAGCCCCCGTGTGCCTAAACATTGGAGCTCCCCCACAAGTGACCCCATTTTGGAAACTAGACCCCCCAAGGAACTTATCTAGATGCACAGTGAGCACTTTAAACCCCCAGGTGCTTCACAAATTAATCCGTAAAAATGAAAAAGTACTTTTTTTTCACACAAAATTTATTTTAGCCTCAATTTTTTCATTTTCACATGGGCAACAGGATAAAATGGATCCTAAAATTTGTTGGGCAATTTCTCCTGAGTACGCTGATACCTCATATGTGGGGGTAAACCACTGTTTGGGTGCAAGGCTCGGAAGGGAAGGCGCGCCATTTGACTTTTTGAATGGAAAATTAGCTCCAATCGTTAGTGGACACCATGTCGCGTTTGGAGAGCCCCTGTGTGCCTAAACATTGGAGCTCCCCTACAAGGGACCCCATTTTGGAAACTAGACCCCCCCAAGCAACTAATCTAGATGCATAGTGAGCACTTTAAACCCCCAGGTGCTTCACAGAAGTTTATAACG
This sequence comes from Ranitomeya variabilis, assembly GCF_051348905.1. Lineage (NCBI taxonomy): Eukaryota > Metazoa > Chordata > Amphibia > Anura > Dendrobatidae > Ranitomeya > Ranitomeya variabilis. The sequence continues at coordinate 115,693,503 of NC_135239.1, read as the reverse complement.
CAGAGCCATGAAAATAAAAAAAATATTTTTCTTTCCTCAAAAATGATTTTTAGCCCGGAGTTTATTTTCCCAAGGATAATAGGAGAAATTGGACCCCAAATGTTGTCCAGTTTGTCCTGAGTACGATGATACCCCATATGTGGGGGTAAACCACTGTTTGGGCGCACGGCAGGGCTCGGAAGGGAAGGCACGCCATTTGGCTTTTTGAATGGAAAATTAGCTTCAATCATTAGCGGACACCATGTCGCGTTTGGAGAGCCCCTGTGTGCCTAAACATTGGAGCTCCCGCACAAGTGACCCCATTTTGGAAACTAGACCTCCCAAGGAACTAATCTAGATGTGTGGTGAGCACTTTGAACCCCCAAGTGCTTCACAGAAGTTTATAACGCAGAGCCATGAAAATAAAAAATTATTTTTCTTTCCTCAAAAATGATTTTTTAACCCACAATTTTTTATTTTCCCAAGGGTAACAGGAGAAATTGGACCCCAAAGTTGTTGTGCAGTTTCTCCTGAGTACGCTGATACCCCATATGTGGGGGTAAACCACTGTTTGGGCGCACATCAGGGCTCGGAAGGGAAGTAGTGACATTTGAAATGCAGACTTTGATGGAATGGTCTGCGGGCGTCACGTTGCATTTGCAGAGCCCCTGATGTGCCTAAACAGTAGAAAGCCCCCCTAAGTGACCCCATTTTGGAAACTAGACCCCCCAAAGAACTTATCTAGATGTGTGGTGAGCACGTTCAACCCCCAAGTGCTTCACAGAAGTTTACAACGCAGAGCCGTGAAAATTAAAAATAATTTTTCTGTCCTCAAAAAAGATGTTTTAGCAAGCAATTTTTTTTTCACAAGGGTAGCAGGATAAATTGGACCCCAATAGTTGTTGCCCAGTTTGTCCTGAGTACGCTGGTATCCCATATGTGGGGGTAAACCACTGTTTGGGCGCACGTCGGGGCTTGGAAGGGAGGGCGCACCATTTGACTTTTTGAACGCAAGATTGGCTGGAATTAATGGTGGCGCCATGTTGCGTTTGGAGACCCCTGATGTGCTTAAACAGTGGAAACCCCTCAATTCTAACTTCAACACTAACCCCAACACACCCCTAACCCTAATCCCAACTGTAGCCATAACCCTAATCACAACCCTAACCCCAACACACCCCTAACCACAACCCTAACCCCAACATACCCGTAACCCTAAATCCAACCCTAATCCTAACCCTAATCCCAACCCTACCCACAACTGTAACCCCAACACAACCCTAACCCTATCCTTAACCCTAACCACAAGCCTAATCTTAACCCTATTTCCAACCCTAGCCCTAATTCCAACCCTAAGGGTACCGTCTCGCATAACGATTTACCAACGATCACGACCAGCGATACGACCTGGCCGTGATCGTTGGAAAGTCGTTGTGTGGTCGCTGGGGAGCTGTCACACAGACCGCTCTCCAGCGACCAACGATGCCAAGGTCCTGGGTAACCAGGGTAAACATCGGGTTACTAAGCGCAGGGCCGTGCTTAGTAACCCGATGTTTATCGTGGTTACCAGCGTAAAAGTTAAAAAAAAAAAAAAAAAACGTACATACTCACATTTCGGTGTCCTTCAGGTCCCTTGCCGTCTGCTTCCCGCTCTGACTGAGTGCCGCCGTACAGTGAGAGCAGAGCGCAGCGGTGACGTCACTGCTGTGCTGTGCTCTCACTTTCCGGCCGGCAGACAGTCAGAGCGGGAAGCAGACGGCAAGGGACCTGAAGGACACCGAAATGTGAGTATGTACGTTTTTTTTTTTTTTTTTACTTTTACGCTGGTAACCACGGTAAACATCGGGTTACTAAGCGCGGCGCTGCGCTTAGTAACCCGATGTTTACCCTGGTTACAAGCGAACGCATCGCTGGATCGCTGTCACAACGATCCAGCGATGACAGCGGGAGATCCAGCGACGAAAGAAAGTTCCAAACGATCTGCTACGACGTACGATTCTCAGCAGGGTCCCTGATCGCTGCTGCGTGTCACACAGCGATATCGTATGGATATACCTGGAACGTCACGGATCGTACCGTCGTAGCGATCAAAGTGCCACTGTGAGACGGTACCCTAACTCTAATTCCAACCCTAACCCTAAGGGTATGTGCCCACGTTGCGGATTCGTGTGAGATTTTTCTGCACGATTTTTGAAAAATCTGCAGGTAAAAGGCACTGCGTTTTACCTGCAGATTTACAGCAGATTTACAGTGTTTTTTTTGTGTGGATTTCACCTGCGGATTCCTATTGAGGAACAGGTGTAAAACGCTGTGGAATCCGCACAAAGAATTGACATGCTGCAGAAAATACAACGCAGCGTTTCTGCACGGAATTTTCCGCACCATGGGCACAGCGGATTTGGTTTTCCATAGGTGTACATGGTACTGTAAACCTGATGGAAAACTGCAACGAATTCGCAGCGGCCAATCCGCTGCGGATCCGCAGCCAAATCCGCTGCGGATCCGCAGCCAAATCCGCACATGCCATAACTCTAACCCTAACCCTACCCGTAACCCTAACCCTACCCCTAACCCTACCCCTAGTTCTAACCCTAACCCTAGTGGAAAACGAAAAAAAAAAAAAAAAATATTTTCTTTATTTTATTATTCTCCCTACCTATGGGGGTGATAAAGGGGGGGGTATTTATTATTTTTTTTATTTTGATCGCTGTGATAGAACCTACCACAGCGATCAAAATGTACTTGTAAGGAATCTGCCGGCTGGCAGATTCGGCGGGCGCACTGAGCATGCGCCCGCCATTTTCCAAGATGGCGGCGCCCAGCGAGGAGACGTCCGGACACCGGGAGGATCGGTAAGTATGAAGGGGTGGTGGGGGGGTGGATCGGAGCACAGGGGGGGTGATCGGACCACAGGGGGGAGCGGACAGGAGGACGGGGGAGCCGGCAGGCGGACGGAGGGGACCGGACCCCATAACGGAGCACTGGGGGGGCGATCGGTGGGGTGGGGGGGGGTCACTTCAGGTTTTCCAGCCATGGCCGATGATATTGCAGCATCGGCCATGGCTGGATTGTAATATTTCACCTGTTTTTTAGGTGAAATATTACAAATCGCTCTGATTGGCAGTTTCACTTTCAACAGCCAATCAGAGCGATCGTAGCCACGGGGGGGGGTGAAGCCACCCCCTCCTGGGCTGAAGCACCACTCCCCCTGTCTCTGCAGATCGGGTAAAATGAGAGTTAACCCCTTCACCCGATCTGCAGGGACGCGATCATTCCATGACGCATACGCTGCGTCATAGGTCGCATTGGCACCGACTTTCATGACGCAGCGTATGCGTCAAAGGTCGTGAAGGGGTTAAAAACAAAACACTCACCATAGGCATGAATCATTACATTACTACTATTATCGTTACATTACTACTATCTAAGCGCTCTCTTATCATTTACTAATGGTCTCATGGGGAGGCTATGATTATGTAGGTTAACCCTTCATGTTCCCACCCAAAGAGTCCGACCTGATGTTACCAGAAAAAACTATACCTATTAATAGTCCAAGATAAAGGTCCTGGTGCGGGGGTGGTTTTACGTTTGCATTATAAATTCTTTACTATACTCTTATCTTACCATCTCACTATAACTTAACCCCACGGTCTCGTGCTCACTTGTTCTATTTGGGACCATTAACCAGGCTATCTCCACCTTCTGAAGTTGATATCATTTATAAAAATATAGACATGTCTATTTTATCATTAAGCCCTGCTGGGCCCATCGCTCCCGTCCGCATAATTATTATAATGTGCAGTTCATTCTTTTATATCATGATATAAATTATCGCGTGGCCAGCGCCATCTTGAAACAGGATTTTTTTTTTTTCTCTAGCAAGATGGTTCCTGCACAGTGGCCTCTCAGCAGTTGCTGCTACTGCGCAGTCACCATCTTGGAGTTGTTTCAATTCCTTTTTTTCTCTCTGGCAAGATGGTGTCGCCTGTGCAGTAGCAGTTATCGGATCGCTGATGGGTAGTACTGTGCTGGCGCAGTTTTCAGACACAATTATTATTTTTTTTTTTACTGAATTTATAGCCTGATATAAAAGAATGAACTGCACATTACACATGCGATCATGCTACAGCACAGGTACCGCCGCCTACCTGCTGCAGGTGATATATAATACTGGTGAATACCTAATTAGAGCACCACATTAAGAACCCCCCCCCCCCCCTCCACAGGCTGCCCCGGAGCACGAGCATATCATTAGCTGAAATTAAAGATTAAACAACCACAAGACGGATTTCATCAACCAAGGTATCATTTTAATCAGTATAACAGCGCCAACCTGACACTGTCTGTAGGTTACTGAGCACAATCCTGCTGACAGATTCCCTTTAAAAAAATAATTTGGATTTTGGGGTTGCACAACCTCTTCATGGAGAACATTCCTTCCCGACTCCACATATGGCAATCTGATCAATGGCCCATCACATAATCTAGGGCCCACAATCTGTAATATTTATCAAGAAAACAATCCAGACCCTTATTAAATTTTAACCCCTTTATGACCATACGTATTCATATATATCCAGGTTGTCTGGTACATAACGACCTTGGACGTATGGATAAATCATGGCGATTTTGCGCACACAGAGGCTGTTCGTGTGCGATCGCTGCCAGTTGTCAGCTAATGCCAGGATCACTGCTCCTGGCATTTTAGCCCCCTAAGTACTGCAATCATAGCACTTATTAGGTAAAACAACCTATTAAAGAAAAGAATGTCCAGCTTCACCGAATCCGTAAAAAAGAGTTTTCTTTATTCACATACTATTAAGCATAGAGGATACAGACTTCAGCACAAGCCATATGGGTAAGAATCTCAACGCGTTTCTGGAGACTAAGCTCCCTTAATCATGACAATCATGTCATGATTAAGGGAGCTTAGTCTCCAGAAATGCGTTGAGATTCTTACCCATATGGCTTGTGCTGAAGTCTGTATCCTCTATGCTTAATAGTATGTGAATAAAGAAAACTCTTTTACGGATTCGGTGAAGCTGGACATTCTTTTCTTTTTTGGACTCGATACGCCTGAACACAGCGGGTCCGTGCTCCCGAGGATTGGTTTATGCATCACAGGTGAGCTGGTTTATATTCCTTCTTTCAAAACAACCTATTCACAAAATAAATTGTGTCCCAAAATGATAACAAATAACAACTTTTTTTGGTGTAATACACAAAATGTAAAAGATGTTGATCACGTATAGGCACAGTGAGCAAACAGAAGGTGACAATACAGCAGGAAGAGATGACTAAATAGACAATTGATTAAAAAGGTGCATCTAATATATAGATAAGGTAAGGAAATACATGTCCATAATTTTTACTAAGCCAGATGCACCAAATATCCACAGAGTCAAAGGCTAGGTATACACATACATATGTAGATAGAAGTGTTCAGCAGATATATAAATATAGGTATAGCTTAGTACCTGTTGACCTCTCCTCCTGCTGGACTGGTGCCCGATCCTGACAGGTGTTTCGGCACGTAGCCTTCGTCAGGGGGTGTGCTAATGCTGACACTCGGTACTCAATGCCAGGAGCACTGCTCACACAGCAGAGGACAAGGAGAAGCAAAAATGTTTGCAAGAACACAAGGTTCACTTCTCCGGTTCTATTAGGGTATGTGCAGCATCCAGAAGTTACAGCATAGTGGATGAGATTTCAAGAACTCCCGTGTCAACCATGCATCCAGAGACTCCCACGGAGACGGACATGCGGCACGTCTTCCCAGACAGCAGCATATCAATTTGTCTTATGGAGGTGCAAGCCTCCACAAGAGAAATTTCACCCATGGCGTGTATTGGATGCTGTGAATCTTCACGGTTCAGTGAACACAAGCGGATTCACCTGCATTCAATAGCCGACCGTGCTTTGGACGCAGCTGACGTGTGCAGAGCCCAAAGTGCTGCCAATTCCTGAGCGTTTGCACATACTCTAAGTTGTCTCACTGATAACTCCCCTTCATGTATAATAATCTCTGGGGCAGAGTCAGATGACTCCAGGCAGCGTCCTCCTCACAGCCTGGAAGAGGTCATTTATATAGTGATACAAGATGATTTACAACAAGCCATCTGATATGAAGCATACCAGTAGGACTGTTTTTCAGCAGTCTGTTTAGATAGGTCAAATGTGGTGAGATTACCTTTTAAATAAATCTTCCTATTTGACAAAGCACTTAATTGTTTTGTTTTTTTTCCAGGGGGCTCATTCAGTTGGCCTCATGTGGTGGATGTTGGCCCGTGAAGTTCTTCGTATGAGAGGCACAATATCCCGCGAGCACGCATGGGAGGTCATGCCTGATCTTTATTTCTACCGTGATCCAGAAGAGGTCGGTATATAATGTGCAAGTTAAATATTAGTAGTTTTATTGAGTGAAAGCATTTACAACTAACACTATTGCTCTGTACACTTACAATAAGTGTTTATTTTGTGGCTTTTGACTGATGTCTTGTTCCTGTTTCTAATAGTATGGATATATATTTTTTGTACTATATAATGTAAACGCTACGCAGTAGTAGTCAATTTCCAAATTCAGAGCAGTAACAATTTGCAGATACTTACAGTAGTTACGCCATATGTTTGGTTCTATGGGTACTTCCGGTGTATAAGCTGGACTTGCACTAGAATGTTAAAGGGAGTCTGTCACCCCCCAAAATAGCATTTAAAATACCTAATTTATATTGGGAGTCTAGCCCCTATTTAAATCCTTTAAATTAGTCAAAATCGCTCTCCATAAGTTATAGCGCCCCTTCTCTTCGGAGCCCTGCTGTGTGCCCAGTTTCTGACCTCATGGGTTATCTGTGTGCTCAACCTTCAAAAGGAACAAATTTCTTTGGAATTTTGAAGTTTTCTCTTGCTAAGGGCCCACCAATTGCCAACGCCAGGGCCACACCTTTCAGCTACATGGCAAATGTGACATTATCCTCAATCACAAATGTATATAACCATGAATTAAATAAGATGCTGCCTTTTTACACATAGTAATTCAAGTATATTGTGCCAAGAACTGTTCATAGAAGAGGGTGGAGACTCGCACTTGCACAGGGGCCCACAGGAGGATTCTCCTGTAGGCAAGTCCAAGCTTCCCCTAGATGAATTTATGGAGGGGTTTAGTTTGTAAAATGTGGTCACTTATGAGGTCTTCTTCCAAAATGACAAGCCCCCACTCTGCAAAAATCCATTCCAGGAAAATCTGAACTCCAGCATGGCGCTCCTTCCCTTCTGAGCTATGGAATGTTTTCTCTTATTGGTCCTTTTTAAAATGTTAATACTTGAAGCCAAATTAACATTTTAATGGAAAAAAAATGTATATTCATTTTCAACAACCCAATGAAAATAGTTCTTAGTCAACTAAGGCATAATGAGATTTGGTCAGCACAGAATGAGTGTGCAAGTTACCACCACAGCTAGTGGGTACTTGGCAGGACCTAAACCTCCCACCTGCTTGTGTTCCATCAATCTCCCTTCTGCCCTCCTCTGATGGGTCTGGCTTTAAAGAGCCAGCCAAAAGGATGAAATGTTCGAAGAGAAGCAGGTGGAAAGTTGTATTTAAGGCTGTGTGTGTGGGGGGGGGGAAGCAACGTGTGCGGAGTTTTGTCTCAAAACATGAACGATTTCCTGATGCTAGCAAAGTGAATGAGAATCCTGAAGTTGCTTATTTTTGACTTGCAGATTTAGATCTGCAGCATGTCGATACTTTAAGTGTTTTTGCTGCCGATCACACTCATACTAATGAGTGGGGACAAATCTGCACCAAAAGTGCATGTATTTTGCGCTTCGAATTTCCTGACGAGAGAAACGAAATGGTGCTGATCTCTCACAAAATAATGGAACTCTGTCAGCACAGAATAACTCTTCAAACGGAGTCCCTGTGCACATACGCTAAATGTTTAACTGCGCCACCATGTACCGAATGCCTGTAGTGAGTTTGAATGGTCATTCTGTGCTGACAATCCCTTTAAAAATGCTCCCTACATCCCTAGATTTCCTTGAATGGTGTTTCCAAAATAGTTACTTGTGGGGGTTTCTGCTGTTTTGGCATGTTGGAGGCTCTTCAAAAGTGGCATGACATCTGCAATCTATTTCAGCCAAAAGTCAAACGTCTCTCCTTCCTTTCCGTGTGCCCAAACAGTAGTATGTGACCATGTATGGTTTATCATTGTGCTCTGGACCGCCCAATTTGTTGTGCAATTTCTCCTATTTTTACTGCTACTATTGTGAAAATAAGAGAATTTGGCGCTAAAGCAGGGCCGGGGAACCATTTTTCTGCCATGGGCCAATTTGAAATTTCTACCATCATTCGGTCGCTACACAAAATTATCAACTTGCAAATTACCCTTTCATGAAACAATGAACTCGCCCCTTACGTGATTGCTGGAGGTGCTTCTCTTTGGTGCGGCTTTGAAGTTAGGTGATATTGAGTATGTTGCTTCTCACAGCTGCTTTTCCATATTTGCCAGTCTAGAGCGTAACTTTGTGATACATTTTGTAAAGCATATTCATCACACAGGAGATGCTGGGACTGCCGTATATACATCACTGGGAGGAGCTGGGGTGCGTCATACTAACCCCTGCCCACCAAGTATGCTGGCCAGTGAAGGAATCCTTCAGTGCTTACGAGTGCGGCTGCCAGCCCGAGCACTTGCTCCTGGGATTCTGCTGGGGGATGCAGAAAAGGTCATATTGGGCTTTTTTTTCCCTACCCCTGGGTTAAAGTAATATTTTTGTGGAAAATACTACATATTTTTATTTTTTGTTTCCACTTTGTTTTAAAGGGTACTCCAGTGAGATAAAAACATTGTAATGGCCATACTTTCATAAGGTATTAAAATAACATGAAGAGTGCAGTTTCCCATCCTCACTAGCTGTAATTGTGTTGTGCTGCGGCTGCTCCCCCTCCCTTATGAGACGTAACATCATACATTAGGGGTGTAGCCAGCCCCCTGATACCATCTGATATTGGGAGTGTTGCCTGCTCCAGGCTGCTATAGCTGCCTGCCCAGTGATTACACAGTATCAGACCGCATACAAGCAGATAGAAACTAGACAGGTAGGAAATGTTAGTTATTAGCGATTTTGTGTGCTGGACCTAAGTAATAAGGGCATCAAATTTCAGTTTAGTAAATGCAAATTTAGCCATCTTTGTTTACCACTACTTACGTTAACGAAAAACTCACTCTTGCTGGGTCAAAGAAGCATTACAAAGTTACTATCGCACACAGCCCCATTTTTCAGTTCTAACGTGTCACTATCGGGAAGGTGAAAACCAGCTTCGACGGTATGGCGTTAAGATATATTGACGTGAGTTCCTGCAATTGATCAACTTTCAACATCTAAATGAAGATTGTTCTAAGTTTTGAACTGGATATTTGATAGACAAAGCATATTCAGAAACTCTTTTGCCTGTTTTGTTAGACCATGGTAGTTGTAGCAGACATCTGGGGGTTTTGGCACAAGGTCTGTAACCCAGTGTGATTCATTTGTAAATTGAATTTTGTCTGGTCTTCAAGAGTTTGCTGATGCTTAGTTTTGCAAATATATTTTTTTAATTTTAGATTGAGAAAGAGGAGCAAGCTGCTGCTGAGAAGGCTACCACAAAGGAGGAATACCAGGGTGAATGGACTGCACCTGTCGCAGAATTCAATACAACTGAAGTTGCAGACTGGTCAGAGGGAGTTCAGGTTCCTTCAGTGCCCATTCAACAGTTTGCTGGTATGTAGCTGTTTTGTTTTTAAAAATTGCCCTAAAATGTTTCATGATGTTAAATCTACTTCTAATATTCTAACCTAGATCGTCCTGAACTCCCAGCAGTGCCCAAAGTTCCAGGTAGGAAATTTAAATATAAAAATCAATTTTAGAATAAAATGTTGACATAATAGATCCGAACTTGGGTCCTCTTTACAATGCACGTGAAACGCTGTTTGCTCGACTTTGTTGTTTTGTAATTTATAGCTATGCTCCATTAAAAAAACCTTTTTTTTTTTTTTTTTTTTTGGTCCAGCTAAAAATAAAAACAATTAATTGCATGTATTTTTGCCAACAAGTCCATAGGAAATGAGTATGTTAAAGGGAATGTCACCTAATTTTGGGGCTATAAACTGCGGCCACCGCCATTAGGGGCTTCTCTACAGCATTCTGTAATGCTGTCGATAAGCCCCCGATGTAACCTGAAAGATAAGTAAAACAAGTTAGATTATACTCATCTGGGAGAGGGGGGTCCGATGGGCGTCGCAGGTCCGGCGTCTCCCATCTTTTTATGATGACGTCCTCTTCTTTGCTTCCTGTCGCGGCTCCTGCGCAGACTTATTTATCTGCCCTGTTGAGGGCAGCGTAAAGTACTGCAATGCGCTGGCGCCGGGCCTCTCGGACCTTTCCCGGCACCTTCGCACTGCTGTACTTTACTCTGCTCTCAACAGGGCAGATAAAGTACGCCTGCGCAGGAGCCGCGGCAGGAAGCAAAGAAGACATCGTATGAAGATGGGAGGCGCCAGACCTGCGACGCCCATTGGACTCGGACCACCACTGGGTGAGTATAATCTAACTTGTCGCCCCCAAAATCGACAGTAAGCTAAGCCCACTGGCATCAGGGGCTTATCTACAGCATTCTGGAATGCTGTAGATAAGCCCCCCGATGTTTCCTAAAAGATGAGAAAAAGAGATTAGATTATACTCACGCGAGCGGTCCGATCCGATGGGCGTCGTGGTCCGGTCTGGGGCCTCCTATCTTCATCAGATGACGTCCTGTTCTGGTCTTCACGCTGCGGCATCAGCGCAGGCGTACTTTGTCTGCCCTGTTGAGGGCAGAGCAAAGTACTGCAGTGCGCAGGCGCCGGGAAAGGTCAGAGGCCCTGCGCACTGCAGTACTTTGCTCTGCCCTCAACAGGACCCTGTACTGGACCACGACGCCCATCGGACCGGACCAGCAGCGGGAACGCCCCTGGGTGAGTATAATATAACCTCTTTTTCTCATCTTTTAGGATACATTGGGGCGTATGTACAGCATTCCAGAATGTTGTAGATAAACCCCTGATGCTGGTGGGCTTACCTCACCCTCGATTTTGGGGGTGACAGGTTCCCTTGAACTAGCCATCATTTGAAAAGTAGCTGTTTGCTTACTGGAGGGGGGAAACATATACTGCTGGACAAAAGTATTCACCCATTTGAAACTGGTCCAGTAAGCAAAAACAGATGCTTTAAAATGGGGGGGCTATTTAATGGATTAATTTAAATGGATTATTACTGGACATGTGAGCGTAGCCTAAGGCTATGTTCACATGTCCAGTAGTGATCAGTTAGAATGGATCCAGCAGCAATCCTTTTGGCAAAAATGTTGTGCAGACACAACTTTTTAGTCAGTTTTAACTAACTGATTTCGGCTGGTCCTGTCTTTTGAACATTAAAGTTTATAGAAAACGGATCTATTAACTATCCATTTGTTTAAATTGTAACTGATCCGTTTTTTGTTTTTTTTTGCTTACTGGATCTAGTATCTGGTCCATAAGCAAAAAAACAGAAACGGATGGCTAATTAACGGAGCCAGCAGAGAGAAAAAACAGACTAAAGTTTGCACAACGGTTTGCCAACGGATTGCTGCGGGAATCGGTCTTAATGATCACTATAGGACGTAACATAGCCTTAGTTTAAGTACATTCTGCAATCAGTGGTTTTAACTGTATTTACATATAGAAAAAAAGTGAAAAAGCAGCACAAAAAATATCCATCGGGTGTAAAAGCTTCCCAGGCATATACCAATTCTAGTAAATATATCTAAAAAATGGAAGCAGCACACCATAGTAGAATCAATCCACGTGCAGTTTAATTGGCCATATGGGCAATTAAACTGCACGTGGATTGACTCTACTGTGGTGTGCTGCTTCCATTTTTTTGGATGTATTTACATATAAAGATAATGGGGCATGTAAACAAGCAACAGGACAAGCTGCAGTTATATATGCGCAAAATCAGCTGACTGTATAGGACATCTGCAGTGACTACCACAGGGGTCCTCTGCAGACCCCCGGCTTATCATGCCAACCCATCGGCGCCCTAAGATCATGTGACAGGGACGCTGATGGGCAGGGTGTGACGGAGATTGACAGCAGTATTTAACATGTTAACAAACGCATGTGGATCGCTATCAAATCAGCTGTCATGGGCAAAGATGCGGCATTGTATGTCATAGGTCATAAAGGAGTTGACATTAGTGATGTGCGAGTATACTTGTTGCTTGTTGTTTTCCCGAGCACGCTCAGGTGGTCTCCGAGTATTTGTGACTGCTCAGTTTCTGTCGCAGCTGCCTGATTTACGGCTGCTAGCCAGCCTGAGTATATGTGGGGGTTGCCTGGTTGCTAGGGAATCTCCACATGTGATCAAGCTGTCTAGCAGCTGTAAATCATGCAGCTGTGTCAACAAAAACTAAATCTCCGAGCAGTCACAAATACTCGGAGACCACCACAGCGTGCTCGGGCAAACCCGAGCAGTGAGTATATTCGCTCATCACAAGTTGACATGTCAACAGCCACAGGTGGATTGCGATTCCACCGACAGCTGATCAAATCTGCTGTCATGTGAGAGATGTGGGCTCTGGCCGGGATTCGACTTATGACTTACCAATACGTCATAGGTCGTGAAGGGATTAAATGGAAATGATATATTTTTCCCCATCTCAATATCTGCTAAAGTGAGAATAATAACCAAACATTTCAGTGTACAAAATACATTACTGACTTTTAAAGAAAAACAATCCGTGACTAATATAGTCACTCTAATTTTCGCTAACAACCTTCCTTCCATGGATCCTGTCAGTTTCTTATCTGTTGATTTTGGCTGCACCAACCACAGCCTCAGACACTGTTCAGGTGTACTGTTTTTCCATTAACATTAATCTCCCGTTTTTAAGAAGTGCCCACAAGGTCTCAATAGGGTTTAGTTCAGGTGAGGGAGGAAATATGTCATTGTTTCATCTTTAAGGCCTTAACTGACAGCAGAGCAGTGGAGACTGACGCATGCGATGGAGCATTGTTCTGCATAAAAATCTTACTTTTCATGAAAGATGCAGCCTTTTCCCCCCTGTTCCACAGCTTGAACACGTCTTCTAAAAACTGGCAGTCGGTTTGGGAGGTTTTTTTTTTTTGAGTCAATCAACCAACTAGCTCATTAATACCAGCACATAGCAGTACCGCACCTCCACCTTGCATCTGAGTTGAAGGTGACATCTTTACCTGTTACTCCACTAGTCTTTAACAGACACTCATCAGTCCTGAAAACCTTTGACAAATCTTCAGATATTTCTTGGCCCAGTCTTGATGTTTCAACTTCTGTGTAATGCTCGGTGGTGGTCAGGTTTCAGCCTTCCTTACCTTGGCCATGTCTTCATCACTAAACGTCTCATACTTATGGGCTCTCCAGAGGTTGCAGTTCTGGGATATGACAGCTTTGGAGGATAATGGGTTCCTGGTCACTGCACGTTTAGGCTATGTGCACACGTCAGGATTTCTTGCAGAAATTTCCTGAACAAAACCGGACATTTTCTGCAAGAAATCCGCATGTGTTTTTCTTTTTGTTTGCGCGTTTTTCTTGCTTTTTTTGTTGCAGATTTTTCCGGAGGTTCCAAATGCAATAATATAGTGGGAAATCCGCAAAATTAATGAACATGCTGCATTTTTTACCGCAATGCGTTTTTTCGCGGTAAAAACCCAACATAGGTACAAAAATTGCGAAATGCATTCTAAATGATGAGATGCATATGTATGCCTTTTTTATGCGTTTTTATAGCGAAAAAAAGCAGCATGTGCACACAGCCTAAATCTTTTGCAGTTGATGTGTGGGGTTTTTTTTGTTGTTTTTATTTTTTAGCACTTTTTTTTTTGCAACCCTTAAGACTATTTGCAGTGAAGCAAATTAGTTATTGGTTATGTATGGATATGGCTAACTCTTAGTAAGCACCTATACACACCTCTTTTCTGTTGAGGAAGTGACGGTCAGTCTTTTGATATTTGTATACACAGTGTAATCCTAGTCATTATATATTTCTTTCATTTCTTTATTGAAAGCACTTATGAAAAATGCTGCTTAACTAAGCAGTCAGTTTACCACTTCATCCAGTAGATCAGGTACTTTATTTGTCCAGAGACAGATATTTGTGTTTAAGAGCCACATGAGTCAATGTATATATGGGCTAAGCTCTGGTCCCACAATGTGTGTGAAGAGGACGACATGCACATTGTGTGTGCACTTCTTGTTGGGTATATGTTCATGACTCTTGCTAGTGACCAGTCTTGTTGTCTAGCATAGTTTCTGACAGACTCATACCAGGTTTAATTGTACATGTTAATGAATTATTGCAATGTGTATGTCTCCTAAATAAGCGTTTTAGGAACCTTGATGACAAAATCCTTGAGAAATAACAGCTCTAAAGTTCATTTAAGACATTGTTTTGATTTATAAATAAAATGTTCAAAATAAATAAAAATGTGCAGCAAGTATATAAAATACTAAAGTCTTCAATTCTTATTTGTAGCGGAAGACTGGAGTTCACAGCCAGCTAGCACGGATGATTGGTCTGCTGCTCCGACTGCTCAAGCATCGGAGTGGGTTGGAACAACCACTGAATGGTCCTAAAGAATTATCTGGTGTCACTTATTTTAGTGCCTGCTATGATCCCAGAATAAACATGTTTTCAAATTAAAAGCAAGTGGTGTTGCATCTTCATTTAAAATGCTGGAGAAATGTCTTAGCTGTGAATGTTAAACATATGTCCACACTTTCCTTTTGTTTATAACATAATAGTTATAAAGGGTAGTTAATTAAACTCAATAGTAAAAGTAACTTTAATCCCTTAAAGACCGCCGATACATATGCCTTTTTAATAGCTGCAGTTAAGGGTACTTACTCCTCGGTGCCGCTTTGTGACTGCGCTGAGAAAATAGGGTATAGCGCCCTCCCAGTGTTCGAAAATCTGTGTGGTCTCTGCTACTGGGGGCAGCTGAGACCCTGGAGAACGTGATCAGGGCTGGTTTTTACGGTCCCCTGTCACGTGTTTGCTGCTATTCACCGAATAATAGCAGTCACAAAAAAGTCCCATTTACAATTCATTTCTCTCTCCTCTATGATCTAGCACAGTGATGGTGGACCTTTTAGTGACCAAGTGCCCAAACTGCAATCTAAAACCCACTTATTTATTGCAAAGTGCCAACACTGCAATTGAACCGGAATACTGAGGTTTTAGATTACAAAAACAACTCCTACATTAGCACCCTATAGCATCTATACTATAGAATAACAATGATGACCCCATCAGTGTGATTCTCCAAAGGTAATCCCCACAGTACAATGTCCACAAAATGTCCTCCATACAGTACCATAGTTCCACATAGTCCTCCATACAGCGTAATGGGCCTCATAGTGCTCCATATAGTGTAATGGGCTCCACATAGTGCTCTATACAGTATAACGTGGCCCAGCATTGCCTTCCATACATTATTACGGCCCCACATAGTGCTTGATACAGTATTATGACCCCACGTGATGCTGCATACTGTGTAATGGCCCCACGTGATGCTGCATACTGTGTAATGGCCCCACGTGACGCGGCATACTGTATAATGGCCCCACGTGATGTGGCATACTGTATAATGGCCCCACGTGATGCCATCACGTGCCATCTCGGCAATAGTGCTGCCGCCACTCTCCTAAGCCCGTGCGTCATCCTCAGCACGTGCGCAGACTGATGTAACGTGCGGCCTGATGGGAGAGTTAAGTGCAGAGGAGTGGCCGCAGCGCCGGCGCTAGTGATGAGTGACAAGGGAGATTACGAGCGGGCTGGGGACTGGTGGCGGCACTAGTTTTGAGGAGATGGCGTGTGCCCATCGGGGGGGCTCTGCGTGCCCCCTCTGGCACGCGTGCCATAGGTTCGGCACCACTGGTCTATAAGGATGTACTCTGTACAGCAATGCCATTTTAGCTGTGCCACTACAAAGATGATTAGATTGGCGTTAATGCACTGAGGTTCATTATATTTGGGCAAACAGCACTGTCTATAAGGACATCCTCTGTACAGCAACTCCGTTTCAGCTGCCTCACTACAGAGTTGACTAGATCGAAGTTACTGCACTGATGTTTCTGTGCGGATTGGAGAAGATTTTTTGGTGTGCACTCAGCCTAATTTAAGGTGAGGTGCTGGTGCAATGGACCAATGGTCCCGATAACAGAATTATAAAAATTCACCGCACTCTCAAGTAAATAAATTATGTAAAGGATAACATTCGTTTAATAGGAGCGTAACAGAATATTGCAGTATATGCGATAAACAACGTTTCGGCTCAACCAGAGCCTTTGTCACGTGTTCGCTGTAGAAAAAAAGGAAAATACGCAAAAAAACAAACAGAGTAAATAACATAAAATTGTACAACAAAATAATAATAATAAGTCATCCTGGGGGTGAGGGAAAGAAAAAGAGGATATGTCCACTGATAAATAAACGAAGACGTCTGTGGAAGTGATGATCAGGGATAAAGCATCGGTGTGAATATATGACAAAACTTTTTTTCTCTGTGCATCCTGTGGATAGGAATAGTGGCATAATGAACGCCAATAATGTAATATATACAACGCAATAGAAAGGAAAAAATTGCAGGTGCCACATATCAATCATTATACCCAGATACATTTGATAGTAGGTGCCAACAGGGCCGATGTGCAGGTAATTACCTTATCAGATTATAGATCAGTGCTCAGAGAGGGAAGAGTCCCAGCGGTGCAATGTTCTGTAGAGAATAGTGAGAGTTAGCTGAAGTAATATAATGGAGGAGATGCCCACAGAAGCTTGACACATACCTTCAGCAATGTGTTGAATATGTCTATGCCTATAGAGGCTCTCATTAGATGGTGTGAACCTGTTTCAAGGGAGTAATAAGTATATGGTACTGCTATAATTTATATGAATGCAGGGGGAGATGTTAAAGGCTGCTGGGTTATTACCTGTGTTTATTCCAATTAAAAAGCGGCGCTATAGAGGCTCCTTTTAGTGGATGCAGACCTGTTCAAAGCAAACAATGTGCATAAGGTATTCCTATATCTACTCTGTATGTAGGGAGAAAGGTATAGGGCTGCTGGGTAGTTACCTGTATATTCAGAGCGGCGCTCCCGCGCTGTGCTCAGGTGCAGCGTGTGCCTGGTCTGTATTGGGGACGGCGTGCATGTCCTTAATGTCCGCCGCACCGGAAGTGGATGGTGCGAACCGGAAGTGACATGCCGCCGCTCTGTGGGACCTCATTGCGCAAGCGCTACTATAGTTTATAGCAACCTAGTAACTATGTGTCTGCCTGCAGCTCAGAATAGGGCATACCGAGGCCTGTAGAAAATAGCGCTAATAAAAGGCTAAGTCTGGTCTGTGGGCTAAATGTAGCTATGCATAGATGTGGCAATCTATGACTAAATATGGGGCACCATAAGATATAAAATAATAAAAGGCCAGTTGGAGAATATTGTACGGTCTGGGAACTATATAATGGATGCAATAGATAATAGTGTATGATACCTAGCCTGAATGTCTGAATAAACCGATAACATGAAGGCTACATAAACCCATGACCTAAAACAAACAGTTAAAAACTATTATCTATTATTTATTAATATTTATTAAATATTAAGGGCTATGGGGCTCAGGGCAACTCACCCAATCTAGTAGAAAGTAAGTAGTCAGATGCTAACGAGTCTGAAAGAAAAATATGATTGTAAGATGAATTCAATTACATAGGAATAATGTTTATACCATATGGGTATATATGGGTATAATGATTGATATGTGGCACCTGCAATTTTTTCCTTTCTATTGCGTTGTATATATTACATTATTGGCGTTCATTATGCCACTATTCCTATCCACAGGATGCACAGAGAAAAAAAGTTTTGTCATATATTCACACCGATGCTTTATCCCTGATCATCACTTCCACAGACGTCTTCGTTTATTTATCAGTGGACATATCCTCTTTTTCTTTCCCTCACCCCCAGGATGACTTATTATTATTTTGTTGTACGATTTTATGTTATTTACTCTGTTTGTTTTTTTGCGTATTTTCCTTTTTTTCTACAGCGAACACGTGACAAAGGCTCTGGTTGAGCCGAAACGTTGTTTATCGCATATACTGCAATATTCTGTTACGCTCCTATTAAACGAATGTTATCCTTTACATAATTTATTTACTTGAGAGTGCGGTGAATTTTTATAATTCTGTGCGGATTGGTACTGTCGAAAATTCTAGTGGTTACACTAAGGTTTCCATGCACGTAAGACTAATGTCGGCAGGTTCAGCTACAATCAGATGTGTATGGGGCATCTCAACTTTCCTTCCATACTTTGTGAGTTAAAGGAAGGATCCAGCCTGTTAGAATTTTAATGGTTGATCCTCTTGTTTTCTCTGAAGATAAGCCACCGCCACTGTAGCCTGATGTCTGCTCTCTAAGGCTACTTTCACACTAGCGTCGTGCACTGCCTGTCGCTATGCGTCGTTTTGTAGAAAAAATGCATCCTGCAAAAGTGCTTGCAGGATGCGTTTTTTCTCCATTGACTTGCATGTGCGACGCATATCCACACGTCGCAACCGTGTTGCGTCGGACCGTCGCCGCCAAAAAGCGTTGCTTGTAACGTTTTTTGGTGCGTCGTTCCCGTCTTTTCAGACCGTGCATGCGCGGCCGGAACTCCGCCCCCGCCTCCCCACACCTCACAATGGGGCAGCGGATGTGTTGAAAAACAGCATCCGATGCCCTCGTTGTGCGGCGCATTCACTGCTAGCGTCGGTACGTCACAATGACGCAATTCGTCGTGCGTCGTCCGACGCTAGTGTGAAAGTAGCCTAATAGACACTGCAGCGCTAAAACATGCAAACATGAAAATTGAACTGCGTTACTGCACTAGAAATATGAAACAATGAGAGCGTTTAGCGCGTAAATTGGCCAATTCATGTGTACCTGGTAGCCACATTAGGGCATCTCTCCTATACCAGGTCCTAAACTTTCCTTGCTGAGAATAAACGTCTTCATCTGAATGGGTACCTGTGAAACCTCTTCTTAGACTAAATTTTTCTCTTTGGAGGGGTAATGGACCTGCTGCGATTAAAACACCTGTGGCTATAAGGCAGAGCGCTCATTCAGAAGGCTAATGAATACAGATTTAAAAAAACTGACCTTAACATCCAAACATAGACTAAGTGTGAACAGGTGCTGAACCTAGAGTCACCAACTCGTATACAGTCAAATAAATAAGGCAGCACACTGCAGCACTAAGACATGCAAAAATGAAAATTGAACTGCATTACTGCACTAGAAATATGAAAATGAGAGCGTTTAGCGCATAAATTGGCCAATTCATGTGTACCTGGTAGCCACATTAGGGCATCTCTTAGCCACAGGTGTTTTCATCGCAGCAAGTCCATTACCCCTCCACAGAGAGAAATTTAGTGGCTACCAGGTACACATGAATTGGCCAATTTATGTGTTAAACGCTCTCATTTTCATATTTCTAGTGCAGTAATGCAGTTCAGTTTTCATGTTTTAGCGCTGCAGTGTGCTGCCTTATTTATTTGACTGTATATGAGTTGGTGACTCTAGGTTCAGCACCTGTTCACACTTAGTCTATGTTTGGATGTGACGGTCAGTTTTTTGAAATCTGAATTCATTAGCCTTCTGAATGAGCACTCCGCCTCTTAGCCACAGGTGTTTTAATTGCAGCAGATCCATTACACCTCCACAGAGAGAAATTTAGTCTAAGGCCGGTTTCACACGTCAGTGGCTCCGGTACGTGTAGTGACAGTTTTCTCACGCACCGGAGACACTGACACACGTAGACCCATTCAAATGAATGGGTCTATGCACATGTCTCCGTGTTTTCACGGACCGTGTGTCCGTGTGCAAAACACAGACATGTCCGTTTTTCTCCGGCAGCACGGTCCGCAAAGCGTCCCGCACACGGAGAACAGTGTGCACTCTACTCCGTGTGCACGTACCGCCCACAGGAGAAACAGCGCTACAGTAAGCGCTGTCCCCCCTGCTTGTGGTGCTGAAGGCGGCATTCAATCCCTTCTGTCCTGCTCGGCTAAAAGCAGCGCTTGCAGAACAGAAGACATGAAAAATGACGTTTTGCTTTTTTTTTTCTTTAAAAATAAAGTTTGGAGCCGCATATTCATCACTGTAATGAGCGGTACCACGTGACCGCTCACACAGGACAAGCAGCCGGCGCTGAAAGGAGGCATCGCGGGAGCTGGGTGAGTATTTCTCTGCAAGCGGGCGGGCGCACAGGGGGTGGGGAGGGGTGGTCGGCAGGAGGTGACCGCCAAACTTTATTTTTAAAGAAAAAAAAAGCAAAACGTCATTTTTCATCTCTTCTGTTCTGCAAGCACTGCTTTCAGCTGAGCAGGACAGAAGAGATGAATACCGCCTTCAGCACCACAAGCAGGGGGGACAGCGCTTACTGTAGCGCTCTCTCACCTGCATGGTCCGTGTGGTCCTCGGGCAGCACACGGCTGCCGCACGTGTGCCACACTGATGTGCCACGTGAGCACACGGACACAAACTCCGGTAGCGATTTCTCCGGTACCGGAATTATCTGGACGTGTGACACTTGCCTAAGAAGAGGTTTCACAGGTACCCATTCAGATGACGTTTATTCTCAGCGAGGAAAGGAAAGTTTAGGACCTGGTATACGAGAGATTCCCTAATGTGGCTACCAGGTACACGAGTTGGCCAATTTATGCGCTAAACGCTCTCATTTTTTCATATTTCTAGTGCAGTAATGCAGTTCAATTTTCATGTTTGCATGCTTTAGCGCTGCAGTGTGCTGCCTTATTTATTTGACTGTATATAAGTTGGTGACTCTAGGTTCAGCACCTGTTCACACTTAGTATATGTTTGGATGTGATGGTCAGTTTTTTTTAATCTGCTCTCTAATAGACGGCACGAGAGCGTTTGTAAAGTGCTCCTGTGTATGAGATTGGAGAGATAGCTGTCAGCCAAACGACTGGAGAGCTGAGTTATCTAATATGCTTTAAGGTACCGTCACACTAAGCGACGCTGCAGCGATAGCGACAACGATGCCGATCGCTGCAGCGTCGCTGTTTGGTCGCTGGAGAGCTGTCACACAGACCGCTCTCCAGCGACCAACGATGCCGAGGTCCCCGGGTAACCAGGGTAAACATCGGGTTGCTAAGCGCAGGGCCGCGCTTAGTAACCCGATGTTTACCCTGGTTACCAGCGTAAAATGTAAAAAAAACAAACACTACATACTTACATGCGTCCCCCGGCGTCCGCTTCCTGCAATGACTGAGCGCCGGCAGTAGCAGGGCACAGCGGTGACGTCACCGCTGTGCTGTGCTTTCACTTTCACTTTGCGGCGCTCAGTCAGTGTGGGAAGCGGACGCCGGGGGACGCATGTAAGTATGTACTGTTTGTTTTTTTTACATTTTACGCTGGTAACCAGGGTAAACATCGGGTTACTAAGCGCGGCCCTGCGCTTAGTAACCCGATGTTTACCCTGGTTACCAGTGTAAAATATCGCTGGTATCGTTGCTTTTGCTGTCAAACACAACGATACACGGCGATCGGACAACCAAATAAAGTTCTGAACTTTATTCAGCGACCAGCGACATCACAGCAGGATCCTGATCGCTGCTGCGTGTCAAACTAAACGATATCGCTAGCCAGGACGCTGCAACGTCACGGATCGCTAGCGATATCGTTTAGTGTGACGGTACCTTTAGGGTCTTAGGCCATGGTCACACTATCAGTATTTATAAGCCAAAATCAGGAGTGAAACAATCAGAGGAAAAGTATACAAGAAACACGCCACCATTTCTGTATTTATCACCCACTCCTGGCTTTGGCTTATAAATACTGACCAAATATTGATCGTGTTAAGCTGGTTTCACATTTGCGGAGGGCTGCGTAGATCCTCCCTTAAGCCCCGCCCACTGCTGCGCCTCTTCCTTCAGCTCTGCCTACGTCGTCATGCGTCCCCTATCTTAAACATTGGGTACGCAGATCATGCGGATTCCTCCGCATACGTTGTTTTCACGCTGCGCCGACCTGCTTCAAACGCAACATGTTGCATTTTGTTGAGGTCGGCGCAGCGTAAAAACGATGCATGCAGAGGCATCCGCATGACCTGCGTACCCAGTGTTAAAGATGAAGTACAAAGGACCCATTCTGATGTAGGCGGAGCTGAAGGAAGAGGCATGGCAGTGGGCGGGGCAGTCCTCCGCAAAGCCCTTGTCCACAAATGTGAAACTAGCCTTCATGTGGCCTTAAAGGTATGTAGAAAGAAAGAAAGCGCACCTTGGGCATGTCAGCTGGGACTGATTGAGGCAATGTGGTGAGTGTACTCTCCTATGGAGGGTGTGCGAGGCTGGCACAACTCTGGAAGGAAGTGAATAGCAGTCTCCGGTCGGCTTCTGCTCCCCATGCTGGATCTATCGAGAGCCCCAGAAGGAATCGCATGAGACTGCAACGAGCGCTGCTGAGTGAAGCAAAATTCCACCAGCTCTATTAAAAAGTTTATCACACACCATCGCTAGTGGAATTCTGCTTCAATCGACAGTGCTCATTCCAACCACTGGTTCTTCTTCCCCTCTCATGTGCGTAGCCCTAAAGGGACTTTGTCTGCACAGAATGGCTGTTGAAACCAAGTACAGGTGCTTAATACAGCACCCTTGGTGCAGACAAACATTTAAGTGCTCCTTACCAACCTACCGTACTTGTTTTCCATCTATGTTTGCCCTTATGGTTCTATAAAGCCAGAGCTGTCAATCAAAATGGAGGGAGAGCAGAGAGGGAGGAAAATAGTAGATGGGAAGGAGGACTTAAAGGGATTGTCCTAAATGATTGGCTCCGATGCCGCAGTGTCGGCACTTGCACGGGGCTGTGATACGGTGTTCTGACACGCGACACTGGCACCCAATCAGCGCTGGTGTCGCTGCCTCTGCCTTTGGACAAACTGAACATGAAGAGAAATCCAGGGATCAGCTGCAGCCGGGACTTCCTCTTCATGCTGTTTGTCTGAAGGCGGGTACAGTGATGCCAGCGCTGATTGGGCGCTGGGCATTACATGTCATTCTACCGTGTCACAGCCCTGGGACCACAAGTGCCAACACTGTGGGAATGGTATCGGGAGGTGAGTATAAGCTTTATTTTTGGGGGGCCTAACATTTAGTCTTAGAAGGGGTTGTCCTTGTGTAAAAGGTTACAAAGACTGAAAAGACCCCCACCCTTCTCTCGGTTAAATGTTCTTACTGTATGTTTTACTACTGAATGCTGCTATGTATATTGCTGAAAAAAATAAAGGCAACACTAAAATCCCACACTAAATGTAATATTCCAGTTGTAAATCTTTATTCATTATATAGTGGAATGTGTTGAGAACAATAAAACCTAAAAATGATCAATGTAAATCACAACTAATATCCCACGGAGGTTTGGAGTTGGAATGATTCTCAAAATCAAAGTGGAAAATGAAGTTGCAGGCTGATCCAACTTCACCGGAAATGCCTTGAGACAAGGAAATTATGGTCAGTAGTGTGTAGCCTCCACGTGCCTGTATGATCTCCCTTCAACGCCTGCGCATGCTCCTGAGGGTTTTCCCAGATCTGGACTAAAGCATCCGCTATCTCCTGGACAGTCTGTGGTGCAACGTGACGGTGGATGGTGTGAGACATAATGTCCCAGATAGTGTTCAATCAGATTCAGGTCTGCAGAATGGGAGGGCCAGGCCATAGCTTCAATACCTTCACTTGCAGGAACTGCTGACACACTCCAGCCACATGAGGTCTGGCATTGTCCTGCATTATAAGGAACTCAGGGCCAACCGCACCAGCATATGGGCTCACAAGGGGTCTGAGGATCTAATCTTGGCACCTAATGACAGTCAGGCTACCTCTGGCGGGCACATGGAGGGCTGTGTGGCCCTCCAAAGAAATGCCACCCACACCATTACTGACACACTGCCAAACCGGTCATGCTGAGGGATGTTGCAGGCAGCAGATCGCTATCCTCAGCGTCTCCAGACTCTATCAGTGTGAACCTGCTTTCCTCTGTGAAGAGCACATAATCTGTGCATAAGATAGGAGTATTTCCTTGTTAGAGAGCTTTAGTGCCAGGGACTCGTAGTGATGGGCAGTCCAGCTCTTTTTGGTGATCCGGTTCTTATAGCTCTGCAGTGCTCACCAAAAAGAGCCGGCTCTTTTTGGATCCTAAATGGATCCCTATTGAATGCGTGTTCAGGCGTCCGAAACTCTGCCCACTTGCTAGGAACAAATTAAATTAATTAGTGGGCGAGGTTACATCTGCCAAACACCAGGATTTTACACCCAGTGAGAGCCATTCAGAGAATTTGGTGGCTCTCACTGGGGTGCCGGCTCTTAATGTCGGATCGTTCGCGAATGACACATCACTAGCAGGGAGCTCAGACCGCTGAGGAGAGCCAGAGAGCCCAGGCAGGCCCGGATGGCCCCAGAGCCCGGGACAACACAGATGGCTCCATAACATTGGGAGCTAGAAGTCCAGACATCCAAGGCCGGGAGATCAGGAATTGCAGCAGCACAGAAATGCAGGTGTCTCTATCATGTGGCAGCTTACTATGTGGGCAGATGCCCTATTGTCTGGTGCGAAGCGGACAGGGGAACACCTAAGACTAGTGAAACTGGACAAGACGGTACGATCCAGGAACGTGCTGAAAGACATGAGGGAGAGCACAAGGAAAGCGAAGGATGTAAACTGTGGAACACAATGTTGATGCTGCAATAGACATGGATGTGCTGAAAAAAGGCACCAGTAGCCTGTTTAAGTTGAACTTGGACTCAGTCTCTTTACGCGTAACAGTGCCAGCAGAAGAACTTCAGAAGGTGAAGCAGAAGGTATGCTGAAAAAGGGACACTGGTTTCATGTGACGGGGGACCAGGGCACGATTGAGCAATATATGTCATATGACTACTGCCCTGACTTCCCTTACACTTGTAGTGGACAACCCCTTTAAATATCTGTCCATACCAAGGGTGCACCAAGCACCTGTACTTGTTTTGAATAATCATTCTGTGCTGACAAAGTCCTTTTAAAGGGAATCTGTCACCTACTTTTTCATATATAAGCTTTGGCCACCGCCATCAGGGGCTTATCTACAGCATTCTGTAATGATGTAACCTGAAAGATAAGAAAAACAAGTTAGATCAGAGGTGTCAAACTGCATTCCTCGAGGGCCGCAAACAGGTCATGTTTTCAGGATTTCCTTGTATTGCACAGGTGATAATTTAATCACCTGCACAGAATGATTCCAGCACCTTGTGGAATGCTAAGGAAATCTTGAAAACACTCATGGTTTGAGGCCCTCGAGGAATGCAGTTTGACACCCCTGAGTTAGATTATACTCATCTGGGGGGGCGGTCCGGTGCCTCCCATCTTCATGCATTGATGTCCTCTCCCTTGCTTCCTGTTGCGGCTCCTGCGCAGGCGTACTTTATCTGCCCTGTTAAGGGCAGAGCAAAGTACTGCAGTGCGCAGGCACTGGGCTTCTTTAACCTTTCCCGATGCCTGCGCACTGCAGTACTTTACTCTGCCCTCAACAGGGCAGATAAAGTACGCCTGCGCAGGAGCCGCGACAGGAAGCAATGAAGAGGACGTCATCGCATGAAGATGGGAGGCCCCGGACCGAGACCACCTAACTATAGGATAGGTGATAACTTGCTGATTAGTGAATGTGGGACCTGAATAGATTGGCAAAATAGGGACTTTATATCCCGGTTACAAAATAGAGTGGCTGGCTGGATGCCCAACCACTATTCTGTTTATTCTCAATGGAGTTGCTGGAAAAAGCAGAGTGCTCTGCGGCTCCAATAATGGAGCTAAGACTGACCATGTGCACTGCTGCTCAATTCTAAGGACTCATTCACACTAGTGTATAATCGGTCCCATTCTCATCCAGGACGATTTTTATCTCACTTGTCATCTGTCTACAATGTTTTTGGTTTTTTTTGTTTACTCAGCAGCTATAATCTTTGAAAGGATCATTTACAGTTTCCCCAACTTATGGAATTGTAATGTATCTGTTAAAATCTGTTGCCAAATTGGTGGTCCATATACTGGTGGTCCGCTTACTGATGGTCCATATGGCATCTGATTTTTTTTCCACACCCGATTTCAAAGTGAAATCGTAGCATGCCGCATACGGCTGAGAATAAAACGCTGATCTGTGCGCCCTCATTGAATAAGCAATCTGATTTTTTTTATCGAACTGCATTCATCTGAGTTATATGCCAGTGTGAGGGAGACCTTGCAGCGATAAAAGTGCCCCATTCTGCCGATCAGTGCCGGTCCCTGCTGTTGGGACACCACCGATCACCTTGGATAGATGATAAAGAAGTCGTCCAATGAAAGTTCTCTCTATTCAAGTGTGGAAGCTTCGTTATAAGATAGCTTTCCCTCATAGTGAGATTTTAGTATTCTGTATTCCAGGGGCCAAATGAGAGACTGTGACTGTTGTGGAGGCCAAACCAATAGTCAAATTAATTCTGCTCAATATTAATGTCATTATTACTATTTTATATTTGTATCACTTAATACTGAGCAGAATTAATTCCGCTGACTCGCTGCTACATGTTACGATAGGGCTTATTGTCACTTGTGTCCTTACTTCTAACAGCAAATCAGCGCCATATAATTCAACGATTTTTATAAAATCTACTAGCTGAAGAGCCCGGCGTTGCCTGGGTATAGTAAATATCTGTGGTTCGTTATAGCACCTCACTTCTCTTATTTTCCCATCACGCCTCTCATTTTCCCCCTCACATCTCTCATTTTCCCCCTCACTTCTCTTATTTTCCCCCTCACTCCTCTTTCCCCCCTGCACAGCTGCGGAGGAGGCGGAGAAATGAATTTCTCCATCTCCATTGCTGGGGTCCGCTTATAACGCACGTCACTCAGATGATATCCAAGTGGTGTGCGCTGTCTCACTCGCACCCATAGGCTTATATGGGTGCGAGTGAGCCCGGAGTTTTCCTCGGTCCGAGACAATCGCAGCATGCTGCGATTGTCTTGGACCGAAGAAAACGGCCAACAAAAAGTCGGCTGCTGGGAGCTGCCCCATATCTTAACATTGGTCCGAGTGCAATGCGATTTTTTTATCGCATTGCACTCGGCCGTTTAAAACGCCAGTGTGACGCCGGCCTCACACTTGTCATTTCGACCTCACATCTGTCATTTTCCGATCACTCCACTATTTTCCCTCACTCCTCATTTTGCACTCACACCTTTTCATTTTCATCTCACACCTCTCATTTTCCCCTCAGTATATACATGTTTGTCATCTCCCTTATATATAGTATACACCTGTATGTCATCTCCTGTATATACCTGTATGTCATCTCCCCTGTAAATAGTATATACCTGCTGTATATCATCTCCTCCTGTATATTGTTTATACCTGTGTCATCTCCTCCTGTATATCATCTCTTCTGTATATACTATATACCTGTATGTCATCTCCTGCATATAGTATATACCTGTCATCTCCCCTGTATATAGTATATACCTGCTGTATGTCATCTCCTCTATATACCTATGTGTCATCTCTTTTATATAGTATATACCTGTATGTCATCTCCTCCTGTATATAGTATATACCTGTAAGTCATCTCCTCCTGTATATAGTATATACCTGTCATCTGTTCCTGTATATAGTATATACCTGTGTGTCATGTCCCCCTGTATATAGTATGTATCTGTGTGTCATCTCCTCCTGTATATAGTATATACGTGTCATCTGCTCCTTTATATACTATATATCTGTGTCATCTCCTGTATATAGTATATACGTGTCATCTCCCCTGTATATAGTATATACCTGTGTATCATCTCCTGTATATAGTATATTTCCTGTGTGTCATCTCCTCCTGTACATAGTATATATCTGTGTCATTTCCCCTGTATATAGTATGTACCTGTATGTCATCTCCTCCTGTATATAGTATATACGTGTGTCATCTCCCCTGTATATAGTATATACGTGTGTCATCTACTCCTGTATATAGTATATACGTGTGTCATCTACTCCTGTATATAGTATATACCTGTGTGTCGTCTCCTCCTGTATATAGTATATACCTGTGTCATCTCCTGTATGTAGTATATACCTGTGTCATCTCCTCCTGTATATAGTATATACCTGTATGTCATCTCCTCCTGTATATAGTATATACCTGTGTCATCTCCCCTGTATATAGTATATACCTGTGTCATCTCCTCCAGTATATAGTATGTACCTGTGTGTCATCTGCTCCTGTATATAGTATATACCTGTAAGTCATCTCCTCCTGTATACAGTATATACCTGTGTCATCTCCCCTGTATATAGTATGTACCTGTATGTCATCTCCTCCTGTGTTAGACCTCGTTGACACGTTATTTGGTCAGTATTTTTACCTCAGTATTTGTAAGCTAAATTGGCAGCCTGATAAATCCCCAGCCAACAGGAAGCCCTCCCCCCTGGCAGTATATATTAGCTCACACATACACATAATAGACAGGTCATGTGACTGACAGCTGCCGTATTTCCTATATGGTACAGTTGTTGCTCTTGTAGTTTGTCTGCTTACTAAGCAGATTTTTATTTTTGAAGGATAATACCAGACTTGTGTGTGTTCTAGGGCGAGTTTCATGTGTCAAGTTGTGTGTTGAGTTGCTTGTGGCGACATGCATGTAGCGACTTTTGTGAGATGAGTTTTGTGTAGCGACGTGTGTAGCAACTTTTTGTGTCGAGTTGCATGTGACAGGTTAGGCTACTTTCACACTAGCGTCGGACGACGCACGACGAATTGCGTCGTTGCGACGTACCGACACTAGCAGTGAATGCGCCGCACAACGGGGGCAGCAGATGCTGTTTTTCAACGCATCAGCTGCCCCATTGTGAGGTGCGGGGAGGGAGTTCCGGCCGCGCATGCGCGGTCGGAAAAGATGGAACGACGCACCAAAAAACGTTACAAGCAACGTTTTTTGGTGGCGACGGTCCGACGCAACCGTCGCACGACGGTTGCGACGTGTGGCAATGCATCGCTAATGCAAGTCAATGGAGAAAAAACGCATCCTGCAAGCACTTTTGCAGGATGCGTTTTTTCTACAAAACGACGCATAGCGACGTGCAGTGCACGACGCTAGTGTGATAGTTGCCTTAGTGTAGCAAGTTGTGTGCAGCAAGTTTTGCGCATGGCGAGTTTTATGTGGTGCGTTTTGAGTATGTGCAAGTTTTGTGTGAGGCAACTGTTGCATGTGTTGCAACTTTTGTGCATGTGGCAATTTTTCCGCGTGTGCAAGTTTTGCGTGTGGCGAGTTTTCCATGAGGTGAGTTTTGCACGTGTGGCGAGTTTTCCATGAGGTGAGTTTTGCACGTGTGGCGAGTTGTGCGTGAGCCTAGTTTTGCATGTGGCGAGTTTTGCGCGTGGCGAGTTTTGAGCGGCGACTTTTGTGTTTCGACTTTTATGTGGCGAGGTTGATGTATGTGAGGGTGATATGTGTTCAAGCACGTGGTAGTGTGTGGCGCATTTTGTGTGTGTGTTCATATCCCCATGTGTGGTGAGTATCCCATGTCGGGGCCCCACCTTAGCAACTGTATGGTATATACTCTTTGGCGCCATCGCTCTCACTCTTTAAGTCCCCCTTGTTCACATTTGGCAGCTGTCAATTTGCCTCCAACACTTTTCCTTTCACTTTTTCCCCATTATGTAGATAGGTGCAAATTGTTTGGTGAATTGAAACGCGCGAGGTTAAAATTTTGCCTCACAACATAGCCTATGACGCTCTCAGGGTCCAGACGTGTGGCTGTAGCGGCGACGGTGCAGATGCCAATCCCGGACATACACACACATTCAGCTTTATATATTAGATATACCTGTAAGTCATCTCCCCTGTATATAGTATATACCTGTATGTCATCTCCCCTGTATGTAGTATATACCTGTATGTCATCTCCCCTGTACATAGTATATACCTGTAGGTCATCTCCTCCTGTATATAATATATAGCTGTATATCATCTCCCCTGTATATAGTGTATACCTTTATGCCATCTCCTCCTGGCTGTCAATTTGCCTCCAACACTTTTCCTTTCACTTTTTCCCCATTATGTAGATAGGGGCAAAATTGTTTGGTGAATTGGAACGCGCGGGGGTTAAAATTTTGCCTCACAACATAGCCTATGACACTCTCGGGGTCCAGACGTGTGACTGTGCAAAATTTTGTGGCTGTAGCTGCGACGGGGCAGATGCCAATCCCGGACATACACACACACACACACACACATACAGCTTTATATATTGGATAAATCAGTTGCTCACATTATTCAGCCATTGTACCTTGATAAACAGCCCTCCCACAGAGTACAATGCCCCCCAATGTACGATGACCCCACAGCCCCAACCACACAGTGAGACGCCACCACAGCTCCAGCCACACACAGCGCGATGCCCCAGCCACACACAGCGCGATGCCTCCACAGCCACACACAGCGAGATGCCTCCACAGCCTCAGCCACACAGCGCGATGCCCCAGCCACACAGCACGATGCCCCCACAGCCCCAGCCACACACAGCGCGATGCCTCCACAGCCCCAGCCACACACAGCCCCAGCCACACACAGCGCAATGCCCCAGCCACACACAGCCCGAAGCCTCCACAGCCCCAGCCACACACAGCGTGATGCCTCCACTGCCCCAGCCACACAGCGCGATGCCCCCACAGCCCCTGCCACACACAGCGCGATGCCTCCACAGCCCCAGCCACACACAGCCCCAGCCACACACAGCGCGAAGCCCCAGCCACACACAGCGTGATGCCTCAACAGCCCCAGCCACACACAGCGTGATGCCTCCACTGCCCCAGCCACACAGCGCGATGCCCCCACAGCCCCTGCCACACACAGCGCGATGCCTCCACTGCCCCAGCCACACACAGTGATGCCCCCACAGCCCCAGAATTTATGGTAGGTTCCCAGAGGGCAGAAGATAGGAGGCAAGGTCCCTGCTGCAGGAAGCCGGCGGCGGTGGGGTGATGCTGCGGCCCTGGGTGGGAGCCCAAGGCTGCGGGTACTGGGCTGGAAGGAAGGGTAAGCGGTGGGCTGCAGGAAGATGGCCGCCTCCGGCGGCGCATGTGCAGATTGGGATCTCGCCTGAGGGCCTGCAACCTGGCCACAATTCTGCTGATGGCTTCCTGCAGCAGGGACCCTTCTCCACAACCGCTGCCCACCGTAAGCTATATTCTTATTTTATAGTCAACAAAATATGCTACAAGCTGCTGAAGACAAGGAAGAAATTGAGAGCGAGATCTGAACAATTTAGTGCGGGTCTACTGGTGAAAACTACTACAGTTTCCCCAACAAATTGAAATATGTGAAGTACCCCGAGCTTTAGAAATGAAAATTCAACCCATAGTTCTAAAAGTTTTATTAAAAACACAAAAATAAGTCTAAAAAAATGAAAGATATATATCTTTATACACCCCTCTAAAGTAAGCCAAATGAGAGACAAGTAAGGGCCCCTTCACACTGTGCAATCAAAGTCTGAACGAGCGTTCGATTTGTGACGTTTATCCGTCCTCGTTCCGAGGTTGCAAAGTGTGACATGGCGTTACGATTTGCGACGCAGCCCAGCATCGTACGATGTGAAAGAAAGAGCAGAACTTTCTTTCGTCGTAAATGTCCCGCTGTGGCGGTCGAAATCGTAGTATGTGACGGCGGTCATACGAGCTCGTAATGCGACTACGTGGGTTGGGCTTCCGCATACCTGTCTCCTGATTGGGCGTGACGTTTTAGCACGCCCATGCTGGTAATACGTCACGCTCGGAGTCGTAGGACTATGGCGGTGTGAAGGGTTGCGTACGATTGCGACGCATGACGTTCACATCGCAACTACGTCAGAAAAAGCGTTAACATCGTAGAGTGTGACCGCTGGCTGCGAGCTCGTACTGCGATGTCGAATATGACGCAAATGCGTCGTAATCGTAGCAGAATCGACCAGTGTGAAGGTACCCTAACAAAACAAAAAGGATGAGTGACATCACCCTCTCTTCCTCACAACCCCACTACCATGCAGCCTCACGAGTGACATCACCCACTTCCCGACAGCAGCAAGGGAGTTACAATTGTCAAGAAAATCCAGCATCTTGGATATAGCAAAAATGTCTTGTAAAGTAGATTTTAAAAAATCAAAACGCGCAAAATTGCAGTGACAGAACAGCAATTAGTTTCAGATGCACATAGCGTCATATGCTGTCTCTGCATTTTAGTGTATTTTGAATTTTTATCTACAGTACTTTTCAATAAATTCAGCAATTTCCAACAAGCTGGATTTTCTCCACATTTTGTTAAAGGGATTCCGTGGTTTTTTATTCGACCAAAGAACTTGGGTAAGCCATTTCTTTTCTATTTTAGCTACAAATGAGTTACAGCACCCCTTTCTCCGCACAGCCCCTCCCCCTTCTCCGCACAGCCCCTCCCCTTCTCCGCACAGCCCCTCCTTATCACCCCCCCCCACCAGCAGCCCCACTCAAGTAACAAACTCTTTCCAAAATACATTCTCAGACCACTCGCACTGATTCCTGAGTCTTAATTCCCATTGGTACAAGAGTCCATGGTGCAGCCCCTCTGTCCTCTCTGCACACGGCTCCATGGTGCAGGTCCTCTCCTCACACATCTCCATGGTGCAGCCCCTCGGTCCTCTCCTCACACGGCTCCATGGTGCAGCCCCTCGGTCCTCTCCGCACACAGCTCCATTGACCAGCTTCTCAGGGGGCTCCAATCCAGCAGGCAGCAGGGTAAATGCTAGACTGGGCTCCTTCCAGGTGTGACGTCATTTCCGGGGGCGTGTCCTATTGGGAGGGGGCGTGTTCTGAGTTCACATAATGGGCGTATTCTCTATTGGCGGCAAACTAAAGCAGCATGATAGCTTGTGGACGCCATGGCACATGGGTTAGTGGTTTCAGGGGGAAAAAATGCTACTTGCTGATCGCTATTGGGGGGAGGCCCTGTGGTGGTCGACCTGCTTGTCTGTGAGGGGGGCGACCTGCTGCAGGTTATTGTGGAGGACCCATGGTGAGATTTTGGGGGGCACCTGCTGCTGCTGGCTATTAAGGAGAACCGTGTTGTGTGATTTTGGGGGACCCCCTGTGGTGGGATTTGGGGGGGGGGCTGCTGCTGGCTATTGTGGGGGACCCCTGTGGTGGGATTTGGGGGGCACTTGATGCTGGCTATTGTGGGGGATCCCTGTGGTGGGGTTTTGGGGGCACCTGCTGCTAGCTATTTTCTGGGATTTGGGGGGGACCCCTGTGGTGGGATGTTGTGGGGGACCCCTGTGGTGGGATTTGGAGGGGCACCTGATGCTGGCTATTGTGGGGGGGATCCCTGTGGTGGGTTTTTGGGGGGCACCTGCTGCTATTGTCTGGGATGTTGTGAGGGACCCCTGTGGTGGGATGTTGTGGGGGGACTGCTGCTTCTGGCTATTGTGGGGGACCCCTGTGGTGGGATTTTGGGGGGACTGCTGCTGCTGGCTAATGTGGGGGACCCCTGTGGTGGGTTTTTTTTTGGGGGGGACCTGTTGCTTCTGGCTATTGTGGGGGATCCCTGTGGTGGGATTTGAGGGGGGCACCCGATGCTGGCTATTGTGGGGGATCCCTGTGGTGGGTTTTTGGGGGGCACCTGCTGCTGGCTATTGTCTGGGATGTTTTGGGGGACCGCTGTGGTGGGATGTTGTGGGGGACCCCTGTGGTGGGATTTTGGTGGGGGGCTGCTGCTGGCTGTTGTGGGGGACCTCTTTGGTGTGATTTTGGGGGGCACCTGCTGTTGGCTATTGGGGGGGACCCCCTGTGGTGGGATTTTGGGGGAACCCCTGTGGGATTTTGCGGGGGCTGCTGCTGCTGGCTATTGTGGGGGACCCCTGTGGTGGGATTTTTTTTTGGGGGGACTGCTGCTGCTGGCTATTGTGGGGGACCCCTGTGGTGGGATTTTGGGGGGGACCTGTTTCTGGCTATTGTGGGGGACCCCTGTGGTGGGATTTGGGGGGGACCTGTTGTTTCTGGCTATTGTGGGGGACCCCTGTGGTGGGATTTGGGGAGGCACCTGATGCTGGCTATTGTGGGGGACCCCTGTGGTGGGATTTTGGTGGGGGGCTGCTGCTGGCTGTTGTGGGGGACCTCTTTGTTGTGATTTTGGGGGGGCACCTGCTGCTGGCTATTGGGGGAGACCCCCTGTGGTGGGCTGTTGGGGGAACCCCTGTGGGATTTTGGGGGGGTTGCTGCTGCTGGCTATTGTGGGGGACCCCTGTGGTGGGATTTTGGGGGGGACTGCTGCTGCTGGCTAATGTGGGGGACCCCTGTGGTGGGATTTTGGGGGGGACCTGTTGCTTCTGGCTATTGTGGGGGATCCCTGTGGTGGGATTTGGGTGGGGGACCTGTTGCTTCTGGCTATTGTGGGGGAACCCTGTGGTGGGATTTGAGGGGGGCACCCGATGCTGGCTATTGTGGGGGATCCCTGCTGCTGGCTATTGTCTGGGATGTTTTGGGGGACCCCTGTGGTGGGATTTTGGTGGAGGGCTGCTGCTGGCTGTTGTGGGGGACCTCTTTGGTGTGATTTTGGGGGCACCTGCTGCTGGCTATTGGGGGGGACCCCCTGTGGTGGGATTTTGGGGGAACCCCTGTGGGATTTTGGGGGGCTGCTGCTGCTGGCTATTGTGGGGGACCCCTTGGTGGGATTTTTTTTGGGGGACTGCTGCTGCTGGCTATTGTGGGGGACCCCTGTGGTGGGATTTTGGGGGGGACCTGTTTCTGGCTATTGTGGGGGACCCCTGTGGTGGGATTTGGGGGGGCACCTGATGTTGGCTATTGTGGGGGATCCCTGTGGTGGGTTTTTGGGGGGCACCTGCTGCTGGCTATTGTCTGGGATGTTGTGGGGGACCCCTGTGGTGGGATTTTGGGGGGGGACTGCTGCTGCTGGCTATTGTGGGGGACCCCTGTGGTGGGATTTTGGAGGGGACCTGTTTCTGGCTATTGTGGGGGGAGCCCTGTGATGGGATTTGGGGGGGACCTGTTGCTTCTGGCTATTGTGGGGGACCCCTGTGGTGGGATGTTGCGGGGGACCCCTGTGGTGGGATTTTGGGGGGGGGGACTGCTGCTGCTGGCTATTGTGGGGGACCCCTGTGGTGGGATTTTGGGGGGGACCTGTTGTTTCTGGCTATTGTGGGGGACCCCTGTGATGGGATTTTGGGGGGGGACCTGTTGCTTCTGGCTATTGTGGGGACCCCTGTGGTGGGATTTGGGGGGGCACCTGATGCTGGCTGTTGTGGTGGACCCCTGTGGTAGGCGACCTGCTTGTGTGTGGGGGGCGACCTGCTGCAGACTATTCGGGGACCCCTGACCTACTTGTGGGAGGGTGACCTGCTGCAGGCTATTGGGGGACCCCTGACCTGCTTGTGGGGGGTGACCTGCTGCAGGCTATTGGGGGTGACCCATTTTAGTGGGGGGCAACCTGCTTGTGGGGGGGGGTGACCAGCTGCTGGCTATTGGGGGGACTCCTGTGGTGGGATTTGGGGGTGACCTGCTGCTTATGGGGTGACCTCTTTGGGGTGGGAGACCTGCTGATGGCTATTGGGGTGATTCCTATGGTGGGACCCCTGTGGTGTGATTTGGGGGCGACCTGCTTGCGGGGGACCCCTTTTAGTGGGGGTGACCTGCTTATAATTGGCTTTGGGGAGGCGACCTGCTTGTGGCGGGACCTCTTTTAGTGGGGGCGACCTGCTGATGGCTATTGATGGGCCCCTGTGGTGGGGTTTGGGGGTGACCTACTGGCTATTGGGGGGACCCCTGTGTTGGGGTTTGGAGGTGACGAAGTGCTGCTTACGGGGTGGACCCCTTTTAGTGGGGGCGACCTGCTGCTGGCTATTGGGGGACCCCTGTGGTGGGGTTTGAGGGCGATGTGGGGAGGCGACCTGCTTGTCGTGGGATGTGGGGAGGCGACCTGCTTGTCGTGGGATGTGGGGAGGCGACCTGCTTGTCGTGGGATGTGGGGAAGCGACCTGCTTGTCGTGGGATGTGGGGAGGCGACCTGCTAGTCGTGGGATGTGGGGAGGCGACCTGCTTGTCGTGGGATGTGGGGAGGCGACCTGCTTGTCGTGGGATATGGGGAGGCGACCTGCTGCTGGCTATAGGGGGGGACCCCGTGGTGGGATTTGGGGTCGACCTGCTGCTTATTGATGGATCCCTTTTATTGGGGGGTGACCTGCTTATGGGTTGGGTTTGGTGGGGCTGATGAGGGTTTAGGCTGGGTGGGGGGTGGACGTCCGAAGGGGGTGTGTGCTGGGTGGGGGGGTCCGCTTCCAATGGGATCTTGTGCTGGGTGCGGGGGGGTCCGCTTCCAATGGGGGTTTGTGCTGCGTGCGGGGGGGTCCGCTTCCAATGGGGGTTTGTGCTGGGTGCGGGGGGGGGTCCGCTTCCGATGGGGGTTTGTGCTGGGTGCGGGGGGGTCCGCTTCCGATGGGGGTTTGTGCTGGGTGCGGGGGGTCCGCTTCCGATGCGGGTTTGTGCTGGGTGCGGGGGGGTCCGCTTCCGATGGGGGGGTGTTGGGTGCGGGGGGGGGTCCGCTTCCGATGGGGGTTTGTGCTGGGTGCGGGGGGGTCCGCTTCCGATGGGGGTGGGTGCGGGGGGGTCTGCTTCCGATGGGGGTTTGTGCTGGGTGCGGGGGGGTCCGCTTCCGATGGGAGTTTGTGCTGGGTGCGGGGGGGTCCGCTTCTGATGGGGGTTTGTGCTGGGTGTGGGGGGGTCCGCTTCCGATGGGGGTTTGTGCTGGGTGCGGGGGGGTCCACTTCCGATGGGGGTTTGTGCTGGGTGCCGGGGGGGTCCGCTTCCGATGGGGGTTTGTGCTGAATGCGGGGGGTCTGCTTCCGATGGGGGTTTGTGCTGGGTGCGGGGGGGTCCGCTTCCGATGGGGGTGGGTGCGGGGGGGTCCGCTTCCGATGGGGGTTTGTGCTGGGTGCGGGGGGGTCCACTTCCGATGGGGGTTTGTGCTGGGTGCGGGGGGGTCCGCTTCCGATGAGGGTTTGTGCTGAATGCGGGGGGTCTGCTTCCGATGGGGGTTTGTGCTGGGTGCGGGGGGGTCCGCTTCCGATGGGGGTGGGTGCGGGGGGGTCCGCTTCCGATGGGGGTGGGTGCGGGGGGGTCCGCTTCCGATGGGAGTTTGTGCTGGGTGCGGGGGGGGGGTCCGCTTCTGATGGGGGTTTGTGCTGGGTGTGGGGGGGTCCGCTTCCGATGGGGGTTTGTGCTGGGTGCGGGGGGGTCCGCTTCCGATGGGGGTTTGTGCTGGGTGCCGGGGGGGTCCGCTTCCGATGGGGGTTTGTGCTGGGTGCGGGGGGGTCCGCTTCCGATGGGGGTTTGTGCTGAATGCGGGGGGTCTGCTTCCGATGGGGGTTTGTGCTGGGTGCCTGAGGGTCCGCTTCCGATGGGGGTTTGTGCTGGGTGCGGGGGGGGGGGTCCGCTTCCGATGGGGGTTTGTGCTGGGTGCCTGGGGGTCCGCTTCCGATGGGGTTTGTGCTGGGTGCGGGGGGTCCGCTTCCGATGGGGGTTGGACGTCAGATAGGGGTTGGACGTCGGATGGGGGTTAGACGTCCGATGTGGTGCCCTGAAAAAAAATAAATAGTGGGAGATAAAGATTGGCAAGTCTGCCTCTGTGCCAGTGCTGTGTGTGGCATCTGTCTCTCATTGTGTGCCACAGAAAACCTAGTGTGTAATACTGGGCCATTTTTTTTTCTTTTTAATTCTCCCTGAAAAAAAAAAAAATAAATAGTGGGAGATAAAGATTGGCAAGTCTGCCTCTGTGCCAGTGCTGTGTGTGGCATCTGTCTCTCATTGTGTGCCACAGAAAACCTAGTGTGTAATACTGGGCCATTTTTTTTTTTTTTTAATTCTCCCTGAAAAAAAAAAATAGTGGGAGATTAAGATTGGCATTTCTGCTTGAGTGCCGGTCCTGTGTGTGCCATCTATCTCAAATTATTGGGACACAGAAAACCTAGTGTGATAGAAATATATATATCAGGTAGATCTCACTTGCATGTATACTCCTCTATAATCAAATATATACTTATATGCTCACAACTAATATATACATTATAATCAATGGTTTAAAAATGGCTGACACAAACTGAACTGATATAAGCCTGATATAACCCAGACAGATCATATGGGGTTTTCCACCCCTAAAAGCAGAAGAGAGTCAGATGTTTGGTGACTGCTGGTCAGGTGTCTCCACTTTGTCCTAGACAGAGAACTCGAGTTTAGTTGCTTGATCAGCAGTCATATGAGCATTAATCACAATATTCCATATATGTTTAGATAACCAATGACAGAGGAGCTAGACAATATGATAATTAACTAACCACCCCTGACAACCCCTAACCACTCCTTTCTATGTGAAAATATAAAACTATGTATGTACAATAAAGTATCAGTATTGATGGAATGTTGTTCTGTCACAGTTGTGTACAGTCCATTCTTGATGAGCGCTCAAAATACTCAGTCTAATTGGGAGCGGCCACAGCACACACAGGGATATATTTATCCAACCCTAATATTTCCATAACATTAATGGCGCCCAACAGCGAGGCACGGATGAAAGCACGGGATCCTTCTAACCGGAGATACGGAAGCTGTAGCGTGGCCTGGCACAGGGACAGGAGACTGCGCAGCTCCATAAGTAAGGTAAGAAAATGTTATCATCTTACCTGAAAGTCCCCTGTGCCCAGTCCTTGTCTATGCCTCTTGCCGGTAAGATGTGGTCACAAATTCCCAGGTAGTGTAAAAAATCCGTAGCCACGAATCCACCCTGGGAGGTGTCTGCTGTGGACCGTGTATATGTTTTGTGTAAAATCCGAGAGAGGAAGAAAAAGTGACTTTTGTTTGTGGTTACTGAGAAACAGACCGCAGGAGGCCAAATCGCTCGATAAGTTATTGCAGGATTCCCGTGCATAGGAGAGACAGGAGGTCTCGGGACAGGTAGTCCCATGTTCCAGGCACGGGTAGTGATAACTTAGAGGGGCTACTGCAGATTCCCGTAGCCGGCGGCCAGTCAGGACGACCGGAGCGGAGGGTGGTAGAACCCGGCATATGCGTGCCAGTGCGATTGGCAGTAGTCTGTTCCCAGCGCAACCTGCATGTGTCACAGAATTTAAAAGGGCATCTCTCGGCTTGTCTATCTGTCTGTTTGTGTCATGTACTATTGCCGCTTTAAGAAGCAGAAATAGTTCTCTTAAACTTCCTCTTTTTCAGCTGAGAGGAGAGATATGCATTGTAAATCACACTGTCATATCTGTTTTTTTTTCTTTTTCTTTTGCAATGCTGGCTATGTGTAGCTTTTTGTGAAGAAGTTAAATTGTATCTATCATTTTTTGATGTGACCTAAAGAGATTCTAAAGGAAAAAAAAAAAAAAAAAGAGAAAAGCCGTTTTCATTTTTAATTTTTTTTACTCTCTTAAAGGGTCTTTCTTTTTGCGGCATTTTAAAGTTTTTAATTAAGTTTTCCTCAATCTTCAATCTCTTTACCTTTTTATTTTTTATTTATTTATTTTTGAAAAAAGTTTTTTTTTACTCTTGTATCAAAGTTTTGAGTTTTTGGTTGTGAACTAAGTTTTTGACGGTTTTTCTTATCGTTTTGAGTTTTTCTTAGTGTTTTATATACTCATTTTTAGAAGTTTTTTTTAGTACTGTTTTCTTTTCTCATTTTTGTGTGTTTTTCATTTTCATTTTTTTTGCTTTTGCTATGGGGAATAAAGTGGCCGAGCAACAGGAAAGTCTTTTTACTTCCTGATGAGAAAACAGCCCCTAGATAGTGACAGAATACGAAGGTATTAAGTATGTGAAGATTTTTGGAAGGTATAAAGTACGTGAAATTCATTAGAATGGCAGACTTCAAGCTGCAGAATGGCATGACGTAGAAAGGAAAATAAGGGAAGTTAGCTGATGTTAGATTGCTGAATACTAATACATGGTATGAAGTGGCAGCAGAGCTTACATCGTTTAGATGGTACAGAAAGTTATGTGAGCAAACCAGGAAGTGATTTTTGTGGGTATGAGACGGGAGAATCTGCGCAGTCTGCTTTTAGCAGAATCCATGGTATAGGTAGTTATTTTTGCACAGTATGTGGTGCGCCCCGTCTCTCCCTACAGGGAGAGGGCATAATTGCTCCTCTCTATTATTCTTGTTGTTCTAATCTATCCTCTTTTTCCTCTGTCAGTCTTTTCTCTCCGCACTCTCTCTCTCTCTCTCCTTTCCTCTTCCTCCACATTTTTTCTCTTCTCTCTCTTCCCCTCTTTCTCCACTCCTCTCTTCTCCTCCCTCCACCCTCCATCTTCTCCTCCCTCCTTATCCACTCCCCCACCACACCTTTCTTCTCTCTCTCTCCACATTCTCTCTTCCCTCCTACTATTCCTTTGTCTCACTCCTCAACCCCTCCTCCTTCTTCTTCCTCTTTTTTTCCTCCGTGTTGCCGGCTGGGCCAACGCCCAATTCAAACAATATGGTGCTTACAGCACAAGGTGTCCCTGGCACAGTCCAGCCATTGCCAGTTGTGATATCGGGGAAAGAAGGTGAAAGCCCCCCCTACAGTGGGCAGCCCCAGACATATCAGGCAGCAGTCAGCTCAGCCCTGGGTGCAGAGGGGGGAGGAGTGATATCAGAACGAGCTCACTGACAGATCCTCCGTTACCTCATTTCACAGTCAACAATATTGTAACCCTTAAGGTTTTACATGAACATTGATATCACTATGTATTGATAATGTACAGCTTCAGCACCGGTCAGAGCTGCCTACATCCACATTCACACCAACATGAAACTATAATCCTAATCCATCATAGCTTCAGCAAGGGGGGAGACATCCTCACATAAAAAAGCAACTTCTAAGTCCAAAATCAGTCAGTGTATGACCCCAGTACAAGCTATCACAACTATTCTTCTGATGAAGATGAAGAGGGAACATCATACATGCTGTCTAGTACTAGAAAAGAAACCCACAGGCACCAAGAATGCAGGGGCAGATAGAGGCACCACCATTACACTATGTGCACTGCACTTCAAGTCAGATGACAATCTTCCAGACCCAGGGATGCATCCCATGCCATTTTACCGAAGAATGTAGCAGAAGCAGTAAACATATGCAGCCAGCTGGAATGATCTCTGGGCCATGAATGAAAATAGAAGCAGGTGATGCACTCTGGCCAATCATGAAGGAACAATTCAAACTTCCAGCAGAATTAGATGTACACGCTTGGGAGTCAGGGCCACAGCTAATTGAACAGCTCAGAGAGTGGGCCAAAGGCAGATTGGCAAGACAAGCCATGACATGAGCCAAGATAAGACAGAGTCTGTAAAGAAGTTTCATTGCAGAGTAATGCAAGTATTCCAAGACTTGGGCTTCACCATTCATGACCAGATACACAGGCCTTTGGGCATGGACTGAGACAGCCAATCAGGAAACCACTGATAGTGGCTAGGCCTAGGAACAGGTCAATAGCAGTGGACTGACCCAGAAAAAATGTTTTATGTGCGCCTAGGAGACTGTTTATTGCCGATTGTCACCAAAATTGCACCATTTTAGCACCACAAAAGAGCACAAAGAAGGAAAAGGGTGCCGTGCTGCTGAGAACACCAGAAGGGGAGCCAGAGGTGAAGACGCTGCAAAGTGCCGACCAACACACCACCAGAAGAACCGCTGCAGACTCCAGAGAGGAGACACCGACCTCAATAAGGTTAGCAAAGGGGAGAAGCTATGTCGGAGCAGGAGGAAGAAGTGATGGCAGATGCAGCCACAGCCCCTGTAACGCCCCAAGACCTTGGGTTGGATGCAGCCGCTGGTCTCA
The DNA here is from genome assembly GCF_051348905.1 of Ranitomeya variabilis. Taxonomy (NCBI): domain Eukaryota; kingdom Metazoa; phylum Chordata; class Amphibia; order Anura; family Dendrobatidae; genus Ranitomeya; species Ranitomeya variabilis. The sequence goes on along the minus strand of NC_135239.1, from coordinate 115,651,561 downwards.
TGGCACCCCGGGCCTCGCCACGAATGCACCTGCAGGCCCCGTCTTACCACCGCAGCTTCAATCAGCAGGCCGGACCCCGCTGCCGCTACAGTACCCATCATGCCGTTGTCCACAGTAGCCAAAGGGATTGAGTCCCAACCAGGGGTGCAGAAGACAGCCCCTCTCATGGTGACCACTGACCTGAAAGCGCAACCACCCTACAAAGACAGAAAAAGTGTCAAGTGTTACATCTGTGGCAAGTTTGGCCATTTCCAGAACCAGTGCAAAGCACTCACGCCCCCGAAGAGACTGGACCCATGCAATCCAAGAGTTGGTCCAGAGAAACAGGTCAAGGAGGAAGTGCAGAAAGCAGTGAAGTACCCCGTCCATAGGACAGAGGCAAGCAAGCCAGGTCTGCAAGACACTACGCTCCTGACATGTAAAACTTCATCTGCAAGACCAGTACCTCAAATTACCCTTAAAATGGATGGCGTTGTCAGATCCAAAGTGGTGCAGCCAGAAGTGTGATGACACCTGTGGAACTCGCTGATCCCACCTGCCTATCAGAATCCTCTGTGTCTCGCATGGGCATTGGTGGTCAAGTCAGACATTCTCAGCTTACAAAGCCACTGAGCGTGTGCACTCAGCCAGGACACTCTATCCTGTCCCAGTTTGTGGTGTAAAGGACCTGCCACTCAACCTGCTGGGAGCGAACCTACTGCAGAAGCTGAAGGCAACCACAGTGTTCCAGGAAGATGGGACAGTGACATTTTCTTCATCCCTGACCCGAGAAGAGTCATGCTGGCAGCGCTACAAGAACATTAAACAATCGATGAGGCCTACCCAAGGAGGTACTGGATGTAGTACCAGAAAGTCTATGGTCTAAGGGACCCCAGCACGTGAGAAAAACCTCAAGTTGCCCCAGTACGGGTGTCACTCAAGCCATGTACCCCGTACCCTCGTAAGGCCCAGGCCAGGCCTAGAGTCAAGCTGCCTCTGACCAACTGAAGGTCTACCTGGAAATAGGAATCATTGTTCCTCGCAAATCGCCTTGCAATACCCCGCTTTTCCCCGTCAAGAAAAAGACTGTAAAAGGAGCGCCAGCCAAGTTCAGAATGGTATATAACCTGAGAGCTGTGAATGACGCCACAGTGTTTGAAACTGCAATTATGCCGAATCCGCACACTCTGCTCTCAAATGTGCCTGCCACAGCAAAAGTGTTCACAGTGAACAACCTGGCTAATGTTTTCTTCAGTGTTCCCCCTCATCCGGAAGACCAGTTCCTGTTTGCCTTAATGCACCAGGGGGGACACCACACATGGACAGTGATGCCACAGTGGGCCCAGAACAGCCCTTCACAGTTCACCAAAGCAATGTCCACAGTTCTCACCAACTGAGTCACAGAACAAGCAGAAGTAACCCTGCTACAATACATGGACAATCTACTCCTTTGTGCAATTGACTTTGACATGTGTAAAGCCCATTCCTTGTATCTCCTACTCTACCTGGCGGAGCAGCACTGCAAGATCTCAAAGAACGAAGTCCAGTGGTGTCTGAAGCAAGTTACATTCCAGAGACACTGTATTGCTCGCCAGGCGAAACACCTGACAGATGACCGGAAGACCACAGTGGAGAAGATGGTCCTACAGGTCTTCCTTGGCCCCGTTCCTCCTGACTGATGCAGTCTTCAGCTCGTTCAATAAGTTAAAAGGCACAGTAGTCTCAGCACCAGCACTAGGCCCATCTGACTACGAGAAGCCATTCCGTCTCTACTTGATGAGAAAAGAAGGCCTTGCTACTGGAGTCCTGACACAGCTTCAGGGGGGAAAGCAGAGACTTTCGGACTACTTTTCAGCTTGCCTGGATCCAGTTGCAAGGGAAGCCTCTTCCTCCCGCATGAAGGCAGCAGTTGCAGCACACGCCCTCCTGGACAGGACTACTGACATCAGTGGAAAAACCATTGGAAATCCTGGCTCTGCATGACATCTCAGCAATCCTCAACCAAACCCAGCTAAAACATCTCTCCACCGCCAGGCATCTTCGCCTTCAGTGCTCTCTACTCCTGCCCAACAATGTCACCATCTCCAGATGCACAGTCCTCAATCCGCCCACTCTACTCCCACTCCCAAGGGGGGATACAGATACGGATCCTCAGATAAAAAGTCTGATCAAAATCTGCATGATACCTTCTGCAGGGATCTGAATTTGCTCCGGACGGATGACCATGATTGCTTCAGCATCATGCAACAGGAAACAGCAGGACTACCCAAGGTGGCAGAAGAGCCACTGACCAACCCAGAGTTGATCCTCTATGTGGATGGCTCCAGATTTGCAGATGATGAAAAAAGATTCCACACGGGAGGTGCAGCGACCAGCAATCAAGAGATCCTGTGGTCCAGAAGTCTGCCGCCCAGTCTGTCAGCCCAGGAAGTAGAACTGATAGCGCTGATGAAGGCCTACCAGATGGCAGAAGACAAGACTGAGAAAATGTTTACCGATTCAAGGTACTTGCATGGCATAGCACACGACTTCGGACCCATCTGGGCTGCAAGGGACTTCCTCACAGCAAGCGGAACAACCGTGAAGCATCAATGGAGCCATTAAGGACCTGCTGAACACACTTCAACTTCCAAAAGTGGTGACAATGCTAAAAGTCAAAGCGCATGGAAAACTGAACACAGTAGGGGCACGAGGCAACAACATGGCGGATATGGCAGCCAAAGAAACAGTCAAGGGAAGACAATATGGACAAGTGGAAGAGGTCGTAGAGCCGGACGGCTACTACAGGACGGCTGAAGACAGGAAACCTGACAAGATGACATCCTGGGATCTGCTCAAAAAAGTTGCAAGAGCAAGCCCCAAAGGACAAGAAGGAATGCTGGGTGCAGAAGTGAGCAACACATGAAGAAGGAAGGGTATACTAAATAGACTACAAACCCTGTTTACCCCGAAGCATGTACCCTATGGTGGTCCAGTGGGCACATGGGCCCACACACAGATTAAAGACACAGATGAATGATCCGATTGGTGCTTACTGGTTCGCTCCAGAAATCTCCACCCTAACAGCCAAGTTCATAAACAGCTGTCTGACCTGTGGCAAATGCAACCCTGGAAGAATGAAGAAAGTTCCCACACATCGTCTTGCCAGACCACTGTACCCCCTTCCAGAGGATCCAGATAGACCACATCAAGATGCCGCCAAGTGGAGGATTCGAATATGCCCTTGTGGCCATGGACATGTTCTCAGGATGACAGCCAGAAGCTTTCCCAGTGAAGAACCGGTCAGCAAAGACTACTGCAAAGAAGCTACTCTCAGATACGAGATATGCAGCTATGGGGTCCCAGAAGTGATAGAGAGTGACCAGGGACCCACATTCACAGCAAACCTCACATGAGAGATCTAGTCAGCAGTAGGGTCAGACTTAGGCCTACACACTCCCAATCACACTACTCAGTGTTAGGCATACTCCCAGAGGCCCAGCAAAGCTGTCACCATATGAAATTTTGTTTGTGTCTAGTCCCAGGTTAGGGGTATCCTTTCCCTTAGCAGCTGATTATGCAATATGATACTTTGTCTGCTTATGTAATTGAAATCACCAAGAAACTTGCTAACATCCATTCTCGAGTTTTTTTCTTCATTGCCAGATCCAGATTCAGTGTCCGGTATGCACTCCTAGAAGCCAGGAGACTGGGTGTTGGTGAAAAAGCTTGTAAGGAGAACACCACTCGATCCCAGATTTGATGGTCCTGCTCAAGTGCTGCTGATGACACCAAACTCTGTGAAACTGGAGGGAAGACTCGCTTGGATCCACTCATCGCATGGCAAGAAAGCTCCCCTACCAGAAGATGACACCCAAGCCAGAATGATGTCGTGGATGCCCTGCCTGACCGAACAGATGACCTACCTGATAAAGACTGCACATCGCTCACTACACATGCAATTGACTAAGAGACTGATTGCAACGAACCCCCGTTAGGGACAGATCTCCTGACCGCCCATTTGCGAAAAGTCTGTATGGAGTGGGGCACAGGCGTTAGGCTTGTGTCAGTTCGCCAACAGCACAAAAGAGTTGCAGCGCTTTGGGACAGGAGGCTAGGATTAGGGCAAGTGATATCTAAGGGGGGCTTGTGATAGAAATATATATATCAGGTAGATCTCACTTGCATGTATACTCCTCTATAATCAAATATATACTTATATGCTCACAACTAATATATACATTATAATCAATGGTTTAAAAATGGCTGACACAAACTGAACTGATATAAGCCTGATATAACCCAGACAGATCATATGGGGTTTTCCACCCCTAAAAGCAGAAGAGAGTCAGATGTTTGGTGACTGCTGGTCAGGTGTCTCCACTTTGTCCTAGACAGAGAACTCGAGTTTAGTTGCTTGATCAGCAGTCATATGAGCATTAATCACAATATTCCATATATGTTTAGATAACCAATGACAGAGGAGCTAGACAATATGATAATTAACTAACCACCCCTGACAACCCCTAACCACTCCTTTCTATGTGAAAATATAAAACTATGTATGTACAATAAAGTATCAGTATTGATGGAATGTTGTTCTGTCACAGTTGTGTACAGTCCATTCTTGATGAGCGCTCAAAATACTCAGTCTAATTGGGAGCGGCCACAGCACACACAGGGATATATTTATCCAACCCTAATATTTCCATAACACTAGTGTGTAACATTGGGCCTGATTTTCCTTTCAGTGTCAGGCACCTATAAAGGTATATATACTGTAAATCCTACAGAAGTTTGAGTTCACCTTATAAGTTGTTTTACAGTAACAAATACCGTTACTTTGGTTACGTTTTGCAAACAATGAGGAAGTCTGATGGAAGACGTCGTGGCCGTGGGCGGTCATTGTCAGCTGGTAATGATGGTAGTGGTGGTGGAGCATCAGGTGGTCTTGGTAAAAGCAGTACAGCACCTAAGTCTCGAGTTGTTGAGCCAGGTTCGTCGTCTGGCTACACAAGGCCTTGAACGCTCCCTTTTCTGGGACTAGGAAAACCGCTTTTAAAAAGCCGGAGCAGCAAGAACAAGTTTTGGCTTTCCTTGCTGACTCAGCCTCTAGCTCTTTTGCCTCCTCTTCTGAAAGTGCTAAATGTAAAAGCAGCGCGTCGTTAGTGGATGTTCACGGTCAGGGACAAGTCGCTTCCTTGTCTTCTTCACCCAGAACGAGAGAAGGATGCGTCAGGCGACACAATGGGTTACTCCATGGAGCTCTTTACACATACCATTCTTGGGTTAGACAGTGAAACAGTTAACAGGCCATGCCCATTAGAAATTGAATTGGACATGGAGTGCACAGATGCACAGCCACAGCCAGATTACTATGCTGTTCCTTTGACTCAGACCAGAACATTGCCCTCGCAGTGTACTGAGCCAGAATCAAACCCAGCGGAGCCCCGTCACGAACGCTATACCACCGGCTTACACGGTGACACAGACGAAGTTGCACACGACATAGAAGAGGAGGTCATAGATGACCCAGTTGTTGACCCCGATTGGCAGCCATTGGGGGAACAGGGTGCAGGCGGCAGTAGTTCTGAAGAGGAGGAGCCGCAGCAGGCATCAACATCACAACAGGTTCCATCTGCCGGGCCCGTATCTGGCCAAAAACGCTTGGCAAAACCAAAACCAGTTGGAGGACAGCGTGGCCATCCGGTTAAAGAAGCTCAGTCTGCAATGCCTGAAAAGGTATCTGATAGTAGAAAGAGTGCAGTCTGGCATTTTTTTAAACAACATCCAAATGATCAGCGCAAAGTCATCTGTCAAAAATGTTCAACTACCTTAAGCAGAGGTCAGAATCTTAAAAGTCTAAATACAAGTTGCATGCATAGACATTTAACCACCATGCATTTGCAAGCCTGGACTAACTACCAAACGTCCCTAAAGGTTGCAGCACCCTCGGCCAATGAAGCTAGTCAGCAACGCTACATCCCTTCCCTCCCTGTAAGCCCACCATTTCCCGCGCCACCTGCAGTATCTGTGCAGCTTTCGTCGCCAGGCCAAAGCAGTCAGGGAATCACCAGGTTAGTAGTAGGAAACACTGCATGTAGGGCACCGGCAAGAATACCATCTCCAACCCTCTCTCAGTCACCCATGTCCACCGGCACCCCCGCTAGTTCCACCGTATGCAGCTCTCCAGTCCAGCTCACCCTTCATGAGACTCTCATTAGGAAAAAGAAGTACTCATCCTCGCATCCGCGTACACAGGGTTTGAACACCCTAATTGCTAGACTAATCTCATTAGAGATGATGCCCTACCGGTTAGTTGAAAGTGAAGCTTTCAAAGCGCTGATGGACTACGCTGTACCACGCTACGAGCTACCCGGTCGACACTTCTTTTCGAGAAAAGCCATTCCAGCCCTCTACCACCATGTTAAAGAGCGCATCGTCCATGCACTCAGGCAATCTGTGACTACAAAGGTGCACCTCACAACAGATGCATGGACCAGTAGGCATGGCCAGGGACGTTACGGGTCCATCACGGCACACTGGGTGAATGTGGTGGATGCAGGGTCCACAGGGGACAGCAATATTGGGACAGTTCTGCCTAGCCCACGGTCTAGGAAACAGTTGGCTGTAGGTGTTTGCCCCCCTCCTCCTCCTCCTGCAGAAGCGAGAGCTCGTCCACAGACCGCAGTCGCACATCCACTCCATCCGCAGCTGCCACTGTTGCACACCAGGTGTGCCATTATGGGACAGCTAGTGGCAAGCGTCAGCAGGCTGTATTGGCAATGAAGTGTTTGGGCGACAACAGACACATCGCGGAAGTTCTGTCCGAGTTCTTGCAGAAAGAAACCCAGTCATGGCTGGGCACTGTACATCTTGAGGCAGGCAAGGTAGTGAGTGATAACGGAAGGAATGTCATGGCTGCCATAGCCCTTTCCCAACTGAAACACATTCCTTGCCTGGCTCACACCTTAAACCTGGTGGTGCAGTGCTTCCTGAAAAGTTATCCAGGGTTACCCGACCTGCTCCTCTAAGTGCGCAGACTTTGCTCTCATATCCGCCATTCGCCCGTACACTCCAGCCGTATGCAGAACTATCAGCGGTCTTTGAACCTTCCCCAGCATCGCTTAATCATCGATGTTGCAACAAGGTGGAACTCAACACTGCACATGCTTCAGAGACTGTGCGAACAGAGGCGTGCTGTTATGTATTTGTGGGAGGATACACATACACGGGCAGGCAGTTGGATGGCAGACATGGAGTTGTCTGCTGTGCAGTGGTCGAAGCTCCAAGACCTCTGTCAAGTCCATCAGTGTTTTGAGGAATGCACACGGCTGGTTAGTGCAGACAACACCATAATAAGCATGAGCATCCCCCTAATGCGTCTGCTGATGCAAAGTTTGAATCACATAAAGGAGCAGGCGTCTGCAGCCGAGGAAGAGGAAAGCCTTGATGACAGTCAGCCATTGTCTGGTCAGGGCAGTCTACAGGATGAGGTAGCGGGTGAAGAGGAGGAGGACGAAGAGGATGATGGGGATGAGTATTTTTTAAATGAGGAAGCTTCTCCGGGTCCAATGGAAATTGCTGGTGTGGCAAGGCCGGGTTCAGGTTTTTTGAGGGAGAGAAGTGACGTAGATTTGCCTGTAACTGCCCCTCAAACCAGCACAACCGCAGATTTGACTACTGGAACTTTGGCCCACATGGCGGATTATGCCTTACGTATCTCCTCAAAAGGGACCCACGCATTCTTAAAATGATGACCGATGATGATTACTGGTTGGCCTGCCTCCTTGATCCTCGCTATAAAGGCAAATTGCAAAATATTATGCCACATGAGAACCTCGAACAAATATTAGCAACCAAACAAGCAACTCTTGTAGACCGTTTGATTCAGGCATTCCCAGCACACAGCGCCGGTGATGGTTCTCACACGAGCTGCAGGGGGCTACAGGGCAGAGTTGTTAGAGGTGCACAAATCAGAAGTGGCGTTGGACAGAGGGGTTTTCTGACCAGGTTGTGGAGTGATTTCGCAATGAACGCAGACAGGACAGGTACTGCAGCATCTATTCAAAGTGACAGGAGACATTTGTCCAGTATGGTTACTATTTTTCAGCCCTTATCGATGTTCTCCCTCAAGCGTCATTCCCATTTGATTACTGGGCATCCAAATTAGACACCTGGCCTGAATTGGCAGAATATGCATTGCAGGAGCTTGCTTGCCCAGCAGCTAGTGTGCTATCAGAAAGAGTATTCAGTGCTGCTGGTTCAATATTAACCGAAAAAAGGACTTGTCTGGCTACCCAAAATGTTGATGATCTAACCTTCATTAAAATGAACCACTCCTGGATTTCAAATTATTTTGCCCCACCTTTCCCGGCTGACACCTAGCTTTCCTATAAAAAGGTCTTGCTTGTGGACTGGTCTTACTGAGTGTTCCAATCTCTTAATTTGCAGCAGCTGTTTGTCCAGCATACGACATGTTTACACCTCCCTAAATGGGAAAACTACCCCCACGGGGCCGTGGTCTCGCCACTTGGCGCAAGCACCCGTTAGAGTGCCGTTTGTCTGAAGAGGTGGGTGTGCCCGCTTTTGGTCGACGGCACTGCCACTGGGTCCCTCATAGTACAATAAAGTGTCTCTGGCGGTGGTGGCGCGCAACCAACGTCAGACACACCGTTGTAACATGAGGGGCCCTGGGCCTGTACCGCCGGCCACAAGAGAGTTCCCCCCCCCCCAACTCAAACTGTGCTCTACCACGTGCAAAATTATCTCTCACAGCTCCAACAATGTTTAGTCTATGCGCTGACATCCTTCAATGCCTGGCACTGACAATACCAATTTGTTGACATGTATGATGCTAGTTAAAATAGTCAGGGTCAGTGTCCTATATTGACACCAGTAAATACGTATTGCCAAATTACTATGTCTGAAACTCAGTAGAGGCGCCCACCCCTGTACCTAAGTATGCCACACTTTTTTTGTTTTGTTGTTTTGCGAGCCATTAACATCTATTTATTTTTTGGGAGTACTAACTGTGTCAGACACTCCTTGCAATCGTCCTCCGCTGACCACACCAATTAACTCTAAGTGCCTTGAGCCTATTTTTATTTATTTTAGGCCTAGTAAGCCTGTCTGCGGTCCCTCCTTGCAATCCTCCTCCACTGACCACACCAATGCTGCCTGTGTACCCATGTAACCTATTTAAAACTGCCTTGAGCCTATTTTTATTTATTTTAGGCCTAGTAAGCCTGTCTGCGGTCCCTCCTTGCAATCGTCCTCCGCTGACCACACCAATGCTGCCTGTGTACCCCTGCGAGATAACTCTAAGTGCCTTGAGCCTATTTTTATTTATTTTAGGCCTAGTAAGCCTGTCTGCGGTCCCTCCTTGCAATCGTCCTCCCCTGACCACACCAATGCTGCCTGTGTACCCCTGCGAGATAACTCTAAGTGCCTTGAGCCTATTTTTATTTATTTTAGGCCTAGTAAGCCTGTCTGCGGTCCCTCCTTGCAATCCTCCTCCACTGACCACACCAATGCTGCCTGTGTACCCATGTAACCTATTTAAAACTGCCTTGAGCCTATTTTTATTTATTTTAGGCCTAGTAAGCCTGTCTGCGGTCCCTCCTTGCAATCGTCCTCCGCTGACCACACCAATGCTGCCTGTGTACCCCTGCGAAATAACTCTAAGTGCCTTGAGCCTATTTTTATTTATTGTAGGCCTACTAAGTCTGTCTGCGGTCCATCCTTGCAATCGTCCTCCGCTGACCACAACAATGCTGCCTGTGTACCCCTGCGAGATAACTCTAAGTGCCTTGAGCCTATTTTTATTTATTTTAGGCCTACTAAGTCTGTCTGCGGTCCTTCCTTGCAATCGTCCTCCGCTGACCACACCAATGCTGCCCGTGTACCCCTGGAACCTATTTTAAAGTGCATAGAGCCTATTTTTTTTATTTAATATTAATAAAGCCATGATGGACTACGCTGTACCACGCTACGAGCTACCCAGTTGACACTTCTTTTGCGAGAAAAGCCATCCCAACCCTCCACCAGCATGTAAAAGACCGCATTGTCCATGCACTCTGGCAATCTGTGAGTACAAAGGTGCACCTGACAACAGACGCATGGACCTGTAGGCATGGCCACGGAAGGTTACGTGTCCATTATGGTGCAATGGGTTAATGTGGTGGATGCATGGTCCACAGGGGACAGCCTACTAAGTCTGTCTGCAGTCCCTAATTCAAATTGTCCTCAATTCAGGTTTTCGGGCTTTTTAAAAAAATAGGAAACTGCATTTGGTCTACTAGTTTGGTTGGGGCCTACTGTTGATGTCTGCCGCTCCTGGGTGTTCTCCTCCTCCTTGGTGTGCTCCTCCAGGTTTCCTTGTCTGAGCTTCAACCTTCAGGCTCTCATAAAGTATTTTTAAATGTAACACTGCAGTTGCCCTGCTACCTGGGTTGGGGCCTAGTAACGGTGTCTGCCGCTCCCTGGTGTTCTCCTCCTCCTTGGTGTTCTCCTCCAGGTTTCCTTGTCTGAGCTTGAACCTTCAGGCTCTCAGAAAGTATTTTTAAATGTAACACTGCAGTTGCCCTGCTACCTGGGTTGGGGCCTAGTAACGGTGTCTGCCGCTCCTTGGTGTTCTCCTCCTCCTTGGTGTTCTCCTCCTGGTTTCCTTGTCTGAGCTTCAACCTTCAGGCTCTCATTAAGTATTTGTTTTTAAAAATTGGTGGTTGGGGCCTACTAACGGTGTGTGCCGCTCCCTGGTGTTGTCCTCCACTGTATAAAGCTGAGCTTCAACCTTCAGGCTCTCATTAAGTATTTGTTTTTAAAAATTGGTGGTTGGGGCCTACTAACGGTGTGTGCCGCTCCCTGTTGTCCTCCACTGTATAAAGCTGAGCTTCAACCTTCAGGCTCTCATTAAGTATGTTTTTAAAAATTGGTGGTTGGGGCCTACTAACGGTGTGTGCCGCTCCCTGGTGTTGTCCTCCACTGTATAAAGCTGAGCTTCAACCTTCAGGCTCTCATTAAGTATTTGTTTTTAAAAATTGGTGGTTGGGGCCTACTAACGGTGTGTGCCGCTCCCTGGTGTTGTCCTCCACTGTATAAAGCTGAGCTTCAACCTTCAGGCTCTCATTAAGTATTTGTTTTTAAAAATTGGTGGTTGGGGCCTAGTAACGGTGTGTGCCGCTCCCTGGTGTTGTCCTCCACTGTATAAAGCTGAGCTTCAACCTTCAGGCTCTCATTAAGTAGTTGTTTTTAAAAATTGGTGGTTGGGGCTTACTAACGGTGTCTGACGCTCGCTGGTGTTGTCCTCCACTGTATGAAGCTGAGCTTCAGTCTTTAGGCTTTCGGCCTATAGTAGCAGATATTAAACTGCATTTGGCCTTCAACTTTGGTTGGGCCCTACTAACGGTGTGTGCCGCTCCCTGGTGTTGTCCTCCACTGTATAAAGCTGAGCTTCAAGCTTCAGTCTCTCATTAAGTAGTTGTTTTTAAAAATTGGTGGTTGGGGCCTACTAACGGTGTCTGACGCTCCTGGGTGTTCTCCTCCTCCTGGGTGTTCTCCTACAGGTTTCCTTGTCTGAGCTTCAACCTTCAGGCTCTCATTAAGTATTTGTTTTTAAAAATTGGTGGTTGGGGCCTACTAACGGTGTGTGCCGCTCCCTGGTGTTGTCCTCCACTGTATAAAGCTGAGCTTCAATCTTAAGGCTCTCGTTAAGTAGTTGTTTTTAAAATGTGTGGTTGGGCCCTAAAAACGGTGTCTGACGCTACTGGGTGTTCTCCTCCTCCTGGGTGTTCTCCTCCAGGTTTTCTTGTCTGAGCTTCAACCTTCAGGCTCTCATTAAGTATTTGTTTTTAAAAATTGGTGGTTGGGGCCTACTAACGGTGTGTGCCGCTCCCTGGTGTTGTCCTCCACTGTATAAAGCTGAGCTTCAATCTTAAGGCTCTCGTTAAATAGTTGTTTTTAAAATGTGTGGTTGGGCCCTTAAAACGGTGTCTGACGCTACTGGGTTTTCTCCTGTTTTGTTGTCCCGACCTTCAATGTTCAGGCTTTCGGCTTACATTTTAAATAATTAAACTGCAGTTGGCCTACTACTTTGGTTGGGCCTAGTAACGGTGTGTGCCGCACCTTGGTGTTGTCCTGTGTTATTTTCCTGACCTTTAATCTTCAGGCTTTCGGCCTTCATTTGTAATATTAAACTGCATAGGGCCTACTAGTGTGGTTCGGCCCTACTAACGGTGTCTGCCGCTCCTGGGTTTTCTACTCCACTGAACTAAGCAATGCCACCTGGTTAGTCCTGTTACCAATTTTGAACTGCATTTTACCCACTTTATTATTTGGGCCTATATCAGTGTTTCGTCCTCATCCTGCCCATTGCCCAGCCGGTGCTAGATGAGTCTTGTGGTACTTTGACCCAGTCCCAGACCACTACATTCCCCTTGCACGCTACACAGCCACAATCTGACCCTGCTGAAAGTCAGGTTCCCTTTCCCGCATACTATACCACCTTACACAGGGACAAAGAGGAAGATGCAGATGAAAGTGCAGGTTTCTTCAACAGGTAGGGGGGCATACTCGCTGGCGACGTCACAGGCACAGGGCCCCTCAGAGTACGCAAAAGTGTCGCTGCCGGTGGGAGGCGCCCCCGCCGTGCAAACACACCGCCGTACTTTGAGGGGCCCTGTGCCAGTGCCAATACGAACGATTGGGCCTCCCTGCTTGCTCAGGATCACAGCACTTGCAAAGTTGAAATACTTACCTCTCACTGCTCCACTGCCGTGACGTAGTCCACGTTTCCTGGGCCCACTAAAACCTTGAACCAGCCCTACCCCCCACAACTTTTGCCAAATGACCCCCAATTTCCAATGCCCAACTATTATTAGAAAGTTAATTAAGATTGACAAGCTTCAGAAACAAGAATGGATGTTTTTGGCATTAAAATGGGCACTGTAGGTGTTTTCCTGGCCTCCACTCACTGCCGACTATGCTTCCCCATTGACTTGCATTGGGTTTCATGTTTCGGTCGATCCCCGACTTTTCGCGATAATCGGCCGACTTCACTCGACTCGACTTTGGACAAAGTCGGGTTTCGCAAAACCCGACTCGATCTTAAAAAAATGAAAGTCGCTCAACCCTATTAGTTAGGACTGTCCCAATTAGGTTCACCATAAAGTGGTGGGATTGCTTTTGCAATTTTTTTTTTATAAAAAAAACGTGTTAACTAAGTACCCTATATTTTCTTGCACTATAGCCGTTTACTTACTACAGGGTATTCAATCATTGTTTCTGTCCCCCCCTCATATAAAGTACGACCACTATCTACAGTCATGGCCAAAAGTATTGACACCCCTGCAATTCTGAATAGTCCTTGGAAAATTTCATATAGTAGGGGAATAAGTATAAATCATAATGAATTACCCTAACGTTAAAAAATACTTTATTGTTAAAACCAGGGCAGACTGCCACAACCCAACCTAAACACACCCAAACAAACAGTGCTCAAACAAATATAAACCCAAATAAAGGGGATGTAAATCTAGATGACCCTATCACCGGCTTCTATGATGCCCCTGCCTAGCTGCAGAGGTTGGCACCCTAGGGGGGAGCGTAGTGGCGCCCCCGCTCCTCGATGGCTATCCCTGGTGGCCCTGATGCACCCTACCGCCGCTAGTGAGAGCCTCTACCCGTGCTCTAAAGGATCCTCTACCACTAGACAGAGGTCTACCTATGCTAGGGACACACTAGATCCCCAAGATTAAAAACATTGTATAAACACTTGGCATATATCAATAGGAACACCGATAGTAGTCCTCTGGGAGGTATTTGGATGTATCAGTCTCAGGAGTCTACAAATCAATCTAACGAACAGCCCCTCCAATAAAACTGGGGTTATAAGGTCACCTCTGTATAGTGCATGCATATGATCACAATTAGACACAATGCTCAATACCTGTCTAGATATTCAATTAGATGTCCTTATCTTCTACTAATTCACTTGATGTATAATAGATTAGAGTGATTGTATATTATTGTATATATTATTTAGTTACATCTCTTATACCAATAGACTCAATATTCATATCCATCCAATGAAATATAGGAAAAACGGATACTCATCTCCTGATCCCGCGGTAGTTCCCCACATGCCCTTATTCATTTAACACCTCTACGCGTTTCGCCCATTTGGGCTCGTCAGGAGGTCCGATAGAGAGATAATTCGTGTCTTAACTGATATTTACCTTGCTACTACATCTACAACGTCTGTCACTATTTAAACTCCTTATGTGACCTCATTTTCTGTCTTTAGTTAGATGTACAGGCGTGATGTGCCCTATACATGGTGGAATATCAAGGGAAGGTGATTAGTTGACTCTTAGCCATCATAACACTATGTGTATATATATAAAAAAGGGAAAAAAAATATCAAGATAATCATGGGCCAATATTGGCTCCAAAGCAGAAGATGAGATAGGGTCATCCCCAAAATGATACAAGATAGGTGCGATATGTGCATCAGGCTGCAAGGTGCCATTGGGAGTAGAACCTAAGGGATAGGAGATACCACATTATACATTTATGTAAAATGCAGCCAATATAGCAATCAGACAGATTATCTGGTGAATATTGAGCGAAGGCTAGATCTGTCTATAAACCCGCGCTTTAATATTGGGCCGCATAGCATTTTATATGAGGCGTATGTTTGAATCGCCGTATCTGGGCGAATGCTGTTTTCGGTGGCAAGATAATGCAGTGTAGACATGCGCAGTATGCTCCATTCAGTTAATCTGCCTGCCCGTATTTCTTTAGCGGTGCCATAGCAACCTAATGCATGTGTGACGTATCCGAACTCTGGTGGCGGAAGTGATGAGCGATCAGCGTCACCAATGAGGATGTGGCTGCCTGTGTGCGGTCCAAAGCGGGCATGCGTAGAGACAGCAGGGGATGTGTTTGAGGACGGAGAGCTAGGACCAATGGTGCCGCTTACGCCCTGGAGGAGACATGCGCAGTTGATGGCTTTAGACGCCACAGGAAATGGGAAGGAGGGACTCTTTACATGACGAAGGTGGCGGGCTATTACAAAAGCAGGTATGCTTGTAGCGGCAGGTTGCTTACCATCAGTTAAGACACGAATTATCTCTCTATCGGACCTCCTGACGAGCCCAAATGGGCGAAACGCGTAGAGGTGTTAAATGAATAAGGGCATGTGGGGAACTACCGCGGGATCAGGAGATGAGTATCCGTTTTTCCTATATTTCATTGGATGGATATGAATATTGAGTCTATTGGTATAAGAGATGTAACTAAATAATATATACAATAATATACAATCACTCTAATCTATTATACATCAAGTGAATTAGTAGAAGATAAGGACATCTAATTGAATATCTAGACAGGTATTGAGCATTGTGTCTAATTGTGATCATATGCATGCACTATACAGAGGTGACCTTATAACCCCAGTTTTATTGGAGGGGCTGTTCGTTAGATTGATTTGTAGACTCCTGAGACTGATACATCCAAATACCTCCCAGAGGACTACTATCGGTGTTCCTATTGATATATGCCAAGTGTTTATACAATGTTTTTAATCTTGGGGATCTAGTGTGTCCCTAGCATAGGTAGACCTCTGTCTAGTGGTAGAGGATCCTTTAGAGCACGGGTAGAGGCTCTCACTAGCGGCGGTAGGGTGCATCAGGGCCACCAGGGATAGCCATCGAGGAGCGGGGGCGCCACTACGCTCCCCCCTAGGGTGCCAACCTCCGCAGCTAGGCAGGGGCATCATAGAAGCCGGTGATAGGGTCATCTAGATTTACATCCCCTTTATTTGGGTTTATATTTGTTTGAGCACTGTTTGTTTGGGTGTGTTTAGGTTGGGTTGTGGCAGTCTGCCCTGGTTTTAACAATAAAGTATTTTTTAACGTTAGGGTAATTCATTATGATTTATACACCCCTGCAATTCTGTCAGATAATACTCAGTTTCTTCCTGAAAATGATTGCAAACACAAATTCTTTGGTATTATTATCTTCATTTAATTTGTCTTAAATTAAAAAACACAAAAGAGAATGAAGCAAAAAGCAAAACATTGATCATTTCACACAAAACTCCAAAAATGGGCAAGACAAAAGTATTGGCACCCTCAGCCTAATACTTGGTTGCACAACCTTTAGCCAAAATAACTGCGACCAACCGCTTCCGATAACCATCAATGAGTTTCTTACAATGCTCTGATGGAATTTTAGACCATTTTTCTTTGGAAAACTGCTCCAGGTCCCTGATATTTGAAGGGTGCCTTCTCCAAACTGCCATTTTTAGATCTCTCCACAGGTGTTCTATGAGATTCAGGTCTGGACTCATTGCTGGCCACCTTAGAAGTCTCCAGTGCTTTCTCTCAAACCATTTTCTAGTGCTTTTTGAAGTGTGTTTTGGGTCATTGTCCAGCTGGAAGACCCATGACCTCTGAGGGAGACCCAGCTTTCTCACACTGGGCCCTACATTATGATGCAAAATTTGTTGGCAGTCTTCAGACTTCATAATGCCATGCACACGGTCACGCAGTCCAGTGCCAAAGGTAGCAAAGCAACCCCAAAACATCAGGGAACCTCCGCCATGTTTGACTATAGGGACCGTGTTTTTTTCTTTGAATGCCTCTTTTTTTCTCCTGTAAACTCTATGTTGATGCCTTTGCCCAAAAAACTCTACTTTTGTCTCTTCTAACCAGAGAACATTCTTCCAAAACGGTTTAGGCTTTTTCAGGTATGTTTTGGCAAACTCCAGCCTGGCTTTTTTATGTCTCGGGGTAAGAAGTGGCGTCTTCCTGGGTCTCCTACCATAGTCCCTTTTCATTCAGACACTGACGGATAGTAAGGTTTGACACTGTTGTACCCTCGGACTGCAGGGCAGCTTGAACTTGTTTGGATGTTAGTCGAGGTTCTTTATACAACATCCGCACAATCTTGCATTGAAATCTCTAGTCAATTTTTCTTTTCCGTCCACATCTAGGGAGGTTAGCCACAGTGCCATGGGCTTTAAACTTCTTGATGACACTGCGCACGGTAGACACAGGAACATTCAGGTCTTTGGAGATGGACTTGTAGCCTTGAGATTGCTCATGCTTCCTCACAATTTGGTTTCTCAAGTCCTCAGACAGTTCTTTGGTCTTCTTTCTTTTCTCCATGCTCAATGTGGTACACACAAGGACACAGGACAGAGGTTGAGTCAACTTTAATCCATGTCAACTGGCTGCAAGTATGATTTAGTTATTGCCAACACCTGTTAGGTGTCACAGGTAAGTTACAGGTGCTGTTAATTACACAAATTAGAGAAGCATCACATTATTTTTCAAACAGTGCCAATACTTTTGTCCACCCCCTTTTTTATGTTTGGTGTGGAATTATATCCAATTTGGCTTTAGGACAATTCTTTTTGTGTTTTTTCATTTAAGACAAATTAAATGAATATAATAATACCAAAGAATTTGTTTGCAATCATTTTCAGGAAGAAACTGAGTATTATCTGACAGAATTGCAGGGGTGTGAATACTTTTGGCCATGACTGTATATGCACTTATACAGTCATGGCCAAAAGTATTCACACCCCTGCAATTCTGTCAGATAACACTCAGTTTCTTCCTGAAAATGATTGCAAACACAAATTCTTTGGTATTATTATCTTCATTTAATTTGTATTAAATGAAAAAACACAAAAGAGAATGAAGCAAAAAGCAAAACATTGATCATTTCACACAAAACTCCAAAAATGGGCCAGACACAAGTATTGGCACCCTCAGCCTAATACTTGTTTGCACAACCTTTAGCCAAAATAACTGCGACCAACCGCTTCCGGTAACCATCAATGAGTTTCTTACAATGCTCTGCTGGAATTTTAGACCATTCTTCTTTGGCAAACTGCTCCAGGTCCCTGATATTTGAAGGGTGCCTTCTTCAAACTGCCATTTTTAGATCTCTCCACAGGTGTTCTATGGGATTCAGGTCTGGACTCATTGCTGGCCACCTTAGAAGTCTCCAGTGCTTTCTCTCAAACCATTTTCTAGTGCTTTTTGAAGTGTGTTTTGGGTCATTATCCAGCTGGAAGACCCATGACCTCTGAGGGAGACCCAGCTTTCTCACACTAGGCCCTACATTATGCTGCAAAATTTGTTGGTAGTTTTCAGACTTCATAATGCCATGCACACGGTCAAGCAGTCCAGGGCCAGAGGCAGCAAAGCAACCCCAAAACATCAGGGAACCTCCGCCATGTTTGACTGTAGGGACCGTGTTCTTTTCTTTGAATGCCTCTTTTTCCTCCTGTAAACTCTATGTTGATGCCTTTGCCCAAAAAGCTCTACTTTTGTCTCATCTGACCAGAGAACATTCTTCCAAAATGTTTTAGGCTTTTTCAGGTAAGTTTTGGCAAACTCCAGCCTGGCTTTTTTATGTCTCTGGGTAAGAAGTGGGGGGTCTTCCTGGGTCTCCTACCATACAGTCCCTTTTCAATCAGACGCCGATGGATAGTAAGGGTTGTCACTGTTGTACCCTCGGACTGCAGGGCAGCTTGAACTTGTTTGGATGTTAGTCGAGGTTCTTTATCCAACATCCGCACAATCTTGCGTTGTAATCTCGTCAATTTTTCTTTTCCGTCCACATCTAGGGAGGTTAGCCACAGTGCCATGAGCTTTAAACTTCTTGATGACACTGCGCACAGTAGACACAGAACATTCAGGTCTTTGGAGATGGACTTGTAGCCTTGAGATTGCTCATGCTTCCTCACAATTTGGTTTCTCAAGTCCTCAGACAGTTCTTTGGTCTTCTTTCTTTTCTCCATGCTCAATGTGGTACACACAAGGACACAGGATAGAGGTTGTCAACTTTAATCCATGTCAACTGGCTGCAAGTGTGATTTAGTTATTGCCAACACCTGTTAGGTGTCACAGGTAAGTTACAGGTGCTGTTAATTACACAAATTAGAGAAGCATCACATTATTTTTCAAACAGTGCCAATACTTTTGTCCACCCCCTTTTTTATGTTTGGTGTGGAATTATATCCAATTTGGCTTTAGAACAATTCTTTTGTGTTTTTTTAATTTAAGACAAATTAAATGAAGATAATAATACCAAAGAATTTGTGTTTGCAATCATTTTCAGGAAGAAACAGAGTATTATCTGACAGAATTGCAGGGGTGTGAATACTTTTGGCCATGACTGTATACAGCATTCTAGAATGCTGTGTATATGTAGTAGGCCCACTGCCTGCATACCCTTATATACAGCATTTTATAAAGCACAACCACTATCTATATGCCCTTAAGATAGTGGCATATTAGACTTGCCTAGCCCCATCCAATGGGCTTCGCTAGTCTTAATCCGGTGCCTTCTCTTCTATCACCATCCTTCATTCTTTGAGTCGATGAGGCGTCCTATGTCATCCACACGGTGTCTTCCATCGCGCTCCTGTGCAAGCGCACTTCTTTCTGCCCTTTGCAGTACTTTGCTTTGTGCTCGGAAGAGAAGTGTTCCAGCACAGAAGCATGATGAGGGAGGTTGTGTGGATGATGTAGAACACATCATCCACGGGAAGGACTGCGCCGGATGAAGACCAGCGCCAAACATAACACTGAACCGCCCCGTAGGTGAGCATAAGAATTTATTTACATTATGCACATTGGCTTAGGGACATACTGTATATACTCGAGTAGAAGCTGACCCGAGTAGAAGCCGACCACCCTAATTTTGCCACAAAAAAATGGGAAAACTTATGGACTCGAGTATAAGCCTAGGGCGGAAAATGCAGCAGCTACCGGTAAATTTCAAAAATAAAAATAGATACCAATAAAAGTAAAATTAATTGAGCAATGCTCATATCCCCCGTCATACTCGCCTGCTCCCGGCGGGGTCCCTGGCAGCTTCTCACTGTCAGATGGTCTCCGGGAGCCGGCAGCGTCTTCCTATGTTTAGCGGTCACGTACCGCTCATTAAAGTAATGAATATGCGTCCATATTCATTACTTTAATGAGCGGTACTACGTGACCGCTCAACACAGGAAGAGCTGCCCAGAGACCATCGGACATGCAGGGACCGCACCAGGAGCAGGTGAGTATGTGACAGCCGCCGCTCCCCCGCCGACAATGACTCGAGTATAAGCCGAGATGGTCACTTTCAGCCCAAAAAAGTGGGCTGTAAATCTCGGCTTATACTCCAGTATATACGGTATGTACAGCACTCTAGAAGGTTGTGTATAAGGGCATAGAGGTGCTGGTGGTACTATATATGAGGAAAACCTGGTGACAGGTTCCCTGTAAGAAACCTATGGAACTAGGTTAAAATTTGCATTTTTTTGGATGGTGAAAAACTTGTAATTTAAATATTGATGATGGCTGAACTGCAGGTGGTCTGTGTCGCTTCATAAGTTTAAGGCCGGGGTCACACTAGCGTAGAATACGGATGAGCGCTATGTGAGAAAACATCGCATGGCACTCGGACCAGTGTTAATCTATGGGGCAGATCACATCTGTGATTATTTTTTCATGCCGAATCAGCATACGAGAACAATCGCAGCATATATACTTGACAGGGGCCCATACAGTTTATATCTACAATAATATATACCTGACAGGAGCTCGTACAGTCTGTATCTACAATAATATATACCTGACAGGAGCCCGTACAGTCTGTATCTACAATAATATATACCTGACTGGAGCCCGTACAGTCTGTATCTACAATTATATATACATGACAGGAGTCCGTACAGTCTGTAGCTACAATTATATATACCTGACAGGAGTCCGTACAGTCTGTATCTACAATAATATATACCTGACAGGAGTCCGTACAGTCTGGATCTACAATAATATATACCTGTCAGGAGTCCGTACAGTCTGGATCTGTTGAGGGAGGATCTAAAGTGATCCTTCACGGTTAACTCAGTGATTTCCAAATTAATCTACAAGGCGTTGCCGGCAACTGGAAATGACCAGACGGAGACGTGTGTCTCTGTTTGGGGGGGGATCAAGCTGATCTCTCACCCCCCGTTTATTGTGTATGACTTTTCATAGCCATAGAAATTATACTTCAACCAATCAGCATAAGAACACGTTCACAGTTCTTAACCTATAAGAATACAGGAACGGTCTGGACGTCAAAAGTCTCGTAGAACAATGCACCCTCAGTCTCATGTTCTGCCCAGGTTGCAACAATCAAGGTCTCATCAAGGTCTCATAACAGCTGTAAACTTTAGCCTACTAAAAAAATTTATATCAAAACAACAAAATGGAGTCGAAAAGCACAAAATGGAGAATCTTTCTTAATTTGTCCCCTCACATTCCCCCCTAGATAAATTTTGTTAATTAATGTCCAGCATCAGAGGTACTATCCCAAGCTATAAGCTCGAGGGGTACTGGTCTTCACATGGCTGGTGCCATATTACCAGCCATGGCTGTTGCGGCGTACCCATCCCCCCTGTATACTAGAATTTACGAATAACAATTATTGATAACAGTGGTGGGGATCTTTTGAAGATAGCCATGAGCTTGGCTTCAACATCTTCATCAGGTAACTTTGTGAAATTGGTGTAGAGAAGAGCAGGGGTGGCAACCCTTTTGGTTTCATCATTAGTTGTCTTAGTGCAGAATTTCCTAATACATACAGAAATACACCAAAGAACAAGTTTTAGTGTTACGTACATAACAAGGATAAAGGCAGCAATGTGTAACAAACTTTGCAAGATTCCAGCTATCCAGCCCCCCAAACCAATTGGCTGGATTAAAAAAAGGAGAAGGTGTCTGCCCACCAACTGTCCTTATTACGGTCATTGTCTTTATTATATTGATCTCTGAGTCTTTGAATATCTACTAACGTATATTACTTATATATAATAACAGTGTGCGGATCCAGTAACCTGACACATACCACCCTGTGCTGCTGTTAAATAATTCAGTACTACAGTGTATTGATTAGTAACTATGATAAGTTGGTTTGGACAGCAACAGTAGTATTAAGTATATCCAATATATCCCAAATTTGATCATCTAAATAATCTGTGGCCCTAAGCAATTTATCCCACATTTGTGTAATCATAGGGTAAATGGAGATAGAACTGACAATTTTATTGGCTATACCCATCTGTACTACTAATCTTTCATGATATTGTACAAACTTATTATTCAAGAAAGTTGGGGAATTTAGGCTGTCCCATGCGGTTACCAATATTATTATATGGAAATACGAAAAACCAAAACATTATGTCCCCTTATTTGCTACTAGTCTGTTTGACCAGCTTGCAGTGCGATGCGTGGATCCATGTCGGTCTTCCTTCCAGCTTTACTGACATAAGAGTGATACTGAGGACTTGGTAGGGACCGTCATACAAGGGTTCTAGTCCGTGTTTTCTGACATGGCTTTTCACGACAAAAAAACACCAGGCTTTAAGTTGTGACAAGTGTCGGTTTCTGCTGAATCTGGAAGGGAAGAAGAAACTAAAACATGGGTGTTAGCAAGATTTTTACTAAGCTGAATAACATATTGAACAGTACAGTCAGTTTCTTCTGATAACTACTGAGGCTGGAAATTTTCAACTGGGGGCCTAGCACCAAACAATATCTCATATGGGGACAGGCCATGTTTTGCCTTAGGGGTAGTGCAAATATGGTATAGTACAATGGGTAGGAGCTCTGGCCATGGAGCCGTAGTCTCCTGCATCATTTTGGTCAATTGTCCCTTCAGTGTGCCGTGCAGCCTCTCAACTTTTCCACTGGATTGTGGAGAGTATAGAGTATGGAGGGCTACAGTTGATCCAAACCTGGTCAAAACCTCCTGATACACATGAGAAGAAAAGGCCAGGCCTTGGTCACTTTCGACAACTTCTGGAACACCATATCTGCATATGACTTCCATCACCAGTTTCTTCGCTGTAGTCTTTGCAGTCATGTTGGTAACGGGGAATGCCTCTGGCCAACTGGAGAACATGTCGACAACCACCAGACAATATTCATACCTTCCAGACTTAGGCAACGTGATGTGGTCCACCTGGAGCCTTTGGAAAGGATAGTCGGGCTTAGCAAGGTGCTTCAGGGGTACACATTGAAGTTGACCGGGATTGCAGGTCTGACACATATTACATGCACGGTTGAGTGCTGTCAGGACTGTAGAAATACCTGGAGCCCAGTAGAATTTTTGTACCAGGGCTAGGGCCTGTTTTTTTCCTCGATGTGTGGGCCCATGTGCCCACATGGCAATAGCAGGGTACATCCGCTTAGGGAGACACACAAGTTGGTCCTTTTTCCAGAGACCATTGTCCATACATGCTCCATCAGCCTTCCACTGCTTCACTTCTTCCTTTGGGGACATTCTCTGCATCGTCATTAAGCGGTCTCGCGGGGTCCGACAGAAAACCTCAGTCTGTCGTGGATCATCAGGTTCCTGTAGAGTCAGCGTTTCTTGTAACTGTTTACGCTGAGAGCGTGTGGTCACCATAGTTGGTATGATCATTTCAACGGGTAGGAGATTAGCAGCTTTTGCTTGCATATCCGCAAAGACGTTACCAACAGTCTGTGGACTGTTCCTAGGACTGTGCGCCTTAACTTTGATAATGGCCACCTGGATAGGGTTTTAACCAGAGTCTGAAGTTCTGCTTCTTGTGCTGACAGTGAGGGAGGGAGTGCAGTTCCGTGCACTACAGTGTCTTCCGTAGTAACAGCGTTTCCGGTATGGAATCTGCCAAAATCATCAGCATATCTTGAACCGTCTTTCAGGGCATTATAGAGAGATTGCATTATGCGGGATGCGTCCGGTATCCACTGACGACAATAAGTACATAGTCCAAGAAAACGCTGGAGTTCAGTCTCATTTTTCAGAAAAGGAAGGGAGCTGACGGCTATTTTTCTTTCTTTTGTGAGGTGTCTGACACCCTGAAGGAGACAGTGACCCAAAAATATCACTAGACCAAGGCAGAACCGAAGTCTCGAGGCCGAAACCCGACAGTTCAGATCTGCCAGACACTTGAGGAGGCTAACAGTGGCAGCAATGGCTTCCTGCTCTGTTCGTGCACACAACAAAAGATCAGCCACATTTTTTGCTAACTGATTGGGACTATTTTGGGCCCCTTGTGGCATAACTGTCCACGTCAATTGTCGTCCCTGATAAGTGAATGCAAACAGAAACTGGCAAGGCATTGGCGAGGTCGATGACTGTGAACCAAGCAGCATCCTGAGGTATCTGGGACAAAAGAGTATGTGGATTAGACACCGGAGTTTCCAGAACAGTAGCTGCATTAACTGCCCGTAGATCTTGTACCAGCCGGTACACAGGGGGTTGGCCGGGTGGGGTCTTTTTCTTAACAGGAAACAAGGGCGTGTTACATGGGGAAACACAGGGTACAAGGGCACCATTATCGAGTAACGTGTATTTGTCCCTTGAGGCCCCGCTCCTGATCATGTTTCAAAGGGTACTGATAGACTTTGGGAAAAGGGGCACCAGGTTTGAAAAACACTTTTACTGGTTCTACAGGCATTATTGGGGGTGGATCTGGGCCTATCAGGGCCATCATAACCGTAGGAAAGGCATGTAGGATACAGATGTCATTGTGTTCATCTGCATAGGGGTTATATAACGTAAGTACCAGCTGACCATCATCTTGGAATTGTATTCTGGAGCGAAACTGTGATAATAAATCTGCCCCCAGTAAATTTACCGGACATACGGGAGAGATTAGGAACTGAACAGTGACTTCAGGGAAGGGTCCCAATGGGATGGGTTTTGTAAGAGTATATTTATTGGGTCTGCCATCTACTCTAATTAAAACAAGCTCTTGGTCTGAGAATTGACATGGCGGGGCTGGGGAGTGAGATTCCCATACATAGGGTTAAAAGGGATATTGGAGTATGAGACTGGATTTGTGTATGGTGGGAGGAGGGCAGGAGCTGGAGTCTGTTACATGGGCCACTGATAAGGAACAGAGCTGCGTCCTTGTAGCTGCGGTGGGGGCTGGAATTAGAGCAGGATTCGCTGCGGCTACTGGTTTAACCTTTGAAATTCCCTGCTGATGCAGAATGGGCTAAGTTCTGAAAACCTTTTTTATTTTTTTCCTTACTACTTTTAATGCATCATCCGGAGTGGAAGTCTCAATATCGGGTCTAACTGACATTATTGCCTCTTTCAATTCAGATTTAAGGCCGGACATTAAAGCTACTACAAAAAAGTGTGTATGGGCTTTTTGTTACAATGAGAATCCCAGATCTTTAAATACTACCATAAGACGCCCATAGAACTTCTCGGCAGTCCAGGATATATTGGTGCCTTGGGGTTAAAGGGCATAGGGCTTACAGTCGGGAGTAGAGGCTTAATTTCCTGGGGAGGGACCATATTATCTAGCAGGGAGACCCCCTCTCCCAAATTTTTGATTGTTTGCTTTCCCGACACATTAATCTCAGTCACTTTCTCAGTTCCTTCTAGTACCACAAAACATCCAGTTTTTTGTCATAGTAATAGACAACTTTCCCTTTTCAACGTGACAAAACAATCAGAATTCACGTCCTCTGTTGATCCTCAATTTGCTATATATCAACTACTCAACTTGAAGCAGGTGAATCTTTTACCAATCTTTCAATCACACTGATAACCAAACAATCACTTACAAGTTTCCTTCTAAAACTAGGCACTATATTTCACTTTCAATTTCCAATTTCAACTTACAATATTTCTTTGTACTTCAAAACAATATTGTCGCTTTAAACAAAACACAGATCTACCAGCGCGTACTACACCAAGAAAATACAGAGAGACTTAGAACGCAGCTACGTGCCCCCTCCATACCAGAGACACAGCATAGATAAGAAAATTGCAACATTCCTCAGCACAGAAAGGAGAAAGCAATAGCGCAGCTGTTTGACCCCTCCCATCTGGTATCTTAGAAATTTCACACAGAAACGAAATACAGCAGTTCTCAGACTTAACACAATTCATGTGCCAGAACACCTTAGAAAAACCAATGATTGAGAATATTTTCTTCATCTTTGGGCTAACAATATCAGATTCATCACACAAATTCAAAGTCTTCTTCTTCTTCCACAGAAACTGATTCTCCTTTAGAGCTAAATATCCTTACTTAGTCGTGCATAGTACTAGAGCGGCCGTATAGTCTATTCCACTAGGTTTACCTGTCCCCCGCTGGGACAACCCAAAATCGCGGTAACCTATAAGAATACAGGAACGAACACCTAAACAATGATGCCCTCTCGGCCAGCCGAGGGCGTACCTCTAGGCCTAATCATATGAACCTAAAAAGACGCACCAGACTAACAAATAAACCCTAGATCTGAACGATCATATAAGGAAAGGTCATAGACCAAGAGTCTGTGCATAAGAATAGAGGTACAAAAAACAGTTATTATAAACCGGTATTTATTAAAGTATCAAATATACACACAATATTAAATATAATAATACATGGACAAGAGGGTGGTAGAGAGGAGCAGCTAAAAGATAGCATGTAGTAGATGACAAAGAAACAGCAATGCTAAAGATAACATGAAAAAAAACAAAAAAGATTTGAGCACCCTACTCTGACCGCAGCCCAGTGAATACTGGGTAGTGTGCAAAAATGGTATGCACAGAATGTCAAAGGGATAAGTCCCTATGGTGATCCCCTAACTAAGGTGAATTGTGGGGGATATATGTCTAAAGCAAGGCAACATAATCATAGGTGCAATAAGTAAGCTAAAGATGGCATACTGTTACCTTGGGACATTGTTGCGGTGGATGACAAGGTGCTGCAGGCAGAGAGGGAAGCCTCGACGCGCGTTTCACCTGAGTGGCTTTGTTTTTTTCATGTTATCTTTAGCATTGCTGTTTCTTTGTCATCTACTACATGCTATCTTTTAGCTGCTCCTCTCTACCACCCTCTTGTCCATGTATTATTATATTTAATATTGTGTGTATATTTGATACTTTAATAAATACCGGTTTATAATAACTGTTTTTTGTACCTCTATTCTTATGCACAGACTCTTGGTCTATGACCTTTCCTTATATGATCGTTCAGATCTAGGGTTTATTTGTTAGTCTGGTGCGTCTTTTTAGGTTCATAAGAATACAGGAATGGTCTGGACGTCAAAGTCTCGTAGAACAATGCACCCTCAGTCTCATGTTCTGCCCAGGTTGCAACAATCAAGGTCTCATCAAGGTCTCATAACAGCTGTAAACTTTAGCCTACTAACAAAATTTATATCAAAACAACAAAATGGAGTCGAAAAGCACAAAATGGAGAATCTTTCTTAATTTGTCACTTCACAGATCTACAATAATATATACCTGACAGGAGTCCGTACAGTCTATATCTACAATAATATATACCTGACAGGAGTCCGTACAGTCTATATCTACAATAATATATACCTGACAGGAGTCCGTACAGTCTATATCTACAATAATATATACCTGACAGGAGTCCGTACAGTCTATATCTACAATAATATATACCTGACAGGAGCTCATACAGTCTATATCTACAATAATATATACATGACAGGAGTCCGTACAGTTTATATCTACAATAATATATACCTGACAGGAGTCCGTACAGTCTGTATCTACAATTATATATACCTGGAAGGAGCCTGTACAGTCTGTATCTACAATAATATATACCTGACAGGAGCCCATACAGTCTGTATCTACAATTATATATACCTGGAAGGAGCCTGTACAGTCTGTATCTACAATAATATATACCTGACAGGAGCCTGTACAGTCTGTATCTACAGTTATATATACCTGACAGGAGCCCGTACAGTCTGTATCTACAATAATATATACCTGACAGGAGTCCGTACAGTCTGTATCTACAGTTATATATACCTGACAGGAGCCCATACAGTCTGTATCTACAATAATATATACCTGACAGGAGTCCGTACAGTCTGTATCTACAATAATATATACCTGACAGGAGTCCGTACAGTCTGTATCTACAATAATATATACCTGACAGGAGCCCATACAGTCTGTATCTACAATAATATATACCTGACAGGAGTCCGTCTAGTCTGTATCTACAATAATATATACATGACAGGAGTCCGTACAGTCTACATCTACAATAATATATACCTGACAGGAGCCTATACAGTCTATATCTACAATAATATATACCTGGAAGGAGCCCATACAGTCTGTATCTACAATAATATATACCTGACAGGAGCCCGTACAGTTTATATATAAATTTATATCAAAACAACAAAATGGAGTCGAAAAGCACAAAATGGAGAATCTTTCTTAATTTGTCCCTTCACAGATCTACAATAATATATACCTGACAGGAGCCCGTACAGTCTATATCTACAATAATATATACCTGACAGGAGTCCGTACAGTCTATATCTACAATAATATATACCTGACAGGAGCTCATACAGTCTATATCTACAATAATATATACCTGACAGGGGCCCGTACAGTCTATATCTACAATAATATATACCTGACAGGAGCCCGTACAGTCTGTATCTACAATAATATATACATGACAGGAGTCCGTAGTATCTACAATTATATATACCTGACAGGAGTCCATACACTCTGTATCTACAATAATATATACCTGACAGGAGTCCGTACAGTCTGTATCTACAATTATATATACCTGACAGGAGTCCGTACACTCTGTATCTACAATAATATATACCTGACAGGAGTCCGTACAGTCTACATCTACAATAATATACACCTGACAGGAGCCCATACAGTCTGTATCCACAATAATATATACCTGACAGGAGCCCATACAGTCTGTATCTACAATAATATATACATGACAGGAGTCCGTAGTATCTACAATTATATATACCTGACAGGAGTCCGTACAGTCTGTATCTACAATTATATATACCTGGAAGGAGCCTGTACAGTCTGTATCTACAATAATATATACCTGACAGGAGCCTGTACAGTCGGTATCTACAGTTATATATACCTGACAGGAGCCCATACAGTCTGTATCTACAATAATATATACCTGACAGGAGTCTGTACAGTCTGTATCTACAATAATATATACCTGACAGGAGTCTGTACAGTCTATATCTACAATAATATATACCTGACAGGAGCCCATACAGTCTATATTTACAATAATATATACCTGACAGGAGCCCGTACAGTCTGTATCTACAATAATATATACCTGACAGGGGCCCATACAGTCTGTATCTACAATAATATGTACCTGACAGGAGCCCATACAGTCTGTATCTACAATAATATATACCTGACAGGAGCCCGTACAGTCTGTATCTACAATAATATATACCTGACAGGAGTCCGTACAGTCTGTATCTACAGTAATATACACCTGACAGGAGCCCATACAGTCTGTATCCACAATAATATATACCTGACAGGAGCCCGTACAGTCTGTATCTACAATAATATATACATGACAGGAGTCCATAGTATCTACAATTATATATACCTGACAGGAGTCCGTACAGTCTGTATCTACAATTATATATACCTGGAAGGAGCCTGTACAGTCTGTATCTACAATAATATATACCTGACAGGAGCCTGTACAGTCGGTATCTACAGTTATATATACCTGACAGGAGCCCATACAGTCTGTATCTACAATAATATATACCTGACAGGAGTCTGTACAGTCTGTATCTACAATAATATATACCTGACAGGAGTCTGTACAGTCTATATCTACAATAATATATACCTGACAGGAGCCCATACAGTCTATATTTACAATAATATATACCTGACAGGAGCCTGTACCATCTGTATCTACAATAATATATACCTGACAGGAGCCCGTACAGTCTGTATCTACAATAATATATACCTGACAGGAGCCCGTACAGTCTATATTTACAATAATATATACCTGACAGGAGCCCATACAGTCTGTATCTACAATAATATATACCTGACAGGAGCCCGTACAGTCTATATCTACAATAATATATACCTGACAGGAGCCCGTACAGTCTGTATCTACAATAATATATACCTGACAGGAGCCCGTACAGTCTATATCTACATTAATATATACCTGACAGGAGCCCGTACAGTCTGTATCTACAATAATATATACCTGACAGGGGCCCATATAGTCTGTATCTACAATAATATGTACCTGACAGGAGCCCGTACAGTCTGTATCTACAATAATATATACCTGACAGGAGCCCGTACAGTCTGTATCTACAATAATATATACCTGACAGGAGCCTGTACAGTCTGTATCTACAGTAATATATACCTGACAGGAGCCCGTACAGTCTGTATCTACAATACTATATACCTGACAGGAGTCTGTACAGTCTGTATCTACAATAATATATACCTGACAGGAGCCCGTACAGTCTGTATCTACAGTAATATATACCTGACAGGAGCCCGTACAGTCTGTATCTACAATAATATATACCTGACAGGAACCTGTACAGTCTGTATCTACAATAATATATACCTGACAGGAGCCCATACAGTCTATATTTACAATAATATATACCTGACAGGAGCCCATACAGTCTATATCTACAATAATATATACCTGACAGGAGCCTGTACAATCTATATCTACAATAATATATACCTGACAGGAGCCCGTACAGTCTGTATCTACAATAATATATACCTGACAGGAGCCCGTACAGTCTGTATCTACAATAATATATACCAGGAAGGAGCCCGTACAGTCTATATCTACAATAATATATACCTGACAGGAGCCTGTACAGTCTATATCTACAATAATATATACCTGACAGGAGCCCATACAGTCTAGTATCTTCACCACCAGTGAGCCGGCTAGACTGTATGGGCTGCAGGAGCCCATATATTCTACTGGCTTTAATAATTTATACCTTGAAGGAGTCCATACATTCTAGTGTCATGTATAGGCTGCAGTCAGGGCCAGGCAGCAGCCCATAAAGTCTGCTATCTTCAAGAATATATACCTGGAAGGAGCCCATACAGTCTAGCGTCTTCAGTAGCGGGCTGGCTACACTGTATGGGCTGCAGTCAGGAAACCAGGAAGGAGCCCATACACTCTAGCATCTTCAGTAGTGAGGCAGCTAGACTGTATGGGCTGCAGTCAGGACCTGGAAGGAGCCCAAACAGTCTAGGCTCAACCCAGGCAGCAGCCCAGTAGAACGCGGCTTCCTGCTATCTGGTCTTCATTGGACTGAATGAGGCCCCGCCCCTTCCGGTGACATAATTCCTCAAAAAAATCAACTCCGTTCTAGACGCTACCCTGGTATGAGCGCTGTTCTGTGGCGGAAGCTCCGCCCTTTCCGGTGTCGTCACTCTCAGGAGCCCAGCTGGTCACGACCTAGAAACGACCGAGCCGAATATGGCTGCATCAAAAAGCGCCAGTCGTGTAGTTGGTATTGTTAAACCGATTCTTAGCCAAGATTTGTGCACCGCAAAACGAAGAGTGCGGGAGTTGTATAAGGCCTGGTACCGGGAAGTGCCTAACACAGGTGAGGGCTGTGGAATCATCCCGTGACCTGTGTTGCTGGGCGAAGGCAGAGTGGAAACAGCGGAAGGCTCAGCTGTTGTTATTATAGTTCTAGTTCTGATTCCCCAATTGTTTAGGCAGTCTGATGAGATCTGTCTCACTGCCCTGGCCGGGTGCGTCCCGCTGTTGCGTTCCCTCGTGGGCGGCGCGTCCCGCTGTTGCGTTCCCTCGTGGGCGGTGCGTCCCGCTGTTGCGTTCCCTCGTGGGCGGCGCGTCCCGCTGTTGCGTTCCCTCGTGGGCGGTGCGTCCCGCTGTTGCATTCCCTCGTGGGTGGCGCGTCCCGCTGTTGCGTTCCCTCGTGGGCGGTGCGTCCCGCTGTTGCATTCCCTCGTGGGCGGTGCGTCCCGCTGTTGCATTCCCTCGTGGGCGGTGCGTCCCGCTGTTGCATTCCCTCGTGGGCGGCGTGTCCCGCTGTTGCGTTCCCTCGTGGGCGGCGCGTCCCGCTGTTACGTTCACTCGCGGGCGGCGCGTCCCGCTGTTGCGTTCCCTCGCGGGCGGCGCGTCCCGCTGTTGCGTTCACTCGCGGGCGGCGCGTCCCGCTGTTGCGTTCCCTCGTGGGCGGTGCGTCCCGCTGTTGCGTTCCATCGTGGGCGGTGCGTCCCGCTGTTGCGTTCCCTCGTGGGCGGCGCGTCCCGCTGTTGCGTTCCCTCGTGGGCGGTGCGTCCCGCTGTTGCGTTCCATCGTGGGCGGTGCGTCCCGCTGTTGCGTTCCCTCGTGGGCGGCGCGTCCCGCTGTTGCGTTCACTCGCGGGCGGCACGTCCCGCTGTTGCGTTCCCTCATGGACAACTTGTTGTACAGTTATCTGGGAATATGCTTTAGTTCCCAAAGGGATTACAACTAGCAATGGGAATGTGACACCACATGAGCCTGCAGGACGGCACCATGAGAATTACAATGGTGTTTGTAGCCAAACTATATGATCTGTGCATTTCCTATAGTTATAAATTGAAGGGGTTGTCCACTGCTAGGACAACCACTTGTTGATCTAAATGTTTGGCCCCGATAGAATTTAAAAAAAAAGTACTCCCCTGCCATTTCGGCAGCATTCCAGTGGTGTCGCACTCTTGGTCTGTGGTTCTACAGTTGTGACGCGTAATCCCGGCGCCCAATCAGCGCTGGTATCACCTTCTATGACTTGAACATGAAGAGGAGGTCGGAGATCAGCTGCAGTCCAGCTTCCTCTCCATGTTCAATTTGTGCAAAGGCAGGGACAGTGATGCCAGCTCTACCTGCAGCATTGAAAAGCTGTTCAACTGCATATTAACCATAGCATTTTCCAAGGTGTCAGGTTACCTGTAAAAACATCTATTAACCCCTTCACCCCTGGAGCTTTTTTCGTTGTTTTGTTTTCGTTTTTCGCTCCCCTTCTTTCCCAGAGCCATAACATTTTATTTTTCCTTCAATATTGCCATGTGAGGGCTTATTTTTTGTGGGACGAGTTGTACTTTTGAACGACACCATTGCTTTTACCATGTCGTGTACTAGAAAACGGGGAAAAAATTCCAAATGCTGTGAAATTGCAAAAAAAAGTGCAATCCCATACTGGTTTTTTGCTTGGTTCACTAAATGCTAAAACTGACCTGCCATTATGATTCTCCAGGTCATTCCGAGTTCATACACACCAAACATGTCTAGGTTATTATTTTATCTAAGTGGTGAAAAAAAATTCCAAACTTTGTTAAAAAAAAAAATCCACAATTTTCCGATACCCGTAGCGTCTCAATTTTTCATGATGTCGGGTGAGGGCTTATTTTTTGCGTGCCGAGATGACATTTTTATTAATACCATTTCGGTGCAGATACTTTTGATCACCCGTTATTGCATTTTAATGCAATATTGCGGCAACCAAAAGAACATAATTGTGGCATTTTGAATTTCTTTTCTCGCTACGCTGTTTAGCGATCAGGTTAATCCTTTTTTTTATTGATAGATTGGGTGATTCTGAACTCGGCGATACCAAATATGTGTATGTTTGATTTATTTTATTTTGAATGGGGCAAAAGGGGGATGATTTGAACTTTTATATTTTTTTTTTTTTTTTTTTTTTTTTTTTTTACTTTTGCCATGCTTCAATATCCTCCATGGGAGGCTAGAAGCTGGCATAGCCTGATCGGCTCAGCTACATAGGGTGGATGCTCAGATTGCTGCAGAATTAAGGCCCCGTCACACATAGCGACGCTGCAGCGATACAGACAACGATGCCGATCGCTGCAGCGTCGCTGTTTAGTCGCTCTGTGGTCGCTGGAGAGCTGTCACACAGACCGCTCTCCAGCGACCAACGATGCCGAGGTCCCCGGGTAACCAGGGTAAACATCGGGTTGCTAAGCGCAGGGCCGCGCTTGGTAACCCGATGTTTACCCTGGTTACCAGTGTAAAATGTAAAATAACAAACAGTACATACTCACCTTCGCGTCCCCCGGCGTCCGCTTCCTGCACTGACTGAGCGCCGGCCCTAACAGCAGAGCGGTGACGTCACCGCTCTGCTGTACTGTCACTTTACGGCCGGCAGTCAGTCAGTGCGGGAAGCGGACGGCAAGGGACCTGACGGACAGCGGAATGTGAGTATGTACTGTTTTTTTTTTTTTTTACATTTACGATGGTAACCAGGGTAAACATCGGGTTACTAAGCGCGGCCCTGCGCTTAGTAACCCGATGTTTACCCTGGTTACCAGTGAAGATATCGCTGAATCCGTGTCACACACACCGATTCAGCGATGTCAGCGGGACCTCAACGACCAAAAAAAGGTCCAGGCCATTCCGACACGACCAGCGATCTCACAGCAGGGGCCGGGTCGCTGGTACGTGTCAAACATAGCGAGATCGCTACTGAGGTCGCTGTTGCGTCACAAAACTTGTGACTCAGCAGCGATCTCGCTATGTGAGACGGGGCCTTTAGGCTATGTGCACACGTTGCAGATTTGACTGTGGAATTTTCTGTGCAGATTCTGCATTTCTTGGCAGAAAACGCAGGTCAGAATCTGCACTCTTTGGTATGTGCACACGTTGCAGATTTTTGTGCAGATTTCTTCTTTTTTTTTTTTTGGCCCTGCAGATTTCTATTATGGAATAGGTACAGAAACGCAGCAGATCTGCACAAAGAATTGACATGGTCCTTTTTTGAATCTGCTGCGTTTTCTCTGCAGGTTTTTCTGCACCATCAGCACAGAATTTTTTTTTTCCATTGATTTACATTGTACTGTAAATCACTTGCAGATCTGCAGTGTTTCTGCGCTGGAAAAATAGCTACAGTTCTGCAGGAAATCTGCAACGTGTGCACATACCGCATCAAAGCGGGGGTTCTGCCATACGACGTACTATTCCATCCGATGGCAGAAATGGGTTAACAGACCTCTGATTCTGACCCATGAACATGTGCATATATATATATATATATATATGTTTCTATGCAGTTTCACGACTTTTCGCCAATAAGCATAATGGGGATCTAAAATCTTTTTCCTTCAAAGGAATAGAGAAAGTGTCTAAGCCCGTTAGTGGGGGCAGTTTACATGAAATAATCCTGGCAAGGGAAAGTAAGTGGATTTTTTTTTACTGGAAACTAGAGTGCCGTGTGGGTTAAATAGCCGCATGGACTTGATAATGCAATATTTAATATAAATTGAGATGTTATAATAGAAGCTCTATAGTCACAGTAATTTATTTAATATGAAATAATTCCGCTATTAACGTTTTTTTTTCTTGTTTTGTGCTGTGAAGATCTGAATATTTAATATGAATTTTTTTGTATCCTATAGATATGGTTGATTTTAATTTGTATTTAATGTGGATTTTATTCATTCGTTTTTTTCATGTTGAAATTCTTGGGGAAGGATCAATACCGCAAGTGGTTACTGTTGACTATGGGGTTAACCGGGTGAAATCAAATCTATTGGAATTCTCTATACTCACCTGTGACACCCAGTAACTCATATGGGCCTTTTTTTTCTTTTTTTTTTTGCTTCCCTATACTATATATGCGGTCTTGATTCAGTACTCATTTGGACCTGGAGGAAGACACGTGGTGTCGAAACATGTCGTCCATAAGGGATTGAATGTTTGAATGTATGCAATATTGTTACTGAAGAAATCTGGAACCTTTTTATGGATAAATAAAAGGTATATTTTACTCTACCATTGGACTGCGCTGGAGAAACAAAAAGTTTTTTTTCCATCATACATGACGGCACCACGAGAGAGGGGAACCGCCCTTCAAGGACAGGAAACCTTCAAGATAAAAGGGGCGGCTCCTCTCTCCACATCAGTTGGTTTCCTGTCCTTGATTGGGAACCCTCAAGATTATTATTATTATTATTATTATTATTATTATTTATTGTTATAGCGCCATTTATTCCATGGCGCTTTACAAGTGAGGAGGGGTATACATAATAAAAACAAGTACAATAATCTTGAACAATACAAGTCATAACTGGTACAGGAGGAGTGAGGACCCTGCCCGCGAGGGCTCACAATCTACAAGATGGAAGATCTTGAAGATAGAAGAGGATGCCTGGGCCTGTGTTGGATGGGTTTGGGCAGGCACTGGTCTGCTGCATCCGTCAACAGGTACCGGTAGTCACCTCGGGGGCCATGTATTCCATGCCCTTCCTGAGCGAAGCATGGCCACAGCCCGTGAGGCGAACGCCCAGGTGAAGATAGGGCCTCGGAGGCCACGGCGGTGTAACCTCCCTGTGACCATAAAACCTGCTGCTCCCTTGGGATCCACGGAGGTCACAGTTATGGTGCCCTCTCTGTTGATCTATGGTGGCCATGCAGCCTGTGAGACACATCGGTTTCCAGGCTAGGTAAGGGTCCTCGGAAGGTATTGAACCCTCCCTGTTGAGCGCTGAAAGGGAGTTTTCATTTTCCCCCTCCCTCTCCCTCCCCCTCCTTCCCTCTCCCTCCCCCTCCTTCCCTCTCCCTCCCCCTCCTTCCCTGTATGGAGTACCTGTAAGCAGATGAGTGCAGGGAGGAGAGCGGTGTATGGGACAAGCGAAAGCGGGGTGACTGCAACTTCAGTCTGGTGACCAGGAGCCCAGGACACGGTGAAGTTTCTTCTCAGCACGTGTGTCGC
This sequence comes from Ranitomeya variabilis, assembly GCF_051348905.1. NCBI lineage: Eukaryota > Metazoa > Chordata > Amphibia > Anura > Dendrobatidae > Ranitomeya > Ranitomeya variabilis. Next base: position 115,615,007 of record NC_135239.1, on the reverse strand, counting down.
GCGGCCGGAAGCGCGCACGGGCTTCATCCGGGATTCGACGGCACTCGGAACCTTAGTTGCGGGCGAAGGGGCAGGGGGACCAGGAATTCCAGCGCACACCGGAAGTAATGGCCAAGTGCGCGCGTAGGAGGAAGAGTACGTGCAGATGCTGGCGCTCGGAGCAAAGGCAGGATCAACCAGGTGAATAGTTGAGCGCGCACCGGACGTGACTACCGGCGGAACAATGCTGGAACAATTAAATTACCAGCTGAGGCTGGATGGCGGCAGAGGCAGGATCAGCCAGGTGATTGATTGCATATATGTGCATTGGAAGTGGATCAGCCACGATCAACCAGGTAATCAATAAGATTAAACATACACCTGATTGTAGCACAAAGTGCTGAGTGGCCAGTAAAGGCGGGATCAACCAGGTGATCCATTAAAAAAAAAAAAAAAAAAGGAAAGTGAGTCTGTTTAAACGAACCAGAAGTGCTGCCCTGTGTCGCTAAACCAGGCCAGGTTGATTGTGACTGCTCTTGTTAAGTGGTTGTGTGTAGGATGGAGAGTTTTTTTTGCTGGAGCATTTAATGCCACAAGAGGTGCAGGAGAGGCGGTCTCGCTCAAGTGAGAAGAGCCAGATACGCCATGGCAGCAGCAAAAGCCGCTCGGACAGCGTACGGACGGATCGCCATACCAAGAAGGGGTCCCTGGTCTCATTGGGAGACATGGAGAAAACCAGTCAACCTCCGGATCCGGTACCCGTACTTTGAAAGCATCCGAGTGGTGAGTGAACTTCGAGAAAGTCCAGCACGCTAATGTCTGTTCTTTTCTCTTTCTCTTCTCCGTCTCTCCCCTCTTTTCTCACATACATTTGGGGGGTGGAGTATAGGAGGTACCCAAAAAATATAAAGCAAAAGCTAAAAATAAGGAATGTCCCGTGGGTAAAAAGCCTTTAAAAACATCCTGGAGTAAAAGACTGTGTCAGGAGTGTATCAACAAGACAGTGGCAGAGGAAACACCCTCCTTTATGGAGAGCCTAAGATCTCTAATTCAGTCAGAGGTCTCTAGGTCTGTAAAAGCGTTACAGACAGCCTACACAAATACCAGATCTAGGGACAGATCCAGCCCCTCAGTAGCATCCTAAAAGGATTCCTCGGAGTCAGAGGAGGACTCAGATACAGCTCGCTGCTCAGATAGTAGCTCAGAGGAGGAAGATACATTTCCAGTGGAGGCTACGGATAAGCTTATAAAAGCTGTTCGCTCTACCATGGGGCTGGTAGACAAGACGGCAAAAAAGACAACCCAAGAACTTATGTTCAGTGGTCTGCAAAAGAAAAAACTGAGGTCATTCCCTATTAATGAACAGCTACAAGAACTGATTAAAAGGGAATGGCAAAAACCGGAGAAAAGGTCCCAAATAACCAACTCCCTAAAGAGAAGATATCCTTTTGAGGAGGAGGCGTCCTCATCTTGGGATAGATCCCCAAAAATTTATGTGGCAATTTCAAAAGTTGCCAGAAAATCCTCCCTGCCATTCGAGGATTTAGGTTCTCTAAAAGAACCTCTGTATAGAAAAGTGGACGGTTCCCTGAAAACAGCATGGGAAGCCTCGGCAGGAGCACTAAGGCCAGCTATCGCGTCCACTTGTGTAGCCAGATCCCTAAAAATATGGATAGACAACCTGGAGGAACAGGTAGAACAAAAAGTTCCCAGAGAAACTATCCTAGAGGCAATACCAACCATGAGGGCAGCGGCAGTATTTCTAACTGAGGCATCAGCAGACTCGACTAGACTGGCAGCAAAGTCAGCAGCTTTAGCCAACACTGGACGCCGTGCGGTATAGCTTAAATGCTGGCCAGGAGATACACAGGCAAAGATGAAACTTTTCTCTTTGCCATGTGAAGGGAACTTCCTGTTTGGACCGGCATTAGATGAGATGTTGGAAAAAGCCGATGACCAGAAGAAAAAATTTCCGAAACAGCCCTTTCAGCGCTCCTTTCAGAGAGGCTGAAAATTCTGAAGGCAGCAGTATAGAGACCGAGACAGAAGCAACTTTGACAAACGATCCAGGGGAGGAAAAGGCTTCTATTTTGGCAAGTTCCCCAGGGTCACCAAGAAACCCTCCCAGTGACGGTCCTTCTCAGGTGGGAGGGAGGCTCTCACTTCCTTCCAGCCTGGGAGAGGATCTCCTCCAGTGTATGGATCCGACAGATTATAGGATCAGGCCTAAAACTAAAATTCCACCACTGGCCTCCAAGAAGATACATGCAGACCCCGGTACAGTCCTCCCAAGAGAAACAAGACAGTCTGGAAGGAGAAATAATATCACTCCTAGACAAACACGACTTGGAAGAAGTTCCAATAGAGGAAAGGATTAAAGGGTTTTACTACCCCCTTTTTCTGTATAAAAAAACGGACAATTCTTGGAGGACAATAATAAATTTAAAAGGCCTCAACAAATATCTAATAATTCCATCGTTCAAGATGGAAACAATAAAATCAGCAGTGAAACTTCTATATCCTCAGTGTTACATGTCAGTCCTAGACCTAAAGGACGCTTATTACCACGTCCCAATCAGACAACAAGATCGTCAGTTTCTCAGAGTGGCTGTTCAGATGGGGTCCCAGTTGCGTCACTTTCAGTACAGGGCTCTGCCCTTTGGGATAGCAGCAGCCCCACAAGTATTTACAAAACTGATTGCAGAGGTCACAGCACATCTCAGAGAAAAAGATACTCTGATAATACCCTACTTAGACGACTTCCCAATAGTGGGGAAAAACTTTTCTCACTGTAAGGAGCAGGTCAGAATAGTGATGGACACTCAACAGACACTAGGATGGCAACTGAACCTCAAGAAATACAAACTGGAGCCAGTGATGGTCCAGAATTTCCTAGGGATAACGGTAGGCTCCGTGGCGCAGGAGTGTCACCTCCCAGAGGAAAAAAATCAAACAAATGATTATGACAACATTAAAAAATACAGAGATGACTTTAAGAAGAGCCACGTCGGTGTTAGGGTCCCTAACCTCCTGCATACCGGCAGTATAATGGGCCCAGTTCCATGCAACAGAACTGCAATGGTGTGTGCTGCAGAACACCTGGAACTTCAGGGGCAGCTAGAGCAGAAGCTCATTCTCCCACACTCTGTACTCCAATCACTCAGATGGTGGTTAGATAGTCATCTCCGAGAGGAGTTCCCTGGACATACACAGCCTCCAAAGTAATCACAACGGACGCCAGTCCATGGGGGTGGGGAGCTCACTCAGACACACTATGGGTCCAAGACCCCTGGGCTTAAGAGGAAAAAATCTATCCTCAAACGAGTGGGAACTCCTAGCAATCGAGAAAGCGCTGAGGAAGTTACTTCCACACTTAACAGGACATCATGTGAGAGTCCTATCGGACAACCGATCAGCGGTCGCATATGTAAACCACCAGGGGGGCACCCGTTCTCGGTCATTGATACACATAACCAAAAGACTCATGACTCTAGCCGAAAGGCATTTCCTCTCTTTATCGGCCCTGCATATTTGAGGTGTGGACAATGTAAAGGCAGACTTTTTAAGCAGGAACCACTTAAGGCAAGGGGAATGGTCCCTAAAAAAAAAAGTCCACTTTTCAACGGATAGTGCACATGTGAGGAAGACCCAGTGTAGACCTCTTTGCCTCAAAAGCCAACAAAAAGTTCAAAAATTCTGCTCCTTGAACCCAGCAGACAGGCCGTTGGCAGTAGACGCCTTCAGCATAGAATGGACGTCAGGACTCTTGTGTGCCTTCCCACCGATATGTCTAATCCCTGCAGTTCTGAAGATCAGGGAGGACAAGGCCAGGGTAATTGTAATACCTCCCTTCTGGCCGAAAAGGCCATGGTTTTACTGGCTGAGAGTGATGTCAGTGACGGACCCGTGGGTACTCCCGGAAGACCAGGACCTTCTAACACAGGGTCACTTCAACCACCCGCAGAATTCTGGGCTACATTTGACAGCCTGGCATTTGAACGGTCGTTGTTAGAGAAAGAAGGGTTCTCAGCTGGCTTAATATCCACCTTGCTTAGTAGCAGAAAACCAGGAACGACCAAGATCTATGGGAGAATATGGAAGAAATTCCTGTCCAGCTCAGGGCCAATACGGGAAGGGGAGGTCCCGATAGTGGCAATACAGGAGTTCCTGCAAAAGGGCTTGGATCTGGGATTAGCTGTTAGTACCCTCAAAGTACACATTTCAGCTTTAGCAGCCTTATTCAACTGTGACCTGGCAAGCAATAGGTGGGTGGTGAGGTTTATCCAAGCCTGTAGTAGAGCTGACTCTGTTCCATCCCCTACTCCTCCACCATGGGATCTAAATTTAGTATTGACAGCTTTGACAGAAAGCCCCTTTGAGCCATTAAATACAACATCAGATAAAGTGCTAACGTTAAAAACAGCTTTGTTAGTGGCACTTACATCGGCCCGTAGGGTTGGGGATTTACATGCATTGTCAGCTGACCCCCCTTACACGCAAATTATGGACTATAGAGTTGTATTAAAATTAGATCTGGCATATCTCCCCAAAGTGGTATTGAGATTCCATAGGGCTCAGGATATAACCCTACCCTCTTTCTGTCCCAATCCTAGCAACAAGAAAGAGGAGAGACTCCATTGCCTAGATGTCAGGATCTGTATCCTACAGTATTTAGAGATGACAAAATCCTAGAGGAAACAGAGGGCTTTTTGTTTCATTCCAGGGGTCAAGGAAAGGCCTTAAAGCCTCAAAACAAACTATCGCTAGATGGGTGAGAGAGGCCATTATTCTAGCATATAGTAGTGCAGGCAGGGTTGTTCCACAGGGTCTGAAAGCCCACTCCACGAGGGCCATGGCGACGTCGTGGGCGGAGAGAGCAGATGCTACCATCGACCAAATCTGTAAGGCGGCCACTTGGTCCTCTCCGTCTACATTTTTTAAACATTATAGGCTAGACCTATCTGCTACCTCTGATCGCACATTTGGGAGAAGAGTGTTACAAGCAGTGATCCCTCCCTAAAAGAGAATACAACAAATCTCTGTAACTCTCTCGTGGTGCTGTCATGTATGATGGAAAAACACGGGTATTACATACCTGGTAATGTTTTTTCATGAGACATGACGCCACCCTTATATTCCCACCATGTTGATCACGTCATTAGTTGGGTGCATTATTAGCATTATTTGTATTATACACTCCCTCGGGTGTCGGTGAATAGAACCGTGTAGGATGTATTATTTATGTGTACACTAACCGGCGGAGTTCCTCTCATACTCTGTAAAACAACTGATGTGGAGAGAGGAGCCGCCCCTTTTATCTTGAAGATTTCCTGTCCTTGAAGGGCAGATCCCCTCTCTCGTGGTGCTGTCATGTCTCATGAAAAAACACATTGCCAGGTATGTAATACCCGTGTTTTCTTTACATGTGTGGATTTATCCCAATCCGTTTTCGGTTTGAACTGTAACCACAGGTTGGATGTATTCCTGTTGGTTCAAAGCGGTGAGCTGGCTTAGCCAAAAACATATATACTCGAGTATAAACAGAGACCCCTAATTTTGCCACAAAAAACTGGGAAAACTTAATGACTCGAGTATAAGCCAAGGGTGGAAAATGCAGCAGCTACCGCTAAATGTCAAAAATAAAAATAGATAACAATAAAAGTAAAATTAATTGAGACATCAGTAGGTTGTGTTTTTGAATATCCATTTTGAATCAGGAGCCCCATATAATGCTCCATAAAGTTCATGATGGGCCCCATAATATGCTCCATATTAAAATATGCCCCATATAATGCTGCACAAATTTTGATTATGACCCCATAAGATGCTCCATACGGACATTTGCCCCGTATAATGCTCCACAAATGCTGATTATGACCCCATAAGATGCTCCATACGGACATTTGCCCCGTATAATGCTCCACAAATGCTGATTATGGCCCCATAAGATGCTCCATAGACTATTATGCCCCATATGCTGTTGCTGCGATTAAAAAAAAAACGAAAAAAAAAAAAAAACATACCTCTCGCCGCTCAGGCCCCCGGCACTTGCTATAGTCACCTTTCCCCGTTCCACCGCCGGGCGCAGCTGTGTCTTCCCTGTCCTCCGCACTGACGCTCAGGCAGAGGGCGAGCCCTAACCACGTCATCGCGCCCTCTCACCTGAGCGTCACAGGCAGATGACACGGAAGACGGCTCCCGGCGGTGGAACGAGGAGAAGTTAATATCTTTGTGCTCCGCCTCCTCATTATACTCACCTGCTCCCGGCGCAGTCCCTGGCAGCTTCTCTGATGGACTCTCCAGGCGCGGTAGCTTTTCCAGCTTTGAGCGGTCACTGGTACCGCTCATTACAGTAATGAATATGCGGCTCCACCCCTATAGGAGTGGAGTCGCGTCCATATTCATTACTGTAATGAGCGGTACCATGTGACCGCTCAAAGCTGGAAGAGCTGCCGCGCCCGGAGACCATCGGAGATGCAAGGAGCCAGGAGCAGGTGAGTATGTCACAGCCGCCGACCCCCCCCAGGGACAATGATTCCAATATAAGCCGAGAGGGACACTTTCAGCCTAAAAAAATGGGCTGAAAATCTCGAGACATATATATATATATATGTATGTATGGTGGTTCCAAACTTCTTCCATTTAACCCCTTCATGACCTAGCCTATTTTGACCTTAATGACCTGGCCGTTTTTTGCAATTCTGACCAGTGTCCCTTTATGAGGTAATAACTCAGGAACGCTTCAACGGATCCTAGCTGTTCTGAGATTTTTTTTTTCTTGACATATTGGGCTTCATGTTAGTGGTAAATTTAGGTCAATAATTTCTGAGTTTATTTGTGAAAAAAACGGAAGTTTGGCGAAAATGTTGAAAATTTCGCAATTTTCACATTTTGAATTTTTATTCTGTTAAACCAGAGAGTTATGTCACACAAAATGGTAAATAAATAACATTTCCCACATGTCTACTTTACATCAGCACAATTTTGGGAACAATTTTTTTTTTTTGCTAGGCAGTTATAAGGGTTAAAATTTGACCAGTGATCTCATTTTTACAACAAAATTTACAAAACCATTTTTTTTAGGGACCACCTCACATTTGAAGTCAGTTTGAGGGTTCTATATGGCTGAACATACCCCAAAGTGACACCATTCTAAAAACTGCACCCCTCAAGGTGCTCAAAACCACATTCAAGAAGTTTATTAACCCTTCAGATGTTTCACAGCAGCAGAAGCAACATGGAAGGAAAAAATGAACATTTAACTTTTTAGTAACAAAAATGATCTTTTAGCAACAATTTTTTTATTTTCCCAAGAGTAAAAGGAGAAACTGGACCACGAACGTTGTTGTACAATTTGTCCTGAGTACGCTGATACCTCATAGGTGGGGGTAAACCACTGTTTGGGCGCACAGCAGGGCTCGGAAGGGAAGGCGCGCCATTTGACTTTTTGAATGGAAAATTAGCTCCAATCGTTAGCGGACACCATGTCGCGTTTGGAGAGCCCCTGTGTGCCTAAACATTGGAGCTCCCCCACAAGTGACCCCATTTTGGAAACTAGACCTCCCAAGTAACTAATCTAGATGTGTGGTGAGCACTTTTAACCCCCAAGTGCTTCACAGAAGTTTATAACGCAGAGCCATGAAAATAAACAATTTTTCTTTTCTCAAAAATGATTTTTTAGCCCACAATTTATTTTCCCACGGGTAACAGGAGAAATTGGACCCCAAAAGTTGTTGTCCAGTTTCTCCTGAGTACGCTGATACCCCATATGTGGGGGTAAACCACTGTTTGGGCGCACGTCGGGGATCGGAAGGGAGGGAGCACCATTTGACTTTTTGAACGCAAGATTGGCTGGAATCAATGGTGGCGCCATGTTGCTTTTGGAGACCCCTGATGTGCCTAAACAGTGGAAACCCCTCAATTCTAACTTCAACACTAACCCCAACACACCCCTAACCCAACACACCCCTAATCCCAACCCTAACCCTAATCCCAACCATAACCACAACCCTAACCACAAGCCTAATCTTAACCCTATTTCCAACCCTAGCCCTAATTCCAACCTTAAGGCTTTGTGCCCACCTTGCGGATTCGTGTGAGATTTTTCCGCACCATTTTTGAAAAATCCGCAGGCAAAGGCACTGCGTTTTACCTGCGCATTTACTGCGGATTTCCAGTGTTTTTTGTGCGGATTTCACCTGCGGATTCCTATTGAGGAGCAGGTGTAAAACGGAATCCGCACAAAGAATTGACATGCTACGGAAAATACAACACAGCGTTTCCGTTCTGTATTTTCCGCACCATGGGTACAGCGGATTTGGTTTTCAGTAGGTTTACATTTGACTGTAAACCTGATGGAAAACTGCTACGAATCGGCAGCGGCCAATACGCTGCGGATCCACAGCCAAATCCGCACCATGTGTGCACATAGTTTAATCTAACCCTAACTCTAGTTCTAACCCTAATTCTAACCCTAGCCCTAACCCTAGCCCTAACCCTAACCCTAGTGGGGGAAGAAAAAAATATATATATATTTTCTTTTTTTATTATTGTCCCTACCTATGGGGGTGATAAAGGGGGGGGTTCATTTACTATTTTTTTATTTTGATCACTGTGATAGCTTTTATCACAGTGATCAAAATGTTCCTGGAACGGCAGATTCGGCGGGCGCACTGCGCATGCGCCCGCTATTTTGGAAGATGGCGGCGCCCATGAAGAAGACGGACGGACACCGCGAGGCTCGGTAAGTATGAGGGGGGGGGATCAGAGCACGGGGGGGGGGATCGGAGCACGGGGGGGGGGGGGATCGGAGCACGGGGGGGTGGATCGAAGCACGGGGGGAGCGGACAGGAGGACGGGGGAGCGGACAGGAGGACGGAGGGGAGCGGAGCACAGGACGGGGCAGAAAGGACAACTGGGGAGGCTATCGGTGGGGGGGGGCAGATCGGGGTCTCCAGCCATGGCAGATGCTATTGCAGCATCGGCCATGGCTGGATTGTAATATTTCACCATTTTTATAGGTGAAATATTACAAATCGCTCTTATTGGCTGTTTCACTTTCAACGGCCAATCAGAGCGATCGTAGCCACGGGGGGGGGGGGGGGGTGTGTGAAGCCACCCCCTCTGGGCTGAAGTACCACTCCCCCTGTCCCTGCAGATCTGGTGAAATTGGAGTTAACCCTTTCACCCGGCCTGCAGGGACGCGATCATTCCATGACACCACATAGACGTCACAGGTCGGATTGGCACCGACTTTCATGATGCCTACGTGGCGTCATGGGTCGGGAAGGGGTTAAAGATTATGGAGGCCACTGTGCTCTTAGGAACCTTGAGTACTGCAGAAATTCTATTGTTACCTTGGCCAGATCTGTGCCTTGCAGCTACTTTGCCAGCTCCTTTGACCTCATGATTCTCATTTGGTCTGACATGCAGGTGAGACCTGTGAGGTCTTATATAAACAGGTGTGTTCCTTTCCAAATCAAGTCCTATCAGATTAATTAAACACAGCTGGACTCCAATGAAGGAGTAGAACCATCTCAAGGAGGATCACAAAGAAATGGACAGCATGTGACTTAAATATGAGTGAGCAAAGGGTCTGAATACTTATGACCATGTGTTATTTCAGATTTTCTTTTTTAATGAATTTGCAAAAATTACTACATTTCTTTTTTTTCAGTCAAGATGGGGTGCAAAATGTACATTATTATTTATTTATATAGCACCATTAGTTTCATGGTGCTGTACATGAAAAAGGGGTTACATACAGGGTTATAGATATCGTTTACAGTAAACAGGTTTACAGTGACGGACTGGTACAGAGGGGAGAGGACCCTGTCCTTGCGGACTTACATTCTATGTGATATTGGGGAAGAGACAGAAGGTAGGGATGAGGCGGCGGCTCTGGCGGTGGTGAGGCGGCGGCTCTGGCGGTGGTGACATTAAACCCCGTGCTAGTACTGCTCTGCTGGAACTGTATTTATGCCACGAGCAGTAGTATTACGGCTCCGCGAACACCGAGGCCTCACGCTGAGCGCCGCGGCAATCTCATGCGAGTGTGTCAGCTGTATGTGACAGCTGACACCGCAGCAATGCCCACAATCTGTGCTAGCACAGATCGTGGGCATTTAACCCCTCTGATGCCGCTGTCAGTATTGACAGGAGTATAGAGAAGCATCCCGCAGGGAGGGGGCTCCCTGTGCGCTTCCATCAGAATAATGCGATGTGATCGCGTTATTCTGATGGTCTCCATGGAGACCCCCAGCACCAAGATGGCCGTGGGGTCCTGCAGGGAGGTGGCTTATCGGCGGCTGCTGAGAACAGGTACTGGCATGTCTCCTTCCCTGCCTGTCAGATTGCTGATTAGTGATGAGCGAATATACTCGTTACTCCCCGAGCATGCTCGGGGGTCCTCCGAGTATTTTTTAGTGCTCGGAGATTTAGTTTTTATTGCCGCAGCTGAATGATTTACATCTGTTAGCCAGCATAAATACATGTGGGGATTCCCTGGCAACTAGGCAACTCCCACATGTACTTATGCTGGCTAACAGATGTAAATCATTAAGCTGCGGCGCTAAAAACTAAAACTCCGAGCACTAAAAAATACTCGGAGGACACCCGAGCATGCTCGAGAAATCTCAAATAACGAGTATATTCGCTCATCACTATTGCTGATCTGACGCTGTGCAAAGTGGCAGATCAGCGAACTGACATTATATAGTGATGTCCCATACTGGGACAATGTAATAAAGTTAAAAAAGTATAATGTGTAAAAATATATTTTAAAAAAATCCCCAAATAAAGGTAAAAATAAATATTTTTCAAATAACGACCCGCTCTATAACACTGTCCCACTGGTTACTCCCTTCAGTGAACACCATAAAAAAAATGAGGCAAAACAACAATGCTTTATTATCATACCGCCGAACAAAATGTGCAATAAAACGCGATCAAAAAAACAGATGTAAATAAAACTGGTACTGCTGAAAACGTCATCTTGTCCTGCAAAAAGCAAGCTGCCATACAGCTCCATCAGCAGAAAAATAAAGTTATAGCTCTCAGAATAAAGAATTAATAAAATATTATTATAAATAATTGTTTTCTATAAAATACTTTTTATTGTGTAAAAGCGCCGAAACATAAAAAAAATATAAATGAGGTATCGCTGTAATCGTACTGACCCGAAGAATAAAGCTGCCTTATCAATTTTACCATATGCGGAAAGGTATAAAAGAAAAAAAAAACAAAAAAAACACAATTCCTGAATTGAAATAGAAAGCGATCAAAAAATGGCATGTGACAGAAAATGGTACCAATAAAAACGTTGGCTCGCCCCGCAACGAACAAGCCCTCACATGACTGTCAGCCGAAATATGAAAAAATTATAGCTCTGAAAATATGGTGATGCGAAAACTAGTTTTCGCAATGAAAAGCGTTTTTTAGTGTGTGACTGCAGCCAAACATAAAACCCGATATAAACCTGGTATCACTGTAATCGCACCGACCCGAAGAATAAAGTAATCTAATCACTTATACCTCACGAGGAAGGGCATAAAAAATAAAACCAACTCTTCACATACTCTACCCTCACCTACTGTATTCTCACCCATCCCTTGTAGATTGTGAGCCTTCGCGGGCAGGGTCCTCTCTCCTACTGTACCAGTTATGACTTGTATTGTTCAAGATTATTGTACTTGTTTTTATTATGTATACCCCTCCTCACTTGTAAAGCGCCATGGAATAAATGGCGCTATAACAATAAATAATAACAATACATTTTATTTTATTGTTTAATAAATTTCCACGGCTCTACACTATAAACTTCTGTGAAGTACCTGTGGGTTCAAGGTGCTCAGTACACATCTAGATAAGTTCTCTAAGGGGTCTAGTTTCCAAATGGTGTCACTTGTTGGGGCTTTCCACTTTTTAGGCACATCAAGGGCTCTCCAAACGCGACATGGCAACCGCTAATTATTCCAGCATATGTTGCATTAAAAAAATCAAATGGCGCTTCTTCCCTTCCGAACACTTCCGTGTGCCCAAATAGTAGATTTCCTCCACATATGGGGTATCGGCATGCTCAGGAGAAATTGCACAACAATGTATGGTCCATTTTCTCCTGTTACCCTTGCGAAAGTAAAACAAAATTAGGTCTAAAGGTGAATTTTCGCAAAAGAAAAGTAAATGTTAATTTTTTTCCTTCCACATTCCAAAAATTCCTGTGAAGCACCTGAAGGGTTAATAAACTTCTTGAATGTGGTTTTGAGTACCTTGAGGGGTGCTGTTTTTAGAATGTGTCATTTTTGGGTATTTTCTGTCATATAGGCCCTTCAAAGTCACTTCAAGTGTGAGGTGGTCCCTAAAAAAAACAAAAAAATGGTTTTGCAAATTTTGTTGTAAAAATTTGAAATTGCTGGTCAACGTTTAACCCTTATAACTTCCTAACAAAAAAAATTGTTTCCAAAATTGTGGATATAAAGCAGACATACGGAAAATATTTATTAACTATTTTATGCGATATGATTTAAGGGCATAAAAATTAAAAGTTTGAAAATTGCTACATTTTTGCCAAATTTCTGTTTTTTTCCACAAATAAACACAAGTCATATCGAAGAAACTTTACTGCTATCATAAAGTACAATATGTCATGAGAAAACGTTCTCAGAATCACCGGGATTCGTTGAAGCTTTCCAGAGTTATGACCTCATAAAGTGACAGTGGTCAGAATTGTAAAAATTGGCCTGGTCATTAAGGTGAAAATAGGCTTTATTTCTGTTCTTCATCACAAAAAGTGAAACTCGTATTATTTAGAGTCGTTACAAACAGAGTGATCCATTTCAAGTGTTTATTTCTGTTAATGTTGATGATTATGGCTTAAAGCCAATGAAAACCCAAAAGCGCTGTAAATTAAAATACTTTATAACACCAGCTTGACAAATGATTTTAAAATCCGAAATGTTGGCCTATTGAAATGTAAGTTCAGTAAATGCACGCAATGCTTGGTCAGGGATCCTTTTTGCATCAATTACTGCACCAATGCGGCGTGGCATGGAGGCGATCAGCCTGTGGCAATGCTGAGGTGTTATGGAAGCCCAGGTTGCTTTGATAGCAGCCTTCAGCTCATCTGCATTGTTGGGTCTGGTGTCTCTCATCTTCCTCTTGACAATACTCCATAGATTCTCTATGGGGCTAAGATCAGGCGAGTTTGCTGGCCAATCAAGCACAGTGATACTGTTGTTTATAAACCAGGTATTGGTACTTTTGGCAGTGAGGACAGGTGCCAAGTCCAAATAGAAGAAAAAATGAATGGCACTGAGATAAATGTAATGAGTTACTTACTGGTATAGAGGGATACACTCTGAATCATTGGCACATTATGGGAGTAAAGTCACTTGGTTGAGGGTGCTTGCCAGGAAGAAACATGTAGATAAATCCAAACGAAAAGGAAAGCAGCAACACTTCCGTTTTGTGACGAAGAAACCTTAGTCCTTTATTTATGTGGGCTGTGTTTTGTACTGCGTGGGCTGTGCTATATATTACGTGGCCAGTGTTATATACTACGTCGCCTGTGTTATATACTGTGTGGGCTGTGTTATATAGTACGTGGGCCGTGTTATATAGTACATGGGCTGTGTTATATACTGTTTGGGACTAAATAAACGTCTGGACTATTCGTGCTTTTTGTAGAAGGGGGTTTTTGTCAGGAGGACATTTTTTATAAAATATATTTTTGTCCTTTCTTGTAGCTAATATGTATTACTAAGTAAATCAACAAAATGAGATATATGTTTGAATTGTTGTCATTTGCTAATGATTAGTTCTATTTTGAACTTTTTATGGTATGTTTTAATGATATGCAAATACTGTCACATGACTGCTTCTATAAAAGGAAATGACATGCTATCTGACATATCTGGACCCGTGGAAGCGTGGTTAACGCGAAACGGCCGTCGTCCTTTTTACTTGCACTGTCCCTGGCCCAGGTAAGAGGCTTCTGGAGTTGTCTATTGGTCATGAGTGGCTTCACACAAGGAATGCGACACTTGTAGCCCTTGTCCTGGATACCTCTCTGTGTGGTGGCTCTTGAAGCAATGACTCCATCAGCAGTCCACTCCTTCTGAGTCTTCCCCAAAATTTTGAATGGCCTTTTCTTAACAATCTTTTCAAGGCTGCAGTTATCCCGGTTGCTTGTGCACCTTTTCCTTCCACTCAACTTTCCATTAATATGCTTGGATTGCAGCTTCTTTAAGCAAAGACCTTTTGTGGCTTACACTCCTGGTGGATTGTGTCAATGACTGCCTTCTGGACTTATGTCAAGTCAGCAGTCTTCCCCATGATTGTGGAGCCTGCTGAAACAACAGACTAGGGACATTTTTAAACGCTTAGGAAGCTTTTGCAGGTATTTTTGTTAATTATTCTACTTTACTGAGATAATGTTGATGATTTGAAAACCCAAAACTCATTAACAGAAATGAAAACTTGAAATGGATCACTCTGTTTGGAATGACTCTATATAATGAGTTTCACTTTTTGTATTGAAGAACTGAAATAAATGTAACTTTTTGATATTCTAACTTTGGGAGAATCGCCTGTATCTGTCTATCTAATCTATCTTTCCTTCTCACCCCCCTTTCTCTTTTTTGAGTCCTCTACCAGAGATCTGGGAGTTTGAGGGTTCTGCGCAGGATCTTAGTTGTTCCCAGCATTGCGCTTTTCTGGACAGAGTTCATATATTTATCCTGGGATCTGTTGTAGCCATTTTCCCAACTTAGGAGCACTTGGAGTACTGACCCCTATCACCACTGGAATCACTGTTGCCTTCACCTTCCACATCTTCTCCAGTTCTCCTTTGAGGCCCAGGTATTTCTCCAGCTTCTCATTATTCCTTCTTTCTGATGTGGCAGTGCCAAGTGACAGCAACATCTATTAAACTGGTCTACAAAAAAAAAGATTCTGGCATGGACTTGAAGAACAGTTTTAGACTTATTTGAGGGTGCTGAATTCAAATCTGATACATCACGTGTTTGCGCTATAGGTATATAGCCCATTTTCATGAATTCCATGATAAATATTTAAGTAGTGTATGAAAAGTGCCGGTTTACACGGTTCACGAAGGTAAATTTATTTTAATTTGGGTGGTTTAATTTGTGTTGATTTGAAAATGGTTAACTTTCTTTTGGGTCTGCAAGTAGGGTACACAAAACACCCTTTTTTTCTGTGCTACTGGGACAGTAGAGCTACAGCAGAGCATTGGGTGACAAATGAATGGCCTCAGCGACAGTTTGGCATCTGGCGATAAGAATGTCATCCATGATCCTCTGGATAGGAAGAATATTGTCTTTCCTCCCTTACACACAAAACTTGGATTGATGAAGCAGTTCGTCAAATCACAGTGGAGAATGCTTTAACTATATATGTTCAACTTTTTCTGGTCTTAGTGAAGAGAAGAAAAAGGCTGGAATATTTGATGGACCTCAAATAAGAACACTTATGAGAGACCCAAATTTTATCACATCAATGAATGAGACAGAAGAAAGAGCTTGGAATGCATTTTGTAATGTGGTGCAGAATTTTCTAGGGAATAAGAAAGACAACTATGAAGAGATTGTGGAAGAGCTACTAATGAGTCTGTGAAATCTTGGATGTAGAATGAGTATCAAGATTCACTATTTACACAGCCATTTGGACTTTTTTCCAGAGAACCTTGGGGATGTGAGCGAGGAACAAGGGGAGCGTTTTCATCAGGACATTAAAACAATGGAAAAACGGTATCAAGGCCGGTGGGACTCACATATGATGGCTGACTATTGCTGGAGCTTGATGAGAGACAAACCAGAAGCTGTACATCACAGATCAGCCAAGAAAAGAAAGTTCAAATAACTGCCATTTGCCATTCATCTGTGTGCCATATATATGTGTTTTTATATTTTGTAGTTTAATTCTGTAAGTATATTTGATTTGCTGTACATAGACTTTGTAATCTTTGTTATTCCTTGATTAAAATTATACAAAATGTAGTACCGAAAATCATGTGTTTTTATCATAAAACATTAGGAGTAATTTTCATCAAAAATTAAAAATCTTGAAATCCTGATGTGATAGCCAAAAACGGAGTTCATATTCGTAATCAGCAGCCAAAATTGACTTAAAATATGTTTTAAAACATTTTGCCATAAAAATTGCGTTGACCAGTGTTATCATTGCTGTCTTCTGATTCTTGTCCACTATCACAATATCTGGTTGGTTAGTCAACACCTACTTATCTGTCTGGATCTTGAAGTCCCACAGGATTTTACATAGTAACATATAGTAACATAGTTTTTAAGGTTGAAGGAAGACTTTAAGTCCATCTAGTTCAACTCATAACATGTTGATCCAGAGGAAGGCAAAAAAAAAACGTGGCAAACAGTAAGCTCCACATTGGGGAAAATAAATTTCTTCCTGACTCCACATATGGCAATCAGACTAGTTCCCTGGATCAATGCCCTATCAAGGAATCTAGTGTATATAACCTGTTACATTATACTGTTCAAGAAAGGCATCCAGTCCCTTCTTAAATTTTAGTAATGAATCACTCATTACAACATCATATGGCAGAGTTCCATAGTCCCACTGCTCTTACAGTAAAGAATCCGCGTCTGTTATTGTGATTAAACCTTCTTTCCATTACATCCCTCAGGACAGCACCATGGAGGATGTCCTTCCTTGACCTATAGCGGGACAGGATCATAGAGAGGTTAAAAGGACCCTCCCACCTCCACCCTCCAGTGTTTTTCCTGTCCCTACAGGGACGGTTGTATGAGAGGTTGCTACTAGAGCCAAGATAGCCTGTGGATTCTCTTCCCCCGTGTCAAGTGGTCCATGGCCGACACCTCACTGGGTAGAGGTCCCTCAGCTATCAGTGCTGTACCAGATGTTCTCAGAGTTCGGTGGTCTCAGCCTTCCCTTTTCCCGGGCAGACGGACCGTGGCTGACTCCTCTTTGGGAGGTTCCTCAGCCAACAGTCAGCCTGTGCAATGGGCTTAGGGGGATCGTGCGGCAGGTCCAATCCTTCCCCCTGTCAAGTAGCCCAGGGTGGAAACTCCGCGGTGGTGAGTCCCTCAGCCCCAGAGACGAGTCGAGCGGACGGGCTCCTGGGCAGAGCCGCTTCCTCCCGGTAGGGGGCTCTCGACTCGGACGCCGACCGGCAAAACACCGCTACTTCCGAAAGTCGGGTGGTGGAGAAGGCCGTTGCGCTTCCGGTGACGTCAGAGAGGGGCGCCGGCACATAGGATCGGCGTGCGTTCCACGATGGAACACGGGAGGGGGCACAGGCAGTAATGCAGCATTCCTGACGGGACGCCGCTTCCTTCCACGGTAGGCTCTCGGCGTTACCAGCTCCCCCTGTCTTCTAGCAGGTATGGAGCCAGCACAGGTGAGTGCATGGTTTAATGTTGCATTGATGACCTGGGCCTCTGGGCTGACTCTAGTCTCAGGCCTTTGTGCCAAAGCTGTACCTGGAACCCATTTGCAGCTAGGCCTTGGACCTCTAGGCTATGGTGGGGCCATATGTCCAGGCTACATCTCATGACTGGACTTCAGTTAGTTGCAGGTCTTGTCTGCACAGAGCCTTATGATTGGGCTTCAGAGTGGCTTTTTGGAAGCATGCTTTCCATTTTCTGGTCCAATAAGTAAGTGTTTCACTTTTCTTTGCAAATTAACTACTCCATCCATAGGAGGACACAAGGTGTTAATTCAGCACATTGTCTCCATGAAAACTGCAGTCCAGCTGCGGCTCATTAATTAGCTCCTTCGGGTGGAGTCAGTCTGACAAATGACATGTACTGTTCAGAGTGGAGATTTATCTGGAACTCTGATAGATTGCTCTTTTGCTTAAAAGTGTAAGTCTGGTCTCTTGTTTGGCACCTTCGGGCAGGCCCTAATCATACTGCTTCTATGCATCATATTGAGTGCCTCCGTGCATAATACTGCATCATAGCACATCTATGCATCATATTGAATGCCTCTGTGGCATCATACTGTTTCATATTGCCTTTGTGCATCATATTGCATCATATTGCTTCATAGTTCCTATATGCATCATAGCGCTTCATAGTTACTTCATGTATCATATTGCATCATATTGCTTCATGGTTCCTTTATGCATCAGAGTGCTTCATATTGCCTTTCTGCATCATATTGCTTCATGGTTCCTATATGCATCATAGCGCTTCATAGTGACTTTGTGCATCATATTGCATCACTGTTCCTATAATCATCATAGTGCTCATATTGCCTTTGTGCATCATATTGCTTCAGGGTTCCTATATGCATCATAGCGCTTCATATTGCCTTTGTGCATTATATTACAGCATATTGCTTCATGGTTCCTATATGCATCATAGCGCTTCATAGTGACTTTGTGCATTATATTCCAGCATATTGCTTCATGGTTCCTATATGTATCGTAGCGCTTCATAGTGACTTTGTGCATTATATTACAGCATATTGCTTCATAGTTCCTATATGCATCAGAGTGCTTCATTGTTCCTATATGCATCATATTGCATCATACTGCTTCATTATTCCGATATGCATCATATTTCTTCATAGTTGCTATATGCATCATAGAGCTTCATATTGACTTTGTGCATCATATTGCATCGTATTGAATCAGATTACTTAATAGTGCCTTTGGACATCATATTGAATTATATTCCTTCATAGTTCCTTATATTGCTTCATAGTTCCTTATATTGCTTCATAGTTCCTATATGCATCATATTGCATCATAGGGTTTCGGTGCCCTTTGCAGGGCAGGGGGTATCATTAGTGTGTCGCGCTTGGTGCCTTTTTCGCCTCTGGCTGTGAGCCACTGGGTCAGACCTTCTGTCTGGTGCCTTGTTGTGTGGCCGCACATTGTATCATCGGCCTACCACTTCACATTTTTGTCTTGGGCCTCAACTCTGGATATGGAGTCCTTGTGTTTTTGGACCCAGATCCAGCTTCTGTCACTTCATTCTTTACAACAGGGCTTAGTCAAGCAAACAGATATGCTTGAATTGGCTTAGTAAAATTTGCATTTCTTCTGTTTGGAACAGATCTCTCAGGTAGGTTCTACTTTGAGTGCTAAAGGCAAGTCTATTACATAATTAGCTTTAAAATATGACATACGTCATTTTGGTACATCCTATCTACTATATAATTGTCTAAGGGTCACTTCCGTCTTTCTGTCCTTCTGTCTGTCTGTCACGGATATTCATTGGTCGCAGCCTCTGTCTGTCATGGAATCCAAGTCGCTGATTGGTCGTGGCAAAACGCCCACGACCATTGCCACGACCAATCAGCGACGCGCACAGTCCGGAAGAGAATGGCCGCTCCTTACTCCCCGCACTCGGCGCCCGCATACTCCCCTCCGATCACCGCTCACACAGGGTTAATGCCGGTGGTAACGGACTGCGTTATGCGGCGGGTAACGCACTCCGTAACCGCTGCTATTAACCCTGTGTGTCCCCAATTTTTTACTATTGATGCTGCCTATGCGGCATCAATAGTAAAAAAAAAAATGTAATGTTCAAAATAATAAAAAAACAAAAAACCTGCTATACTCACCCTCTGTAGTCCGCCGAGCCGCTCTCGCCGGCCGCCATCTTCCGTTCCCGGCGATGCATTGCGAAATTACCCAGAAGACTTGGCGGTCTTGCGAGACCGCGAAGTCATCTGGGTAATTTCGCAATGCATCCTGGGAACGGAAGATGGCGGCCGGCGTGAGCGGCTCGGCGGAGCTTCGGTGGATCCCAAGCGTCGGTAACCGCTTCCTGGATCCAGGCGCCAACGGAAGGTGAGTATATAACTATTTTTTATTTTAATTCTTTTTTTTTTTTAACAGGGATATCATGCCCACATAGCTATATACGTGGGCTGTGCAATATACTACGTGGGCTGCGCAATGTACAGCGTGGGCTGCGCAATGTACAGCGTGGGCTGCGCAATGTACAGCGTGGGCTGCGCAATGTACAGCGTGGGCTGCGCAATGTACAGCGTGGGCTGCGCTATACACTACGCATACATATTCTAGAATACCCGATGCGTTAGAATCGGGCCACCATCTAGTAATCCTATAAAAGGACATACTACTGTCCCGGGAGCAGAAAATCCCACGAGTTGAAAGGAAGGATTCCTTCCGCCTCGGAATGCTTTGCCCTAAGATATTAGGACCATCCACAACTTGCATAGTTTTAGGCGCTCCCTCAAAACACATTTGTTCAGAGCGGCCTATCACGTTCCCTAATCAGTCGTTTTATGTTTGTGTGTGTGTGTAGCCCATTCACTATCTCAATCTATCCCCCACCCCTGAAGATGGCTGTGCCATCATTGTAAATACAACATTATTGATACACACCTGTACTGTACATTGTATCTTTCCCGCCTCATTGTAGATTGTAAGCGCTCACGAGCAGGGTCGTTTTATTTTGCTTTAATTATTGTATGGTTGTTACTTATGACTGTTGTGTTTGCAACTGTCAAACTGTAAAGCGCTGCGGAATATGTTGACGCTATATAAAGTTTATTATTTATTATTGTTATTATTATTAATCCTTCCCAAACTCCACATTCGGCAATCAGATAGACAGATTCTTGTCACATAAGTCTGTTGCGTTTTATCAGGGACATCAGCACTGCCTTTTGTACCTTGTGGTGAAGCAGCAGCACTGTGTCGTGTGGCAGAGGATCCCATTCTCGCGGCTCTTACAGCAGTCACAGCTCCTAAGGCTGCTTTCACACTAGCGTCGTCTGGCGGCCGTCACAATGCGTTGGCGCGACGCATCGACGGATGCGTCAAAGACTGGAAAACGGATACAACGCTTCCATTATTTCGACGTGGTCCTACATAACTTTGTACTTTCCAAGGAGCCTGTTTCCGTGGAAGATGAGGACTTGGAGACCACCCTGTGGGATTACCACAACAGTTCTGTACGTTCTGCCGGTTCTGTTTCCAGAATGAGGGACAACTTTGCTGAGTATTTTGTTTCACCTGTGGGCAGGGTGACATGGCAAGAGAACATTGTGTGAAATTTTATTTCATTTATTGGTGATTAATGTTTGTGTGTGTGTGTGTGTACAAAGTTTTTTTTTTATTGGCACCAACGTAATAATTAGTTTCAAAAACTTTGGTATATTTTGGGTAATTAACCAAATGTTATATCTTTCTAACGTGTGATATGTTTTTATTTTACATTCATTATCATATTAAATGAAGGCAGTTCACAAACAAATTGTTCTCAAACCAAACACAATTTTATTTAACATATAACAACGTTAAATACCGTATATACTCGAGTATAAGCCGAGATTTTCAGCCCAAATTTTTGGGCTGAAAGTGCCCCTCTCGGCTTATACTCGAGTCATGATCGGTGGTGGGGTCGGCGGGTGAGCACTGTCATATACTCACCTAGTCCCGGCGATCCTGGCGCTCCCCCTGCCTGTCACACTGTCTTCGGTGCCGCAGCCTCTTCCCCTGAGCGGTCACGTGGGACCGCTCATTAGAGAAATGAATAGGCGGCTCCACCTCCCATAGGGGCGGAGCCGCCTATTCATTTCTCTAATGAAGCGGTGCCCGTGACCGCTCAGGGGAAGAGGCTGCGGCACCGAAGACAGGCAGGGGGAAGGAGCGGGACGCCGGGAGCAGGTAAGTATCGCATATTCACCTGTCCTCGTTCCACACGCCGGGCGTCGCGCCATCTTTCCGGCGTCTCTCCGCTCTGACTGTTCAGGCAGAGGGCGCGATGACGCATATAGTGTGCGAGCCGCCCTCTGCCTGATCAGTCAGTGCGGAGAGACGCCGGGAAGATGGCGCCGAGGAGCTGCAAGCAAGACAGGTGAGTATGTGTTTTTTTTTTTTTTTTTTTTTTTTTTTTTTATTGCAGCAGCAGCACAGCTATGGGGAAATAATGGACGGTGCAGAGCACTATATGGCACAGCTATGGGGCAATGGTGCAGAGCACTATATGGCACAGCTATGGGGCAATGGTGCAGAGCACTATATGGCACAGCTATGGGGCAATGGTGCAGAGCACTATATGGCACAGCTATGGGGCAATGGTGCAGAGCACTATATGGCACAGCTACGGGGCAATGGTGCAGAGCACTATATGGCACAGCTATGGGGCAACGGTGCAGAGCATTATATATATGGCACAGCTATGGGGCAACGGTGCAGAGCATTATATATATGGCACAGCTATGGGGCAACGGTGCAGAGCATTGTATATATGGCACAGCTTTATGTGGAGCATCTATGGGGCCATAATGAACGGTGCAGAGCATTATAAGTGGCACAGCTTTATGTGGAGCATCTATGGGGCCATAATGAACGGTATGGAGTATCTATTTTTAATTTTGAAATTCACCGGTACCTGCTGCATTTTCCACCCTAGGCTTATACTCGAGTCAATAAGTTTTCCCAGTTTTTTGTGGCAAAATTAGGGGGGTCGGCTTATACTCGGGTCGGCTTATACTCGAGTATATACGGTAATTGTAAACCTTTTGCAGTAATTTTTTTTTTTTATATATATATACAAATTAATTCAACCTTTTTTTTCTCTAGTCACCTTCCACGACGGCATATGGAGGTTGTCTCTTTGCCCTAATGGGGAACAGGAAACAGAGAGGTTAAAAGGACCTCCCACCTCCCACTTGCCAGTGTCTTTCCTGTTCCCCATGGGACAGGGAGAGGTTTCTATGTGCTGTAGTGGCCGGCGGCTACGGTACCTTCTCAGGCTTTGCCTGTATAGCTGGGCAGCAGGCGGTCGCTCTCAGCCTCCTCCTTACGCTGCTCCCGTCCTGCTTGCAGGTGCCTCGGGACCCCCTCCCGGCCTTCCCGCGCCCCCACGAGGGCAAAGTAGGCCTGGGATCCCCGACCGGGCTCCTCCCGGAGCTGCCCGGCGTTCTCCTCCTCCATGCAGTCGGCTCGGCGTCCCGGAAGTGACATTAGCAGCTCTCGCGCGTCACTTCCGGTTTCCCCATACACTGTGAAGCCGGTACTTCCGGGTTTCGCCGGCCGGCGTGTCGAACCTGGGAGTTCCCTCTTGGATCCTGGAGGGGGAGGGGGATGATTAGTCGCTGGAGGCAGGTGCTAGGACGGCGTCCATAAAAGCCTGCTGAACCACCACTGAGGTAAGGCTATTTCCCCAGTATGGATGGTTCTTTGTGCCCTGTGTCTGCGGAGCCCAGCGCCACCCCTGCTTCTGTGAGTGTTTGCAGGGATGGGATCCGGGAGGAGTGTACTTAGGGGTTAGAAGTCCTCACCCCTCTCTCCATTTATATATTTCAGGGAGAAAAACCTGCCCCTAAAGGCGCCTATAGAAAGAAGTGCCCAATCTGTTCTACTAAATGCCCTCCTAACTGGGATAAGAAACTCTGCCAGCCATGCACTGACAGAGTAATAAAAGCTGAGCAACCATCTCTACTAGATGAAATTCGCTCACTGGTAAAACAGGAGGTACAATCTTCCCTGGCAGCTTTCACACCTCCACCCCCACCTCCACCTCCGCAACCTCATTCCCCGGCTAAGAAGAGAAAAATTCAGGTGGTTGAATCTGATTCTGATTCGGACCTCTCTCATGCCTCATCCGTTGGCTGGGAGGATCCAGTATCACCTAAAGCTGAGGTCAGGAAATACCTTTTTTCCTCAGACTATATTGAGGATCTAGTCTCTGCTGTCCGTAACACCATGGGATTAGAAGAGGAACCTGTACCTCAGTCCATACAGGATCAGATGTTTGGTGGGCTTTCATCGGAGAAGAGAGTAGGCTTCCCAGTTCATGCTAACATTGTTAGTATGATTAATCAGGAATGGGAACTACCTGAGAAACGACTCAGTACCTCTTCAGAAATGAAGCATAGATTTCCTCTTGAGGATGATCTTATTAAATTGGACATTCACAAGGTCGATGTGCAGGTGGCTAGGGTCGCCAAGAGAACTGCCCTCCCCTTTAAGGATTCTTCACAATTGAAGGATCCCATGGATAGGAAAATTGAAAGCCTCCTGAGGAAATCATGGGAAACTTCTACGTCTGTCCTCAAGGCTAACGTCGCCTCTACCTGTGTGGCTAGAGCCCTCTCCTGCTGGCTTGAGAAATTGGAAACCCACATATCTCAAGGTACCTCAAGAGGCGAGATATTGGATTCCCTTCCCATTCTGCATAAAGCTACAGGGTTTTTGGCAGACGCTTCTCTGGAATCTGTAAAGGCCCCGTCACACACAGCGACGCTGCAGCGATACAGACAACGATGCTGATCGCTGCAGCGTCGCTGTTTTGTCGCTGTGTGGTCGCTGGGGAGCTGTCACACAGACCGCTCTCCAGCGACCAACGATGCCGAGGTCCCCGGGTAACCAGGGTAAATATCGGGTTACTAAGTGCAGGGCCGCGCTTAGTAACCCGATGTTTACCCTGGTTACCAGCGTAAAAGTAAAAAAAAAAAAACACTACATACTTACATTCCGCTGTCTGTCCCCCGGCGTTCTGCTTCTCTGCACTGTGTAAGCACAGCGGCCGGAAAGCAGAGCGGTGACGTCACCGCTGTGCTGTGTTTTCCGGCTGGCCGCCGCTCACAGTGCAGAGAAGCACAGCGCCGGGGGACAGACACCGGAATGTAAGTATGTAGTGTTTGTTTTTTTTTTTACTTTTACGCTGGTAACCAGGGTAAACATCGGGTTACTAAGCGCGGCCCTGCGCTTAGTAACCCGATGTTTACCCTGGTTACCAGTGAAGACATCGCTGAATCCGTGTCACACACACCGATTCAGCGATGTCAGCGGGACCTCAACGACCAAAAAAAGGTCCAGGCCATTCCGACACGACCAGCGATCTCGCAGCAGGGGCCTGGTCGCTGGTACGTGTCACACATAGCGAGATCGCTACTGAGGTCGCTGTTGCGTCACAAAACTTGTGACTCAGCAGCGATCTCGCTATGTGAGACGGGGCCTTAAGAGTCGCCGCCAGATCCCTTGTACTTTCCAACTCTGCCAGAAGAGCTCTTTGGCTTAAGCTATGGAGCGGGGATATCACCTCTAAGGCCAAGCTCTGTGCCATACCCTTTAAAGGAGATAATGTTTTTGGTCCAGCCTTAGACGATATTCTCGATAAGGCTACCGATAAGAAAAAAGCGCTCCCGGAACAAAAGCAGCCTAGAAAACGTTTTTTTCGTGGCCCACAACCTCAGCACTCTCAAACAAGAGGTAAAGGTAAAACCGGCAGGTGGAGCTACGCAAAGGGTAGGGGAAAAAATATTTTTGTCCCACAACAGCAGCAGCAGCAGTCCCAACAGGACAAACAATGACTCCGACCCGGGGGGGGGGGAAGACTCTCGAAGTATGTGGGTCAGTGGGAAAATATCACCAGTTCCCACTGGGTTCTCAATGTTATCAAAGAGGGCCTTTTAATAGAGTTAATTTCTCCCCCCCCCCCCCCCCCTCAGGGTCTAAAGATTACTGCCCTTTCAACATCAAGGGATCGCAGTCTGTTATCCTTGGGTCTCAAAGATCTTATGAGATCAAATGTGATCTCCCCAGTCCCACAATCGGAATGGGGAAAGGGACATTATTCCCGACTTTTCCTGGTTCCCAAACCTTCGGGAGATGTACGAATTATTATAAACTTGAAGGGTCTGAATCAGCATGTG
Source organism: Ranitomeya variabilis (assembly GCF_051348905.1). NCBI lineage: Eukaryota > Metazoa > Chordata > Amphibia > Anura > Dendrobatidae > Ranitomeya > Ranitomeya variabilis. The sequence continues at coordinate 115,589,369 of NC_135239.1, read as the reverse complement.
AAATATCGCAAGTTCAAGATGGAGTCCGTAAAATCTGCAATCCCTCTGATAGAACATCACTCCTTTATGGCAACCATCGACCTAAAGGATGCGTATTTCCACATTCCTATTCACCCGAGACACAAGAAATATCTCAGGTTTGCGATACAGGGGAGTCATCGGGTGGAGCACTATCAGTTTGGAGTCCTTCCCTTCGGCATTTCCTCGGCACCGAGGGTGTTCTCCAAGGTAATGGCAGAGGTAGTGTCATTTATCCGGAAACAAGGTGTTTGCATAGTGCCCTATCTGGACGATCTTCTGATAGTAGCTTCCACCGAGGTAACCCTGATATCCCATGTCTCAACCACCCTAGAAATATTGAGATCCCTAGGTTGATTCCAAATCTAGGAAAATCTCAACTTCAACCTTCAAAAACCAGGAGATTTCTGGGAGTGATTCTGGACTCGGCAAAACAGATGTCCTTCCTCCCAGACGATCACATACTTCCCTTAGTAACAAAGATCAGGAAGTTCAAAGAGATGAGGTCTCCTACTCTGCGAGAAGGAATGTCGCTGTTGGGTTCCATGACAGCCTGCATACAATCGGTGGCTTGGGCTCAAGCTCACTCAAGAACCCTCCAAGCCCACATTCTAGGCAATTGGGACGGTCGACCTGGCACTCTTACCAAGAGGATCCACACTCCGGGCAGAGTGAAAGCTTCCTTGACATGGTGGATGAATCCCAAGAATCTTCTGAAAGGTGTATGCTGTTATGACCCCAATGGCGAGGGTCTCAGAGGAACGTGGAAGTCTGCAGAATACAAAAATCCAGCTCATAGGGCAGTGGTAACTGGGTTGACCATATATCTACTCCTAACGCCAACACTAGAAGTAGCCGGGGATCATTCCTACGTTGATTCTAGATGACACGCGCCAGCCGGAGAATCTAGCTACCCCTAGTAGAGGAAAACAAAGACCTTTCTTGCCTCCAGAGAAGGGGACCCCAAAGCTGGATAGAAGCCCCCCACAAATAATGACGGTGAGGTAAGAGGAAATGACAAACACAGAAATGAATCAGGTTTAGCACAGAGAGGCCCGCTTACTGATAGCAGAATAAAGAAAGGTAACTTATATGGTCAACAAAAACCCTATCAAAATCCACACTGGAAATTCAAGAACCCCCGAACCGTCTAACGGTCCGGGGGGAGAACACCAGCTCCCTAGAGCTTCCAGCAAAGGTCAGGATATAGATTTGGAACAAGCTGGACAAAAATACAAAACCAAAACAAATAGCAAAAAGCAAAAGGCAGACTTAGCTGATATAACTGGAACCAGGATCAGTAGACAAGAGCACAGCAGACTAGCTCTGATAACTACGTTGCCAGGCATTGAACTGAAGGTCCAGGGAGCTTATATAGCAAGACCCCTAACTAACGACCCAGGTGCGGATAAAAGGAATGACAGAAAAACCAGAGTCAAAAAACTAGTAACCACTAGAGGGAGCAAAAAGCAAATTCACAACATATGCTGGATTCAGTCCCCTCTAACCTCGATCAAAACAGATGCCAGCAAGAGAGGCTGGGGAGCCATAATAAACCACGTCCCCTATCAAGGTCTTTGGAGCCAGTCGATCACCGAGAAATCGTCAAACTTCAGAGAGCTCAAAGCTGTGGAAGAGACTCTATTAGCGGCAAGTCGTCAGATTTCTGGACAACATGTTCAGATATTCTCGGACAACATAACCACGGTGGCTCATATCCGACACCAGGGCAGTACAAGGACCCTCAGTCTAAAAAAGATCTCCGCTCGAATCTTTTCTTGGGCCGAAAAACACTTACTGTCCCTGACGGCAATCCACCTGAGGGGTACTACAAATATTCAGGCGGACTACCTAAGTCGCCAGGATATTCATCCTGGCGAATGGAGCCTGGATCTTCAAACATTCAACATGTTGGTACACAGTGGGGTCATCCAGATGTCGACCTCTTTGCCTCTCACCAGAACGCAAAAGTCGAAACCTTTTTTTCCTTGAACCCAAGAGGCAATCCCAGGGGGTTGGATGCCTTAACCCAAGACTGGCAGTTTCACCTAGCTTTCGCTTTTCCGCCAATCCCAATTCTTGCCAAGGTTCTACGGAAGATACGTCTAGAAAAGACTCCAACTATTCTGATAGCTCCATTGTGGCCCAAAAGAAGTTAGTTCAACTTAATCATCCAACTACATGTGGATGGACCGGTAATGTTACCAATAAAGCACAATCTTCTCTCTCAGGGTCCCATTCTCCACTCAGACCCTCAGAAGTTGAGCTTGGCGGCGTGGTTGCTGAAGCCCAGGTACTAAAAGCTAAAGGATTGTCAATCCCTGTCATAGCTACTCTCCAAAAATCGAGGAAACCGGTAACCAACGCCATCTACAATAAGATCTGGAAAAAGTTTTCATCATTCTGTCTGCCTAACCTTCCAGACCCTCTCAAGCCTAATATACCCATCATTTTGGATTTCTTACAAAAAGGCTTGGAAATAGGTCTAAGACCCAGTACCCTCAAGGTCCAGGTCTCTGCACTTAGCTCGGTTTTTGACCAAGATTTATCGGGTCATCGCTGGATTAAAAGGTTTATGACATCAGCTTCTAGAATGAATCCTAGAAAACAGATCATAGTTCCCCCATGGGATCTCCAAGGTCTGACTGGTCCACCCTTTGAACCACTATCTTCCTGTTCTCCACAAAATCTGGCCTACAAAACTGTGTTTTTGGTAGCCATTACTTCAGCTAGAAGGATTGGTGAATTACAGGCCTTGTCTATACGAGAACCTTATCTCCTGATAAGAGATGATTCAATTGTGCTTCGTCTTGATCCCTCCTTTCTTCCGAAGGTTATCTCTGACTTTCATCGTTCTCAAGAGATTTTCCTACCATCCTTTTGCCACAATCCAGCAAATTTGGAAGAAAGAAGATTTAGCACTCTGGATGTCCGGCGTATTCTTTTACAGTACTTGGACCAAACCCGTGCGCTCAGAATTGATCATAACCTATTTGTCCACCTCTCAGGACAGAACTAGGGGAAAAAAGTAGCCAAAAGTACCATCGCTACATGGATCAAGAAAGCTATAACGGAAGCCTACCTAGCTCAAAACAAATTGCCTCCAGTAGGGATCAAAGCCCACTCAACCAGATCTACATCGGTTTCCTGGGCAGAAAGAGCAGGCGCATCTCTGGAGCAGATTTGCAGGGCAGCAACGTGGTCTTCACTCCATACCTTCTCTAAGCATTACAGATTAGATGTATTGTCCAATAAGGACTTAGCCTTTGGCCGTAAAGTACTCCAGGCCGTTGTCCCTCCCTAGTGCCAAATTAGTTGGTATTCCTCCATATGCCGTCGTGGAAGGTGACTAGAGAAAATAGAATTATTCTTACCGTTAATTCGGTTTCTAGGAACCTTCCACGACGGCACTAATTTCCCACCCGATATATATTCCTGGATTAGTTCTGGGATTCTGAAGGTAAACCAGTGCTATGGTCTCAGTTGTAAGTCACTGGCAAGTGGGAGGTGGGAGGTCCTTTTAACCTCTGTGTTTCCTGTTCCCCATTAGGGCAAAGAGACAACCTCCATATGCCGTCGTGGAAGGTTCCTAGAAACCGAATTAACGGTAAGAATAATTCTATTTTTAGGTTGTAAACCTTTTCTTTGCTAAAGCTTGATTTATAAAGCATTTTTTGGGGGGTAACACTTCATTTTTTTTTTTTTTTTTTTTTTTCGGTTGGTAAACCGTATTTTTGGTACCCATCTTTTTTTTTGGTTCTCATATTTTCTTTGGTCAACTTTTTTTTAAATAAAAATACAACATTACAGTGTCACACATACATTACAAATCGGTATAGTGTTGGGTGGAGGTGGTTTTAGCGGAGGGGCTGGAAGGTTGGACCACGTCGATAGTTGGGGAAAGCCTACTGGGTCGGGGTGTTGTGGAAGGGGGGGGAAAAACAGGAGGCTTAGTAGGGGAGGGTGGTGTTGGGGTAGGTGGTATACTAAATGGGGAAGGAAAGCTTGACAAGGAAGAAAACATTGGGGAAGACATGGGATTTGGGGACGGGATGGGAATTGGGACTGGGTTGGGTATTGGGACTGTGTTGTTTGGTATTGGGGTTGGAATTGGGACTGTGTTGTTTGGTATTGGGCCTGGGGTGGGAATTGGGACTGTGTTGTTTGGTATTGGGCCTGGGGTGGGAAAGTTGTAGTGTCTGTGTGGGAGTTTGGCCTTGGGACATAACCCGCAGTAGAGCAGCATGGCAGTCGTGCATTACCTGCATCTGCTGGTCAAGAAAAAGCTTTTCCATGCTCCTGAGCATTGATTGGAAAAAAAGGTTGCTTGGAGCTTGACTTGCATCTGAATGCATCCTATCCAAGTGACTGCTGTTTTCTCTGATGCGTGCTTGCACCATGTTGAACCCAGCAGTCACTTGCTCTCCCAAAATTTTGAAAGAGCTTTGGAATGATGCATTCAGATGCAAGAACTCAGGAGCATAGCTCCTTTCCTGACCCCTCTGTCGCTGCCGCCACGAACCTATTGGTGGTCTAGAGGTGGCAGGATCAGAAGGGTGGGGTAAAGGGAACGCTACGTCTTGACCAGCAGATTCAAGTAACGAGGGCTGCGATGCTGCTTCACTGCTGGTGGCGGCGGAAGTGGATGGGGCAGAGGTACCGGAAGGGCCAGACAAGGGGTCAGAGGGGTGGGGTCTACCAACGTGGCCCTTGGTGGCGGACTCCTGAGAGATTGCTCCAGAGGGGGCCAAGGTAGATGCAGGCGCCCGATGGCTGGAGAAGGTGCTGTGAAATAGATAAAAAAAATAAAATAAATTAATATATTAATAGGGGAAAAGCCCTGACTGAAACCAAACAAGTTGGGTACAATTGGTCATTCAATGGGCTGTTGAATACTTACACTCTTTGCAGCATACTTTCACGGAGGAAGGACAGGGCCCGGCCATATTTATATGGAGTCCTTCTTCGTGCTGAGCCACTCGGGGCCTGCATCTCCTCGTTAAATTCCCTCTTGAAGCGATCCCTGAGTGACCACCACCGCTTCCTAAGCCTTTCACCTGTAAAGACAAGAATAAAAGCAAGTGTTAATTAAAGTACATTCCATTAAGTTCAAAACATAACTGAAAAGTGAATACTTACATTCTTGAGTCTGCTGCCTTGGATCGAGGTCCTCCCACCTCGGCAAAATGTTCCGGCATACTTCCTCCCAGAGCAGAAGGGTCACAAACGTATCTGCATGCCTGCGGTCACCCATATGCCAGAGCGGCTCCCGCTCGCGGACCTCCTCGATCAGACGGTCAACATCTATCCCGATTATGTCATCCCCGTCCTAGTTGGGAGCACGCTGTTGATATTGTGGAAAAAAAAAACATTAATACACAGAAACATATAATTATCAATAGAGGGAAAAAAAAAGAAAACTCACCGCTCGGCGACCGCGGCCACGGTTACGTCGGCTCCGGGAGCGGCTGGGAGGATCTTGATGTGCAGCAGACTGGAAAACAAACAAAAAAAAATAATGGTAGGTAGCCATATGTTGTATGTGTACTGTGATGTATGATGAAGTGTTTTGTATGTGTTGGGTGTTCGGTGATGTGTGAAGCTGTTTCGGCAAAACTTACACTATGTGCGCCCGCTCCTTGTCTTTCTCCACCCCTCTCGTCCCCTTCTGAGAGTCCCTCGGCTGCTTCAGCTTCCTGTGAAAACATAATTAATGCATTTAGTGATTTAACAACATTTTAAGTATAGCACCAAAAACAGTAAAAATTGAAAATTACTGCAACTCGCTGTCGCGGTGGAGATGGGCTCTCAGAAGAAGACATTGATATTTTTTGACGGTCTGCTGGCTGTGGTCCCTTGCGGCTCTGAAAGTATAAAAACCCTTGTAATCTACTATACACATTGAAATTGAAGCTGTAGGGTCTTTAATACTTAGGGTACCGTCACACAGTGGCATTTTCATCGCTACGACGGCACGATTCGTGACGTTCTAGCGATAATAGTTACGATCTCGCAGTGTCTGACACGCAGCAGCGATCAGGGACCCTGCTGAGAATCGTACGTCGTAGCAGATCGTTTGAAACTTTCTTTCGTCGCTGGATCTCCCGCTGTCATCGCTGGATCGTTGTGTGTGACAGCGATCCAGCGATGCGTTCGCTGGTAACCAGGGTAAACATCGGGTTACTAAGCGCAGGGCCGCGCTTAGTAACCCGATGTTTACCGTGGTTACCAGCGTAAAAGTAAAAAAAAAAAAAAAAACGTACATACTCACCATCTGATGTCCTTCAGGTCCCTTGCCGTCTGCTTCCCGCTCTGACTGTCTGCCGGCCGGAAAGTGAGAGCAGATCACAGCGGTGACGTCACCGCTGCACTCTGCTCTCACTGTACGGCGGCACTCAGTCAGAGCGGGAAGCAGACGGCAAGGGACCTGACGGACATCAGATGGTGAGTATGTACGGTTTGTTTTTTTTTACTTTTACGCTGGTAACCACGGTAAACATCGGGTTACTAAGCGCGGCCCTGCGCTTAGTAACCCGATGTTTACCCTGGTTACCAGCGAACCTCGGCATCGTTGGTCGCTGGAGAGCGGTCTGTGTGACAGCTCCCCAGCGACCACACAACGACTTACCAACGATCACGGCCAGGTCGTATCGCAGGTCGTGATCGTTGGTAAATCGTATAGTGAGACGGTACCCTTACATCAGCAAAGCGGCAGTGGTCCTAGTCCGGGCCGGCGTCTGGAATGCGGCAGTGGTCCCTTGTGGCTCTGCAAGTAAAAACACCCTTGTAATCTACTATACACATTGAAATTGAAGCATTAGGGTCTTTAATACTTACATCAGCAAAGCGGCAGTGGTCCCTGGGTCCTAGTCTGGGCGGCGTCTGGAATGCGGCAGTGGTCCCTTGTGGCTCTGCAAGTATGACAAGTTTATATAGTTAGAAACAACCCCCCACACTCGTAAAAGATTTAATAACCACCCTGATGACATTATCAGAGCAATGTTCATGCAGGCCGGCAGCGAAAGTTTTGAGATAAACCACCAAAAAAAATAACCAAAGTCACACCAGTCTTTCAGCTGGATTCCCTACTGCAATAGTATGTGCAAGCTGTAAAACCATTTACCCCTACCCCCACAAAAAATAACCCTCTTGTATAATTGAAAGGCCTACACACCACTTCAAACTGTATTGATCACATATGTGATTTTAAAAGATCCATTAAAAAATAACTTCACCAAATTTTATTTACCACATTTTATTTCCCTTTAAAAAAAGAAAAGATGACCTTTTAATCTTAACAAAAAAAAACAGAACTAACACAGTTTTTCATGTGTGGCCATTTGTACATACACCACTTTTTACCTTTGTGAAATACTACAGACATTTTTAATAAACTTTTTATTAATTATTATTATTATTTTTTTTTTTGTATTTAACATCACAATAGGAGCTAAAATGCTCTTTATTTTAAATACAAGTACATCAACTGGAAAGGTTTTCGGCAATCAAACCCCAAATAAATTTGTAGCGAAAAAACAAAAAACACACGCAATACACATGCTTACACACGCACACACTGAAACCACATGCTGCACAGACCACTCAACTTGGTAAATACATCAGTTATTAAAAAAACATGCACGTGCACGGACGCATGCACCCACAATCACACTGACACATGCACGCAAGTACACAGGTGCAGGCATAACGAACGCACACACACAAAAGCACACACAAAAACACACAGCAGGACAAAAACACAAGACGCACACAGACACGCACACAGACACGCACACACACACATGCACCCACAGACGACCGCAAAAATGGCTGAAAGGCTGGATCTGGACGCTGACTGGCTTCACAATGGCAGGCCTCATGCTGGAGCTGGACTCTGGCAGGACGATGGCTGGTGCAGGACGCTGGCAGGCCTCTGGCTGTATTCCGGTTTAGCTCTGGCTGTATTCAGGTTTAGCTCTGGCTGTATTCAGTATGTCATATACAGACACAAACACATGCACACGCACACACACATGCTCACAGACGCACGCAAAAATGGCAGTAAATACACTGGCTGGAAACCTTTTGCTTCAGGTTCTGTAGCAGGCAGGCCTCTGGACGCTGGCAGGCTGGGCAGATGCTGGCAGGCCTCTGGACGATGGCAGGCTGGGCAGATGCTGGCAGGCCTCTGGACGCTGGCTGGGCAATCTTGTTGGGGCTAGATGCTGGCAGGCCTCTGGACGCTGGCTGGGCAGATGCTGTCTTCTGTGTTCTTGCTGGCACATTTGGGGTTGAAGCCCCTGGGGTCAGGTTTATATAGATTTGGGGTTGTCTGGTGAATTGGCAACAAAATCCTGCTTCTGAGCATGCTCAGTGTAAAAAAACGTATTGCAGCGCTGCATTCCGTCAAACGACGTGTCCCGACGCATCCTGCGCTCATAGGCTTCCATTCTAGCAAACGACGCTTGCCGCAGGATGCGTCGCGACACGTTTTCCAGACGCAGACAAAAAACGTTACAATCAACGTTTTTTCCAGACGATGGATCGCCAAGTTCTGACGCATCCAGCGCAAAACGTACACAACGCGTGACAATCCGTCGCGATGCGTCGCCAATACAAGTCTATGGGAAAAAAACGCATCCTGCAGGAGATTTTGCAGGATCCGTTTTTTGGCCAAAACAACGCTTTTTGACGTCCGCAGAAAAACGGTAGTGTGAAAGTAGCCTTAGATAAATGAAACTGTATCCAGGGATCTTACTGTTAAGACCCCATAGTCACTCTCACTGCCTCACAGTAGATAATCTCCCTCTGTGACGAGGAAGAAACCTACTTTTTCTCTAGCCATGGAATATGGTTACTCCCACAATGACAGTCTGAGTGTATAAAGATCCCTGAGAAGATTGCCTCTTGGGATATGTATGTGCGTATATGCATATATGGCCAAATAAGTTGACATACTTATAATGTCTGGACTAATGACTTGTATAAATGCAGTTCCGAATAATTTCAAGTGTCAGAAGATTTTTACTATCACCACTACCTTCATCGATTCAGAGTCCAGACTCTCTGTGTCTAACATCAGTAAAACAGGAGTGATGATCCACGTTTCTCTTTCAGCACTTCTAATGAGAAGCCCGACGTTGGTAATGGCAGGAGATATTACCTGCCGGATGGTGTATTCCTTAGTTTCAATAATATATAACCCTTACTTGGGGTTAGACATCTAAGGATTTGGAATAGGCGTGATCTCCTGAATGAGTAATGTGCGTACATCCCAACGCTCTGCCATTATCCATGTACTGTTATTGGTTTGATCTTCCCTCAGTCCAGGGCTTCTGTCCTGCAGGTCTCCTTATAGTATGGTAAGCTGGTCTGTAACCAAGGCTTAATATGAGCCCAGAAGGACCGATGAAGGAACAGTCCTGTGTTGTTAAGCACATGCAGCTTATTATTGGTCGGTACAGTCCTCATTGTGTGGTGGCTGTGACTTTCACCATATTTTGCTGGGCAATAAGGGTTTCTAACCCTATTCTGGGACTGCGATGTCTATAAGTATCTATCACAATAAATAACTTGCTGTGGTTCATTATTGGTATTGGAGTACAATGGGTGTATTTCACTCTGCTTCTGATGCTTATTTCGTTTACCACATTCATACTGAAATTGGCCATTATAGATGTATATCAGACACTCACTACGGTGATTTTCTTTGCGGATCTCTTTAGATATCTATGGTTTTTCTGATCTTTCAGATCATTTATATATTTAGTCTGATTTTTGCCTGGGACTTTGATTCCTGGGCTTCTGTACCCACCCTGGGAGAGTTGCTTTGGTATTCTCCATGGTGCTGTCCTGAGGGACGTAATGTAAAAAGGGAATTAGACCTACCGGTAATTCGGTTTCCAGGTAGTCTCTCAGGACAGCACCCATAGTTCCCTCCCTTATGTTTCTCTTTTTAGGCTTGCAAGGGGTTAATCTACCGGCAGATCGTTCATCCTTTGGGTCACCATGGCTCGAAATTAAGATGGAGCCGTTAAATGGTTTATTACACACGTGTTTGTAAGGGCATGTTTAGACCATTTATTTCCATCCTTCTGTGGTACTTTGAAAAAACACTGGAGGGTGGAGGTGGCAGGGTCCTTATAACCTCTATGATCCTGTTCCGCTATAGGTCAAGGAAGGACGTCCTCTATGGTGCTGTCCTGAGGGACTACCTGGAAACAGAATTACCGGTAGGTCTAATTTCCTTTTTCCTCCAGACGTAGAGGATGCCCCCTTGTCCCCCGTCTGAGGTCTACGAGTAAAAAGATCATTAAGAAAGGTCTTTGTACTGTCCCCTCATATATTTATACATTGTAATAAGATCATCCCTTAGCCTTCATTTTTCCAGACTAAATAACCCCAAGTGTAATAACCTGTCTTGGTATTGCAGACTTCCCAGTACTCTAATAACCTTGGTCGCTCTTTTCTGTACCTGCTCTTAGCCCTTTCATTCTCCACCACTTTTTCTGAGGTCTTCTACTTGGACTTAGCCCATATGCTGTGCAGATGTTCCTGTATACAATTCCCGCTACTTGGTTGTGGCGTTCGGTATACGCTGTTAATGCTTGCATTTTGCATTCTGCCAATATGTGTTGGACTGTTTCTGAGGTTTCTTCGCATTGTCTGCATCTTGGCGCAATAGGTTGGCGCTATAGAAATAAAATTTATTATTATTGTGTCTTGTCTTGTGTGGTTGATTCCTGCTTCTATGGATCTGGTACTTAGTGCTTGCTCTTGTGCAGCTATGATTAGTGCCTTTGTGCTGTCTCGGAGTCGAGATTTCTCCAGCCATTGGTAGGATTTCTCCATGTCAGCCACCTCCATTATCTGTCAATGGTACATCCCATGCAGCGGCTTGTCTTGCCATGGCACTTCATGTTCCTGTTCTTCCTTCCAGATCTGTTGTTGTTGCTGCCTTAGGCTTTATTTTAGCATCTCGTCTTTTGGTGCCATTTTTCTGATGTATTTCTAGATACTCCTTGTTTCATTCGTGATGTTGGCTTGGATGCTTATCAAGCCTCAACCACCCTCCTTTCGGTTGGTATACAATCTTTGGGTGTTAGACTTAGGGTGGAGACCTCCATGCATTGAGATGAGCTTTCATGTCTTGACTAGGGTTGAGCGAAACTGGTCGGCCATTTTCAGAAGTCGCCGACTTTTGGCAAAGTCAGGTTTCATGAAACCCGACCCGACCCCTGTGTGGGGTCGGCCATGAGGTCGGCGATCTTCTGAATCTGGGATCGGAATTCCGATACAGAGTTCCGATATGTTTGCGATATCGGGAATCGGTATCGGAATCCATATTTCAGTGTAAAATAAAGAATTAAAATAAAAAATATTGATATACTCACCTGTCCGGCGGCCCCTGCAACTTACCGAGGGAACCGGCGGCCTGCTTTGGTTAAAATGAGCGCGTCCAGGGCCTTCCGTGACGTCACGGCTTTGTGATTGGTCGCGACGGCCCATGTGACCGCCACGCGACCAATCACAAGCCGCGGACGTCATTCTCAGGTCCTAAATTCCTAGAATTTAGAATTCTAGGAATTTAGGACCTGAGAATGACGTCCGCGGCTTGTGATTGGTCGCGTGGCGGTCACATGGGCCGTCGCGACCAATCACAAAGCCGTGACGTCACGGAAGGCCCTGGACGCGCTCATTTTAACCAAAGCAGGCCGCCGGTTCCCTCGGTAAGTTGCAGGGGCCGCCGGACAGGTGAGTATATCAATATTTTTTATTTTAATTCTTTATTTTACACTTAAATATGGATCCCAGGGCCTGAAGGAGAGTTTCCTCTCCTTCAGACCCTGGGAACCATAGTATCCCATTGCAGTGCATTGGGTTTCGTGTTTCGGCCGACCCCGACTTTTTTATAGGATCGGCCGATTTCACTCGACCCGACTTTTGAGAAAGTCGGGTTTCGTGAAACCCGACCCGATCCTATAAAAGTTAAGGTCGCTCAACCCTAGTCTTGACAACTGAAGCTTCCATCTCTTCTTTTGGCCAGCACATTATGCCAGCTGGGTATCTGATAACTGGTAGGGCATATGTATTAATGGCGTGCATTTTATTCTTCCCATTGAGCTGGCTCTTTAGGATCTGTCTTACCCTTTGATGGTATTTGGATGTTGCTTCTTTCCTTGCCTCCTCATGGTTACCATATCCCTCCCTGTGAGATGCCAAGGTACTTGTAGCATGTCTGTACATCTGCTATGTGTCCTGCTGGTCATTTACAGATCCATGTGTGTGGCACTGAGTCATAGGCTTTCCTGTAGCCAATCCAGGCTGTGCTGAGATTGTTCTTGTGTGATCTTGAGTCTTGTGCGACTGCTCAATCTACTAGGTGCTGGTGGTTGGAGCCTCTGGTGTTGGTCCCAATGCCTTTCTGAGCTGGATTCATGTACTGGTTCATATGGTTCTGTAGTTTGGCTATGATGCCTGACAGGAATTTCCATGATTTTGGGCGGTAGTTGGATGGAACTGTTCCTTTCTGAGGATCTTTCATGATCAGCACTGTTCTTCCTTGTGTTAGCCAAGCTGGGTGGTGGCCTGCTTCTAGCAGTTGGTTCATCTGCTTCGCCATGCGTTCATGTACCGCTGTTAATTCCTGTAGCCATTAGGTGTGGATCATGTCTGGGCCGGGTGCTGTCTGCATGTTCTTGACCCGCTAATGAATGTCTGCTTCTGTAATGGTGACTGGCCCTTGATCCAACTGGTTGCTGTTCGTGTGTGTATGTGTATATATATATATATATATATATATATATATATATATATATATATATATATATATATATATATATATATATATATATATATATATATATACATATATACATATATATATATATATATATATATATATATATATATATATATATATATATATATATATATATTTTACAGTGCCTCAAAGCAGTATTCAACCCCCTGCAGATTTAGCAGGTTTATTAAGATGCAAATAAGTTAGAGCCTTCAAACTAGAGCAGGATTTATTAACAGATGCATAAATCTTACAAACCAAAAAGTTTTGTTGCTCCGTTAAATTTTTATAAATTTTAAACATAAAAGTGTGGGTCAATTATTCTTCAACCCCTAGGTTTAATATTTTGTGGAATAACCTTTGTTTGCAATTACAGCTAATAATCGTCTTTTATAAGACCTGATCAGGCCGGCACAGGTCTCTGGAGTTATCTTGGCCCACTCCTCCATGCAGATCTTCTCCCAAGTTATCTAGGTTCTTTGGGTGTCTCATGTGGACTTTAATCTTGAGCTCCTTCCACAAGTTTTCAATTGGGTTAAGGTCAGGAGACTGACTAGGCCACTGCAACACCTTGATTTTTTGCCTCTTGAACCAGGCCTTGGTTTTCTTGGCTGTGTGCTTTGGGTCGTTGTCTTGTTGGAAGATGAAATGACGACCCATCTTAAGATCCTTGATGGAGGAGCGGAGGTTCTTGGCCAAAATCTCCAGGTAGGCCGTGCTATCCATCTTCCCATGGATGCGGACCAGATGGCCAGGCCCCTTGGCTGAGAAACAGCCCCACAGCATGATGCTGCCACCACCATGCTTGACTGTAGGGATGGTATTCTTGGGGTCGTATGCAGTGCCATCCAGTCTCCAAACGTCACGTGTGTGGTTGGCACCAAAGATCTCGATCTTGGTCTCATCAGACCAGAGAACCTTGAACCAGTCAGTCTCAGAGTCCTCCAAGTGATCATGAGCAAACTGTAGACGAGCCTTGACATGACGCTTTGAAAGTAAAGGTACCTTACGGGCTCGTCTGGAACGGAGACCATTGAGGTGGAGTACGTTACTTATGGTATTGACTGAAACCAATGTCCCCACTGCCATGAGATCTTCCCGGAGCTCCTTCCTTGTTGTCCTTGGGTTAGCCTTGACTCTTCGGACAAGCCTGGCCTCGGCACGGGAGGAAACTTTCAAAGGCTGTCCAGGCCATGGAAGGCTAACAGTAGTTCCATAAGCCTTCCACTTCCGGATGATGCTCCCAACAGTGGAGACAGGTAGGCCCAACTCCTTGGAAAGGGTTTTGTACCCCTTGCCAGCCTTGTGACCCTCCACGATCTTGTCTCTGATGGCCTTGGAATGCTCCTTTGTCTTTCCCATGTTGACCATGTATGAGTGCTGTTCACAAGTTTGGGGAGGGTCTTAAATAGTCAGAAAAGGCTGGAAAAAGAGATAATTAATCCAAACATGTGAAGCTCATTGTTCTTTGTGCCTGAACTACTTCTTAATACTTTAGGGGAACCAAACAGAATTCTGGGGGGTTGAGGGGTTGAATAATAAATGACCCTCTGAAAAAACTTTTCACAATTTAAAAAAAAAAATAAACCAAGAAATAACATTCTTTTTTGCTGCAGTGCATTTCACACTTCCAGGCTGATCTACAGTCCAAATGTCACAATGCCAAGTTAATTCCAAATGTGTAAACCTGCTAAATCTGCAGGGGGTTGGATGCTACTTGTAGGCACTGTGTGTGTGTGTGTGTGTGTGTGTATATGTATATATATAATATATATATATATATATATATATATTTACACACACACACATACTAGATGGTGGCCCGATTCTAACGCATCGGGTATTCTAGAATATGCATGTCCACGTAGTATATTGCCCAGCCACGTGCTCAGGCGCGCAGGACTTGATGATGTCGCGGTCACATGACCGTGACGTCATGGCAGGTCCTTCTCCCAGACCATCCTTGCCACCTGAATGTGCCGCTTGCATGGACCGGCTGGAGCATCGCGAGGAGCAGGGAAGGCGGCGGAAGGTGAGTATCTAATGATTTTTTATTTTTTTAAAATTATTTTTAACATTAGATGTTTTTACTATTGACGCTGCATAGGCTGCGTCAATAGTAAATACTTGGTCACACAGGGTTAATAGCGGTGGTAACGGAATGCGTTACCCGCGGCATAACGCGGTCCGTTACCGTCGGCATTAGCCCTGTGTGAGCGGTGACCGGAGGGGTGTATGCGGGCGTCGGGCACTGAGTGCGGGGAGTAAGGAGCGGCCATTTTCTTCCGGACTGTGCGCGTCGCTGATTGGTCGTGGGCGTTTTGCAACGACCAATCAGCGACTTGGATTTCCATGACAGACTTCCGTTTGTCCTTCTGTCTGTATGTCACGGATATTCATTGGTCGCGGCCTCTGTCTGTCATGGAATCCAAGTCGCTGATTGGTCTCGCCAGCTGCCTGTCATGGCTGCCGCGACCAATCAGCGACGGCCACAGTCCTATTAGTCCCTCCCTACTCCCCTGCAGTCAGTGCCCGGCGCCCGCTCCATACTCCCTGCACTCACGGCTCGCACAGGGTTAATGCCGGCGGTAACGGACCGCGTTATGTAACTCACTCCGTTACCGCCGCTATTAACCCTGTGTGACCAAGTTTTTACTATTGATGCTGCCTATGCAGCGTCAATAGTAAAAACGTCTAATGTTAACAATATTTAAAAAAATAAAAAATCATTATATACTCCCCTTCCGCCGCCTTTCCTGCTCCTCGCGACGCTCCGGTGACCGCTCCATGCAAGCGGCAGGTTCCGGTGCTAAGGATGGTATGCGACAAGGACCTGCCATGACGTCACGGTCATGTAACCGCGACGTCATCACAGGTCCTGTGTGTACTGTGGGTTGGGGCGTAGATATTACCATGATTGGTTTGTGCACTAAAAGGACATACCTGTGGGGGTGGTTATCGCCATGGGGACTATAATGCTGTCTATTGAATGGTGGTATCGCTTTGATTACATTTTAAGGGATAGCAGCTCTAAAATGATATGATTTACTTATAAGAGCGATCAGAGCTATTTAACTAATATGAAGGGCCTTTGTGGTAATGACACTATGGAACTGTTTTTAATATTTTTGTATGTGTGTTAAGGTTATAATGTTTTTTTTTCACTTTTGTATTGACACCCCATTGGTGCTAGGCTAATTAGTGGGTGGGGTTATGTGTATATAATGGTGGTTAGAACGCTGTATACTGTGCTTGAAAAAGGTCTGTGGACTAAAACATCGCTACAGGAGGCAGAATAAATATAAGCTCCTATTTTTTTTCACCATCCATTGTGGCGCTGTCTTTTTGTTTTTTGTGGTCTTTGTACTGTCCGGGACGGGGTTCCTGGTTATGGACGTGTGCCCTTGTGTCCGCTGAGACCTTCAATTTAAAAGGGTGCTGTTTTGACTTTCTTTTGTTTTGTTTCTGGATTGTGAGTCATGGGGAAAGCAAAAGAATTGTCAATGGATCTACGGGAAAAAGTAGTTGAACTGTATAAAATAGGAAAAAGATAATTGATAATGCCAGTCAGCAGCATTCAAACTGTGATTAACAAATGGAAAATCAGGGGCTCTGTCAAAACAAAACCAAGGTCAGGTAGACCAACAAAAATGTCGTCTACAACTGCCAGGAAAATTGTTTGGGATGCAAAGAAAAACCCACAAATAACATCAGCTGAAATACTGGATTCTCTGAAAACTAGCTGTGTGGCTGTTTCAAGATGCACAATAAGGAGAAACTTGAAATGAAATGGGCTCCATGGTCGAGTCGCCAAAAGAAAGCCATTACTGCTCAAATGCCACAAAGTATCTCTCCTACAATATGCAAAACCGCATAGAGACAAGCCTCAAAACTTCTGGAACAAGGTAATTTGGAGTGATGAGACCAAAATTCAACTTTTTGGCAACCATAGATGTTACATTTGGAGAGAAGTCAACAAGGCCTTTGATGAAAGGAGCACCATTCCTACTGTAAAGCACAGAGGGGGATCGCTGATGTTTTGGGGATGTGTAAGCTACAAAGGCAAACGAAAATGGTCAAAGTTGAAGGACGAGCACACAGGCTCTCCTCCATGCATGTACTGTGACTGTGACACAGCCACGACACATGCAGCTGGCGGCGCCGATCAGCTGGCACGATCCAGGAAGCGGAGTTCCCTCTGCAGCTTATTCGGTAAGATCTATATCTTGCCGAATAAGAGAGAAACCGAACAAATTCGCTCATCTCTAGTTTTTGGCAAATACTGGAGGCAAATTTGCACTCATCAGCCTGGAAGCTGCGCATGGGACATACTTGGATGTTCCAACATGACGACAATCCAAAACACAAGGCAAAGCTGACCTGCCATTGGCTACGGCAGAACAAAGTGATGGTTCTGGAGTGGCCATCTCAGTCTCCTGACCTCAATATCATTGAGCCACTGTGGGGAGATCTGAAGCGCGCAGTTCATGCTAGACAGGCCAGATATTTCCAGGAAATCGAGGCTTTTTGCCAAGAAGAGTGGGCAGCCTTACCATCTGAGAAAATAAAGAACCCCATCCACAACTACTACAAAAGACTTCAAGCTGTCATTGATGTTAGAGGAGGCAATACACGGTATTAAGAAAGGGGGTATGTGAACTTTTGATCAGGGTCAGTTGGATATCTTGGGTTGTCATTATGATTTAAAAAGAGAAAACAGAGTAGTTTGACAATAAATGGCTTCACCCAACCACTAAGTATGAGTGGAGAAAAAGTTTAAAATGTGTTAAAATCTATATATCACAGTGCCACGCAGTTCAGTCACATTTACCGAACAAGTTCTGTTCAGTCACAGTGCTATGTAGTTTAGTTACGTTTACTGAACACGTTCTGTAAGTCATAGTGCGACACAGTTCACTTACGTTTACTGAACACGTCAGTCAATGTGTACAAAAATATTTTGGGTTGATATTGATAACAAATATTAGTGTCAATGTACTTCTTTCGTCTGATGATTTATTTAAATACAGTTTGAGATTCATGTAATGGTTTATATATTTTTGTTTTTCTGTTTAATAATTTTGTTCAGTTGCATTAAGTTTTATGAGCAATAAAATGTAATGATAATGCATATATTATACCTGGAAAATCCTGTGTATTCATTGCATTATTCTTAAATCTTCATAAATAAACTACATACATATCCTAAAATACCCTATGCGTTAGAATCGGGCCACCATCTAGTGTGTGTGTGTGTGTGTGTATGTGTGTGTGTGTGTGTGTGTGTGTGTATAATATGTATAATATATATATATATATATATATATATATATATATATACACTCACCGGCCACTTTATTAGGTACACCATGCTAGTAACGGGTTGGACCCCCTTTTGCCTTCAGAACTGCCTCAATTCTTCGTGGCCTAGATTCAACAAGGTGCTGGAAGCATTCCTCAGAGATTTTGGTCCATATTGACATGATGGCATCACACAGTTGCCGCAGATTTGTCGGCTGCACATCCCAAAGATGCTCCATACAAGGCAGGATGGATCCATGCTTTCATGTTGTTTACGCCAAATTCTGACCCTACCATCCGAATGTCGCAGCAGAAATCGAGACTCATCAGACCAAGCAACGTTTTTCCAATCTTCTACTGTCCAATTTCGATGAGCTTGTACAAATTGTTGCCTCAGTTTCCTGTTCTTAGCTGAAAGGAGTGGTACCCGGTGTGGTCTTCTGCTGCTGTAGCCCATCTGCCTCAAAGTTCGATGCACTGTGCGTTCAGAGATGCTCTTAGGCCTACCTTGGTTGTAACGGGTGGCGATTTGAGTCACTGTTGCCTTTCTATCAGCTCGAACCAGTCTGCCCATTCTCCTCTGACCTCTGGCATCAACAAGGCATTTCCGCCCACAGAACTGCCGCTCACTGGATTTTTTTTCTTTTTCGGACCATTCTCTGTAAACCCTAGAGATGGTTGTGCGTGAAAATCCCAGTAGATCAGCAGTTTCTGAAATACTCAGACCAGCCCTTCTGGCACCAACAACCATGCCACGTTCAAAGGCACTCAAATCACCTTTCTTCCCCATACTGATGCTCGGTTTGAACTGCAGGAGATTGTCTTGACCATGTCTACATGCCTAAATGCACTGAGTTGCCGCCATGTGATTGGCTGATTAGAAATTAAGTGTTAACAAGAAGTTGGACAGGTGTACCTAATAAAGTGGCCAGTGAGTGTGTGTATATGTGTGTGTGTGTGTGTATATATATATATATATATATATATATATATATATATATATATATATATATATATATATATATATATTTTATATCCCAAAAAGTCAGCTCAAATATGAAGTGGTCCCTATTGAATTACTCCTCTTTCGCTCTCTGCCTCCTCTCCTTTCTACCATGCTTATAGCAACCTGATACCTCGCTGCCTCTTTCTGGCTCGTATGGGTATGTTACTCCAAGGTGTATTGCAGCCTGTTTTGTAGGGCATGGGCCCTTCATAGATTGTTTATGCTCTGCCCATGTTCATGTCCTATTAGCTTGTCTATAAGAGCCCATCCCGACTCATACCTCTTGAAATCTTGTTTCCCTTGGGGACATCCGGGGTCTACACTGCTATATCTAACGCTGTTTGCTCACATGGGAGCCTTATATACCTGGCTCTACCAGATGTTGTTTTGTTGTGTGTCTCGAGTTTAGCCATATTTATTTATATCTTGTTGTGATGCGTGTCCATTTGGATATTCCAGGCAGCACACCTATTCGGAACATGTAGGAGGATTAATAAACAATTCTCATGAGTACATTATCCACTGTGTTTGTTATTTATATTGTTATTGTATCGCATCATTTATGTGCATCTTTCACATTATGTATAGGGGTGCAGACTGTTTTCATGTGTAATTTTAAATTATTTTACCCATTTGTGTGTGCATGTATGTTAATAAAAACATATTTCCAAGGTTCATCAGTTGTGCATGTCCTGTATTGGGGTGTTCTCCACTTTTTGTCCCTAGCATAAGCACACCCTATGCAGGACATGACACCTACCACTATGCATATTTTGTTTCCATCTATTGCTATATAGTGCACCATATCTCTCTTACATGGCAAACTGTTATTTTCTAGCCTGTATTGCTTCCCTTTTTTAGGATTATACCGACAGTATATAAGTTGATTTACTCCAGTACAAAAGGAATCTTTAAGGCTAGACATGAATTGATTGGTGTACAAATTGGTTTGTACAACCATTACATTTAGTAAATCTTTTGATATTATTAGCCACATATCCACACTATTCTTCCAATATTAATTCCTGACTTAGGAGTAAAATCAGAAATTTAGTTTCAACAATTTTGTTTGGAAAAAAAAAAGTGTCATTTGACATGAAAAACACTGATATAAAAGTGCAAGTATCCCCTCGCAGGGAGAAATATATGACAAGAGTAAGTAAAGAGAAATACAATATCTTTGACTTTATATTCTTATTTATATAGAACAGAAAACACAGTTTTAACTTAATTGTATTGGGCTTAATGGGAAAGGGGAAGGAAAATGGGAGAATATATAACATAAAGTGTTTACAATAAGAGATAAGTTGACGTGGATTAACAGAACATAGGATTCAAAAGTTATGTCCATCGATAAGGAATGCTATATTTATGTATTACATGGATAAAGATATTATTCTAGACAGGTCATCGTCATTTTGTGCCTGGATCCAAGGATCCCATATATTACGAAAAGTTTCATAAGAATCAGATATAGCGGTGTCAGTTTTTTTTTTTTTCTTGTAAAATCAGAAATTTAATATTGTGGTGGGCAGTCAGTCTGGGTCAGTTTGCTTTGGTTGGGGTTCATTGAGATGACTGAAACCAATTGCTGCCAAGGAAAGTTAATTTCCCCACAGCATATTTGGCTACGTGCGGGTGTTGAGCAGGTTAGTAATGCTATTAACCTGCAGGTTAATAGTATTTTTTCCTGTTACCTGTTCCCATTAACAGCTCATCTGCATATAAGAAAAATGTGGAGGGTTCAGCAGCAGTGATCATAAACGGCAGAGATGGCTGGGGAAGGATAAGCTGGATGCTGCCATCAGTGAAACTGATCTTGTGTGACACCCATAGGAAGATAGTATTTATTCATCTAGTTATCTATCGCGCTTAGGCTACTTTCACACATCCGGTTTTCAGTGTCAGGCTAAATCCGGCTAATTTTC
Organism: Ranitomeya variabilis; assembly: GCF_051348905.1. NCBI lineage: Eukaryota > Metazoa > Chordata > Amphibia > Anura > Dendrobatidae > Ranitomeya > Ranitomeya variabilis. The sequence goes on along the minus strand of NC_135239.1, from coordinate 115,568,314 downwards.
AAAAAAACGGATCAGGCGAATGTTGCCGCCGGATCAGGTTTTTTTCCCATAGACTTGTATTAGTGCCGGATTGCATCGGATGACATTGCGTTTCGTCCGGTTTTCGACGGATCCGGCAAATCTGCCGCTTCCAGTTTCTTGAAAAAACGTCCATAGCAACGTTTTTTGTCTTCGGCGAAAAAGCCTGAAGCGCAGGATCCGGCGCTTCCGGCTGTTTGCTAGAATAGAAGCCTATGGGAGCCAGAAGGTGCCGGATCCGGAAAAGGCGGACCCGGCGGCCTGATCCGGTTTTAAAAATGAGCATGCTCCAATTTTTTTTTAATCCAATTTTTTTAATCCAATTTTTTTTTTTTTTTTAATCCAATCTAGATAGGCTAGCCGGATCCGTCAAAAAAACGGATCCGTCACATCAGTTTTTCACAATCTGCGCCAGATCCAGTTTTTCCAACATTCGCCGGATTTAGCCTGACACTGAAAACCTGATGTGTGGAAGTAGCCTAAGAAAAAAAAAGAAACCTCATAGAATTATGTTCCACATGAAATAAAATAGAAATGAAAATGTGTAATAGAATATGTAATAAAATATCGTCATCCAATGGAGGATAGGACTATGATGAAGGGGGACCATGGTTTCTTTTTCCCGAGGGACCACATGACACCGTGACTGTTGTGGAGGGCTGAATCAATAGCCTGAAATTAATTCTGCTCATTATTAACATAATTATTTTATATTCTAGTTATTATCAATTAATATTGATCAGAATAAAGTATGCTGACATCTCACTATCTACTATATAATTGTCTAAGGGTCACTTCCATCTTTCTGTCCTTCTGTCACGGATATTCATTGGTCGCGGCCTCTGTCAGTCATGGAAATCCAAGTCGCTGATTGGTCGTGGCAAAACAGCCTCGACCAATCAGCGACGGGCACAGTCCGGAAGAAAATGGCCGCTCCTTCCTCCCTGCAGTCAGTGCCCGCTCCGTACTCCCCTCCGGTCACAGCGCCCGCTCCGCACTCCCCTCCGGTCACAGCGCCCGCTCCGCACTCCCCTCCGGTCACAGCGCCTGCTCCGCACTCCCCTCCGGTCACAGCGCCTGCTCCGCACTCCCCTCCGGTCACAGCGCCTGCTCCGCACTCCCCTCCGGTCACAGCGCCCGCCCCTTACTCCCCTCCGGTCAGCGCTCACACAGGGTTAATGACAGCTTTGACCGCGGTGTAACGCACTCGGTTAACGCTGCTATTAACCCTGTGTGACCAACTTTTTACTATTGATGCTGCCTATGCAGCATGAATAGTAAAAATATGTAATGTTAAACATAATAAAAAAAAGTTACATACTCACCCTCCGGTGGCCCCCCCGGATCGAAGCGGCCGGTTACCGATGCTCCTCGAGACGCCCCAGTGACCGCTGCATGCAGTGCGGTCTCGCGAGATGATGACGTGCGGTCTCGCGAGACCGCTACGTCATCATCTCGCGAGACCGCAATGCAATCTTCAGACCGGAGCACGCAAGGAGCATCGGTAACTGGATGCTTCGATCCGGAGGCTCCAGAAGGTGAGTATGTAACTATTTTTAATTTTAATTTTTTTTTTTTTTTAACGGATATGGTGCATACTACGTGACTGGCCAATATACTACATGACTGGGCAATATACTATGTGGCTGGCCAATATACTACATGACTGGGCAATATACTATGTGGCTGGGCAATATACTATGTGGCTGGGCAATATACTATGTGGCTGGGCAATATACTGCGTGGCTGGGCAATATACTACGTGGCTGGGCAATATACTACGTGGCTGGGCAATGCACAACGTGGGCTGGGCAATGCACAACGTGGGCTGGGCAATGCACAACGTGGGCTGGGCAATGCACAACGTGGGCTGGGCAATGCACAACGTGGGCTGGGCAATGCACAACGTGGGCTGGGCAATGCACAATGTGTACTGTGTGGGCTGCGCAATGTACTGCGTGGGCTGTGCTATACACTACGCATACATATTCTAGAATACCCGATGCATTAGAATCGGGCCACCATCTAGTATACTGCATAAGTTCACATACAGCCCCCTGTATACAGTAGGCCCCCACAGTCTCACTATATAATATGAGCATCCACATAGCCTACTGTATACAGTATGAACCCACATATAGCCTCCTATGTACATGCAAACACATGACATACGCAAATAAAACCCACCTCCCTCACCCCAGTTTCTCCGGCGCTCTGCTCCGGCCTCCAGTGCACTGACTCTTCGCGCAGCAGACGCGATGTAATAATGTCATTGCGCCTGCAGTCTGTCATACACGCTGATTGGTGGAAGAAGGAGCTGTGGTAGCCGCTCATCATCCGATGTATTCACCGACATCTACATCTCGAGGATGCTTATAGCAGTGATATCAAGAAGTGAGTGGCGGTGGCCAGACAGCGGGCGAGCGCATAGTGTGACCCATGGGCTACTGTTCACAATCCTTCGGCTGTTTCGGTGTATGGGCCAGACTGGAACAGGGTGGATGTGGCCCGCAGGCTGCACTTTGCTCAGCTCTGCAGCTATTTGGTGATAATTGTATCTGTTAAATGCTTACACTTGGCATCATGTTCAGATTACCGATCCTCATGCTTTTCACTTAATTTGCTGCTATAATGTGACATACTGATTGCTGGTCTCACTACTAATATTTTTTATTGTTTTTTTGCTTTGCAGTGCAGGTGTTTCAGTTGGATATTACTGTGAAACAAGGAAGGCAAATGTTGAGAGAGAAGTTTCAAAACCATGCAGATGTAACAGATCCTAGAGTCATAGACATTCTTGTAATCAAGGTAAAACCTTTCCTTGCTTTGTTTCTTCAATTCCATCTGTTCTGTCAAGTAGCCTACCAACCACAGAAAGTTACACAGGACACGCTGAAAGGTTAACGCTACTATACAGAATCTGTTCTTTCTCCCACAATTAGTGCAGAGGGGAGCTGACAGACTGCTGTGACAGGAAAGAGATGGTGTGCTCTTATCCTGTTCCTCTAGCAAAGTAACATTTTTGGTCATATCGCCTTAAAAAAAAATTGAAAAAAAAATTGATGGTCACACCCTGAAACATCAAGCCCTCCTACATTCATGTCGCTGAAAAAAAAATTAATTTAAATGAGATTTTACTGTGATAAAGTAAATAAAAAAAAATAAAAAAATAAAAATATATATATATATATATATATATATATATATACATACATACATACATACATACATACATACATACATACATACATACATACATACATACATACATACTAGCTATTGAACCCATTCTACGCCCGGGTGGCGAGCATTTATATTGGTATATGGTCTCCATCCTGGTATGTGCTGCTCCCATCTTGCTCTCCCATCCTGTCATGTGCTGCTCCACCGTGTCCTGTGCTGCTCCATCCTGCATCCCCATCCTGTCATGTGCTTCCATCCTGCGCCCCCATCAGTGCGGGCGGCTGTGCTGAGTGCGGGCGGCTGTGCTGAGTGCGGGCGGCTGTGCTGAGTGCGGGCGGCTGTGCTGAGTGCGGGCGGCTGTGCTGAGTGCGGGCGGCTGTGCTGAGTGCGGGCGGCTGTGCTGAGTGCGGGCGGCTGTGCTGAGTGCGGGCGGCTGTGCTGAGTGCGGGCGGCTGTGCTGAGTGCGGGCGGCTGTGCTGGGTGCGGGCGGCTGTGCTGGGTGCGGGCGGCTGTGCTGGGTGCGGGCGGCTGTGCTGGGTGCGGGCGGCTGTGCTGGGTGCGGGCGGCTGTGCTGGGTGCGGGCGGCTGTGCTGGGTGCGGGCGGCTGTGCTGGGTGCGGGCGGCTGTGCTGGGTGCGGGCGGCTGTGCTGGGTGCGGGCGGCTGTGCTGGGTGCGGGCGGCTGTGCTGGGTGCGGGCGGCTGTGCTGGGTGCGGGCGGCTGTGCTGGGTGCGGGCGGCTGTGCTGGGTGCGGGCGGCTGTGCTGGGCGCGGGCGGCTGTGCGTGGCTGTTCTGGGTGCGGCGGCTGTGGACGGCTGTGCTGGGTGCGGCGGCTGTCGCCACCTGATTAATTTCCGCTGCCATTTTCTTGGTCCTGCTCCCGGAATCGGCGCCTGCGCAGTCTGCGCTTTCCGGCGCCATTTTCTTGAAGACACACTGCAATGTGTCTTCAAGAAAATGGCGCCGGAAAGCGCGGACTGCGCAGGCGCCGATTCCGGGAGCAGGACCAAGAAAATGGCGGCGGAAATGAATCAGGTGGTGTAAGTAACAAATAGCTGTGGCATGAAGTGCCACAGCCTCATGGCACAGCAATTTGTTACTTGCGCTACCTCATTCATTTCCGGCGCCATTTTCTGTGTCCTCCTGGTGCCGGAATCGGCACCTGCGCAGTCCGCGCTTTCCGACGCCATTTTCTTGAAGACACACTGCAATGTGTCCAATAAAATGGAGCCGGAAAGCGCGGACTGCGCAGGCGCCGATTCCGGGAGCAGGGGGACATTCATGGCCCGGAATCGCGTCGGTGGAACGGGACAGGTAAGTATACTCACCCTCCGCCTCCTGGCTTGTCCCTGCTTCTCCGTTGGAGATCGCGGTGTGCGTTCAGCGCTTACGCATACCGCGATCTCCTGGGAGCGTCGCTCTTTGGGGCCCAGACTGCGCCGGCGCTTGCGCAGTCTATAAAGGCTTCGGACAGAGTGATGCCCCCAGCGTTATATATATATATATATATATATATATATATATATATATATATATATATATATATATATATATATATATATATATATATATATATATATATATATATATATATATATATATATATATATATATATATATATATATATATATATATATATATATATATACACATACACATACACTAGATGTTTCCGGCCAGCTAACGCTCGGCACGCTCATTGCTATCTAATTAACGCTGCTGGTGATTAAACTAAAGTAAATAATGACAACATTCAATAGCGCTTACACAGGTGGTAAATTAACTTAAAATGAAGTTAATAACAATTTTGTGGCGATGTGTTGGGGCGGGATTATGTGTGGTGATGAGGTGGGGGGGCGGGATTGTGTGGTGATGAGGTGGGGGGCGGGATTGTGTGGTGATGGGGTGGGGGGGCGGGATTATGTGTGGTGATGTGGTGGGGGGCGGAATTATCTATGGTAATGTGGTGGGGGGCGGGATTATGTGTGGTAATGTGGTGGGGGGCGGGATTGTGTGGTAATGTGGTGGGGGGCGGGATTATGTGTGGTAATGTGGTGGGGGGCGGGATTATCTGTAAAAATGTGGGGGGCAGGATTATGTGGTAATGTGGTGGGGGGTGGGATAATGTGTGGTAATGTGGGGATTATGTGTGGTAATGTGGTGGGGATTATGTGTGGTATTGTGGTGGGGGCGGGGTTATGTGCGGTAATGTGGTGGGGATTATGTGTGGTGATGTGGTGGGGGCGTGGGATTATGTGTGGTGATGTGGTGGGGGCGTGGGATTATGTGTGGTAATGTGGGTGGGCATGATTATGTGGTAATGTGGGGGGCGGGATTGTGTAATAATGTGGGGGGCGGGATTATCTGTGGTAATGTGGTGGGGGGCGGGATTACGTGTGGTAATGTGGGGGGGCGGGATTATGTGTGGTAATGGGGTTCGGGGGCGGGATTGTGTGGTGATGTGTTGGGGGGCGGGATTATGTGTGGTGATGTGGGGGGGCGGAATTGTGTGGTAATGTGGTGGGGCGGAATTGTTTGTGGTAATGGGGGGGCAGGATTATGTGTGGTGATGTGGTGGGGCGGAGCTACTGTGCAGGGGGCGGGATTAGCGAGTAATCACGATGCCTCTTATATATATAGATATCTACTATATAATTGTCTAAGGGTCACTTCCGTCTGTCTGTCACAGATATTCATTGGTCGCGGCCTCTGTCTGTCATGGAATCCAAGTCGCTGATTGGTCTCGCCAGCTGCCTGTCATGGCTGCCACGACCAATCAGCGACGGCCACAGTCCGATTAGTCCCTCCCTACTCCACTGCAGTCAGTGCCCGGAGCCCGCTCCATAATCCCCTCCAGTCACCACTCACACAGGGTTAATGCCAGCGGTAACAGACCGCGTTATGCCGCGGGTAACTCACTCTGTTACCGCCGCTATTAACCCTGTGTGACCAAGTTTTTACTATTGATCCTGCCTATGCCGCGTCAATAGTAAAAAAATCTAATGTTAAAAATAATTAAAAAAATTAAAAATCATTATATACTCACCTTCCGGTGGCAAGTATGGTATGCGCGAAGGACCTGCCATGACGTCACGGTCATGTGACCGCGATGTCATCACAGGCCCTCTGCGAGAAGGATCTGGCATGACGTCACGGTCATGTGACCTTAACGTCATGGCAGGGCCTTCTCGCGCAGGCGCGAAGAAGCCGCGGTACCATGGGACAGGCAGGGACAGCGTCAGGAGCGCCAGGAGCAGGTGAGTATTTCATATTCACCTGTCCGCGTTCCATCCGCCGGGCGCCGCTCCGTCTCCCCGTCCTCTTGCAGTGACTGTGCAGGTCAGAGGGCGCGATGACGTATTAGTGTGCGCGCCGCCCTCTGCCTGAACAGTCAGTGCGGAGAGACGGGACGCTGAGGAGCAGCGACAAGAGGTGAGTATGTGATTTTTTTTTTTTATTGCAGCAGCAGCAGCATTACATGTGGCACAATGCTGTATGGAGCGTCTATGGGGCCATAAAGAACTGCATGGAGCATTATATGGGGCATCTATGGGGCCATAATGAACTGCATGGAGCATTATATGGGACATCTATGGGGCCATAACTGCATGGAGCATTATATGGGGCATCTATGGGGCCATAATGAACTGCATGGAGCATTATATGGGGCATCTATGGGGCCATAACGGCATGGAGCATTATACTACGTGACTATATACAGTGGGGCAAAAAAGTATTTAGTCAGTCAGCAATAGTGCAAGTTCCACCACTTAAAAAGATGAGGCGTCTGTAATTTACATCATAGGTAGACCTCAACTATGGGAGACAAACTGAGAACAAAAAATCCAGAAAATCACATTGTCTGTTTTTTTATCATTTTATTTGCATATTATGGTGGAAAATAAGTATTTGGTCAGAAACAAAATTTCATCTCAATACTTTGTAATACATCCTTTGTTGGCAATGACAGAGGTCAAACGTTTTCTGTAAGTCTTCACAAGGTTGCCACACACTGTTGTTGGTATGTTGGCCCATTCCTCCATGCAGATCTCCTCTAGAGCAGTGATGTTTTTGGCTTTTCGCTTGACAACACGGACTTTCAACTCCCTCCAAAGGTTTTCTATAGGGTTGAGATCTGGAGACTGGCTAGGCCACTCCAGGACCTTGAAATGCTTCTTACGAAGCCACTCCTTCATTGCCCTGGCGGTGTGCTTTGGATCATTGTCATGTTGAAGGACCCAGCCACGTTTCATCTTCAATGCACTTGCTGATGGAAGGAGGTTTGCACTCAAAATCTCACGATACATGGCCCCATTCATTCTTTCATGTACCCGGATCAGTCGTCCTGGCCCCTTTGCAGAGAAACAGCCCCAAAGCATGATGTTTCCACTACCATGCTTTACAGTAGGTATGGTGTTTGATGGATGCAACTCAGTATTCTTTTTCCTCCAAACACGACAAGTTGTGTTTCTACCAAACAGTTCCAGTTTGGTTTCATCAGACCATAGGACATTCTCCCAAAACTCCTCTGGATCATCCAAATGCTCTCTAGCAAACTTCAGACGGGCCCGGACATGTACTGGCTTAAGCAGTGGGACACGTCTGGCACTGCAGGATCTGAGTCCATGGTGGCGTAGTGTGTTACTTATGGTAGGCCTTGTTACATTCATTCACTAGGTACCCCCGCGTGGTTCTGGGATTTTTGCTCACCGTTCTTGTGATCATTCTGACCCCACGGGGTGGGATTTTGCGTGGAGCCCCAGATCGAGGGAGATTATCAGTGGTCTTGAATGTCTTCCATTTTCTAATTATTGCTCCCACTGTTGATTTCTTCACTCCAAGCTGGTTGGCTATTGCAGATTCAGTCTTCCCAGCCTGGTGCAGGGCTACAATTTTGTTTCTGGTGTCCTTTGACAGCTCTTTGGTCTTCACCATAGTGGACTTTGGAGTCAGACTGTTTGAGGGTGTGCACAGGTGTCTTTTTATACTGATAACAAGTTTAAACAGGTGCCATTACTACAGGTAATGAGTGGAGGAAAGAGGAGACTCTTAAAGAAGAAGTTACAGGTCTGTGAGAGCCAGAAATCTTGATTGTTTGTTTCTGACCAAATACTTATTTTCCACCATAATATGCAAATAAAATGATAAAAAAACAGACAATGTGATTTTCTGGATTTTTTGTTCTCAGTTTGTCTCCCATAGTTGAGGTCTACCTATGATGTAAATTACAGACGCCTCTCATCTTTTTAAGTGGTGGAACTTGCACTATTGCTGTCTGACTAAATACTTTTTTGCCCCACTGTGTGTATGTGTGTGCGTGTATATATATATATATATATGTGTGTGTGTATATATATATATATATATATATATATATATATATATATATATATATATATATATATATATATATATATATATACACACACACACACACACACACACACACACACACACACACACACACACACACACACACACACACACACACACACACACACACACACTGACGTAGTATATTGCCCAGCGACGTAGTATACAGCACAGAGCCACGTAGTATATTGCCCAGTGACGTAGTATATTGCACAGCGAAGTACTATACAGCACAGAGCCACGTAGTATATTGCCCAGCCACGTTTGTCACAGGTTAAAAAATAAAAAATAAACATATACTCACCTTTCCGAGGGCCCCTTGTAGTCCACGGCAGCTTCCGGTCCCAGGGTTGGTCTGAGCGCAGGACCTGTGATGACGTCGCGGTCACATGACCGTGTAGCGGTCACATGACCATGATGTCAGGTCCTTTCCGCGTAGGCGCGCAGGACTTGTGATGACGTCGCAGTCACATGACCGTGACGTCATGGCAGGTCCTTCTGCCATACCATCTTTGCCACCGCAACCTGCAATGGAAGATGGCGGGCGGCGTGAGCGGCTCAGCGGACTACAGAGGGTGAGTGTAGCAGTTTTTTGTTTTTTTTAATTTATTTTTTTTAACATTACATTTTGTACTATTGATGCCGCATAGGCAGCGTCAATAGTACAAAGTTGGGGACACACAGGGTTAATAGCGGAGGTAACGGAGTGCGTTACCCGTGGCATAACGCGATCCGTTACCTCCGGCATTAACCCTGTGTGAGCAGTGACCAGACGGGTGTATGCGGGCGCCGGGCAGTGAGTGCGGGGAGTAAGCGGCCATTTTTTTTCCGGACTGTGCGCGTCGCTGATTGGTCGCGGCAGCCATGACAGGCAGCTGCCGAGACCAATCAGCGAACGAATAACCGCGACAGACAGACAGACAGACGGAAGTGACCCTTAGACAATTTAGTACATAGCAATGTGGGCATCATATCCCTGTTAAAAAAAAAGAAATAAAATAAAAAATAGTTATATACTCCCCTTCCGGAGCCCCCGGATCCAAGCAAAGTGGTTACCGACGCTGCTCGTGCGCTCTGGTCTTAAGAGTGCATTGCGGTCTCGCGAGATGATGACGTAGCGGTCTCGCGAGACCGCTACGTCATCATCTCGCGAGATCGCAGCATGGACCGTTTACCGGAGCGTCGCGAGCGGGAAAGGCCTGTTGTCGATCCGGGGGCCGCGGACGGTGAATATATAACGATTTTTTTATTTTTTTTATTATTTTTAACATTAGATCATTTTACTATTCATGCTGCATAGGCAGCATGAATAGTAAAAAGTTGGTCACACAGGGTTAATAGCAGCGGTAACGGAGTGCATTACACCTCGGCATAACGCGGTCCGTTACCGCTGCCATTAACCCTGTGTGAGGGCAGACCGGAGGGGAGTACGGAGCGGGCGCTGACTGCGGGGAGGAAGGAGCGGCCATTTTCCCGCCGGACTGTGCCCGTCGCTGATTGGTCATGGCTGTTTTGCCACGACCAATCAGCGACTTGGGTTCCATGACAGACAGAGGCCGCGACCAATGAATATCCGTGACAGAAAGAAAAACAGAAGGACAGACAGAAAGACGGAAGTGACCCTTAGACAATTATATAGTAGATCTAATATATAAAGCTGAATGTGTGTGTGTATGTCCGGGATTGGCATCTGCACCGTCGCAGCTACAGCCACAAAATTTTGCACAGTCACACGTCTGGACCCCGAGAGCGTCATAGGCTGTGTTGTGAGGCGAAATTTTAACCCCGCGCATTCCAATTCACCAAACAATTTTTCCCCTGTCTACATAATGGGGGAAAAAGTAAAAGGAAAAGTGCTGGAGGCAAATTGACAGCCAGGAGGAGATGGCATACAGGTATATACTATAAACGGGAGATGATATACAGCTATATATTATATACAGGAGGAGATGACATACAGGTATATACTATATACAGGGGAGATGACATACACGTATATACTATATACAGGAGGAGATGACATACAGGTATATACTATATACAGGGCATATGACCTAAAGGTAGATACTATATACAGGGGAGATGACTTACAGGTATATCTAATATATAAAGTTGAATGTGTGTGTGAGTGTATGTGTGTGTGTATGTCCGGGATTGGCACCTGCACTGTCGCAGCTACAGCCACAAAATTTTGCACAGTCACACGTCTGGACCCCGAGAGCGTCATAGGCTGTGTTGTGAGGCGAAATTTTAACCCCGCGCATTCCAATTCACGAAACAATTTTGCCCCTATATACATAATGGGGAAAATGTGAAAGGAAAAGTGTTGGAGGCAAATTGACAGCTGCCAGATGTGAACAATGGGGACTTAAAGAACAAGAGCAATGGCGCCAAAGAGTATAAACCGTACAGTTGCTAAGGTGGGGCCCCGACATGGGATACTCACCACACATGGGGATATGAACACACACACACAATGCGCCACACACTACCACGTGCTTGAACAGATATACCACCCTCAGCACACATTTCACCACACATGCACCAACCTCGCCACATAAAAGTCGAAACACAAAAGTCGCCACTCAGAACTCGCCACATGCAACACTCGCCACACGTGCAAAACTCACCTCATGGAAAACCCGCCACACGCAAAACTTGCACACGCGGAAAAATTGCCACATGCACAAAAGTTGCAACACATGCAAAAGTTGCCTCACACAAAACTTACACATACTCAAAACGCACCACACATAAAACTCGACACACAGAACACACTAACCTGTCACATGCAACTCGACACACAAAAAGTTGCTACACGCATGTCGCCACGCAAAACTCATCTCACAAAAGTAGCTACACTCATGTCGCCACACGCAACTCAACACAAACAAATTGACACATGAAACTCGCCCTAAAACACACACAAGTCTGGTATTATCCTTCAAAAATAAAAATCTGATTAATAAGCAGACAAACTACAAGAGCAACAAATGTACCATATAGGAAATACGGCAGCTGTCAGTCGCATGACCTGTCTATTATGTGTATGTGTGAGCTAATATATACTGCCAGTGGGGAGGGCTTCCTGTTGGGTGGGATTTATCAGTCTGCCAATAGCAACCAATCACAGCTCAGCTTCTACTTTGCTACAGTTAATTAATCTGAGCTCTGATTGGTTAATATAGGCAGGACATTCTCAGTATAACAAAGCTTGTGTGAGGTATTAGCATGTTGTTAGGGTGTGTTGGTGGAAAGGCTGATGTCAGTCACATTACCTCTATGTGAGAGGATATAGAAACTGCCAGTTAGACTATCTTTACCACAGTAATGCCTCATAAGAAAAGGAATTCCGTGGCACGAATGTCAGCTGAAGCGAAAAGAAAAGCTGCATTACAGGCCAATGAAAAATGTGAAGACCGAGAAACCAGGCTGATACACATGAGAACAGCAGCTGCTTTCTCAAGAGCCAATGAACTTTCTGAGCAGAGGGAAGCGAGGATTGCAGACATGAAAACAACAGCTGCCTCCTCAAGAGCCAGTGAACTTTCTGAGGAGAGGGAAGTGAGGCTTGCAGATAAGAGAAGAGCTGCTTCCTCAAGGGCCAATGAGTCATCTCAGCAGAGAGTAGGCCGACTTGCCGCTAAGAGAATTGCTATTTCCTCCAACCATTTCCTGTGCCCTGGTGGAAATTTGAAACATCCCAGTCAGACATAAACTATCAGGATAATCCTAAAGTTCAGATAGGAAAAATGGATGTGGTCTGCATGTACTGCAGTGCCCTAAAATGGAAAGATGAACCGTCAGGTTTATGCTGTGCAAATGGCAAGATAAAACTTCCACCTCTCCTGTCACCACCAGATCCCCTAAAGTGTCTGATGACAGGCACCAGTACAATATCAAAGCATTTCTTGGACAACATCAGGAAGTACAACTCCTGCTTCCAAATGACATCATTTGGTGCAACAAAAGAAATGTTTACAACAGGATTTATGCCGACATTTAAAGTTCAAGGACAGGTTTACCACTCAATTGGCTCACTACTTCCATTACAAGGAGAAGAACCTCAATTTCTTCAACTCTTCTTCATGGGAAATGCAGAAGCAGAGGCTCAACGGAGATGCTCTTTAATTCCTAACACTTGCCTTGATATTGTCACTTTTTTGCAGCAGTTCCTTCACTCCAACAATCCATTTGTTCAACTTTTCAAGACTGCACTTGAATGCATGCCAAATAGTCCGGTTCACTATGTAATTTCGCCGGAATTTTCTGGAGAGTTTCAAATATGTACATTTTTGGAAAGGCTATGGTATAAGCAATAAGAAAAACAATGTTTCCATTTGCCCCGAGTCCTAAGTGGCCGCCATCTTGGATTTTACAAAATGGCTGATTTACATCGATTTTCGTTAATATCTCAGCTTGTAAGTAACGTAAAACTTAAATTTTGACAGCTAAACATACATTTTGAGTACTAAGAAATGCAGTGGTATCCAAATAAATACTCTATATACGACTACAAATTGTATCGGTTTATATTTGAACAAATTTTCGAACTCGAAAAGCAGAGAGTTAATGTTTTTAAGTTTTGAACAACCAGAGTGTCTTTACATATCGCCACCATCACTGTCATCATCAGTTTCATATTTGGTCTGAGTGTCCTCGTCATTCATACACTCGCTGTCACACTGACAAAGATCGGTACAGGATAAGTTATTTTTTCGGCACGAACACCTTGAAGAAGAACAGTCATGTTTGCATTGACAACTAATCATCTCGATTATTGCTTTTGGAGCTGGAAGAACATCTGTCATGGTTGGTTTCAACTGTCCATCCAACCCTTTGTGATAGCCATTCTTCTCGGGATCCAGCTGAGAATCCTGCAAAGCAATGTTAGCTTGTCCCCACACTCTGGCTTGGATATGGACTCTGAGGACATGTTGTTTTAGAGCTCCGAGTGTAGGAGGTAACCTGTCACTTTCTGCCATATGCTTGCAAAATAGATGCCATCGCAGTTCGGGAATATTCTTAATAAAAATGCCTTTTGGAGAGTAAGCAAAACATACGAAGGTAGCAAGAGTTGACAACATAGTTTCGCTCACTTCTTTTTCAGTCGAAAGCATCTGCAGAGAACTGATTACATCTGGTGTTGCGTTCATGTAAGCTTGCAGCCAGATTGCTTTGCCAATTCGAGAGAACCTTCCAGTTGTGTCAGCACCAGTGAATGCATGGAAGGCTGTCAAAGCCTTTGCTCTGTCTGCCCCTATGACTCTCCTTATTGGCTCTATCTCGATCATCCCAGAGACCATTGAAATCGATGTATTCTTCAGCATGAGGTCATAGTTAGCTATGACCAACACCAGTACATCGGTATCAGGGGAGAAGAAAACCATCCTTGCATCCGGTGGGTTTCGTTGTGTTGCCAAGACAGCTTGGTAGATCAACAGTGTGTCTGCTTCTTCGTGATTGTTGTCGTCGAAAACTAAGTTTTTGTTGCTCCTGGTACACCCTGAAGAACAAGTGATGACCAGTTTTTGTGATGAACTGTTGAACTCTAGAGTCTTTGCAGCAAGATAGTTGGTCAGGTCAGCCTTTGTCTTGTCATGTGAAAGGAACCTGTTCATTGGAATATGATTAATGTTTGTTTCATCTCTGACCTGGTACTGAATTGGTGCCTTTCCTTTTCTTCTTTTATCCCTGGTAGCATCCTTGAGAGAATTTTCCCTATACGTATCAAACACAAGGATTATTTCATCGTAATTTTCTGTGAGAGACATAAGCCTGTCATTGAAGCAGTAACTGAGATCTTTGACTGTCACTAGTGTTGCCGGTTTCTTGGCCATCTTTTGCAGAAGAACCATTCCATCTACCAGGGCTATCTTGCGACTTGGAGCATCTGATCTTGTGTCCATCCTATCTTCTGGCTGCAGATCTTTCTGTGGAGTTTCTACTATAACCAACTTGTTAAGGAGACTGATCAGTTTTGATTTGTCATGGCATGGTAACATTGTACCATCTGGAGCAAAAAAGGCTCTTGGGGTCAGAGTGAATTCGTAGTTCCCAATGGCCACTTTCTGGTTTATGTCTCTGCTGGACCTTGCCAAAACCATCATTCTTCCATACAAGTCCTTGGTCTCCTTAAGATCAACAGTCTTGTCTCGGAGTTTTACTGTGGTTTTCTTGTTTGCCGACATGAACATCCTGTTGTTCTCCTTCTTTACTGGTGCCCATAGGCTAACATCCCCATTGATTCGCGCCAACACATAGTCTTCATACAGCTTTTGACCTGTCTCATCTGCATTCAGGATTATTTTTACGTACTCATCAGGGATGTAGGCATGGGTGATTACATTGTGCAACTTGTCACCTACAACAGCAAATGGGTTGCCATGTTTCAAAATTGCTTCCTTAATCTTGTCAATAACATGATGACACTTCTTGACTGCACTTGGCCCAAGATCGTGATGCTCTCTGGTTTTGTCACGTTCTAAATCAAACTGTCTGGTATATTCTTTGACAATTCGGGAGAGTTCAGGTGTGGCCATGAAGAATCTCTGACGAGCATTGGCATTGTTCGAGATGCCGACTATGCCAGCATGGATTTTCATCAGCTTGTTCAGATGCTCGCATGCATGGTCCGCCCCAATGGATACAAATGGGATAGCACTTTTCGTGACTGAAATGTTACCCGCTTTCATTTCTTCCCATGTTTGAGGGTGATTTATTTTAAGGTCATGCATGTCCGTGATATACCTTGGCCACAATCGCTTGTATTTCATCCGGTCAAATGCAAAGAAGAGCTTGCTGAGCTGCTCTCCGGCTTGAAGATGAAGCTCAAGGTCTGCATTCCTGGTTGCAGCAACAAATAAAAGGATTGTTTCCACTCGCTGTAGGTAGTTCATCATTGACTTGAACATTGCATTTTTGGATCTCTGTTTCACCCATGTTTGAAAGACTGTGATTATGTCAGCAGTGGTCAAGGCCTCTAGTAGGGAAGTGCTTGCTTGTTTCACTGACTTACTTTTTGTGTTCTTGTTTTCCTCAGAACAGGCAGCTTCAATTCCCTCTGTTGCCATCAAACACACCTGTTTTAGTTCTGGATTATCAATGAAGAACTCGTCCAGCAACAGTTCATACAGAGCAACATATGTATATGTGTGAGCACGAAGAGCACGCTTGTAATGGGTACATTTCAGTATTTGCCTTGTTGTTGCAGACCCATACACATCACCTTCTATCCATGCATCATCAATACCCGAGTTCTCCGTAGAGGTACCCAGAGCGCGCAGGGCAGCCATTACAACATGTAGCTCTCCCAGTCGTGGAACAACGGTGCGTTTCAGATCAGGTCTTGCATCTAGAAGTTGGACAACCTTCTCATACAGAGCCATATCAAATGAAATAACAGTGGGATGATCTTCACCAACAGTCAACTTCCTCAGTTCACTTGCTTGCATGATCACAGTCAGCAAGGTTGACCACTCGTGTGCTAGCTCTGGTAGCAGTGGTAAGGCTCCAACGTTGGTAAATCGCTTGCTTTCGGACAACAGTGAGTTGTATCCTGACCATCCAGAAATTTTGCTCGATGCTTTCTCTAGTTGCTGCATTCTGGATACAGCAGTAGCAACAATCCATCCAAATTGTGAAAGTTGGGAAGAACCTGATATTTCCTTGTTTGTGACAAAGTGTTCTGATCTTTGGGTATGTTGTACTTTTGGCTTGTCACAGTGCAACATATGTACATGGTATGGAGTGACAGATAAAGTGTGGGCATCTGTTATCTTCAAGGGTGGTGCAACTGGTTCTCCAACAGCATCTACTTGCTGATATACAGCAGTAATAGTTCCATGTGTGGTTCCTTTCCCATCAGGGGTATCCTCTGCAAAGTCTGTGTTATCAACTGCAAAGAACACAAAGGTACCCTTCTTCAAGAATGGTGGCACGTAAAGACCTTTTAACTCTCGGGTGTTTTCTACAACAGCATTAGCCAAAGCAGTTTCCATTCGTAGGGTACGGCCATAGGGAACACAAAACCCATGTGAACTAAGATGATTCATTAATTTCTTATCGCGAGTGGTGTGATGAACAGTCAGAGCTAGCCCCAGGACCTGTGGGTTTTCTCGTGCGTTGGGTTGTCTGAATACTGATGATTCGGTTTTTGGCTTGTAGTTGACCTGGCGTTTTGATTTGAATTCATACATGATGTTCTGACTCATAGTGAGTGCTGCTCGGTCAACAATTTTGGTCCTTCTTTGAGTTTCAAGGCTGTTAATCGGCCCTGTTATGATCCAACGGATAGCGGAATATAATTCTGCTGGAACGTCGTGTATGTCACTAGTGACCGTTATGGTGTTTTTATCATTGACTTCCGTTGTAAAATTAGCAATGCTTTTCCTAATTAACTGTGCTGCTTTGTAGATTGTCTGCATGTTGTCTGCATCATCACTACGACATTCCATTGCAGAATTAACCATGATTTCCTCACAGGCTTCTGGTGAATAAAGAACTGCTGATTCCCTTCTGTTTTTTGAAAGACAGGATTTCAGATGTGGCAAGGCATTCATTATAATTTCTTTGAGCCACTTTCTAGTGAATGTAGGTTTGTGATTTTCCACGCCTTCTATACCAAGCATATTCAAATAAGTGGTTTCGATATCTTGTATAGATAGATATGATTGGTTCTGTGTTTGAATATCCACTAGGTTTAGCAACTCTAGCAGACTTGCACGTTGTAATAAGGGTTCTTTGTGGTCTGTTCTGTTGGTACTACGTTCTCGTTGTCCATGAATAACATGCTTTGTCCAACAGCTTTTGTGGTACCGGACGTCAATAGAATGTGCATCCCCTGGTGCAATGCATGTGTTCAGTCTTGTTTTCAGTGTTAAATTATCTGATGTTTCAATAGCTTGTTTCAACTATTTCCCTGCGTTGACTGTCCTCACATTATAAAGCTTCTCATTCTCATCGTTCTGACAAAAGAAACATTTTTCCTTATCCAGTGGCCATGTATGTGACCTCGTGAATGGTGATGAAGAGTCAGATGTTAATGAACCTGATTCGTCCATTTCAGCACGTCCTCTTTTTAATCCTCGTTTCTTGGTAATGTGGCTACCAGTAGCTAATGCATGTGCATAACGGTCCCGGGCTCGTTGTATTTGGTCGTTGTTAATTGCATTTGTGTAACAACTTCGATGGTAGACTGCCTGATGTGTAGCGATTGTGTCTTTCCTGTTGCTAATCCGTCGATGGATATCAACATAGTTGCCATCTTGTAAACTTGCCCTCTCTGCTACTATGTCCAAAACGCGCTGGTAAGACTGTATCCGAGGATTTTGCACCAACTTCTCATTGCCATTGGAAGACTGACAGAGCATACATAGCTTCCAGTTGATAGGTGCCTCACCTTCACAAGTGACTTCAGTAGCTTGTGGTTTGTCTGTCATGTTCAACTCCTGTAATAAAAGAAAAAAAAACCATGTGATTCCTGTCATTATGTATTATGTCAATACTAATTAATTATAAAAAACTGCTGTAGTAAATATCTAAAACACATCTGCAACTAGTAATATTGCATTTCTTAGCCCTAAAATGTATGTTTAGCTGTCAAATTTTATTTTTATGTTATTTATAAGCTGAGATATTAACGAAAATTGGTTTTACGTCAGCCATTTTGTAAAATCCAATATGGCGGTCACGTGGGACTCGGGGCAAATGGAAACATTGTTTTTCGTATTGCTTATACTATAACCTTTCCAAAAATGTATAGTTTTCAGACTCTCCAAAAAATTCCGGCGAAGGCCTAAATCAATACATAGTGAACCGGGCTAAAATGACGATTACAAGGTTGTCATTCGAGCTGACAAAACACCACAAGGTGAGCATCAGCGACGTTTCAATGCTCCCACATTTGATGAGGTAGCCATCTTGATTGTAGGTAATGATTTTCAAAGCCGTGACATTGTTCTTCAGAAAAGGAACAATAGTTTGCAACGAGTAGCAGAAACTCACAGGTCCTATGATGCACTGCAATATCCAATCATCTTTTGGCAGGGACAGGATGGCTATCACTTTGGAATACCTCAGACAGATCCTACAACAGGCAACCCTTCAGGAAAAAAGTGTCTGCCATGGACTTCTATGCATATAGAATGATGACAAGATTTGCAGAGGAAAATCACATCTTGAAATGCAAACACCACTTCCACCAGTTTATTGTTAACATGTATGCAAAGATTGAGAGTGAACGTCTTTTATATATCCGACTACATCAAAAGAAGCTCAGGGCAGAGGAATATATTCACCTTAAAGATGCTGTTGCAAATGATGCTGATCCAAAACAGTTGGGGAAAATGGTCCACTGGAAGCCCACGACACATGCATGAATACACACAGGATGCAATCACTTATGTGAGAAAGTATGGCCGTCCAGATCTTTTCATCACCTTTACTTGCAATCCTGTCTGGGAGGAAATTTGAGGGCACCTGTTGCCGGGCCAAAAAACAGTGAATCGCCACGACCTTATTGCTCGGGTTTTCAAACAGAAACTTTCAAAAATGACTAATCTCATCACAAAATCACATTTATGGTGAGGCGCAGTGCTGGATGTATTCAGTTTAATGGCAAAAAAGAGGTCTTCCTCACGCCCACATCTTGATCTGGCTGAAGCAAAAAATACAACCTACCGAAATTGACAATATCATTAGTGCCGAATTGCCAGACCTTCAGATTGACCCATTGCTGTTTGACACCATCACAAAAAACATGATCCATGGTCCGTGTGGGAGTCTCAACAAAAATTCTCCCTGTATGATTGATGGCAGGTGTTCAAAGCATTACCCACAATCCCTGGTCCAAGAAACCCAAACAGGGCAAGATGGATATCCAGTCTACCGAAGAAGAAAGCCAGGGGATGGTGGTTTCACAGCAAAGCTCAAAATACGTGTTGGATCATCACTCCAAGAGATAGAAATTGACAACAGGTGGGTAGTGCCTTACAACCCTTTGCTCTCAAAAATCTTCCAGGCCCACATAAATGTAGAATCTTGCCACTCTGTGAAATCAATCAAGTATATCTGCAAATATGTCCACAAAGGAAGTGATCAAGTAGTTTCTGAACTCCAGAAAAATGGACCTATTATTGATGAAGTGGAGGCATTCCAGATAGGCAGGTATATAAGCAGCAATGAAGCTGTTTGGAGAATACTAGGATTCTCCATTCATGAGCGCTACCCACCAGTTGTGCATCTGAGTGTGCACTTGGAAAATGGACAGAGAATTTATTTTAACCCAGCAAACTTGCAGCAGCAGCTCCTAACATCACCTAAGAACACCCTCTTGGCATTTTTTGAGCTGTCAACAAGACCCTTTTGCAAAAACAATTCTCGACTGTGATTTACCAAAGTACTACACTTGGAATGCCTCCAGAAAAACACTGGAACGGAGGAAACGGGGGCTTGATATTGAAGGCGCTATCCAGGGTTGAAAGCAACTGATACGCTTGGTCGCGTCTACATTGTTCATCCGTCAAATGCAGAGTGCTTCTACCTGCGCATGTTACTTCATGTTGTCAAAGGCCCTACATAATTTTCTGACCTGAAGACCGTCGGAGGCCATGTGTGTGAAACATTCAGAGAAGCTTGCCAAAGAAAAGAACTTCTGGAAAATGATGGACCCTGGGACATGACCCTCAGTGAAGCAGCAGCCACACAAACCCCAAAGCGACTAAGACACCTCTTTGCTATTATTTTAACAACCTATAGCATTTCAAATCCTCTTGAGATTTGGACAAAGTACAAAACTGATCTCAGTGAGGACATCCTCATGCAGATTAGAAGGGAAAATCCTCAGCAAATCATCAACTTCACTGAGGAAATGTTCAATGAAACTTTAATGCTCCTTAAAGATCAGTGCATAGCACTGTCAGGAAAAGCCTTACAGTTGCTTGGTTTGCCTGCTCCAATAAGAAATCCTGAAGGCATCCAAATGTGTAGGGAGATTTTCATAGAAACAAACTACAATATTGATGAACTGACAGCATTTGTGTCTCAGAACGAGCCAATATTGGTACCAGACCAAAGGGACGCCTATAACTACATTTTAAGTTTCAGTGAAACCAACAAAGGTGGGATTGTCTTCCTTGATGCTCCAGGTGGAACAGGAAAGACATTTGTAATCAACTTGCTCCTGGCAAAATTTCGACAACAAAAAAAGATTGCACTTGCAGTGGCATCTTCTGGAATTGCAGCTACGCTTTTAAAAGGTGGCAGGACAGCACATTTGACATTCAAACTATTACTTAACCTGTCTCATAGTGACAGCCCCGTGTATAATATTGCGAAGGGATCAGGACTGGCCAAATTGCTTCAAAAATGCAGTGCCATAATTTGGGATGAATGCACCATGTCACACAAAAGGGCTCTGAAAGCAGTGAACAGACTGCTGCAAGACCTGCGTAGCAACAAATATATCATGGGAGGAGTAGTTGTTGTTTTAGCTGGTGACGTCCGCCAAACACTACCTGTTATTCCAAGATCAACCCCTGCAGACGAACTCAATGCCTGTCTCAAAGCATCGTACCTTTGGAGAAAAGTAAAGAAAATGTCACTGAACACAAACATGAGGGTCTACATGACAGGCGATGTTTCTGCTTGACTGTTTTCAAGCCAGCTGTTGACTATTGGAGATGGCAAGGCACCAGTAAACTCAACCACTGGACAGATCACCTTCCCAAGCAACTTTTGTTGCATTGTGACTTCCATTGAGTTGAAAGCAAAGGTTTTTCCAAACATTCAACTCCACTTCAAAAATTCTGGCTGGCTGTGTGAAAGGGCTATTCTAGCTCCCAAAAATGACAGCGTCAACAAGATCAATCTTCAAATTCTAAATCTCCTTCCAGGTGTGTGCACAACCTACAAGTCAGTAGATACAGTAATAGACCCTGCTCAAGCATTATTTTATCCAACTGAGTTCCTCAATTCCTTGGAGCCACAAGAACTTCCTCCTCACAACCTCTTTCTAAAACCTGGAGCACCTATTCTGCTATTGAGAAATTTGGACCCACCAAAGCTGTGTAATGGAACAAGACTCTTGATTAAGAACCTGTTTCCACATGTAATTGAGGCAGCCATTTTGACAGGATGTGCCACAGGAGAAGATGTTTTCATTCCAACAATTCCTCTCATTCCATCTGATTTGCCTCTTGATTTTAAACGCCTCCAGTTTCCTGTTCGACTGGCATTTGCCATGTCCATTAACAAGGCTCAGGGACAGTCCTTGAAAGTAGTTGGAATCGATTTACAATCTCCATGCTTTTCTCATGGTCAGCTTTATGTGGCCTGTTCAAGAGTTGGAACAGCCAAAAAATCTGTTTGTCTTTGCACCTGAAGGAAAAACTAAGAATGTTGATTATCAAAAGGCTCTCGAATAAGTAGTTGAAGATTACTTTGGCCAATTTAGTTAAATCTGTGTGGAACATCTCTGGTGTTGAAATACACTATGTTCCAAATTATTATGCAAATTATATTTTTCTCGGATTTTCCTAAATGGTCAGTCCAAATGACAGTCAGTGTAATAAGTCATCAAACTTTAGAGTATACAGCGAATTTTATTGAAGAAACCTCCCATTGATAACAGTATAATCTCCAAAATGAATAAAAACTCAAAATGCACTGTTCCAAATTATTAGGCACATTAGAATTTCTAGACATTTGATGTGTTTTAAAGAACTGAAAATGCTCATTTGTGGAATTTGCAGCATTAGGAGGTCACATTCACTGAACAAAAAAGCTATTTAACGCCAAAACATCCTAACAGGCCAAGTTACATGTTAACATAGGAACCTTTCTTTGATATCACCTTTACAATTCTTGCATCCATTGAACTTGTGAGTTTTTGGAGAGTTTCTGCTTGTATTTATTTGCATGAAGTCAGAATAGCCTCCCAGAGCTGCTGTTTTGATGTGAACTGCCTCCCACCCTCATAGATCTTTTGCTTGATGATGCTCCAAAGGTTCTCTATAGGGTTGAGGACAGGGGAAGATGGTGGCCACACCATGAGTTAATCTCCTTTTATGCCCATAGCAGCCAATGACTGAGGTATTCTTTGCAGCATGAGATGGTGCATTGTCATGCATGAAGATGATTTTGCTCCTCAAGGCACGTTTCTGCTCTTTATACCATGGAAGAAAGTTGTCAGTCAGAAACTATATTCTTTGCAGAGATCATTTTCACATCTTCAGGAACCTTAAAGGGCCCTACCAGCTGTTTCCCCATGATTCCGTCCCAAAACATGACTCTTCCACCTCCTTGCTGACGTTGCAGCCTTGTTGGGACATGGTGGCCATCCACCAATCATCCACTACTCCATCCATCTGGACCATCCAGGGTTGCTCGACACTCATCAGTAAACAAGACTGTTTGAAAATTAGTCTTCATGTATGTCTGGGCCCACTACAACCGTTTCTGCTTGTGAACACTGTTTAGGGGTGGCCGAATAGTAGGTTTATGAATTAAAGCAAGCCTTTGAAGGATCCTACACCCTGAGGATCGAGGGACTCCAGAGGCATCAGCGGCTTCAAATATCTGTTTGCTGGTTTGTAATGGCTTTTTAGCAGCTGCTCTCTTTATCCGATGAACTTGCCTGGCAAAAACCTTCCTCATTATGCCTTTATCAGCATGAACACGACTGTGCTCAGATTCAGCCACAAATCTATTAACAGTAAGATGATCACGCTAAAATTTTCAAGAAATATCTAATGTTTTCATCCCTTGACCAAGGCATTGCACTATTTGATGCTTTTCGGCAGCAGAGAGATCCTTTTTCTTTCCCATGTTATTTGAAAACTGTGGCCTGCTTAATAATGTGGAACATCATTTTTAAGTAGTTTTCCTTTAATTAGAATCAACTGAAACTAATTATCACACGTGTTTAAGATTGATTTCAGTGATCCATTGAGCCCTGAGACACAATACCATCCACGAGTTTATTTGAAAAACAAAACAATTAAATCGTTTTGACACTTGAGTCCAATTTGCATAATAACTTGGAACACAGTGTATATGTTGTAAAATGCTTCTATTAGCTTAGTTTTTGCCTTTTAATAATTAAATTTCTATCTACCGTATTTTCCGGCGTATAAGACGACTTTTTAACCCCTAAAAATTGTCCCAAAAGTCGGGGGTCATCTTATACGCCAGGTACGGCATGTGCAGGGAGCGATCCTGGATGTTCCCAGGGTCTGAAGGAGAGGAAACTCTCCTTCAGGCCCTGGGATCCATATTCATGTAAAAAATAAAGAATAAAAATAAAAATGTATATACTCACCCCTCCGAGAAGCCTGGCTGTCACCGCTGCAAGCGTCTGCCTCCGTTCCTAAGAATTGCAGAGCGTGAAGGACCTTCGATGACGTCACAGTCAGGTGACCGGTCACATGAGCGGTCACGGACCAATCACAGGACTGCGACGTCATCGAGGGTCCTTCATGCTCTGCAATTCTTAGGAACGGAGGCAGACGCTTGCAGCAGTGACAGCCAGGCTTCTCGGAGGGGTGAGTATATACATATTTTTTATTTTTATTCTTTATTTTTAACATGAATATGGATCCCAGGGCCTGAAGGAGAGTCTCCTCTCCTTCAGACCCTGGGAACCACACGCCGTATAAGATGACTGGGCGTATAAGATGACCCCCGTCTTATACAGCGGGCATATCCCAAATTCCATATTTTATATGGAAAAGTTGGGGGTCGTCTTATATGCCCAGTCGTCTTCTACACCAGAAAATACGGTATTTGTTTTGTAGTTTTTGTGTGCAGAATAAATTTTTGTTAACACATTCTATTTTGCTAACCGCAGTTATTAACCCGGGCGAAGCCGGGTAGTACAGCAAGTATATGTATATGTGTGTATATATATGTATATGTGTGTGTATGTGTGTATATATCTATCTATCTATCTATCTATCTATCTAGAAAAAATTGGAACAGCACAAATCCTTTACTTATCTTCGGGTGCAAAGCCCAAACAACCCGTCTCCTGGTTGCTCTCAGTCCATATAAATCACAAAAGCAGGCAGCACTCCACGTTCTTAAGAAAATTGCAGGTCTTTATTGAGCCCACATCTCCACGCAACGTTTCGGCTCTAACTGAGCCTTTCTCAAGCAACAAACAGACCTTATTACAACATATATATAGGGACATAACCCTATCATCCCTTTAGTGCAGCCAATCAGTGAACTTTATCAATTTACAAGTAATTGCATTACCTCATAAAGTGTATTAGTGCCAGCGGTGTACCATTAAAATTACAGAGGACAACTCCTTAATACAGTAACCATCCATTACTTAATTCAACATACCCTTGAGGAGACATAGCGTTCATGGAGGAGGCAGCGTGTTGTCAGCGTCTCAGAACAACTACTGCGCATGTCCTAGTGCTTCTCTATGAGTCATAATCACGTGCTAGTTAAGAGGCCAATAGAATCACTCATTTCCAAAAGAGTCTCGCGCCTGCGCAGTAGCGCTATAAGCCTCCATCTTGGTAATGGGCTCAGATGCCTTCATGGCTCACTGCGCACGCGCCGTAGCGCCGATAGTTGCGGTCACTGACTAGCCTTCCCGCGTAACTATGGCCACAATATATATTTCATAGTGCCATCAGACGCCATTTTATTGGTGGTGAAAAGGTATCATTATATATAAAGCTCATCCTATTAATGGCAACCTGTATATAAAAATATAAAAATGTTTGATCTTGATAAAGCTCATGGTATACTCCATTCTATCACTTAAAGGTTAGCTGAAACAGCTTATATGCCATCTAGACTAATAAGCAATGTGCCTAATCCTGCTATGAGCTACCAGAGAGTATCTTAATTCAGATCCTCCCCTGGTACTCATGCAGTGTCTATAGGGTGCCTCCCACCCCTCCGGGTTGGGTGCCTCCATCTTAGACATCTGCTAAGCAGTAGCACAGTAGTCCTGGCTAATGAAAACACTTATGATTTAGGGTTCACCAATGAGCATATTGCACCTTACCCTTTATGGCCACACTATCCCTAAATAAAAAGCCAGAAAGCGGACACGAAAAATATATAAAACAAAAATATATTTATATATAATTTATTAATCGGCCTCTCACCATTCACGTGTATGACACAGAATTTGTATAACCACATCAAAAAATGTTTTGTTTGCAAAAAATTCTAATAATCTCATATAATTACTACTAGGATTACTACTAGGATTAATTTAGTTCCTCCATGTCGAATGTCTCTCCAATTGGGATCTTCCATCATATTTGGCAGCAACAGTACCTGGACAAAAAGTGTACAGAATAAAATTAGGAACATACTATTAAAGTGAAGTATTCCCAAATATAAAAAGTAAACAAACAAAAGATACCAAGTTTTCTATCTACACCGTCTCAATGACGGAACACTAACTTATATAGCTGTATGTAATTTGAAGTCTACATTGAGGCCCTTGGGCCTAAGTGTATTTAATTTATAAATCCACATAAGTTCCCTTTTACGGAGGACCAACTCTCTATCACCTCCCCTTCTGTCTATAGGTACCCTATCAATTATTTTGAATTTTAAATCCTTTTCCAAATGAAAGGTTCTTCAGACAAATAAAACTAAGGGAGTGGTTTAAGGACAAAGACATTAATAAGAAAATTAAAGTAAGTGAATTTGATTTAAATGATGTACAACTAAGAAAAGGGAGTAATTTCATACCACCGACTAGCCCGGCTGTGATTGAGGCCTTTGAAAAAGCGGTGAGATCTGATATTGAACAGCTGAGAAATAAGGCAATAAAAGAGTATGTGCACCCAAATATCCGAAAAGAGGAATATGAGGCATTGCAGGAACTTGTCCATGACGGCGATATAGTGGTGAAACCCGCTGACAAAGGGGGAGCAGTCGTCATCATGGACAAGGAAATGTATATTGCCGAAATATTGAGACAACTAGGGGATGAGGATGTATATTCAAAAATGGATGGGGACCCTAAGTTTGCCATCTTGAAAGACATTAAGGCCTGTCTTAAAGAGGCCCAAGATTCAGGTGTGATTGACCAGGATCTATATGAATACCTGCTAGAAGAAAACCCACGTACCCCGGTGTTATATGTAACACCTAAAATTCACAAGACCCTAATTAATCCCCCGGGACGTCCCATAGTCTCGGGGGTGGGATCAATTTTTAATAAAATGGGTATCTTCTTAGACAGAGTATTGAACCCGATGGTCAAAGAATGCAAGTCATATATTAGAGATACGACTGACTTCTTAAATAAATTGGGGGCACTACAGGTAGAGGGGGAAGTCATTCTGGCATCCTTCGATGTAGTGTCGTTGTACACTTCGATAGACTATGAACAAGGGCTTAATGCAGTCGGTAAAAAGTTAGAGCTGAATAAGTATACACCTGAGGGCAGAGCCTTCCTATTGAAATTGTTGGAGATAATTTTAAAAAGAAATTACTTCTTGTTCGGTGACGTGTTCTACACACAAAAACGAGGAACAGCCATGGGGGCCAATATGGCCCCCGCTTATGCTAATCTCGTCATGGAAGTCCTGGAGGAGGACCTCGTCTATGTGTCCCACCACTTCCGACATGTTTTGGCGTGGTGGAGATACATAGATGATGTCTTCCTCCTTTGGACAGGTACACAGGGTGAATTGGAAGAATTCTTCCAATTCTTAAATACCATTGACAATACAATCAAATTCACACTGGTTATGTCGAAAAAGGAAATTCAATTCCTGGATGTTCTTGTCAGTCTAAAGGAGGGGCATCTCAGTACTACACTGTTTGTGAAAAGCACTGATCAAAATAATTTGCTTCTCTATGATAGTCAACACCCACGGTCTATGATAAAATCTATTCCACTTAGCCAACTTTTAAGAGTTAGGCGGATAGTTCAAGATGAAAGGGATATAGACACAGTGGTTGATCTATTAGTTAAAAAATTTTTGGATAGAGGCTACCCTATGAGTTTGTTGGAAAACACCAAAAATAAAGTGTTGCAGGTAAATAGGGTTTACCTTATCCAAAAAAAGACAAACAATAGACGTGAGAGGAAACAGAGACGAGTCCCATTGGTTACCACTTATGGAGAAGAAAGTAGGGAGGTTGCTAATGTGATCAGTAAACATTGGGGGATGTTGGGTAGATGTCTGCCTGGCATTAAGGAATTACAACTACCGCCGCTATATTCCTATAGACGCAATAAAAATATTAAAGATTACTTGATAAAGTCTGATATTGGCCCAAGAAGAATGAGTAAACAATTATCTCTAACAGGTTCAAACAAAACCGGCTGTTTCCCATTTTTAAACTGTGTGAATTGCACTTATATGGTGAAAGGAGCAACGTTTGAACATCCGCAAACAGGGAAAATGTATGACATTAAACACTACCTGACATGTAGTTCTGATTTTGTTGTGTATCTTTTAATGTGTCCATGTAAGTTGTGGTACGTCGGAGAAACGACATGTGAGTTCAAAGTACGAATGAATCAACATCGATACTCCATTAGGAAAAAGAGGACCGATCTCCCGGTTCCTAAACATTTTGTGGAGTGTAATCATTTGGAAAAGGATTTAAAATTCAAAATAATTGATAGGGTACCTATAGACAGAAGGGGAGGTGATAGAGAGTTGGTCCTCCGTAAAAGGGAACTTATGTGGATTTATAAATTAAATACACTTAGGCCCAAGGGCCTCAATGTAGACTTCAAATTACATACAGCTATATAAGTTAGTGTTCCGTCATTGAGACGGTGTAGATAGAAAACTTGGTATCTTTTGTTTGTTTACTTTTTATATTTGGGAATACTTCACTTTAATAGTATGTTCCTAATTTTATTCTGTACACTTTTTGTCCAGGTACTGTTGCTGTCAAATATGATGGAAGATCCCAATTGGAGAGACATTCGACATGGAGGAACTAAATTAATCCTAGTAGTAATCCTAGTAGTAATTATATGAGATTATTAGAATTTTTTGCAAACACAACATATTTTTTGATGTGGTTATACAAATTCTGTGTCATACACGTGAATGGTGAGAGGCCGATTAATAAATTATATATAAATATATTTTTGTTTTATATATTTTTCGTGTCCGCTTTCTGGCTTTTTATTTAGGGATAGTGTGGCCATAAAGGGTAAGGTGCAATATGCTCATTGGTGAACCCTAAATCATAAGTGTTTTCATTAGCCAGGACTATTGTGCTACTGCTTAGCAGATGTCTAAGATGGAGGCACCCAACCCGGAGGGGTGGGAGGCACCCTATAGACACTGCATGAGTACCAGGGGAGGATCTGAATTAAGATACTCTCTGGTAGCTCATAGCAGGATTAGGCACATTGCTTATTAGTCTAGATGGCATATAAGCTGTTTCAGCTAACCTTTAAGAGATAGAATGGAGTATACCATGAGCTTTATCAAGATCAAACATTTTTATATTTTTATATACAGGTTGCCATTAATAGGATGAGCTTTATATATAATGATACCTTTTCACCACCAATAAAATGGCGTCTGATGGCACTATGAAATATATATTGTGGCCATAGTTACGCGGGGAAGGCTAATCAGTGACCGCAACTATCGGCGCTACGGCGCGTGCGCAGTGAGCCATGAAGGCATCTGAGCCCATTACCAAGATGGAGGCTTATAGCGGCTACTGCGCAGGAGCGAGACTCTTTTGGAAATGAGTGATTCTATTGGCTTCTTAACTAGCACGTGATTATGACTCATAGAGAAGCACTAGGACATGCGCAGTAGTTGTTCTGAGACGCTGACAACACGCTGCCTCCTCCATGAACGCTATGTCTCCTCAAGGGTATGTTGAATTAAGTAATGGATGGTTACTGTATTAAGGAGTTGTCCTCTGTAATTTTAATGGTACACCACTGGCACTAATACACTTTATGAGGTAATGCAATTACTTGTAAATTGATAAAGTTCACTGATTGGCTGCACTAAAGGGATGATAGGGTTATGTCCCTATATATATGTTGTAATAAGGTCTGTTTGTTGCTTGAGAAAGGCTCAGTTAGAGCCGAAACGTTGCGTGGAGATGTGGGCTCAATAAAGACCTGCAATTTTCTTAAGAACGTGGAGTGCTGCCTGCTTTTGTGATTTATATCTATCTATCTATCTATCTATCTATCTATCTATCTATCTCTAAATGTGTGTGTGTGTGTATGTCTGTATATATATATACACACATACATATATACTAGATGGTGGCCCGATTCTAACGCATCGGGTATTCTAGAATATGTATGCCTAGTGTATAGCGCAGCCCACGCAGTACATAGCAATGTGGGCATCATATCCCTGTTAAAAAAAAGAAATAAAATAAAAAATAGTTATATACTCCCCTTCCGGAGCCCCCGGATCCAAGCAAAGTGGTTACCGACGCTGCTCGTGCGCTCTGGTCTTAAGAGTGCATTGCGGTCTCGCGAGATGATGACGTAGCGGTCTCGCGAGACCGCTACGTCATCATCTCGCGAGATCGCAGCATGGACCGTTTACCGGAGCGTCGCGAGCGGGAAAGGCCTGTTGTCGATCCGGGGGCCGCGGACGGTGAATATATAACGATTTTTTTATTTTTTTTATTATTTTTAACATTAGATCATTTTACTATTCATGCTGCATAGGCAGCATGAATAGTAAAAAGTTGGTCACACAGGGTTAATAGCAGCGGTAACGGAGTGCATTACACCTCGGCATAACGCGGTCCGTTACCGCTGCCATTAACCCTGTGTGAGGGCAGACCGGAGGGGAGTACGGAGCGGGCGCTGACTGCGGGGAGGAAGGAGCGGCCATTTTCCCGCCGGACTTTGCCCGTCGCTGATTGGTCATGGCTGTTTTGCCACGACCAATCAGCGACTTGGGTTCCATGACAGACAGAGGCCGCGACCAATGAATATCCGTGACAGAAAGAAAAACAGAAGGACAGACAGAAAGACGGAAGTGACCCTTAGACAATTATATAGTAGATCTAATATATAAAGCTGAATGTGTGTGTGTATGTCCGGGATTGGCATCTGCACCGTCGCAGCTACAGCCACAAAATGTTGCACAGTCAAACATCTGGACCCCGAGAGCGTCATAGGCTATGTTGTGAGGCGAAATTTTAACCCCGCACGTTCCAATTCACCAAACAATTTTGCCCCTATCTACATAATGGGGAAAAAGTGAAAGGAAAAGTGTTGGAGGCAAATTGACAGCAGCCAGATGTGAACAAGGGGGACTTAAAGAGTGAGAGCGATGGCGCCAAAGAGTATATACCATACAGTATGCTAAGGTGGGGCCCGACATGGGATACTCACCACACATGGGGATATGAACACACACACAAAATGTGCCACACACTACCACGTGCTTGAACACATATACCACCCTCAGCACACATTTCACCACACATACACCAACCTCGCCACATAAAAGTCGAAACACAAAAGTCGCCGTTCAAAACTCGCCACGCGCAAAACTCGCCACATGCAAAACTAGGCTCACGCAAAACTCGCAACACGTGCAAAACTCACCTCATGGAAAACTCGCCACACGCAAAACTTGCACATGCAGAAAAATTGCCACATGCACAAAAGTTGCAACACATGCAAAAGTTGCACATACTCAAAACGCACCACACATAAAACTCGCCAGGCGCAAAACTTGCTGCACACAACTTGTTACACTAACCTGTCACATGCAACTCGACACACAAAAATTTGCTACACGCATGTTGCCACACAACTCATCTCGCAAAAGTCGCTACATGCATGTCGACACACGCAACTCAACACACACAACTTGACACATGAAACTCGCCCTAAAACACACACGTCTGGTATTATCCTTCAAAAATAAAAATCTGATTAATAAGCAGACAAACTACAAGAGCAACAAATGTACCATATAGGAAATACGGCAGCTGTCAGTCACATGACCTGTCTATTATGTGTATCTGTGAGCTAATATATACTGCCAGGGGGAGGGCTTCCTGTTGGCTGGGGATTTATCAGGCTGCCAATTTAGCTTACAAATAGGTAAAAATACTGACCAAATAACGTGTGAACGCGGTCTAATACAGGAGGAGATGACATACAGATATATACTATATACAGGGGAGAAGACACACAGATATATACTATATACAGGAGAGATGACACACGGGTATATACTGAAGGAGATGACACACAGGTATATACTATATACAGGGGAGCTAACACACAGGTATATACTATATACAGGAGGAGATGACATACAGGTATATACTATATACAGGAGATGACATACGGGTATATACTATATACAGGGGAGCTAACACACAGGTATATACTATATACAGGGGAGATGACACACAGGTATATACTATATACAGGGGAGATGACACACAGGTATATACTATATACAGGGGAGATGACACACAGGTATATACTATATACAGGGGAGATGACACACAGGTATATACTATATACAAGGGAGATGACACAGGTATATACTATATACAGGGGAGATGACACAGGTATATGCTATATACAGGAGGAGATGGCACACAGGTATATACTATATACCGGGGAGATGACACGTATATACTATATACAGGAGGAGGTGACACGTATATACTATATACAGGAGGGTATGACTCACAGGTATATACTATATACCGGGGAGATGACACATATATTCTATATACAGGGGAGATGACACACAGGTATATACTATATACAGGAGGAGATGACACGTATATACTATATACAGGAGGGGATGACTTACAGGTATATACTTGACTTACAGGTATATGCTATATACAGGAGGAGATGACACGTATATACTATATACAGGAGGAGGTGACACAGGTATATACAGTTATATGAAAAAGTTTGGGCACCCCTATTAATCGTAAGCTTAATGTTTTATAAAAATTGTTTGGTTTTTTTGCAACAGCTATTTCAGGTTCATATATCTAATAACTGTTGGACAGAGTAATGTTTCTGCCTTGAAATGAGGTTTATTGTACTAACAGAAAATGTGCAATCTGCATTCAAACAAAATTTGACAGGTGCATAAGTATGGGCACCCTTATCATTTTCTTGTTTTAAATACTCCTACCTACTTTTTACTGACTTACTAAAGCACTTTTTTTGGTATTGTAACCTCATTGAGCTTTGAACTTCATAGCCAGGTGTATGCAATCATGAGAAAAGCTACTTAAAGTGGCCACTTGCAAGTTGTTCTGTTTGAATCTCCTCTGAAGAGTGGCATCATGGGCTCCTCAAAACAACTGTCAAATGATCTGAAAACAAAGATTATTCAACATAGTTGTTCAGGGGAAGGATACAAAAAGCTGTCTCAGAGATTTAACCTGTCAATTTCCACTGTGAGGAACATAGTAAGGAAATGGAAGAACACAGGTACAGTTCTTGTTAAGGCCAGAAGTGGCAGGCCAAGGAAAACATCAGAAAGGCAGAGAAGAATGGTGAGATCAGTCAAGGACAATCCTCAGACCACCTCCAGAGAGCTGCAGCACCAACTTGCTGCAGGCGGTGTCACTGTGCATCGGTGAACTATACAACGCACTTTGCACAAGGAGAAGCTGTATGGGAGAGTGATGTGAAAGAAGCCATTTCTGCAAGCTCGCCACAAACCGAGTTGGCTGAGGTATGCAAAAGCACATTTGGAGAAGCCAATTTCTTTTTGGAAGAAGGTCCTGTGGACTGATGAAACCAAGATTGAGTTGTTTGGTCATACAAAAAGGCGTTATGCATGGCGGCAAAAAAACACAGCATTCCAAGAAAAACACTTGCTACCCACAGTAAAATTTGGTGGCGGTTCCATCATGCTTTGGGGCTGTGTGGCCAATGCCGGCACCGGGAATCTTGTTAAAGTTGAGGGACGCATGGATTCCTCTCAGTATCGGCAGATTCTTGACAATCATGTTCATGAATCAGTGACAAAGTTGAAGTTACACAGGGGATGGATCTTTCAGCAAGACAATGATCCAAAACACCGCTCCAAATCTACTCAGGCATTCATGCAGAGGAACAATTACACTGTTCTGGAATGGCCATCCCAGTCCTCAGACCTGAATATCATTGAACATCTGTGGGATCATTTGAAGAGGGCTGTCCATGCTCGGCGACCATCAAACTTTACTGAACTGGAATTGTTTTGTAAAGAGGAATGGTCAAAAATACCTTCATCCAGGATCCAGGATCTCATTAAAAGCTACAGGAAGCGACTAGAGGCTGTTATTTTTGCAAAAGGAGGATCTACTAAATATTAATGTCACTTTTCTGGTGAGGTGCCCATACTTATGCACATGTCAAATTTTGTTTGAATGCAGATTGCACATTTTCTGTTAGTACAATAAACCTCATTTCAAGGCAGAAACATTACTGTGTCCAACAGTTATTAGATATATGAAACTGAAATAGCTGTTGCAAAAAAACCAATTTTTATAAAACATTAAGCTTAAGATTAATAGGGGTGCCCAAACTTTTTCATATAACTGTACTATATAAAAGAGGAGATGACACATAGGTATATAGAGGAGATGACATACAGCAGATATATACTAAATACAGAGGAGATGACATACAGGTATATACTATATATAGGAGGAGATGACATACAGGTATATAGTATACACAGAAGAGATGACATACAGGTATATACAGGAGGAGATGACACATAGGTATATACAATATACAGGAGGAGATGACATACAGCAGGTATATACTATTTATAGGGGAGATGACATACAGGTATATACTATATACAGGAGATGACATACAGGTGTATACTAATATATAAGGGAGATGACAAACATGTATATACTGAGGGGAAAATGAGAGGTGTGAGGTGAAAATGAAAAGGTGTGAGTGCAAAATGAGAGGAGTGAGGGAAAATAGTGGAGTGATAGGAAAATGACAGATGTGAGGTCGAAATGACAAGTGTTAGGGGGAAAATAAGAGGAGTGAGGAGGAAAATGAGAGTTGTGATGGGAAAATAAGAGAAGTGAGGTGCTATACTAGATGTTGGCCCGATTCTAACGCATCGGGTATTCTAGAATATGTATGTATGTATATAGCAGCCACATAGTATATAGCACAGGCTGTGCTGGGTGCGGGCGGCTGTGCTGGGTGCGGGCGGCTGTGCTGGGTGCGGGCGGCTGTGCTGGGTGCGGGCGGCTGTGCTGGGTGCGGGCGGCTGTGCTGGCTGTGCTGGGTTCGGTGGCTGTGGGTGGCTGTGCTGGGTTCGGTGGCTGTGGGTGGCTGTGCTGGGTTCGGTGGCTGTGGGTGCGGCGGCTGTGGACGGCTGTGCTGGGTGCGGCGGCTGTGCGTGGCTGTGGGCGGCTGTGCGTGGCTGTGCTGGGTGCGGCGGCTGTGGGTGGCTGTGCTGGGTGCGGCGGCTGTGGGTGGCTGTGCTGGGTGCGGCGGCTGTGGGTGGCTGTGCTGGGTGCGGCGGCTGTGGGTGGCTGTGCTGGGTGCGGCGGCTGTGGACGGCTGTGCTGGGTGCGGTGGCTGTGCTGGGTGCGTCCGCTGTGGACGGCTGTGCTGGGTGCGGAACATGGTCTGATCATACCACAGCTTCGGGGCAGAGGAGGAAGCAAAAGAGAATATACAGACAGGACAGCATGGGGCCACATCTGATTATTTTTTTGAGGTAAAACATTGCTTAAACTGTCGTGAAATTTTTTTGCCTCCAAAAGGAATTCACTGTGATCCCATGCTGTAATGTCTGTACTCTTTTGCTTCCTCCCCTGGTCAGAAGATGTTAAACGATCAAACCATGTTCCTGTATGGTCAGACACAGCAATTACACAGTGCACAGCAGGGGGCACATTTATAAGATTATCTCCACACAGGAACATTTTATTTAAACACATCCAATTGTGGAAATGATTATTATTCCAAGATCTATTAATTAACATGTACTTTGTTCGTGGGAAAACCCCTTTAAATAAGCATTGTTTCAATATCCAGAGAGAATTTTATGAAGCAGGGTGTCAAGACATTTTACTTGTCATCATGCATCTGGTCCCCAAAAGTTCAAATCTATTTTATGTATTTCCTAGGATGTGATTTTATAGGGGATTTCTGGGACTATTAGTTTTTTTTTTCTTAGGGGGTCTTAAAAACTTACAGGCAGGTAGTGTCGTTATGTGAGGCTACGTGAGCGCTGCTGATGGGGACCTACATTTCATTGATGGTATCATGAATTTACTGATGCACTGCTCTATATTGAAAAAGAAAATTCTACCATCACTTTGTGCCCTTGGTAGACATGCAGTTTGCCAACATAACAATGATCTAAAACACACATCTAAGGCAACTGTTGCTTTTCTAAAGAAGAACAGGATGAAAGTGAATCAGGTCAATGTATATCTCGTGATCTGAACCTAGTCGAACACCTCTCGGGAGTCCTGAGGAGACAAGTTGTCATCACTCTCCATCCAGACTCTAAAAGAGGTACCATATTTTTTGGACTATAAGACGCACCGGACCATAAGACGCACCCCAAATTTGGGGTGAAAATTGCAGAAAAAGAGACTTTTTATAAGATGGAGGCCCGTCTCATTGTCCGAATTTAAGGTATCTTACCTGAGGGCTGGATGTGGCTGAGCAGGGTCACAGAACGCATGGTGGCAGCAGAGGTGTGGTGATGCTGAGGCGCGTTGGGTGGTACGGCGTGCACCTGAGCAGGGTCCCTTCCTGCTTAGGTGAGCCTCGCCGCGGCCTTGTGTCCATTGGGGGGGTTAAGGCAGTGGTGTGGTGGCGGCAGAGTGAGGTGACGCCACGGCCCGGTATCCATGGCGAGCAGCAGAGCCGGGTTAATCACCGGTTTCTCGGTGGCAGCGGCCATCTTCCTGAGGCTGCGCGTGTGCAGATTGAGTGCTCTGCTTCCCGGGGCTTCAGGAAAGCAGCGCGGGAAGCACTGCATGTTCAGATGGAGATCGCGGCAGCCATTTTCCATTCTTCATTCTGTAATGCTGTAGATAAGCCGCCGATGTATCCTGAAAGATGTGAAATAAAGGTTAGATTATACTCACCCAGGGGCGGTCCGGGTCCGATGGGCGTCGCGGTCCGGTCTGGAGCCTCCCATCTTCATAGGATGACGTCCTCTTCTTGTCTTCACGCTCCGGCGCAGGCGTACTTTGTCTGCTCTGTTGAGGGCAGAGCAAGTACTGCAGGTGCCGGGAAAGGTCAGAGAGGCCCGGCGCCTGCGCGCTGCAGTAGAATTCTGTAGATAAACCCCTGATGCCGGTGGGCTTAGCTCACCTTTGATTTTTTGGGTGACAGGTTCCCTTTAAGGGACCTTATTTCCTCATTGCCGTTTTATATTCAAAGATACAATCTGGCTTTGGGACTTGTGTTGTGGTACCTCAGACAGTGACATCCCTCTTGTCATTATACTTAACCACCAGCATGTTATTTCTGCATTGGGCTTTCCTTTTGCCATTTCTCAGCATTTGCCCAACTAGCGGCTTAAGGAGTCCTCTCTGATTTCTTTGCACGGTGCAACATGCAACTGTACCTCAGACAGAGAGGGTCTGGAAGAGCAGAAGGCTCCGTTCCCAGCTGGGCTGAGCTGCGGTGAGATCCCCGCTAACACCGTGAGCGCAAAGGTGACATTGTGAGCGCTCAAGGTGCTAGTGGGGATCTCGCCGTAGTTCAGCCTGGCTGGGAACGGAGCCTCAGTGACCGGGGGTAAACTCTATGATGTCACCCCTGGTCACTCACGAGCAGCTTATTCACCAGTGGTTCTCAGCCTGGACGGTTGCATCTTGGCACTGTCCAGGTTGAAAACTAATAATCCCCCAGACATGGATTACGGCATGGGACAGAGGGACTGACAGGTGAGGGATATTGTTGGTTTTTATTTTTGTTTTATCACAGGAGAAAGAGGGCTTCGGTGGAATAGGCATTAGGTGAGTATAACTGTTTGTTATTTTTAAATAAAAATGGAAAAGTGTGTTTTGTTTTATTTCTAATAAAATACTTTATTCTGGCTGTCTTTATTTACCATATAACTATAGGATTAGTAATGGATAGGTGTCTTATAGATGCTTCTCCATTACTAAGCCGTGGGCTGATAATACAAAGGTGACATCAACCCCCACAAATATGAACCCCACTTTTCACAGCTGCAGGGCAAGTTGGGAAGAGTCGGGCAAAGTGCCAGAATTGGCGCATCTAATAGATGTGTCTTTTCTGGGCAGCTGCGGGCTGCTATTTTTAGGCTGGGGGGGTCAATATCCATGGCCCCTTACCAGTCTGAGAATACCAGCCCTCAGCTGTGAGCTTTAGCAAGGCTGGTTGTCAAAAATGGGGGGGACCCCACGCCGTTTTTTGTAATCATTTTATTTATTTAAAAAAAACAAACGCGTGGGGACCCCTCTATTCTTGATCACCATCCTTG
Source organism: Ranitomeya variabilis (assembly GCF_051348905.1). Lineage (NCBI taxonomy): Eukaryota > Metazoa > Chordata > Amphibia > Anura > Dendrobatidae > Ranitomeya > Ranitomeya variabilis. Next base: position 115,530,297 of record NC_135239.1, on the reverse strand, counting down.
TGAAGCTGACAGCTGAGGGTTGCCTTGCTGGTTATAGAAATTACAGAGGAATGCACGCAGTTTTATTCATTTATTTATAGCGCAGGCAGGCGTCTGATGAATACTCCCATCAGCCGCTCCTGCTGTCACTGTTATTAGTGGCAGCAGGGGTAGGCTGATGGGAGTAATGGTCCTATTAGCCACCGCCTGCTGTCTATTTTATCACCTAAATATAACTCCTCATTCTCCCCTGCTCGCGCCGATCGCTGGCAGAGCAAGGGAGAATGATGAGAGCTGTGTTCAGCACCCGGCGCTGGGGAACAGCGCTTACTGTAACACTTCTTCCCCAGCGCCCATCCGTGTGGTACTGATGCGGCATCGGTACCTGAAATATCAGGACGTGTGAAAGAGGCCTTATAGCGGCTTTTTATGTTTGGCTGCTGTCACACACTCAGATGCTTTTTATTGCAAAAAAATATTTTTTGCATCACCACATTTTGAGAGCTATAACTTTTCCATATTTTCCTATCGCCACAGCACCCACTACGAGAGAGGGGATCCGCCCAACATCAGGACAGGAACCTACAGGTTAAAAAGGGGCGGTCCCCCTCGCCTCTCCAGTTTGGGTTCCTGTCTGGCACGGGAACCTGCAGGTTGAAGGCTCACCCAGGTCCATCTAGCCTCTGCGCGGTCTCTGCGGGGACGGCAGAGATGGGGGCACTGGAAGCAGCGTTGGGGGTGTACTGCTCGCAGACCTCCCCTCGTCTGACCATATGGATGACGTGATCCCAGGGGCCGGGGAATGCCGCCTTGAGTAACGTGAGTGCGGCACTACTCAGCGCGTTCGTCCGGAGAAGATAAGGATCGTGACCCAGAAGTAGTTGCAGTACTTCCAGGGGAGGCCGGGAGGAGGCGCCCGACAGTTTTCTTTAAAACAGAGCTGCAGCAGGTGAGCGGTGTGCAGCAAGATGTCCTCTGTGGGGGACGCAGAGCACCTTCAGGCAGAGGTGCCTGAACAGCACAGAAAGAGCGGTAGTAGCCGTTCAAGGAGCAGCAGCGCTGTGGTACGGGGGCGGCAGAGTTCAAACACCCCGACGTCACGTGGCAATTCACCTCCTCCGGCACCGGTACTCCTTTGATCAGCCTTGGGTGAGTGTATGATCTTCACCTGGTAGCTGATGTGTTCCGTTTTTTCTTGTGCTTTGTTTTAGGCTAAAAAAACAGCAAAAACTAAACATAAGCAGTGTGCATTATGCACAGTACCCTTGCCAGACAGCTATGTCAAAAAGCTGTGTCAAGCGTGTATATGTCGTACCTTAGAGGAAGAAGCTCCTCTCTGTACATCGAATTTAAGAGCAGTTATCAGGGAAGAAATCAAATGTTCTCTTAAAAGCAGACGGCATTAGAAACCTAGTATGGACTTATTATCTGAATCCAGCCCATCTCTATAGGAGGGTGAATGTTTAGACACTTCATCGGCATCCTCCTCGGATGAGGAAGGGAGACCATGCTTTTCTGTAGAGAATATGGATACGTTAGTAAAGGCAGTCCACCCAAGATATCATGTTTGCAGGATTGTCAGAAAAGTCGCAAATACTTTCCCGTGGTAGACATAGTTAAAGATCTGGTTAGACGTGAATGGGATAAACAGGATAAGGGGGTTTTTACCATCATCCCTTTGATGAGCTTTTATCTCAGTGGGTTAAAGTCCCTAAAGTAGACGCAGCGGTAGCTTCTACATCAAAATCAGCCACTCTACCACTGGAAGATGTAGGCCCTCTTAAGGACCCTTCTGACAGGAAAGCAGACATGTTCCTTAAGAAGGTATGGGAGTCGTCATCTGGAGCATTTAAGCCTGCGATTGCCAGTACCTGTCTGCCAGATCTATTATGGTCTGGGTAAGTCAGCTGGAGGACCAGCTTAAAGCTAAGGTTCCTAGAGACAAACTGTTAGACTCTCTATCTCAGATTCGTGAGGGGGTAGCCTACCTGGCGGATGCATCGGTAGACTCTTTGAAGTTAGCAGCCAGATCGGCAGGTCTATCGAATGCTGCCCGACGTGCGCTCTGGCTAAAGACCTGGAAAGGTGATGCTCAAGCTAGAGCAAGATTGTGTACTATTCCATTCAGGGGTGAGTGCTTATTTGGCCCGGTGCTGGATGATATCCTTGCGAAGGCAGAGGATAGGAAAAAAAGGATTTCCTAAGGTATTCAATCCTACTTTCAGAAATGCCTTCAGAAGACGAATGCCTTTCCAGAGACCTCCTTCAGATCGGGACTGGGAACCAACGGAGCCAAAGAAAAGAGGTGCATACTTCGGGGGCTCTTCATCATCATCAAGACGCAGGTGCAACTATAGATAGGACTGATCTCCCAGTAGGGGGTAGATTAAGATATTTCTTTAACCAGTGGGCCAAAATAACATCTAGTTGTTGGATCTTGGGTATAGTTGCATCAGGGTTAAAACTAGAGTTTGAGAAGATGCCCCCCCCCCCCCCCCCAATCATTGTTTTGACTACCCTTGACTCTTCGGACCAACAGCAGGCATTAGAAATAGAAATTCAGTAGTTGAGAAAGAAGCAAGTTATTGTAGAAGTTCCAAAAGATCAAGAGAAAGAGGGGTTTTACTCCCCGTTGTTTTTGATTTCTAAGCCTGATGGGTCCTTTAGGACCATCATAAATTTACGGAAATTAAATAAATTCCTACAATATCATGCCTTTAAGATGGAGTCCATTAAGTCAACAGCTAAACTTCTATTTCCCAGGTGTTACATGTCTGTGTTGGATCTAAAAGATGCATACTATCATCTTCCCATTTACAGGGATCACCAGCAGTTCCTCAGGATGGTGGTGCGGCTAAACACTCAGGTTAGGCATTTTCAATTTACAGCAATGCCTTTTGGCCTGTCCATGGCCCCGAGGGTATTTACTAAAATAATTGCAGAAGTAATGGCTCATGTTAGAGAAAAGGATACCCTTGTTGTACTCGGATGATTTCCTGATTATTGGAAATTCGGTGGTCCAATGTAAGGCCCGCTTAAACTGTATGATATAATCTCTGCAGGACCTTGGTTGTTTAATCAACCTAAAGAAGTCAAAACTAGAACCCTCAACGTGTCAAGTTTTTTTCGGTATTCTTCAAAATTCGGAGAATCAGTCATGTTTTCTGCCAGAAGACAAAAAACAAAGGATTATTCATAAAGTCAGGGTAGTGAGGAAAAAATCCAAATCTAACATTAAGAGACGAAATGTACCTGTTGGGGTCATTGACATCATGCATACCGGCCGTTCAATGGGCTCAATCCCACACTCCGATACTGCAATCCGAAATTCTCGAGGCAGAAAGAAAGCTTCAAGGTCGACTAAGTGGAAAACTCAGGCTATCAACTGTTGCTCTCTACGACCTAAAGTGGTGGCTGGACATGAACCATTTGTCAAAGGGGGTTCAATGGGGAATCATTCCAGACAATGTAGTCACGACCGATGCTAGCCCATTTGGTTGGGGAGCTCACATGGGGGATGTTCTTGCCCAAGGGCAGTGGTCAATCCTAGAATCCCAAAATTCCTCAAATCTGAAAGAACTCGCAGCAGTCAGATATGCGCTCCTTCAATTGCTACCGTACCTGCGGGGTTCACATGTACAGGTACAGACCGACAATATGACAGTAGTGGCCTACCTCAACCATCAAGGAGGGACAAGATCACAATATCTAATGTCTACCACTGCAGAGATTCTCATCTTAGCCGAGACTCACTTCCTTTCCCTTTCAGCAGTTCACATAAAAGGGGAACTCAATGTGGAAGCAGACTATCTCAGCCGTCATTGCCTATGCCAGGGGGAATGGTCTCTGGACCATCAAATATTCAGACAAATAGTCAGGCTCTGGGGGTTGCCAGTTATAGATCTGTTTGCTACAAGGAAAAACAGACAGGTCAGGGAGTTTGCATCGATTAAAGTAGCAGACAGGCCATGCATAGTAGACTCCCTTCAGATCCGTTGGGATTTTCTGCTAGCATACGCGTTTTCCCCAATGTGCTTGATTCCTCTAGTTCTCAAGAAGATCAGGGAGGAGAAGGCGAGAGTAATTCCAATTGCCCCCTTCTGGCCCAGGAGGCCATGTTTTCTCTACTCAGAGCGATGTTAGTAATCGATCCTTGGGTGTTACCTGTGAGTTCGGGGCTTCTTTCTCAAGGTCCATTTTGTCATCCCAATATGGAGAGTCTTCATTTCATTTGACGGCGTGGAACTTGAGAGGGAGATATTAAAACGGAGAGGTTTTTCAGAGGCCTTAATATCTACCTTTTTAAAATAGCCGAAAGGAGGTTACGGCAAAAATTTACTCTAAGGTCTGAAAAAAATATCTTGCATTTCATCAGCAGCCTCTGACAGACCATGTTCCAATTCCGGCTATTCTGGAATTCTTGCAGAAAGGCCGAGAATTGGGTTTGGCAGTTAATACTCTTAGGGTTCAAGTGTCAGCTTTAGAAGCCCTATATAATAGCAATGTGGTGGGAAATAGATGGATTTCTAGGTTTATTAAACCTACTGAGCATAGTAACCCAGTTCATATTGCTAGATTACCGCCATGGGATCTAAACTTAAGGTACCTTCACACTAAGCGACTTTGCAGCGAGAACGACGACGATCCGTGACATTGCAGCGTCCTGGATAGCGATCTCGTTGTGTTTGACACGCAGCAGCGATCTGGATCCCGCTGTGATATCGCTGGTCGGAGCTAGAAGTCCAGAACTTTATTTCCTCGTCAGATCACCCGCTGTCATCGCTGGATCGTCGTGTGTGACGCCGATCCAGCGATGTGTTCACTTGTAACCAGGGTAAATATCGGGTTACTAAGCGCAGGGCCGCGCTTAGTAACCCGATATTTACCCTGGTTACCATTGTAAAAGTAAAAAAAAAAAAAAAAAAAAAACACTACATACTCACCTTCTGATGTTTGTCACGTCCCCCGGCATCCACAGGGTTACGCGCTGCTGCTCAGAGCTTCCTGCACTGACTGTGTCAGCGCCGGCCATAAAGCAGAGCACAGCGGTGACGTCACCGCTGTGCTCTGCTTTACTGCCGGCGCTGACACATTCAGTGCAGGAAGTTCTCGGCAGCAGCGCGTAACCCTGTGGATGCCGGGGGACGTGACAAACATCAGAAGGTGAGTATGTAGTGTTTTTTTTTTTTTTTACTTTTACAATGGTAACCAGGGTAAATATCGGGTTACTAAGCGCGGCCCTGCACTTAGTAACCCGATGTTTACCCTGGTTACCTGGGTGCTGCAGGGGGACTTCGACATCGTTGAAGACGGTTTCAACGATGCCGAAGTCGTTCCCCTGATCGTTGGTGGCTGGAGAGAGCTGTCTGTGTGACAGCTCCCCAGCGACCACACAACGACTTACCAACGATCACGGCCAGGTCGTATCGCTGGTCGTGATCGTTGGTAAGTCTTTTAGTGTAACGGTACCTTTAGTGTTAGATCCGTTAACACAATCCCCTTTCGAACCATTAGATTCTGCCTCAATTAAGATTTTAACCCTAAAGACAGCTCTTCTGTAAAGGTATCGTTACACTAAAAGACTTACCAATGATCACGACCAGCGATACGACCTGGCTGTGATCGTTGGTAAGTCGTTGTGTGGTCGCTGGGGAGCTGTCACACAGACAGCTCTCTCCAGCAACCAACGATCAGAGGAACGACTTCGGCATCGTTGAAACTGTCTTCAACGATGCCGAAGTCCCCCTGCAGCACCCGGATAACTAGGGTAAATATCGGGTTACTAAGCGCAGGGCTGCGCTTAGCAACCCGATATTTACCCTGGTTACCATTGTAAAAGTTAAAAAAAAAAAAAAACAGTACATTCTCACCTTCTGATGTCACCACTGTGCTCTGCTTTATGGCCGGCGCTGACAGTCAGTGCAGGAAGTTCTCGGCAGCAGCGCGTAACCCTGTGGACGCCGGGGGACGTGACAGACATCAGAAGGTGAGTATGTAGTGTGTTTGTTTTTTTTTACTTTTACAATGGTAACCAGGGTAAATATCGGGTTACTAAGCGCGGCCCTGCGCTTAGTAACCCGATATTTACCCTGGTTACAAGTGAACACATCGCTGGATCGGCGTCACACACGACGATCCAGCGATGACAGCGGGTGATCTGACGAGGAAATAAAGTTCTGGACTTCTAGCTCCGACCAGCGATATCACAGCGGGATCCAGATCGCTGCTGCGTGTCAAACACAACGAGATCGCTATCCAGGACGCTGCAACGTCACTGATCATCGTCGTTCTCGCTGCAAAGTCGCAGTGTGAAGGTACCTTTAGCCTTAACTTCTGCTAGACGGATTAGTGATATCCAAGCATTATCAATAGATCCTCCCTATCTAATGGTCTTTCAGGATAAGATTGTTTTGAAACCAGATCCAGCTTACTTACCAAAGGTAGCTTCTAGGTTTCATTGGAGTCAGGAGATATATTTGCCATCCTTTTTCGATAATCCAATCACAGCGGAAGAGCAGAAATGGCACACTCTAGATGTTAAAAGGGCAGTATTAGAGTATTTAAATAGAACACAAAGCTGGAGGCAGAGTAGAGCTCTGTTTGTTTCTTTCCAGAGTCAAAAGAAAGGTTCGAGTGTAACAGAGGGTGTATCGCCAGATGGATCAGGGATGCGATATGTCTTGCCTATTCCGCCAAAGGGGAAACACCACCAAAAGGCATCAAGGCCCATTCCACTCAAGCTATGGCCTCATCCTGGGCAGAGAAGGCGGATGTTCCCATTGATGTGATATGTAAGGCAGCAACGTGGTCATCTCCTTCCACCTTTTTTAAACACTATCGCCTTGATCCAAAAGCCAATTCCAGCCTAAACTTTGGGCGTTCAGTACTTAGTGCTGTAATCCCTCCTAGATAAATAGTCTCTGAAAGTCTCTCGTAGTGGGTGCTGTCGTGGCGATAGGAAAACCGGTTTTTACTTACCGATAACAGGATTTTACAGAGTCCACGACCGCACCCCCACATTCCCCTCGTAGTTATTCACAAGTTTTCTGCACTCTTTGGAAGGTGTGCTGTTCAGTTTTCACTCTATAGAGGTGATGGTATTTAGTGTTTTTTAACAAATGATGATCATGTACTAATGCGATGCATTGGCGGTATCCCTTGTACTCTGGAACACAAACTGGAGATGCGAGGGGGACCGCCCCTTTTTAACCTGTAGGTTCCTGTCCTGATGGTGGGCGGATCCCCTTTCTTGTAGTGGGTGCTGTCGTGGACTCTGTAAAATCCTATTACCGGTAAGTAAAAACAGGTTTTTGTCCGACCGTCATGTGACGGCTTGTTTTTTGCGGGACGAGTTTATTGGTACCATTTTCGGGCACATGACATTTTTTGATCGCTTTCTACTCTGATTTTTGGGAGGCAGAATGAACAAAAACAGCAATTCAGGAATCTCCTTTGGGGGATGCTGGTGGTTGGCAGTTTATGCCGTTCCGTGTGTGGTAAAATTGATAAGGCAGTTTTATTCTTTGGGTCAGAACGATTACATCGATACCCCATTTATATTTTTTTATGTTTTTGGCGCTTTTACACAATAAAAACTATTTTATGGAAAAAATTAATAATTTTTGCGTAGCTGTATTCTGACAGCTATACATTTATTTTTGCGCTGATGGAGCTGAAAGGCGTTTTTTTTTTGCGGGACAAGATGACTTTTTCAGCGGTACCATGTTTTATTTATATCCGTCTTTTTGATCACGTGTTATTCCACTTTTTGTTCAGCGATATGATGATAAAGCGTTGTTTTTTGCCTTGTTTTTATTATTTTTTTTATGGTGATCACTAAAGGGGTTAACTAGTGGGACAGTTTTATAGGTCCGGTCGTTGCGGACGTGGAGATACCAAATGTGTACTTTTATTGTTTATATTTTTTTCATAGAATATATTTAGATTTTTTTTTTTGTTTCTTTAATATTTTTGAAATGATTTAAAATTATTTTGTTTTACTTTTTTCTAACTTTTTAACTTTGTCCCACTATGGGACAATCATTTGTTGAAGGCTGGTCGCTTCTATAGCATGGAGATCAGCAAGTTTCCTAGCTCTGGTGACCCGGGTGTCATCATGACGACATCGGGTCACCATGGCAACGATCGGGAACCCGCGTCATGCCGCGAGGTCTCCAATCCAAAGGCAGAGGGAGGGGCTGTCAGCCTTCTGCCAGCTTCTGGAATGCTGCGATCGTGTTCGATTGCAGCATTTCGGAGGTTAAAATGCTGGGATCTGTTTGTGACCGCTCTTGGCACCTAGTGCCGGCTGTCAGAATCAGCTGACACCCGGCGGCGATCGCCCGCATACCCTCGATGATGTAATGATCCGTCTCTGGTCAAATAGGCCCAGGGCACATGGACGGATCATTACATCTAATGTCAGAAAGGGGTTAATGACCTTGTGGATGGGATTGAGAGTAAAGTGTCAGTCTTTGCTGACGACTCCAAACTATGTAGGATATTAAAATCTGACCTTGACATTACAATATTGCAAAATGATCTGAATAAGATGACTGAATGGGCAAACACTTGGCATATGAGGTTTAATGTAAAGTAATGCACCTAGGATGGAGTAATCCTATTGCTGTATATACATTAAATGGGAGTACACTCAGGACTACAGAACAGGAGAAGGACTTGGGTATTCGGGTTACAAATAATCTGAGCAGCAGTACTCCATGTCAAGCAGCAGCTGCAAAAGCAAACAAGATTTTAGGATGTATAAAAACAGAAAATCCTGCGATCCCAACGTATTATTACCCCTTTATAAATCATTGATGAGGCCACATGTACTATACGGGATCCAGTTTTGGGCTCCATATTTTAAAAAGGATATTCAATAGTTAGAATCAATTCAAAGGCGGGCAACTAGATTTTTACAAGAAATGGAGGCCACTCATATGATGAAAAGTTGGGCTTGTTTAGCTTAGAAAAAATATGCCTCAGAGGAGATGTCATTTACATGTATAAATATATGTGTAGCAATCCAAAAATAAGAAAAAAAGCAGCAACACGCCGTTTACCGTGTCATAAAAACCTAAGTCCTTTATTTAAGTAAACTTTTCATGGACAAGGTTAGCGAGGGCATGACGAATGCAGGCAAAAGAACAGGACTATGGCCGTTTCGCATTTAACATGCTTCCACGGGTCCAGATGGACCCGTGGAAACTAGTGATGAGCGAATATACTCGTTACTCGAGATTTCCCGAGCATGCTCTGGTGTCCTACCGAGTATTTGTAAGTGCTCGGAGATTTAGTTTTCATCGCCGCAGCTGAATGATTTACAGCTACTAGCCGGCATAAGTACATATAGGGGTTGCCTGCTTGCTAGGGAATCCCCACATGTAATCAAGCTAATAGATGTAAATCATTCAGCTGCGGCGATGAAAACTAAATCTCCGAGCACTTACAAATACTCGGGAGGACACCCAAGCGTGCTCGGGAAATCTCGAGTAACGAGTATATTCGCTCATCACTAGTTTCCACGGGTCCATCTGGACCCGTGGAAGCATGTTAAATGCGAAACAGCCATAGTCATGTTCTTTTGCCTGCATTCGTCCTGCCCTCATTAACCTTGTCCATGAAAAGTTTTCTTAAATAAAGGACTTAGGTTTTTATGATACGGTAAACGGGTGTTGCTGCTTTTTTTTCTTATTTTTGGATTGCTTCACCTGTGCTTTTTCAAGCAAGCACCTTAATCACCGTGATTTCACCCAGTAATGTATCGCTGACTGAGTCTACCCGCTCCACCAGTAAGTAGACTGTTTCTTAGTGCCATCCTATTTTTTTCTTTTTTTGGTTTATAAATATATGCGTGGCCAGTACAAAACACTGGCACATGACTTATACCTTCCAAAGGCCATACAAAGGACTAGGAGGCACTCGTTACGGGTGGAAGAAAGGAGATTCCGGCAGCTAAATAGGAAAGGATTCTTTACAGTTAGAGCAGTCAGGCTGTGGAATTGTGGCATGCCCTACCACAAATGGTAGTAGTAGTAATGGCAGATACTATAGCAGCTTTTAACCTCTTAGTGACTGGGCCAAATTTTTGAAATCTGACCAGTTTCACTTTGTGGTAATAACTCTGGAATGCTTCATCATATTATTATTATTATTATTATTATTATTATTTATTGTTATAGTGCCATTTATTCCATGGCGCTTTACAAGTGAGGAGGGGTATACATAATAAAAACAAGTACAATAATCTTGAACAATACAAGTCATAATATCCCATTGATTTTTAGATTTTTTTGTGACACATTGTACTTTATGCTAATTGTAAATTTATGTTGATATTTTCTGCATTTATTTATAAAAAAATATAGGAAATGTTACAAAAACTTAAAAAAAATTAGCAATTTTTGAACTTTGATTATCCCTTTTAAGCCAGATAGTCATACCACACAAAAACATTAATAAGATTTCCCTGATATCTGCTTTACATCGGCACCATTTGTAAAATGTTGTTTTATTTTGTAACCATTTTAGAAGGTTTAAAAATGTAGCAATAACTTTTCATTTTTTAAAGTAAGTTTACAAACCTTAATTTTTTTTTAGGGAGCTATTCAGTTTTGAAGCGACTTTGGGGGTCCTATATATTGGAACACCCCCCCCCCCCTAAGTGATACCATTTTAAAAACAACCCCTCAAATATTCAAAATTGCTTTCATGTAGTTTATTAACCCTTCAGGTGCGTTTCAGGAATGCAAAGTGGTATAACAGGAATGCAAACACTATATATTTTTTTTTTTTACCACCTAAATGTTGATAACTTCTGAACAGGTCACTTTATCCAGCAGACTTTAAGGCCATTATTTGGCCATGAATTGCCATGGCCAATATCAGGACCACATGATCAAGATCTCAGGGTGCCAATGAGGTTAACCATCTAGATGCTGTAGTCGTTAGTGATGGCAGCATTTAATAGGTTAAACTATTATAGTCGGTAACAACACTGATCGTGGCTAATTCAGCAAGTTGTCAGCTATAGTATACTGCTGACAGCTGCTGGATTCTCACCCGCCAGGGGGATACTAGTCTCTTATATTGCAGGTCGATCAAAAGACGTATTGTGGTCACAAAGGGGTTTAAAAAGGGCTGGGTGATTTCCTTGATACACATAACATTGTGGGTTGTAGTTATACTAGTGACAAAATGTACAATTGGTGGAGTAAGGCTGATCTTGATTGGGCCTAGGTCTTTTTCAACCTTTGTAACTGAGAGTGGAAATGAGCTGATCCTTTGAAATTCAAATTTGCGAGGTTTGGTGAATTTGTCCTAAAAACTCAATTTGTGACAAATCGCAACAGCAGTTGTAATGGCCATAAAGTGAATATGAACGGAAGATAGTTTTACCTTCACAGGTATTATAGTACAGTGAGGATGTGGGAAGGATGTGTGTCATTAGAGTACAAATACAGAAGAACAAATAGACAATGTCAAAATCACACACACTGGCAAAGCTGCAAATATCCTATCTGTTTTTCCTTATTGACTGAAGCTCTGTATCATACACTACTACTCTCATCACATTACAGTTGTTTTACATATTCCTGACTAGAGTATTTGGTTAATGTTTTAGGGATGGTCTCCTTGTACTGATTGCTGAGGTCTAATGTCCTCACAGTAGCTTAAAATGGCCACTGGTTTACCTGCCTAGTCTTTGTACATAATGTCTGATAATCCCCCTAATTGGCTGCCCTAGGCCATGTGATATAGATGTAGTGCATTATGGGGAACCACTCTTTGATGCTTCATCAGTTTGTGAAATGGCGCCGGCAAATTTTTTTTTCTTTTTTTCACTTTGCAAATTTCATGAATCTACTTGTAAAGTGTTCCAATTCACAAGAACCTGCAAATTTCATTAAATTCTACTCTGTCGATCCACTCATATCTAATTATAAGAAAGGAGATATGTTATGCTTTTATTATTTTTCATTAATATTTATAGATCAGAACTGTAATTTGTTATATAAAGCTAATGTGTTTTTTTCTTTATGCTGTGATTTTTCCTTAGGGTAAGATGGATCTAGAAGAAACCATAAAGGTTTGGAAGCAAAGGACACACATTATGCGATATTTTCATGAGACAAAGAGTGCACTGCCTACTGATTTTCTTTCTAACTTCTATGCTGGCCAGGAACAATGAGTGTTATCACAATTGTTTAATGTTACTCATACAAGACTGTATATTAAATATAAAATTGCGGATTGTAAATAAACAATAAAATGCCTGTATGTTAATTGTGTTTGTGCACGTGTATATGTGTGTAAAGAGAACCCCAAAGTTAAGACCCCCTGATTTTTAGACAGCATTTTATTTCACACTGTCCACTTAATACAATTGCCTAATATGAATGTTTAAATGTAGTTGTCCCACCGCGTTCTTCGATTCCATGTGATACCAGATTAATGCTTTGGTGCATTCTGCTATCTTGACTTGCGGAATGTTGACCCACAGATATGTAAAATTGTGCACGGAAAGCATGTTTTTGCAATCCACCTAAAAATATTAGAAGGCCCAATATTCTTTCTTTGGTATACTGCTAAATAGAACACCCAATCCTGTCAACAGAAGATGGAACTCTTTGCCACACTATGAGATGATGAATTATTGGCAGGTAAAAATTTAACATTTTTATGGACAAATCAGTCACCCGTAGTACAGTGTTTGGGATACAATTAACTAGCATTCACCCTTCCTGCAATGATAATTAACCCCTTAGTGACAGAGCCAATTTGGTACTTAATGACCGAGCCAATTTTTACAATTCTGACCACTGTCACTTTATGAGGTTATAACTCTGGAACGCTTTAACGGATCCTGCTGATTGAGACTGTTTTTTCGTGACATGTTGTACTTCATGCTAGTGGTAACATTTCTTCGATATTACTTGCGATTATTTATGAAAAAAATGGAAATATGGTAAAAAAAAATTAAAATTTTGCAATTTTCAAATTTTGTATTTTTATGCCCTTAAATCAGAGAGATATGTCACACAAAGTAGTTAATAAATAACATTTCCGACATGTCTACTTTACATCAGCACAATTTTGGAAACAAAATTTTTTTTTGTTAGGGAGTTATAAGGGTTAAAATTTGACCAGCAATTTCTCATTTTTACAACACCATTTTTTTTTAGGGACCGCATCACATTTGAAGTCATTTTGAGGGGTCTATATGATAGAAAATAACCAAGTGTGACACCATTCTAAAAACTGCACCCCTCAAGGTACTTAAAACCACATTCAAGAAGTTTATTAACCCTTTACGTGCTTCACAGGAACTCAAACAATGTGGAAGGAAAAAATGAACATTTAACTTTTTTTGCAAACACTTTAATTCAGAACCATATTTTTTTATTTTCACAAGTGTAAGAACAGAAATTTAACCATACATTTTGTTGTACAATTTCTCCTGAATACGCTGATACCCCATATGTGGGGGTAAACCACTGTTTGGGCGCACCGCAGAGCATGGAAGATAAGGAGCGCCGTTTGACTTTTTCAATGCAGAATTGGCTGGAATTGAGATCGGATGCCATGTCAAGTTTGGAGAGCCCCTGATGTGCCTAAACAGTGGAAACGCTCCACAAGTGACACCATTTTGGAAACTAGACCCCTTAAGGAACTTAACTAGATGTGTGGTGAGCACTTTGAGCCCCCAAGTGCTTCACAGAAGTTTATAACGTAGAGCCGTGAAAATAAAAAATCGCATTTGTTTACACAAAAATGATATTTTCGCCCACAAATTCTTATTTTCACAAGGGTAACAGGAGAAATTAGACCACAAAAGTTGTTGTGCAATTTCTCCTGAGTACGTCGATACCCCATATGTGGGGGTAAACCACTGTTTGGGCTCACTGCAGAGCTTGGAAGAGAAGGAGCCCCGTTTTACTTTTTCAATGTAGAATTGGCAGGAATTGAGATCGGACGCCATGTCGCGCTTGGAGAGCCCCTGATGTGCCTAAACAGTGGAAACCCCCCACAACACCATTTTGGAAACTAGACCCCTTAAGGAACTTATCTAGATGTGTGGTGAGCACTTTAAACCCCCAGGTGCTTCACGGAAGTTTATAACGTAGAGCCGTGAAAAAAAAAATCCTTTTTTTTCACTCAAAAATGATTTTTTAGCCTGCAATTTTTTATTTTATCAAGGGTAACAGGAGACATTGGACCACAAAATCTGTTGACCAGTTTGTCCTGAGTACGCTGATACCCCATATGTGGGGGGAGGGCACTGTTTGGGCACCCATCAGGGCTCGGAAGGGAAGGAGCGCCGCTTGGAATGCAGACTTTGATGGGATGGTCTGCAGGTGTCATGTTGCATTTGCAGAGATCCTGATGTACCTAAACAGTAGAAACCCCCCACGAGTGACTCCATTTTGGAAACTAGACCCCCCAAAGAGCTTATCTAGATGTGTGGTGAGCACTAGGAACCCCCAACTGCTTCACAGAAGTTTATAATGTAGAGCCATGAAAATTAAAAAAATCATATTTTTTCCACAAAAATGATCTTTTCACCCCCAAGTTTTTACTTTCACAAGGGTAACAGGAGAAATTGGACCCCAAAATTTATTGTGCAATTTATGCTGAGTAGGCTGATACCCCATATGTGGGGGATAAACCACTGTTTGGGCGCATGGCTGAGCTTGGAAGGGAAGGAGCGCCGTTTTGGAATGCAGACTTTGATAGAATGGTCTGCAGGCATTATGTTGCGTTTGCAGAGCCCCCGATGTACCTAAACAGTAGAAACCCCCCACAAGTGACCTCATTTTGGAAACTAGACCCCCCAAGGAACTTATCTAGATGTGTTGTGAGAACTTTGAATGCCCAAGTGCTTCACAGAAGTTTATAATGCAGTCGTGAAAACAAAAAAAAATATTTTTTTCACAAAAAAGATTTTTTTAGCCCCCCAATTTTTATTTTCACAAGGGTAACAAGAGAAATTGGACCCCAAAGGTTGTTGTCCAATTTGTCCTGAGTACACTGATACCCCATGTGTGGGGGGGACCACTGTTTTGGCGCATGGCTGAGCTCGGAAGGGAAGGAGTGCCGTTTTGGAATGCAGACTTTGATAGAATGGTCTGCAGGCATTATGTTGCGTTTGCAGAGCCCCCGATGTACCTAAACAGTAGAGACCCCCCAGAAGTGACCCCATTTTGGAAACTAGACCCCCCAAGGAACTTATCTAGATGTGTGGTGAGAACTTTGAATGCCCAAGTGCTTCACAGAAGTTTATAATGCAGAGTCGTGAAAATAAAAAATATTTTTTTTTTCCACAAAAAAAGATTTTTTAGCCCCCAAGTTTTTATTTTCACAAGGGTATCAGGAGAAATTGGACCCCAAAAGTTGTTGTCCAATTTATCCCGAGTACGCTGATGCCCCATATGTGGGGGTAAACCACTGTTTGGGCGCACAGCAGAGCTCAGAAGATAGGGAGCACCATTTTACTTTTTGAGCACAAAATTGGCTGTGGCGTTTAGAGACCCCCTGATGTACCTAAACAGTGGAAACCCCCCAATTCTAACTCCAACCCTAACCCCAACACACCCCTAACCCTAATCCCAACCCGATCCATAATCCTAATCACAACCCTAACCCCCAAAACACCCCTAACCCTAATCCCAAAGCTAACCATAACCCTAATCAAAACCCTAAACCCAACACCCCCCTAATCCTAATAACCCTAACCTCAAAACCTAACCCTAATCCCAATACACCCCTATCCTTAATCCCAACCCTAGCCTTAACCCTAATCCCAAACCTAACCCTAATCCCAAATGTAACCCTAATGCCAATCCAAATCCTAATCCCAACTCTAACCCTAACTTTAGCCCCAACCCTAGCCCTAACCCTAACTTTAGCCCAAACCCTAACTTTAGCCCTAAACCTAGCCCCAACCCTAACTTTAGCCCCAACCCTAGCTCTAACCCTAATCCTAGCTCTAACCCTAATCCTAGCTCTAACCCTAATCCTAGCTCTAACCCTAACCCAAGCCCTAACCCTAAGGCTATGTGCACATGTTGCGGATTTTGCTGCGGATCCGCAGCGTTTCTGCAGCTGTGGGTCCGCAGCAGTTTCCCATGAGTTTACAGTACAATGTAAACCTATGGGAAACATAAAACGCTGTGCCCATGCTGCGAAAAAAACCACACGGAAATGCAGCGGTTTACATTCCGCAGCATGTCAATTCTTTCTGCTGATTCCGCAGCGGTTTTACACCTGCTCCATAATAGAAAACCGCAGGTGTAAAACCGCAGTGGAATCCGCACAAAAACCGTGGTACATCCGCGATAAATCCGCAGGAAAAACGCAGCGTTTTGGTCCTGCGGATTTATCAAATCCGCTGCGGAAAAATCCGCAGAGAACCATTCTATGTGTGCACATATCCTAACCCTACCCCTAACCCTACCCCTAACCCTATTTGGAAAATAGAAATTCATACATTTTTTTTATTTTATTATTTTTTTCTTACTAAGGGGGTGATAAAGGGGGGGGGTTATTTACTATTTTTTTTATTTTGATCACTGTGATAGGATCTCACAGTGACCAAAATAAAAAAAGAGGAAGAATTTTCTTCTGCCGGCCGGCAGATCATGGCGGGCGCACTGCGCATGCGCCCGCCATTTTCTTACCGGAGCAAGAAGCCGGCGGCCAGCAGAAGAAGCAGGAGGACCCAGGGACACCGGTAAGTATAACAGGGTCCCCGAATCCCCCTATTTCTCTGTCCTCTGATGTGCGATCACATCAGAACACAGAGAATGACATCGCTTTTTTCTTTTTGCGGTCGCCGGTAAACAGTTAATTACCGGCGATCGCAAAACAGGGGTCGGTAAAAACCGACCCCGATCATGTTCTTTGGGGTCTCGGCTACCCCAGGCAGCCGAGACCCCAAAGAACATCCGGGCGGCGGGTGCACTGCGCATGCGCCCGCCATTATTTCCCCGGAAAAAGATGGCGGCGCCCATCGGGAGCCACGAGGAGCACCGGGGGAGGTAGGTGAGTATTGGGGGGGCTATCGGGGCCACATTTCTCTGTCCTCCGATGTGCGATCACATCGGAGGACAGAGAAATTAAATGGCAAATCGCGGTTTGTTTGTTTTTTTTTTTTTTTTTGTTGCGACCGCCGGTAAACGGTTAATTACTGGCGATCGCAACTCGGGGGTCGGTAAAATACCACCGAATCATGTTCTCTGGGTCTCGGCTACCCCCGGCAACTGAGACCCCAGAGAAAATCCGACTGTGGGGGGCGCTATTCACTTTTTTTTTTAATTAACGGCACTGTGGTTTAAGTACCCTTAGCGGCCGCCGTTAAAAGGCGTATCGGCGGTCGTTAAGGGGTTAAAAACCTGCCTTCCTCTAAGTCAGCTCTCTTGTAGCTCCCTTTTCTTCATTTTGTGCAATTTGTTTGTAGATGTTTCTGCAATTAAAGAAGTTGTCCACTACAATAAACTTTTTTTTCTTCATAAATCTTGCTATTATGTGCCACTGAAAACATCCACTGTGTTTATTTTAGCAATATTACCTTTTATCATGCTGTAGCAGCACATCTTCAGTGCTGGATCCAGCTCTCATGGGGTTAATCGACAACTTCCTTTCTCCTGAGTCATTGTGCTCTAATACTACAAGTTCCATGATGCATTGCACTCGCCTGTAACTCTGCACCTGGTACACCCACTCCAAAACACACCCTAACCCCTCCCTCCTCTATCTTCAAAAAGATTTGTGATGTCATTTCTGTCCAACCTCCTCTTTTACATTTGGTCAACCCACACTCCATTACACACGGATAGATAGATAGATAGATAGATAGATAGATAACAAAAAGATAGATACATACAGATATATCTATATATCTATGTCTATTTCCATAGATATGTCCATATCCATGTTTCTAAACCCCTTCACCCCTGGAGCTTTTTTCTTTTTTTTTGTTTATCGCTCCCCTTGTTTCCAGAGCCATAATTTTTCCATCAATATGGCCATGTGAGGGCTTATCTTTTACAGGACAAGTTCTACTTTTGAACGACACCATTGGTTTTACCATGTCGTGTAACAGAAAATGTGAAAAAAAGTGCGATGAAATTGCAATCCCACACTTGTTTTTTTGCTTGGCTTTTTTGCTAGGTTCACTAAATGCTAAGGCTGTGTGCACACGTTGCGGATTTGATTGCAGATCCACAGGGTTTTTTGCTGCACAGAATTGCATCAAATCCGCAGTGTAGTGCACAACCAATGTAAGTCTATGGGAGCCGCAGACTTGTTGTGCACATGCTGCGGAAAAAGCCGCACCGAAACGCAGCTTTTTTTTTCCGCAGCATGTCACTTCTTTTGTGCCGAACTGCAGCGTTTATACACCCATAGATTTGCATTGAGTCGGGCACATCCGCAGCAAAACCGCAGATATAAAAAAGATCTGCAGTTTAGATGCGGATGTGGGTCCGAGAAACACTGCAGTTCGGGAGGAGGGAAGTGTGTGGGCGGTGACGGTGTGCGTGTGTGTGTGCGGATGGGGTCTGCAGGCTGTTCGGATGTGTGCGGCGCTGTGCGGGACTGTTCAGGTGTGTGCGGGGTCTGCGGGCTGTTCGGATGTGTGCGGCGCTGTGCGGGACTGTTCGGGTGTGTGCGGGACTGTTCAGGTGTGTGCGGTGGGTCTTTTGGGGTGTGTGTGCAGGCATCATCCGATTGGACTACAAGTACGCAGCATCCAATCTGCAGCTAATTCGGAGGTAATCCGGACAGTGGACACACACCCTACACTATCCATACATCTATCAATAGATATATCTATCCAGATATATCTATAGATAGATATAGGAATAGGTAGATGTATGCATCTATAGATCTATCTATATGTAGATCTGTCTATCCATCTCATCTATGATCTGTCTATCTGTGTGTGTAATGGAGTGTGGGTTGGACAAATGTAAAAGAGGTTGGACAATAATGACATCACAAATCTTTTTTTTTTTGTTCAATAATACATCTTTATTTAGCTTTCAAAAACGCATACAAAAACGCACAAACATGCAAAAACCGCAACAAAAAACGCACCAAGAACTGCATCAAAACCACACAAAAAAACCCGCATCAAAACCGCTCAAAAAAAATGAAAAACCGTGAAAAAAATGCATCCAAAACGCAGCAGCGTTTTCTGCAAAGAGATGCAGATTTTGTGCAGAAAATTCTGCACCCGAATCTGCAACGTGTGCACACAGCATAAAACTGACCTGCCATTATGATTCTCCAGGTCATTACGAGTTCATAGACACCAAACACGTCTAGGTTATTTTTTATCTAAGTGGTGAAAAAAAATTCCAAAGTTTGCTAAAAAGAAATAAAATAATTGCGCCATTTTCTGATACCTGTAGCGTCTATATTTTCTGAGATATCGGGTCGGGTGAGGGCTATTTTTTTGCGCGCCGAGCTGACGTTTTTAATGATACCACTTTTGTCAGAAACGTTTTTTTGATTGCCTGTTATTGCATTTTAATGCAGTGTCGCGGCGACCAAAAAAACATAATTTTGTCTTTTGTTTTTTTTTTCTCGCTATGCCGTTTAGCGATCATGTATTTTTTTTGGTTGTATTGAAAACAGCTGACATGTTGCGGCTTTGAAGTGGGCTCACCGCCGAAGCCCACCTCAAAGAGGGGGATACTGCCAGCTGACGTACTATTCTGTCAGCTGGCAGAAAGGGGTTAATGAACAATATGTTTCAGTAAAAAAAAAAAAAAATGGTGTGGGCTCCCGCGAAATTTTCTGCGCCAGAGGGGGAAAGCCGGGGGCCAATATTTGTAGCCTGCTATGAATATCAGCCCGCAGCTGTCTGCGTAGCCTTTACTGGCTATTAAAATAGGGGGACCCCACGAAAAAAAAAAAAATGACGTGGGGTCCCCCTATATTTTATAGCCAGAAAGGCTACGCAGACAGCTGCGGGCTGATATTCATAGCCTAGAGAGGGGCCATGGATATTGGTCCCCCCCCCGGCTACAAATACCAGTCCGCAGCCGCCCCAGAAATGGCGCATCTGTAAGATGCGCCAATTCCGGCACTTAGCCCCTCTCTTCCCACTCCCGTGTAGCGGTGGGATATGGGGTAATAAGGGGTTAATGTCACCTTGCTATTGTAAGGTGACATTAAGCCGGGTTAATAACGGAGAGGCGTCAATAAGACGGGGTCTTTTCTCTGGAGGCAAGAAAGGTCTATCTTTTCCCTTCTAGGGTTAGTTAGTTCTCCGGCTGGCGCGAGACGTCTAGAACCAACGTAGGCACGTTTCCCGGCTGCTGCTATTTGTGGTGCTAGGATTAGATATATGGTCAGCCCAGTTACCACTGCCCTATGATCTGGTTTTTTGTGTTTGCAGACTTGGTATGCACTTTTGAGACCCTCTGCCATTGGGGTCATAACAGTATGCCAGGCCAAGGTTGAATGTTTAATGCATTGCAGAAGTGGGATTACAAGAAAGGAAAGTCTGAGTTTTTTTTTTTTTTTTTTTCTTTCCTCTCTTTTTTCCTCCCCTTTACCTCTGAGTGGCTTGTGCTTACTGCAGACATGAATGTCCAGACTTTGATTACAAGTGTGGATCAGCTTGCTGCTCGTGTGCAGGGCATACAAGATTTTGTTACCAGTAGTCCAATGTCTGAACCTAAAATACCTATTCCTGAACTGTTCTCTGGAGACCGATTTAAGTTTAGGAATTTCAGGAATAATTGTAAATTGTTTCTATCTCTGAGACCCCGTTCATCTGGAGACTCAGCTCAGCAAGTAAAAATTGTTATCTCTTTCTTACGGGGCGACCCTCAGGATTGGGCCTTCTCGCTAGCGCCAGGAGATCCGGCATCGGCAAATATTGATGCGTTTTTTCTGGCGCTCGGATTGCTTTACGAGGAACCCAATCTTGAAATTCAGGCAGAAAAAGTGTATTGCCAAAAATTTCGGAAATGGTCCGTGCTTACTCAGTGGAATGAGTGTGCTCTAGCCGCAAATTTCAGAAATGGCCTTTCTGAAGCCATTAAGAATGTGATGGTGGGTTTCTCCATTCCTACAGGTCTGAATGATTCCATGGCGCTGGCTATTCAAATTGACCGGCGTTTGCGGGAGCGCAAAGCCGCGAATTCTCTGGTGGTGTTGTCTGAACAAACACCTGATTTAATGCAATGTGGTAGAATTCAGACTAGAAATGAACGGAAAAATCATAGACGTCAGAATGGGTTGTGTTTTTACTGTGGTGATTCTACACATGTTATATCAGCATGCTCTAAACGCCTAACTAGGGTTGTTAGTCCTGTCACCATTGGTAATTTGCAACCTAAATTTATTTTGTCTGTGACTTTAATTTGCTCATTGTCCTCCTACCCTGTTATGGCGTTTGTGGATTCAGGTGCTGCCCTGAGTCTTATGGATCTGTCGTTTGCCAAGCGCTGTGGTTTTGTTCTTGAGCCGTTGGTAAATCCTATCCCTCTTAGAGGTATTGATGCTACGCCATTGGCGGAAAATAAACCGCAGTTTTGGACACAGGTAACCATGTGCATAACTCCTGGACATCGGGAGGTGATTCGTTTTCTTGTTCTGCATAAAATGCATGATTTGGTCGTTTTGGGTCTGCCATGGTTACAGACCCATAATCCAGTCTTGGATTGGAAGGCAATGTCTGTGTCAAGTTGGGGCTGTCAGGGAATTCATGGTGATTCCCCGCCGGTGTCTATTGCTTCCTCTACTTCTTCGGAAGTTCCTGAGTATTTGTCTGATTACCAGGATGTATTCAGCGAGTCCAGGTCCAGTGCTCTTCCTCCTCATAGGGACTGTGACTGCGCTATAGATTTGATTCCAGGTAGTAAATTTCCTAAGGGAAGATTATTTAATCTGTCTGTACCTGAGCATACCGCAATGCGTTCGTATATCAAGGAATCTCTGGAAAAGGGGCATATCCGTCCATCCTCTTCCCCTCTTGGTGCGGGATTCTTTTTTGTGGCCAAGAAGGACGGATCTTTGAGACCTTGTATTGACTATCGGCTTCTGAATAAAATCACTGTTAAATTTCAGTATCCTTTGCCTCTGTTGTCGGACTTGTTTGCCCGGATTAAAGGTGCCAAGTGGTTCACCAAGATAGATCTTCGTGGTGCGTACAACCTTGTGCGCATTAAGCAAGGAGATGAATGGAAAACTGCATTTAATACGCCCGAAGGTCATTTTGAGTACTTGGTGATGCCTTTCGGGCTCTTTAATGCTCCTTCAGTGTTTCAGTCCTTTATGCATGATATTTTCCGGAAGTATCTGGATAAATTTATGATTGTTTATCTGGATAATATTCTGTTTTTTTCTGATGATTGGGACTCGCATGTAGAGCAGGTCAGGATGGTGTTTCAGGTTTTGCGTGAGAATGCTTTGTTTGTTAAGGGCTCAAAGTGTCTCTTTGGAGTACAGAAGGTTCCCTTTTTGGGTTTTATTTTTTCCCCTTCTGCGGTGGAGATGGACCCAGTCAAGGTCCAAGCTATTCATGATTGGACTCAACCCACGTCAGTTAAGAGTCTTCAGAAGTTCTTGGGTTTTGCTAACTTCTACCGTCGTTTTATCGCTAATTTTTCTAGCGTTGTTAAACCTTTGACGGATATGACCAAGAAAGGTTCCGATGTTGCTAACTGGGCTCCTGCAGCCGTGGAAGCCTTTCAAGAGTTGAAGCGCCGGTTTACTTCGGCGCCTGTTTTGTGCCAGCCTGATGTCTCACTTCCCTTTCAGGTTGAAGTGGATGCTTCTGAGATTGGGGCAGGGGCCGTTTTGTCGCAGAGAGGCCCTGGTTGCTCTGTAATGAGACCATGTGCTTTTTTCTCTAGGAAGTTTTCGCCTGCTGAGCGGAATTATGATGTTGGCAATCAGGAGTTGTTAGCCATGAAGTGGGCATTTGAGGAGTGGCGTCATTGGCTCGAGGGTGCTAAGCATCGTGTGGTGGTCTTGACTGATCACAAAAATCTGATGTATCTCGAGTCTGCTAAACGCCTGAATCCTAGACAGGCCCGCTGGTCATTGTTTTTCTCCCGTTTTGACTTTGTGGTCTCGTATTTACCAGGTTCAAAGAATGTGAAGGCTGATGCTCTTTCAAGGAGCTTTGTGCCTGACTCTCCTGGAGTCGCAGAACCAGTTGGTATTCTCAAAGAGGGAGTTATCCTGTCAGCCATTTCTCCGGATTTGCGACGTGTGTTGCAGAGATTTCAGGCTGGTAGACCTGACTCTTGTCCACCTGACAGACTGTTTGTTCCTGATAAGTGGACCAGCAGAGTCATTTCCGAGGTTCATTCCTCGGTGTTGGCAGAGCATCCGGGAATTTTTGGCACCAGAGATCTGGTGGCTAGGTCCTTTTGGTTGCCTTCCTTGTCACGGGATGTGCGGTCATTTGTGCAGTCCTGTGGGACTTGTGCTCGAGCTAAGCCTTGCTGTTCTCGTGCCAGCGAGTTGCTCTTGCCCTTGCCTGTCCCGAAGAGGCCTTGGACACACATTTCCATGGATTTCATTTCAGATCTTCCGGTGTCTCAGGGCATGTCTGTCATCTGGGTGGTATGTGATCGCTTTTCCAAGATGGTCCATTTGGTATCTTTGCCTAAGCTGCCTTCCTCTTCCGATCTGGTTCCTTTGTTCTTTCAGAATGTGGTTCGTTTACACGGCATTCCTGAGAATATTGTGTCTGACAGAGGATCCCAGTTTGTTTCCAGGTTCTGGCGATCCTTTTGTGCTAAGATGGGCATTGATTTGTCATTTTCGTCTGCCTTTCATCCTCAGACTAATGGACAAACGGAGCGAACTAATCAGACTCTGGAGGCTTATTTGAGGTGTTTTGTTTCTGCAGATCAGGATGATTGGGTGACCTTCTTGCCGTTGGCTGAGTTTGCCCTTAATAATCGGGCTAGTTCCGCTACTTTGGTTTCGCCATTTTTTTGCAACTCTGGTTTCCATCCTCGTTTTTCCTCGGGACATGTGGAGCCTTCTGACTGTCCTGGGGTAGATTCCGTGGTGGATAGGTTGCAGCGGATCTGGAATCATGTGGTGGACAACTTGAAGTTGTCACAGGAGAAGGCTCAGCGTTTTGCCAACCGCCGCCGCGGTGTGGGTCCCCGACTTCGTGTTGGGGATTTGGTATGGCTGTCTTCTCGATTTGTTCCTATGAAGGTCTCCTCTCCTAAATTTAAGCCTCGCTTCATCGGTCCTTACAAGATATTGGAAATCCTTAATCCTGTGTCCTTTCGCTTGGATCTTCCGGTGTCGTTTGCCATTCACAACGTGTTCCATAGGTCTTTGTTGCGGCGGTACGTTGTACCTGTGGTTCCTTCTGTTGAGCCTCCTGCTCCGGTGTTGGTTGAGGGCGAGTTGGAGTACATGGTGGAGAAGATCTTGGATTCTCGTCTCTCCAGGCGGAGGCTTCAGTATCTGGTCAAGTGGAAGGGCTATGGTCAGGAGGATAATTCCTGGGTGGTTGCCTCTGATGTGCATGCGGCCGATTTAGTTCGTGCCTTTCACGCTGCTCATCCTGATCGCCATGGTGGTCTTGGTGAGGGTTCGGTGACCCCTCCTTAAAGGGGGGGTACTGTTGTGAATTAGACTTTTTTGGCTCCCTCTTGTGGTCACTAGTGATATGACTCTGGGATTGTCTTTCCTCAGTTTGGCACCCACCTGGGTCGTTAGTCCAGGGGTGTTGCTATATAAACTTCCTGGTTTCTCAGTCCAGTGCCTGGCATCGTTGTAATCAGTTCCTTTCTGTTTGCTCCTGTCTGCTGGTCTTGGATCTTGCAAAATTAAGCTAAGTCCTGCTTCCTTGTTTTTTGGTTTTTTGCTTTGCTCTTATTTTTTGTCCAGCTTGTACTAAATGTGATTCCTGATTTTGCTGGAAGCTCTAGGGGGCTAGTGTTCTCCCCCCGGGCCGTTAGACGGTTCGGGGGTTCTTGAATATCCAGCGTGGAAATTTTGATAGGGTTTTTGCTGACCATATAAGTCATCTTACTATATTCTGCTATTAGTCAGTGGGCCTCTCTTTGCTAAATATCTAGTTCATTCTTTCGTTTGTCTTTTCTCCTTACCTCACTGTTATTATTTGTTGGGGGCTTGTATCCAACTTTTGGGGTCTTTTCTCTGGAGGCAAGAAAGGTCTATCTTTTCCCTTCTAGGGTTAGTTAGTTCTCCGGCTGGCGCGAGATGTCTAGAACCAACGTAGGCACGTTCCCCGGCTGCTGCTATTTGTGGTGCTAGGATTAGATATATGGTCAGCCCAGTTACCACTGCCCTATGAGCTGGTTTTTTGTGTTTGCAGACTTGGTATGTACTTTTGAGACCCTCTGCCATTGGGGTCATAACAGGGGTCCCTGTCAGGGGTGGGATCCTGACAGAGGCCTAGCGAATAGGAAAGAACGTTACGGGACCGCTCCTGCACTTCATCGCGGCGGTACCCCAAGAAAGGACAAGAAGCGAGGTTTATTGTGCTGAGTGAGAAACAAGATCAACGCAACAAGGAGAAACACCAGTAGGAGTCGTGCTGTAAGACAAGGCAACATCCTACTGAGGCACGTCGCCGGTGGCCGGAAACGCCGAGGAAGTATTGAGCTCCAGGCCTTACTTCAAACCTACGGCAGGACAGTCAGTTATAGGCGGGCTGTCTCACTCAAATCACCTAAGAAGACATAGGGGGCAACAGTTGGAGAGGGGCGACACTAGGGTCCCGGAAGAGCTCCGAGCCTACCCGTCATAAGGGTGAGTCCTGAGACGTAGAGGCCCGGTACCGGGTGCCCCTCGGCCCTGCGGCAGTGGGGGCGCTCCATACTCCCTCTATCTGAAACTGAACTCCTTGTTTCCTCCTTCCACTAACCTGCCTAAGCTTGGTATGGTGTGTGGTTCGACCATTACTCCCCAGCAACATACCTGTTGTCTTGGGGTTATACTTAATTCAGATCTTTCATTCACTCCCTACATCGTTCACTCGCTCACTCATGTCGTATATATCTCAAAAACATTTCTAGAATTCAACCTTTTCCTTATTTTCTCTATTACTCAATAGAGAAAAGTTTTAGATTTTTATGTTAGAAACCAGGTCTTCCAGTGGGTTAAACTTCAGTACTAGCCATCTCTTCATATGTATATGAGTTTATCATCATTTGCTACATTTGATATCTGATTTTATCATCTGTTATATATTGTATGAGCACTTGTGTTTCCTTTTTACATCCTTTTATATGGCATTTTGTTTCAGGATGTCATGGAATGGTAGCGCCCACCATCTAATC
This sequence comes from Ranitomeya variabilis, assembly GCF_051348905.1. Classification (NCBI taxonomy): domain Eukaryota; kingdom Metazoa; phylum Chordata; class Amphibia; order Anura; family Dendrobatidae; genus Ranitomeya; species Ranitomeya variabilis. The sequence goes on along the minus strand of NC_135239.1, from coordinate 115,504,012 downwards.
ATGATTCATTTAAATGCCTTTTTTTTTTCCAGACATTAAATTTACCATGATTAAGGCACTTCGTAGAAACGCGTAGGTCTTTTTTGTACTAGCCTTCTAGCGCTTCTTGGAGCATTTTTATATGGCTAAATTAAAAATAGATTACCTTTTGATTTTTCTTATTTTTGACTCTGTAAAAACTGACTGTTGCAACTGTCTATTAATCAGTTTCCCTCTTCCTAAACTCTCCCCTCTCCAATCTGTCCTGAATGCAGCAGTCAGGATCACATTCCTTGCAAACCGATACCTCTCCCCCTTTGCCAGTCGTTGCACTGGTTACCCATCCGCTAGAATTCAATATAAACTTACCACTCATCCATAAAGCACTCCACATTTAAGCACCACTCTACATCTCCTCCTTTGTCTCAGCCTACCACCCTTCCCGAGCCTAGAAGTCACATCAAAAATGTAAAATGCCCTGGGGTATTTCAGTTTTTGCTTCCCTTTTCCCAGAGCCATAACTTTTTTTAATTTTTCTGTCAGTATGGCAGTGTGAGGACTTGTTTTTTTACGGGACATGTTGTACTTTTGAATGATACCATTGGTTTTAACATATCGTGTACTGGAAAAATGGTAAAAAAATTCCAAGTGCGGTGAAATTGCAAAAAAAGTGGAATTCGATAGTTTTTTTTACCAATGTTCACTAAATGATAAAACTGACCTGCCATTATGATTCTCCAGGTCATTACAAGTTCACAGACACCAAATATGTCTAGGTTCTTTAAGTGGTTGACAAAAAAAAACAAAACAAAACAGCGCCATTTTCAAGAGACCTGTTGCATCTCCATTTTGCGTGATCTGGGGCTGGTTGAGAGCTTATTTTATGTGTGCCAGGCTGATGTTTTTATTCTTACCATTATGGTGTAGATACAATATTTTGATCGCCTGTTAATGCATTGGCGACAAAAAACAAACAAACAAAAAAAAACACTTAAGTCTGGACTTTTGTATTTTTTTCTCATTACGCCATTTAGCGATCGGGTTAATTCTTTTATTATATTGAAAAATAGAGTGATTCTGAACGCAGTGATACCAAAATATGTGTATGTTTGATTTTTTATTTTGAACAGAGTGATTTGAACTTTATTTTAATATTTTACCCTGTAACGACCGCTGATACGCCTTTTAACAGCAGTAGTTAAGGGTACTTAAACGTGTAAAAGTGTATAGCGCCCCCCAGAGTCAGATTTTCTCTGGTGTCTCGGTTGCTGGGGGCAGCCGAGACCCCAGGGAACATGATTCGGGTCGGTTTTTACCGACCCCCGGGTTGCGATCGCCAGTAATTAACCGTTTACCGCCGAACGCAAAAAAAAAGCGATTTGCCATTTAATTTCTCTGTCCTCTGATGTGCAAAATTGGGTCCCCGATCACCCCATCGATACTTGCCCGTGTCCCCTGGTGCTCCTCGTGGTTCCCCATGGGTACCGCCATCTTCTTCCAGCAAAAAAATGGCGAGCGCATGCGCAGTGCGCCCACCGGCCAGCACCCGGGGGTAGCCGAGACGCCAAAGAACATGATCGGGGTCGGTTTTTACCGACCCCTGTTTTGTGATCGCCGGTAATTAACCGTTTACCGGCGACCGCAAAAAAAAAAAAATGCGGTGTGTTATTCTCTGTCCTCTGATGTGATCGCACATCAGTGGACAGGGAAATAGGGGGATCGGGGACCCTGTCATACTTACCGGTGTCCCTGGGTCCTCCTGCGTCCCCTCCTGGCCGCCGGCTTCTTCCTCCGGTAAGAAATGGCGGGTGCAAGTGTAGTGCGCCCGCCGTGACCTCCGGCCAGCAGAGGAAGATTCTTCCTCTTGTTTCATTTTATCAAAATAAATAAAATAGTAAATAAACCCCCCCCCCCTTTATCACCCCTTTAGTCAGAAAAAAATTATAAAATAAAAAAAGTATGTATTTTCATTTTCCAATTAGGGTTACAGTTGGGTTAAACTGAGTTGGGCTAAAGTTAGGGTTGGGGCTAAAGTTAGGGTTAGAGTTGGGATTAGGGTTGGGATTAGGGGTGTATTGGGATTAGGGTTAGGGGTGTGTTGGGTTCAGGTTGGAGTTAGAATTGGGGGGTTTCCACTGTTTAGGTACATCAGGGGGTCTCCAAACGCGACAGCCAATTTTGCGCTCAAAAAGTCAAATGGTGCTCCCTCCCTTCTGAGCTCTACCGTGCGCCATAACAGTGGTTTACCCCCACATATGGGGCATCAGCGTACTCAGGACTAATTGGACAACTTTTGGGGTCCAGTTTCTCCTGTTACCCTTGTGATAATAAAAAAATTGGGGGCTAAAAAATGATGTTTTATTTTCACGGCTCTGCGTCAATTTTCTGTGAAGCACTTGAGCATTTTGAACGCCCACCACATATATAGATAAGTTCCTTGGGGGGTCTATTTTCCAAAATGGGGTCACTTGTGGGGGTTTCTATTGTTTAGGTACATCAGGGGCTCTGCAAACGCAACATAACGCCCACAGACTATTCTATCAAAGTCTGCATTCCAAAATGGCGCTCCTTCCCTTCTGAGCTCTGCCATGCGCCCAAACAGTGGCCCCCCACATATGGGGTATCAGTGTACTCGGGATAAATTGCACAATAAATTTTGGGGTCCAATTTCTCCTGTTACCCTTTTGCGGGTAAAAATTGGGGGTGAAAAGCTCATTTTTGTGGAAAAAATGATTTTTTATTTTCATGGCTCTACATGATAAACTTCTGTGAAGCAGTTGGGAGTTCATAGTGCTCACCACACATCTAGATAAGCTCTTTGGGGGGGTCTAGTTTCCAAAATGGGGTCACTTGTGGGGGGTTTCTACTGTTTAGTTACATCAGGAGCTCTGCAAATGCAACATGACGCCCACAGACCATTCCATCAAAGTCTGCATTTTAAAACATCATTACTTCCCTTCCGAGCCCCGATGTGTCCCCCTCCCACATATGGGGTATCAGCGTACTCGGGACAAACTGGACAACAAACTTTGGGGTCCAATTTCTCCTGTTACCAAATAAAAAATTGCAGGCTAAAAAATCATTTTTGAGGAAAAAAAAAGGATTTTTTATTTTCACGGTTCTACGTTATAAACTTCTGTGAAGCACTTGGGGGTTCAAAGTGCTCACCACACATCTAGATATGTCACTTGTGGGGAGTTTCCACTGTTAAGGCACATCAGGGGCTCTCCAAACGCGACATGGCGTCTGATCTCAATTCCAGCCAATTCTGCATTGAAAAAGTCAAACGGTTCTCCTTCTCTTCCAAGCCCTGCCGTGCGCCCAAACAGTAGTTTACCCCCACATATAGGGTATCGGCATATTCATGAGAAATTTCACAACAAATTTTGTGGTTCATTTTCTCTTTTTACACTTGTGAAAATAAAAAAAAATTGGTTCTGAAGTAAAAGGTTTGCAAAAAAAGTTAAATGTTCATTTTTTCCTTCAACATTGTTTCAGTTCCTGTGAAGCACGTAAAGGGTTAATAAACTTCTTGAATGTGGTTTTGAGTACCTTGAGGGATGTAGTTTTTAGAATGGTGTCAAGAATGGTGTCAAGTTTGGGTATTTTCTGTCATGTACACCCCTCAAAGTGACTTGTGTGAGATGGTCCCTAAAAAAAATGGTTTTGTAAATTTTGTTGTAAAAATGAGAAATCGCTGGTCAACTTTTAACGCTTATAACTTCCTAAGTGCCGCCGTAAAGTGAAAGCACAGCACAGCGGTGACGTCACCGCTGTGCTCTGCTCTTACTTTACGGCCGGCAGTCAGTCAGAGCGGGAAGCAGACGGCAAGGGACCTGACGGACACTGGAATGTGAGTATGTACTGTTTGTTTTTTTTTTACTTTTATGATGGTAACCAGGGTAAACATCGGGTTACTAAGCGCGGCCCTGCGCTTAGTAACCCGATGTTTACCCTGGTTACCCGGGGCCTTCGGCATCGTTGGTCGCTGGAGAGCTGTCTGTGTGACAGCTCTCCAGCGACCACACAACGACTTTCCAACGATCACGGCCAGGTCGTATCGCTGGTCGTGATCGTTGGAAAGTTGCGGAGTGTGACGGTACCCTTATCCAATTTGTCCAATCTCAATTCCAGCCAATTCTGCGTTGAAAAAGTAAAACAGTGCTCCTTCCCTTCCGAGCTCTCCCGTGCGCCCTACAGGGGTTTAACCCAACATATGGGGTATCAGCATACTCAGGACAAATTGGACAACAACTTTTGGGGTCCAATTTCTCCTGTTACCCTTGGAAAAATACAAAACTGGGGGCTGAAAAATAATTTTTGTGGAAAAAAAAAAAAGGATTTTTTATTTTCACGGCTCTGCGTTATAAACGGTAGTGAAACACTTGGGGGTTCAAAGCTCTCACAACACATCTAGATGAGTTCCTTAGGGGGTTTACTTTCCAAAATGGTGTCACTTGTGGGGGGTTTCAATGTTTAGGCACATCAGTGGCTCTCCAAACGCAACATGGCGTCCCATCTCAATTCCTGTCAATTTTGCAATGAAAAGTCAAACGGCGCTCCTTCCCTTCCGAGCTCTCCCATGCGCCCAAACAGTGGTTTACCCCCACATATGGGGTATTAGCGTACTCAGGACAAATTGTACAACAACTTTTGGGGTTCAATTTCTTCTCTTACCCTTGGGAAAATAAAAAATTGGGGGCGAAAAGATCATTTTTGTGGAAAAATATAATTTTTTTATTTTTACGGCTCTGCATTATAAACATCTGTGAATCACTTAATGGGTCAAAGTGCTCACCACTAGGGTTGAGCGAAACGGATCGGTCAATTTCATAAATCGTTTAGCAAAAAATACCCTTAATTAACCAAAATAACAGATAAAATCCAGACTTTATTAATAATCCTCTAAAAACATGAAACAACCACAAACAATTATACACAAACAACACTTGACCGTGCAATCTACTGCACCCTATGTTCAAATAATCCTATTATGAATTCTACCTGTCAGCGGAGGTTGGCACCCTAAACACATAAACGAGAATGGCGCCCCCACTCCTCGACGGCTTGCCCTATAACTCCTTACTTGCACACTAATTGTAGTGTTACAGACAAGCCTGCAATCATGCCTGACAGGAAAATATATATATATATATAGGACAACAAGACCTTTGTTTGATAAGGCAAGATGATAAAGGGTGCTGGAACACGGACACAGACAATGGTGCAAAAACTAAAAAGTGCTTGTGAGAAAAACAATATTGTGAAAAAACACACTTGCTGTCCACTAGTTTGTTTACCTGCCTAGCCTGTGGGGGTTGGCACCCTACTTGTCAGCGGAAATGGCGCCCCCACTCGGCGGCGGCTCTCCCTAAATTGACCCTACTGATATTTAGATGTCAACTGACACAAATACATATATGTCGTTAAGCTCAAAGTGAAATTATAAGAAGCAAGATACACACTTTGGTTATATGTGTTGTGAAGAGCCAATGATTAATGATAACATCTTAAACGGCAGCCAACTATAGACATAGCTTAAACAGCAAAAGATGTGAAATGATACTTATGGTTGATATGAAGTAACACGCCTCGACGCGTTTCACCCAGTTGGATCATCAGGAGGCCATGATATATGGATGCTGCATGGAATCAGAGTTCATCCCCTTATATATATCCAGGAATAATAAAGTGGGTAGTGCTGGCAATAACACAATAGAGCCAAAACTCGACCGCCATTTTGTTGTAGTGCTAAAAACATATATCTCATTGGCAAGGTCTTCATAGTAGAGGACACATAGAGCTAAACCCTTAAGGGCAAAAAGATATTCTAATGTATCCCTATCAAGTGCTGTAAAGCCCTGCAGTGGTTCGTCCAATAAATCACATGATGAAACCGGAGCCTGCTATCAGCGTGCGTGCCAGCTGAACCGCACGCCGAAAAGCACATGCTCACCGCAGAATGGCGCTCAGCTGATGTGCGCTGTGTGTGGATACAACATCCGGGTGCCGAGAGGAGAAAGATCAGGTGACTACACGTCACCATCCAGATACACCCGCCCCCTACAGCCCACTGCGCATGACATCAAAGCGCCCAGAGCCGCTCCCGGCCATGAGAAGGAGCGCAAGTGTCTCCTAGCAACCTGAAACATCAGAGTACAGCGTGCGTATCTATCAGACCACGGATCAAAGATAATGTGAGCGCAGATAGATATATCAAATCTAGGTTGCAGTTGGGAACGCTATTATCTGCAGCATGCTGTTGTCATATCGCTTAATCTTAGCCATTGATGTAACAGACAGCAGCATTATCGCAGGCTGACTGACATATCCTCAATTTAGCAGAACGCAAATGTATATATGATGAATTAAGCACCCAAACAGAAGCGGATGATTCAAGTAGTTTGGCAACTGGATAGAAAAATGCTCAGCATAATACCAATAACCCATACTTTGGACAAAGGAGAAAAAATACATATAAATAAAGAATACAATGATACATGGAAAAAGATATCATTAAATGGGAAACCCAAAATTAGTAATTGATAAACGCAGTCAATACTGCAAGTCCCTCATACCAAAAAAAAGGGGGACATATACAATGAAGCATGGCTAGCTAAATTGACAATATACAATGAACAGTGCCCCCATAGAAAAACAGCCTGGATAATTTAGGACAACCATCCAGCATTTATAGAAAGCAAGCATACGACACATTTTCATTTAAACCCAGCGGGGCAATGCAATTGATGCGATGAATCCAAGCGCATTCTTTCTGCAATAGAAATTTGTCAAAATTTCCCCCTCTTGGGTTTGGGGTATAAACATCTATAACACAAAAGGAGATCTCTTCTATCCTACCACCATGCACAACATTTATGTGTCTAGCTAATGGGGTATCCCTTTTGTGCTTGATGTCCCCTGCATGCTCACCAACACGCCACCTAAACTCTCTTTTGGTTTTCCCAACATAGTCCTTGGGACAACTACATGTGGCAATGTAGATGACCCCGCTGGTTTTGCAGTTGGCGAAATCACGTAGGTAGAATCTCTTACCAGTCGTAGAACTGGTAATATATTTACCCGGTCTCATAAATTTACAATTGACGCAGCCACCACATCTGTAGAACCCACATATCCTCCTATCAAGCCACGTGCCAGCCGACGTGATATGTCTCTTGAAGTGGCTGTGCACCAGGCTATCCTTCAGCGATTTACCCTTTCTATATGTGACACGTGGGCCGGAGCCAACAAAGTCATTCAGGTCAGGGTCATTTAGTAAGATGTCCCAGTATTTAGATAGAACTTTGATGACCCGTTCATTTTGGCAATCAAAAGTACCAATGACTCTAATAGCATCATTGTTGACAGCAGGTGGCCTAATACTGGTTTGTAACAACGTGTTTCTATCTAAAGAAAGGGCATGTTTGTATGATGTCTCAATGACAGCTCGTGGATACCCCTTATCTAAAAACCTCCTCCTCATATCGGAGGATTGTTGTTTGAAGGTATCTGCATCTGAACAGTTTCTCCTGAGCCTCATGAACTGCCCTTTGGGGATGCCGCGTTTTAAGGGTCTCGGGTGATGACTATCCCATCTGAGTAGGCTATTTGTACTTGTTGGTTTACGATAAATTTGAGTTTTAAGTGACCCATCATCTCGTTTCTCGATGAGCACATCCAGAAACGACAGACGTTTCTCATCAATTTCATAAGTAAATTTCATACCAATATTATTGTTGTTAAGTTCATGGACAAAGTCAGTGAATTCTTTTTTGCTGCCTTGCCATATGACGAACACGTCATCAATAAAACGATGCCACACCCCCACATGGTGGTGCCACCACCTGATGTCATCAGAAAAGACTATGGTTTCCTCCCACCAGCCCAGGAACAGGTTGGCATACGATGGGGCACAGGGGCTCCCCATCGCTGTGCCCCTGAGCTGGTGGAAGTACTTCCTGTCAAAAATGAAAAAATTTTTTGTGAGTGTAAAATATAGCAAGTCCATGACAAATTGGTTATGAGCTACGTATTTGACAGCTCTCGATCTCAAAAAATGCCCCACTGCCTGTATCCCCAAATCATGTGGGATGTTACTATATAGGGCTTCTACGTCTATAGAGGCCAGGAGAGATTGACTGTCCAGATGCATCCCCTCGAGTTTCAGGAGTAAATCAGAGGTATCCCTAATATAGGAAGGGAGACTGAGTACAAACGGGCGAAGAATTTCATCAACATAAATGCCACAGTTTTGCGTTAAAGATTCAGATCCAGATACAATAGGACGTCCCTTTAATGGTTCCAGCCCCTTATGCACTTTAGGAATGGTATAAAAAGTAGCAATAAGGGGATGAGTGGGCAATAAAAAATCAAATTCATTTTTTGATATAAGCCCGTTTGTACTAGCTGTCTGCAACAGTTTGGTCAAATCAATTTTAAAATTATTTAATGGATCTGCCTTAAGCACCTCATAGGTGACAGGGTCATTCAGAATAGCATAACACATTTGCACGTATTTAGCCTCCGTCATGATAACCAAATTGCCCCCCTTATCGGAGGGCTTAATTATCAGTTCATTGTTCTTCATCAATTTTTGTAGAGCCTCGTGCTCACCCTTCGTTAGATTTGACCTATTAGATCTAGTTGGGATTTTACGTAGGTCTTTTTCTACTAACATAAGGAAGATGTCAATATTGGTGGTATCACTAATTGGTGGCATTTTTTGGCTTTTGTTTTTCAATTGTGTGCATGGACCCACTCCCTCTCTTGGAGTATTTTCTTCAAGTAACCCAACAAGGGCTTGATAACCCTCTAATTCGTCCACCGCAAGGCCTAGCCGTTGGTAATCTGTCTGATTATTTTGTGCAAAAAACTTTTTCCACCTTAGTTTTCTGCAAAACAGGTTAAGGTCTTTTACCCAGCCGAAGCAGTCAAAATTATTAGTGGGTACAAAATTAAGGCCCTTTCTGAGGAGACTATAGTCTTCCTCTGACAGTACATGATCTGATAAGTTAATAATTTGTCCCTGATTTAGACTGGCGTGAAACGCGTCGAGGCGTGTTACTTCATATCAACCATAAGTATCATTTCACATCTTTTGCTGTTTAAGCTATGTCTATAGTTGGCTGCCGTTTAAGATGTTATCATTAATCATTGGCTCTTCACAACACATATAACCAAAGTGTGTATCTTGCTTCTTATAATTTCACTTTGAGCTTAACGACATATATGTATTTGTGTCAGTTGACATCTAAATATCAGTAGGGTCAATTTAGGGAGAGCCGCCGCCGAGTGGGGGCGCCATTTCCGCTGACAAGTAGGGTGCCAACCCCCACAGGCTAGGCAGGTAAACAAACTAGTGGACAGCAAGTGTGTTTTTTCACAATATTGTTTTTCTCACAAGCACTTTTTAGTTTTTGCACCATTGTCTGTGTCCGTGTTCCAGCACCCTTTATCATCTTGCCTTATCAAACAAAGGTCTTGTTGTCCTATATATATATATATATTTTCCTGTCAGGCATGATTGCAGGCTTGTCTGTAACACTACAATTAGTGTGCAAGTAAGGAGTTATAGGGCAAGCCGTCGAGGAGTGGGGGCGCCATTCTCGTTTATGTGTTTAGGGTGCCAACCTCCGCTGACAGGTAGAATTCATAATAGGATTATTTGAACATAGGGTGCAGTAGATTGCACGGTCAAGTGTTGTTTGTGTATAATTGTTTGTGGTTGTTTCATGTTTTTAGAGGATTATTAATAAAGTCTGGATTTTATCTGTTATTTTGGTTAATTAAGGGTATTTTTTGCTAAACAAATATAATTCTGATTTACCCATAGCTGCTTATAGCTCATATGTTTAATTTCATAAATCGCCAACTTTCGGCAAAGTCGGGTTTCGTGAAACCCGAGCCGATCCCAGTGTGGGATCGGCCATGCGGTCGGCGATCTTCGCACCAAAGTCGTGTTTCATATGACGCGTTCAGCGCCATTTCTCAGCCAATGAAGGTGGACGCAGAGTGTGGGCAGCGTGATGACATAGGTCTCGGTCCCCACCATCTTAGAGAAGGGCATTACAGTGATTGGCTTGCTTTCAGCGGCGTCACAGGGGCTATAAAGGGGCGTGCACACCGACCGCCATCTTACTTCTGCCGATCGTAGCATAGGAAGAGGTTGCTGCAGCTTCGTCAGAAGCAGGGATATTGTTAGGGAGGAAATAAAAAAAAACAAACCGCTTGTGCTGTAGCGATTTCCACTGTCCAACACCACCTTTTCTTTGCAGGGACAGTGGAGGCTAGATTTCTGTGCATCAGCTCTGCAGCTTATAAGGCTCCCTGATAGCTGCGTTGCTGTTTGTACGCCGCTGTGCAAACCAACTGCTTTTTTCAAAGCAAAAATCCTGTTGCTTCTTTCTGCACAGTTCTCTTGTTTCTTTGTTTGTCCACACTTTTGTGTGCAGCAGTCCTTTTTACTGCTGGCTGCCATACTTGTCCTGAGATCATTGTAGGGAGATTGTTATTGTAGCACAGTCCCTTTTTTTTACATATATATATATATATATCTGCTAGCCACTGTCTGCCACTGAAGCTGTGTAGTGTAATACAGTGGGCCTGATTTTCCCAGCAGTCTCCCACACCTATAAAGGGAAATTTCTATTGCCACTAAGTGCATCTGCGTCAGTCCTGTTTGTGGCATATCTGTCAGCCACTTTCTGACACTGTAACTGTGTAGTGTTGTTGGGTTGAACAATTAATAAAATGTTCAATTCTCTAGTTGCCTACTCCTGACCTAATGGATATTGATCATGTGCGCACTAAAGAAATACACCCGACACAGTCAGATGTAACTCTCCTTGATCAATCTGTGGCTCAGCTCCAAGAAGGACTTTATTTGGTTTAAAACACAAGCTTATATATTTCCTGTAAGGGGGCTCGGTTAGCTCTAAAATGGGAGTGATCGGATGTATTTCATTGGTTAGTAGGTTGGGCAATGAGCAAGTCCATGGGCTGATCCATGAGGTCATCAGGGTGGGTTGGTCCATGAGGTCATCAGGGTGGGCGTCACTGTGGGTGGATCCATGAGGTCATCAGGGTGAGCGTCATCTTGGATACTAGCACACGGTCTGCTGATACAGGAAATGGCAGCCATCTTTAGGGTCTCATTGATCATCTCGGATACCAGCACATGGTGTGCTGATACAGGAAATGTCAGCCATCTTTAGCGTCTCACTGATCTGGGAAAACTTATGTAAGGTTAAACAGTACATGTTATGGGTTGCTTCTCTCAATTACCTTATGTCTTATGTCTTGAGGTTAATTAAGTATTTGATCTTATGGCTCTCCTCAACAGTGTAATACAGTGGGCCTGATTTTCCCAGCAGTCTCCCACACCTATAAAGGGAAATTTCTATTGCCACTAAGTGCATCTGTGTCAGTCCTCTTTGTGGCATATCTGTCAGCCACTTTCTGACACTGAAACTGTGTAGTGTAATACAGTGGGCCAGCAGCCTCCCACACCTATAAAGGGAAATTTCTATTGCCACTAAGTGCATCTGCGTCAGTCCTGTTTGTGGCATATATGTCAGCCACTTTCTGACACTGAAACTGTGTAGTGTAATACAGTGGGCCTGATTTTCCCAGCAGTCTCCCCCACCTATAAAGGGAAATTTCTATTGCCACTAAAGGCATCTGCGTCAGTCCTGTTTGTGGCATATCTGTCAGCCACTTTCTGACACTGAAACTGTGTAGTGTAATACAGTGGGCCTGATTTTCCCAGCAGTCTCCCCCACCTATAAAGGGAAATTTCTATTGCCACTAAGGGCATCTGCGTCAGTCCTGTTTGTGGCATATCTGTCAGCCACTTTCTGACACTGAAACTGTGTAGTGTAATACAGTGGGCCTGATGTTCCCAGCAGTCTCCCACACCTATAAAGGGAAATTTCTATTGCCACTAAGTGCATCTGCGTCAGTCTTGTTTGTGGCATATCTGTCAGCCACTTTCTGACACTGAAACTGTGTAGTGTAATACAGTGGGCCTGATTTTCCCAGCAGTCTCCCACACCTATAAAGGGAGATTTAAATTCACAACAAGTTTACATACACCTTCTACCTGGTTTTACAGTACCATATAACGGTTGGTAGTTTGGTTACATTTTTCCAAGAATGAGGAAGTCTGGTGGAAGAGGTCGTGGTTGTGGGCGGTCATTGCCAGCTGGTAATGATGGTAGTGGTGGTGGAGCATCAGGTGGTCATGGGAGAAGCAAAATAGCACCTAAGTCTCGAGTTGTTGAGCCAGCATAATCGCCTGGCTACACAAGGCCTCGAACGCTCCCTTTTCTGGGAGTAGGAAAACCGCTTTTAAAGCCGGAGCAGCAGGAAAAATGTTGGCTTTCCTTGCTGACTCTGCCTCTAGCTCTTTCGCCTCCTCTTCGGAAAGTGCAAAATTTAAAAGCAGCGCGTCGTCAGTGGATGCTCCCGGTCAGGAACAAGTCGCTTCCTTGTGTCCTTCACCCAGAACAAGAGTGAAGGATGCGTCAGGCGACACAACAGGTTACTCCATGTAGCTCTTTACACATACCATGCCTGGGCTGGAAAGGGAAATTATTAACAGGCCATGCCCATTACAAGATGAATCGGACATGGAGTGCACAGATGCACAGCCACAGCTAGATTATTATGCTGTTCCATTGACTCAGATCACAACATTGCCCTCGCAGTGTACTGAGCCAGAATCTGACCCTGATGAGACTATGGTGCCCCGTCCCGAACGCTATAGCACCGGCTTACACGGTGACACAGAGGAAGGTGCACAGGACATAGAAGAGGAGGTGATAGATGACCCAGTTGTTGACCCCGATTGGCAGCCATTGGGGGAACAGGGTGCCGCTGGCAGTAGCTCTGAAGCGGGGGAGGAGGAGCCGCAGCAGGCATCAACATTGGAACAGCTTTCATCTGGCAGGCCGGTATCTGGCCAAAAACGTGTGTCAAAACCAAAAACAGTTGTAGGACAGCGTGGCCATCCAGTTAAAGTAGCACAGTGTGCAATGCCTGAAAAGGTATTCGATAGAAGGAAGAGTGCAGTCTGGCAATTTTTTAACTAAGATCCAAATGATCAGTGCAAAGTGATCTGTAAGAAATGCTCAAGGACCTTTAGCAGAGGTCAGAATGTCAAAAATTTAAATACAACTTGCATGCGTAGACATTTAACCACCATGCACTTGCAAGCCTGGACTAACTACCAAACGTCCCATAACGTTGTTGCACCCACTCACAATGAAGCTAGTCAGCAACGCTACATTCCTTCCCTCACTGTAAGCCCACCGTTTACGACACCACCTGCAGCAAATGTGGAGGTATCGTCGCAAGGCCAAAGCAGTCAGGGAATCAACAGGTTCTTGGTAAGAAACACTGTATGTAGGCCAACAGCAAGAATACCATCACCAACCCTCTCTCAGTCTGCCATGTTCACCACCACCCCCGCTAGTTCCACCATATGCAGCTCTCCAGTCCAGCTCACCCTACAAGAGACTCTCATTAGGAAAAGGAAGTACTCGCCCTCTCATCCGCGTACACAGGGTTTGAACGCCCACATTGCTAGACTAATCTCGTTAAAGATGATGCCCTACCGGTTGGTTGAAAGCAAAGCTTTCAAAGCCCTGATGGCCTACGCAGTGACGCTATGACCTACCCAGTCGACACTTCTTTGCGAGAAAAGCCATCCCAGCCCTCCACCAGCATGTCAAAGACCGCATTGTCTATGCACTCAGGCAATCTGTCAGTAGAAAGGGGCACCTCACAACAGATGCATGGACCAGTAGGCATGGCCAGGGACGTTACGTGTCCATAACGGCACACTGGGTTAATGTGGTGGATGCAGGGTCCACAAGGGACAGCCATATTGGGACAGTTCTGCCTAGCCCACGGTCTAGGAAACAGTTGGCTGTAGGCGTTTGCCACCCCTCCTCCTCCTCCTCCAGCAGAAGCGAGAGCTCGTCCACAGACCGCAGTCGCACGACCACTCCATCCGCAGCTGCCAGTGTTGCACACGAGGTGTCCCATTATGGAACAGCTAGTGGTAAGTGTAAGCAGGCTGTGTTGGAAATGAAGTGTTTGGGCGACAACAGACACACCGCGGAAGTTCTGTCCGAGTTCTTGCAGCAAGAAACTCAGTCATGGCTGGGCAGTGTACATCTTGAGGCAGGCAAGGTAGTCAGTGATAACGGAAGGAATTTTATGGCTGCCATAGCCCTTTCACAACTGAAACACATTCCTTGCCTGGCTCACACCTTGAACCTGGTGGTGCAGTGCTTCCTGAAAAGTTATCCGGGGTTACCCGCCCTGCTCCTGAAGGTGCGAAGACTTTGCTCGCACATCCGCCGTTCACCCGTACACTCCAGCCGTATGCAGAACCATCAGCGATCTTTGCAGCTTCCCCAGCACCGCCTAATAATCGACGTTGCAACAAGGTGGAACTCCACACTGCACATGCTTCAGAGGCTGTGCGAACAGAGGCGTGCTGATATGTATTTGTGGGAGGATACACATACACGGGCAGGCAGTTGGATGGCAGACATGGAGTTGTCAGGTGTGCAATGGTCGAAGCTACAAGACCTGTGTCAAGTCTTTCAGTGTTTTGAGGAATGCACACACCTGATTAGTGCAGATGACGCCATCATAAGCATGAGCATCCCCCTAATGCGTCTGCTGATGCAAAGTTTGACGCACATAAAGGAGCAGGCGTCTGCAGCCGAGGACGAGGGAAGCCTTGATGACAGTCAGCCATTGTCTGCTCAGGGAAGTCTCCTGGATGAGGTGGCGGACGAAGAGGAGGACGAGGAGGATGATGGGGATGAATATTTATGGGAGGAGGAAGCTTCTCAGGGGGCAATAGAAACTGGTGGCTTTGCAAGGTCAGGTACAGGTTTTTGAGGGAGACAAGTGATGTTGATTTGCCAAAAAGTGCTCCTCATCCCAGCACAAGCAGTGAATTGACACCTGGAACATTGGCCCACATTGCGGATTATGCCTTGCGTATCCTAAAAAGGGACCCCCGTGCAGCCCCCCAGAGTCCTGGTCCTTGCAGTACTGTTGCTCTGCCACTAAGGGGAGTGATGGTACGTCTGATTGCACTAAATGAGTTCACCTGACCAGGTAACACACACCCACAATACACTTCACACTCCGGCCACCGGGGGGGTGGTTCTGTCTATTAGACCACTCCTCACACTTGGGTAAAACTGGGGGGTTGGACAGGAAGTCAGGGAGAAAGGAGCTGGGAAGAGCTCGAGAGAGGACCTGTCAGAGGTGGGATCCTGGCAGAGCCCTAGTGAACAAGAAAGAACGTTACGGAGCCGTGCCTGTACTTTCAGCGGCAGTCTCCTAGGAAAGGATAAGAAGCGAGGGGTATTGTGAAGGAGTGAGAAACAGGAATACAGCGCAGAGTGTTATGACCCCAATGGCAGAGGGTCTCAGGAATCAATACCAAGTCTGCAAACACAAAAAAACAGCTCATAGGGCAGTGGTAACTGGGCTGACCATATATCTAATCCTAGGACCACAAATAGAAGTAGCCGGGGAACGTGCCTACGTTGGTTCTAGACGTCTCGCGCCAGCCGGAGAACTAACTAACCCTAGAAGGGAAAAGAAAGACCTTTCTTGCCTCCAGAGAAAAGACCCCAAAAGTAGGATACAAGCCCCCAACAAATAATAACGGTGAGGTAAGAGGAAAAGACAAACATAAGAATGAGCTAGGTATTTAGCAAAGAGAGGCCCACTAGCTAATAGCAGAATATAGCAAGATGACTTATATGGTCAGCAAAAACCCTATTAAAATATCCACGCTGGATATTCAAGAACCCCCGAACCGTCTAATGGCCGGGGGGAGAACACCAGCCCCCTAGAGCTTCCAGCAAGGTCAGAAATCACATTTAGTACAAGCTGGACAAAAATAGTAGCAAAGCAAGTAACTCAAAAAACAAAGAAGCAAGACTTAGCTTAATTTTGCAAGAGCCAGGACCAGCAGACAGGAGCAACAGAAGGATCTGATTACAACGATGCCAGGCACTGGACTAAGGATCCAGGAAGTTAATATAGCGACACCCCTGGACTAACGACCCAGGTGAGTGCCAAACAGAAAAAAAGACAATCCCAGAGTCATACCACTAGTGACCACAAGAGGGAGCCAAAAAGTCTAATTCACAACAGCAGAGGTGATAGGACCAGAAGGAGTCGTGCTGTAAGAACGAGGCAAGATCCTTCTGAAGCGCAAAGTTGGTGTTCGGAACGCCGAGAAAGTAAGAGACTTTAAGCATTACTTCAAACCACGGCAGGACAGCCAATTATAGGTTGGCTGTCTCACTTAAACACCTAAGCAGACAACTGAGGCAGCTGTGGGAGAGGGGCGACTCTAGGGTCCCGGAAGAACTCCAGGCCTACCCCGTCATACGGGTGCGTCCTAACCATATCATCTGGGGGACGTAGAGAACGAACATCAGAGACAGACAGAATCAGTTGTGAGGACTATCCCGGGGTTGCTCAGCAGGGAAGGACTACAACACACAAGCGCTAGAAGGTAGACACTGATTCCCACCTGCTAAGGGAACTCCGGATGTGCCTTTGGACCGGCCGGTCTCAGCCAGCCCTATTAACAGTGCTCTGGATTGAGTATCTCGAAACCTTCAGTAAAAAGGTAAAGAGACTGCAACCCTGTGTCCTCGTTATTCATCGCACCCTGCACTACACATCATCACTCTCAACTTTCACTGGACGCCCCTCAGTAGGGTCACGGACCGGGTCTAGCCACCGTGACAATCCCAGAACCGAGACAGAGAGGCCCGGTACCGGGTACCCTTTGGCCCTGCGACAGTGGGGGCGCTCCAACTTGGCGTCACGAACAGGATCTACTTAAGCCTGAAGAATCAGGTCATGTGTGCCTTGGAACTGTGGTTTGTTGTGCTTGGACTGTGACTTATTGCAAAGACTGTGCATTGCTATTGCCGCCAAGAGTTCCCGCCACCATTCGCCATCGCCGCGCACGGAGGGAGGAGCCTCTGCTTCGTGGGCGGAACCGGTCAAAAGGAGCACGGAACGAGAAAGCGCGGTAAAGCGTCAACCCCGGAAGAGGAACCCCGACGTCCAGCAGGTTAGTAGGAGGAAGGGACGGCCATGTCTGAGTCGGCAGGAGCGGAGGCGGTGGTCTCAGCCGTGGGCACAGAGGCAGCTCCGGTCCCTGCAGTGGACGTAGCCGCGGCCCTCTTACCACCACCGGTTGTCGCAGAGCCCGCTGCCCCCATCAGCCAGTCGGAGACTGCCGCCACCACAACGGCCATAATGCCCTTCTCTATGCCGTACCTGCCCGGAGCAGCCTGGCTCCCGCGATACTCTGGGGAGTCGCATACATTAACTGACTTTAAAGAAGGGATCTGCAGCCTGCTCGAGTTCTACCCCTTGACAGAGCCTCAGAAAGTTCATATGATAACAGGACAACTCTTTGGAGCGGCTTTGAGAGAAGTGAAGTCTTGGCCCGCCGCGGATAAGGGAACTGCACAGCAGGTTTTTGCAAAGCTTAAAGCCACCTTCGATACCCGTACTGCTACAGAAATTAAATTGACTTTCTATGGATGCAAACAGAGACCACAGGATAGCTTACGGGACTATGCCCTTAATCTCCAGGGGGCGCTGCGGGCCATTAAGCAGAGTGACCCCGGCAGCATGCAAGATGAGGATAAACTCCTGAAAGTTCGGTTCATTGAGGGGCTCCTGTGCAGTCACCAAAGGGGCCAGTTGCACTTCCTGGCCATGCAAAATCCAGACCTGACTTTTGCGCAATTCAAGGATAAAGCCATCCAGGCACTGCAGGAGCGACAGTCCAGCCGTGCGGTACCCCCCAGGCGTCAAGCCCTCACGTACCACCAGGAGGTGGCGCCAGATGCTCCAGTCGCCGCCGAGGCCGATGCCCAGAGCTTAGAGGACGACTCCCCCGCAGGACTCCGCCTCCAGATGCAGGAGCTGACCAAGAGCGTTGCTGCCCTAGCCCGGACTGTGCAGTCCCTACAGGAGGCCCCCAAGGAGAAGATCCAGCTGGCCTCCAGACCAGAGGATGTCCCCTGGATGCGACAGAGGAGGACTCTGCCGACCAGAGGCCGGGACGACGATCGCTTCCATCGAGACGGACGACCTATCTGCCGCCGCTGTCACCAGGTGGGCCACCTTGCAAGGTACTGTCCTTTAAACGAGCAACCCCTGGGGCAAAGGGCCAACCCCCAGGAGTAGGACGATCAGGCCCGCAGCATTGGAGAGCCAAGTACATTGGAGGGCGACCAGTTCTTCCTGTTCGACGGTATCCCCATGAATGCTCTACTGGACACCGGTTCTCAGGTGACGACTATGACTTTATATACGGTATTGGGAGGACACTGATATTACTCGTGGCCCCGATGGCGATTTCACCATAATAGCCAGTAATGGTCAGCCTTTGCCACAAGTGGGGTATAAAGAGGTCACCATCAAGGTGGGGCGGGTGGAATTGAAGGCCCACGGGATTGTAATTGTTGATATTTACCGTCGTGAATGTAATCCCATGATGACTATCGGTACCAATGTTATAGAAAATTGTCTTGCAGAAGTTATTGTCTTGTTACAACAGGTAGCAGAAACCGCTGGCTACAGTGAACAGCGCGCCCTGCAAAAAGAAATCAGAGCTCTGATGCAGAGACAGCAGGTAGAGCTGACTGGTGGTGAAATTGGTCGTGTCACTGTGAGTGATTCAAACCCTATCGCGATACCCCCCAGGAGTGAGATGTTGATATGGTGTCGGGCAGCCATAGGCCTCAGGGGTAAGGACTACCAGGCCCTGGTAGAACCCGTATATTCAGACAATAGGCCTACTCTCCTAACAGCCAGGGGGGTGGTCGACATCCGCCAGGGGAGGGTGCCAGTACGTGTCCTCAATTGTGGGGAGGAAGAGGTCCATCTCACCAAGTATGCCATGCTCTCCAAACTGTTCGCTGTCAATAATAGTGTGATACAGACACCTGGACCCTTGGCCCCGTCTAACCTGGCGGAGGACAACGGTTCTGCAGGGCACTCGAAAGATTGGTGTCGGGAATTGCATATGGGCACTGACTCTACCCCATCCCACCAGAAACAAGGGGCCTACAGGTTGGTCCACGAGTACGAGCGGGTATTTAGCAAACACCCCATAGATTTTGGACAGGTGAAAGGGATCCAACATCATATCCCCACAGGAGATCATCGGCCCATAATAGAGAGATACCGCCCTGTACCCCCGGCTCATTACCAGTGTGCCAAGGACATGTTACGAGAAATGAAGGAGGCTGGGGTGGTGAGAGACAGTTGTAGCCCCTGGGCAGCTCCCTTAGTCCTTGTTAAAAAGAAAGATGGCACAATGAGGATGTGTGTTGATTACAGGCAATTGAATCGCATTACACATAAGGATGCATACTGTTGTGAATTCTGTTCATGGGCTCCCTCCGGTGGTTATCAGTGGTAGCGCTGCTGTCTGTCCTTCACAGCAGTTATCAGGTGTGTTCACTCTGGACTGGGCTATTTAGTCTGGCTTCACCCTTTAGGGAGTGCCAGTTGTCAATTGTATCTGGAGGATTCACATCTCTTCATGGTCTCTCTTGCTTCCTGGTCTTTTCACCAAGATAAGTCCTGCTTGTTTTGCAGCCCACATTTTGTGGGCCTTATTGTTTAGTGCATTTCATGTTTTTTCTTGTCCAGCTTAATCTGTGTAAGGATTTATGCAGTCAAGCTGGTATCTCTGGAGAGGCAGATATACCCTTCATGTCTTTAGTTAGATATGAAGTTTTTGTATTTTCTGTGGTGGATATTTCATAGTATTTTAATACTGACCGCATAGTACTCTGTCCTATCTTTCCTATCTAGTTAGATTGGCCTCCTTTGCTAAATTCTGTTTTCAGCCTGTGTATGTTTTTTCCTCTCCTCTCACAGTCAATATTTGTGGGGGGCTGCCTATCCTTTGGGAATTTTCTCTGAGGCGAGATAGCCTTCCCTTTTCTATCTATAGGGTTAATTAGTTCTCCGCTGTGTCGAGGTGTCTAGCATCAGTAGGTACATCCCACAGCTACTTCTAGTTGCGGTGTTAAGTTCAGGGTCCGCGGTCAGTACAGATACCACCTTCTCCAGAGTATGTCTCATGCTGCTCCTAGGCCACCAGTTTATAACAGTACAACTGGCCCACAATGAGTTAACCGCATCTCAAAAGAAGGGAAAGAAAGTGCTGAGCCATTTTTTTTTCTGTACTCTGTTGTGTTTTTTTCCCTCTTACCTCTGGGTGGCTCAGGAGTTAGGCGCTGATATGGATGTTCAGGGACTTGCTTCTCGTGTGGATCAACTTGCTGCTAGAGTACAGGGTATTTCTGATTATATCGTGCAGACTCCTGTTTTAGAGCCTAGAATTCCTACCCCTGATCTGTTTTTTGGGGACAGGTCTAAATTTCTGAGCTTTAAAAATAACTGTAAACTGTTTTTTGCTCTGAAGCCCCGTTCCTCTGGTGATCCCATCCAGCAGGTTAAAATTGTCATATCTCTGTTGCATGGTGACCCCCAGGATTGGGCATTTGCCCTGGAACCTGGGAATCCGGCGTTGCTTAATGTAGACGCCTTTTTTCAGGCGCTTGGGTTATTGTATGATGAACCTAACTCTGTAGAGCATGCTGAGAAAACATTGTTGGCCCTGTGTCAGGGTCAAGAAGCGGCAGAATCATATTGCCAGAAATTTAGAAAATGGTCTGTGTTGACTAAATGGAATGAGGATGCTTTGGCGGCAATTTTCAGAAAGGGTCTTTCTGAATCCGTTAAAGATGTTATGGTGGGCTTCCCCACGCCTGCTGGTCTGAGTGATTCTATGTCTCTGGCCATTCAAATTGATCAGCGCTTGCGTGAGCGCAGGGTTGTGCACACTATGGCGTTGTCTTCCGAGCAGAGTCCTGTCCTGTCTAGAGCTGAACGTCAAGGATTCAGACGTCAGAATGGGTTGTGTTTTTACTGCGGCGATTCTGCTCATGTTATTTCTGATTGCCCTAAGTGTGTCAAGAGAATCGCTAGTTCCGTTACCATCAGTACTGTACAACCTAAATTTCTGTTATCTGTGACCCTGATCTGCTCATTATCTTCATTTTCTGTCATGGCATTTGTGGATTCAGGCACAATGTTAAATTTAATGGACTTAGAATTTGCCAGACGTTGTGGGTTTCCCTTACAGCCTTTGCAGAGTCCTATCCCTTTGAGGGGCATTGATGCTACACCATTGGCTAAAAATAAACCTCAGTTTTGGACACAGCTAACCATGCGCATGGCGCCAGCCCATCAGGAAGATTGTCGTTTTCTGGTGTTGCATAATCTGCATAATGCTATTGTGCTGGGGTTTCCATGGTTACAGGTGCATAATCCGGTGTTGGATTGGAAATCTATGTCTGTGACTAGTTGGGGTTGTCAGGGGGTTCATGATGACGTTTCTTTGATGTCAATTTCCTCCTCCCACGCTTCTGAAGTTCCTGAGTTTTTGTCAGATTTCCAGGATGTTTTTGATGAGCCCAAGTCCAGTTCCCTTCCACCGCATAGGGACTGTGATTGTGCTATTGACTTGATTCCAGGCTGTAAGTTCCCTAAGGGCCGACTTTTCAATCTGTCTGTGCCAGAACATGCCGCCATGCAGAGTTATGTTAAGGAGTCTTTGGAGAAGGGGCATATTCGGCCATCCTCTTCTCCATTGGGAGCAGGTTTCTTTTTTGTTGCCAAGAAGGATGGGTCCTTGAGACCCTGTATTGATTATCACCTCTTGAATAAGATCACGGTCAAATTCCAATACCCTTTGCCTTTGCTCTCTGAGGTGTTTGCTTGGATTAAGGGGGCTACTTGGTTTACTAAGATTGACCTTCGAGGGGCATATAATCTTGTTCGTATTAAGCAGGGCGACGAATGGAAAACTGCGTTTAATATGCCCGAGGGCCATTTTGAATATCTTTTGATGCCATTCGGACTCTCTAATGCTCCATCTGTGTTTCAGTCCTTCATGCATGATATATTTCGGAATTATCTTGATAAATTCATGATTGTATATTTGGATGATATTTAGATTTTTTCGGATGATTGGGAGTCTCATGTGAAACAAGTCAGGATGGTATTTCAGATGCTTCGTGATAAAGCCTTGTTTGTGAAGGGGTCTAAATGCCTCTTTGGAGTACAGAAGGTTTCTTTTTTGGGCTTCATTTTTTCTCCTTCATCTATAGAAATGGATCCGGTTAAGGTTCAGGCCATTCATGATTGGATCCAGCCCACATCCGTGAAGAGCCTTCAGAAATTTTTGGGCTTTGCTAATTTTTATCATCGTTTCATTGCCAACTTCTCCAGTGTGGTTAAACCCCTGACCGATTTGACCAAGAAAGGCGCTGATGTGACGAATTGGTCCTCTGTGGCCGTTTCTGCCTTTCAGGAGCTTAAACGCCGATTTACTTCTGCCCCTGTGTTGCGTCAGCCGGATGTTTCTCTTCCTTTTCAGGTTGAGGTTGACGCTTCTGAGATTGGGGCAGGGGCCGTTTTGTCTCAGAGGAATTCTGATGGTTCCTTGATGAAACCGTGTGCCTTCTTCTCTCGAAAGTTTTCGCCTGCGGAACGCAATTATGATGTCGGTAATCGTGAGTTGTTGGCTATGAAGTGGGCATTTGAGGAGTGGCGACATTGGCTTGAAGGGGCTAAACACCGTATTGTGGTCTTGACCGATCATAAGAAACTGATTTACCTCGAGTCTGCCGAATGGCTGAATCCTAGACAGGCCCGATGGTCCCTGTTTTTCTCCCGTTTTGATTTTGTTGTCTCGTATCTTCCAGGTTCTAAGAATGTTAAGGCTGATGCCCTCTCTAGGAGTTTTTTGCCTGATTCCCCTGGGGTCCTTGAGCCGGTCGGCATTCTGAAGGAGGGGGTGATTCTTTCTGCCATCTCCCCTGATTTACGACGGGTCCTTCAGGAATTTCAGGCTGATAAACCTGACCGCTGTCCAGTGGAGAAACTGTTTGTTCCTGATAGATGGACTAGCAGGGTGATTTCTGAGGTTCACTGTTCTGTGTTGGCTGGCCATCCTGGGATTTTTGGTACCAGAGATTTGGTTAGTAGGTCATTTTGGTGGCCTTCTTTGTCACGGGATGTGCGTTCCTTTGTACAGTCCTGTGGGACTTGTGCGTGGGCCAAAGCTTGCTGCTCACGCGCCAGTGGGTTGCTTTTGCCTTTGCCGGTCCCTGATAGGCCTTGGACGCATATTTCTATGGATTTTATTTAGGATCTTCCGGTTTCCCAGAGGATGTCGGTTATCTGGGTGGTTTGTGACCGGTTTTCTAAGATGGTTCATTTGGTACCTTTGCCTAAATTGCCTTCCTCTTCTGAGTTGGTTCCGTTGTTATTTCAGCATGTGGTTCGTTTGCATGGCATTCCGGAGAATATTGTGTCCGACAGAGGTTCCCAGTTTGTTTCCAGGTTTTGGCGGGCCTTTTGTGCTAAGCTGGGCATTGATTTGCCTTTTTCTTCCGCATTTCATCCTCAGACAAATGGCCAAACTGAGCGAACTAACCAGACTTTGGAAACTTATTTGAGATGCTTTGTGTCTGCCGATCAGGATGATTGGGTGGCTTTCTTGCCATTGGCCGAGTTTGCCTTTAATAATCGGGCTAGTTCTGCTACCTTGGTTTCACCTTTCTTTTGCAATTCTGGGTTTCATCCTCGTTTTTCTTCGGGGCAGGTTGAGCCTTCTGATTGTCCTGGGGTGGACTCTGTAGTTGACAGGTTGCAGCAAATTTGGGCTCATGTTGTGGACAATTTGGTGTTGTCTCAGGAGTAGGCTCAGCGTTTTGCTAACCGTCGGCGGCGTGTGGGTTCCCGGCTTCGAGTTGGGGATTTGGTCTGGTTGTCTTCCCGTCATGTTCCTATGAAGGTTTCTTCCCCTAAGTTCAAGCCTCGGTTTATTGGTCCTTACAGGATTTCTGAGATTATCAATCTAGTGTCTTTTCGTTTGGCCCTTCCAGCCTCTTTTTCTATCCACAATGTTTTTCATAGATCTTTGTTGCGGAAATATGTGGTACCCGTCGTTCCCTCTGTTGATCCTCCTGCCCCGGTGTTGATTGATGGGGAGTTGGAGTATGTTATTGAGAAGATCTTGGATTCTCGTTTCTCAAGGCGGAGGCTTCAGTATCTTGTCAAGTGGAAGGGTTATGGCCAGGAGGATAATTCGTGGGTTGTTGCCTCTGATGTTCATGCTGACGATTTGGTTCGTGCCTTCCATTTGGCTCGTCCTGATCAGCCTGGGGGCTCTGGTGAGGGTTCGGTGACCCCTCCTCAAGGGGGGGTACTGTTGTGAATTCTGTTCTTGGGCTCCCTCCGGTGGTTAACAGTGGTAGTGCTGCTGTCTGTCCTTCACAGCAGTTATCAGGTGTGTTCACTCTGGACTGGGCTATTTAGTCTGGCTTCACCCTTTAGGGAGTGCCAGTTGTCAATTGTATCTGGAGGATTCACATCTCTTCATGGTCTCTCTTGCTTCCTGGTATTTTCACCAAGATAAGTCCTGCTTGTTTTGCAGCCCACATTTTGTGGGCCTTATTGTTTAGTGCATTTCATGTTTTTTCTTGTCCAGCTTAATCTGTGTAAGGATTTATGCAGTCAAGCTGGTATCTCTGGAGAGGCAGATATACCCTTCATGTCTTTAGTTAGATCTGAAGTTTTTGTATTTTCTGTTGTGGATATGTCATAGTATTTTAATACTGACCGCATAGTACTCTGTCCTATCTTTCCTATCTAGTTAGATTGGCCTCCTTTGCTAAATTCTGTTTTCAGCCTGTGTATGTTTTTTCCTCTCCTCTCACAGTCAATATTTGTGGGGGGCTGCCTATCCTTTGGGAATTTTCTCTGAGGTGAGATAGCCTTCCCTTTTCTATCTATAGGGTTAATTAGTTATCCGGCTGTGTCGAGGTGTCTAGGATCAGTAGGTACATCCCACGGCTACTTCTAGTTGCGGTGTTAAGTTCAGGGTCCGCGGTCAGTACAGATACCACCTTCTCCAGAGTACGTCTCATGCTGCTCCTAGGCCACCAGTTTATAACAGCATACCCACTGCCCAGGATAGAGGAGTCTCTGGCTGCCTTAAAATCTGCTAACTATTTCTCTACCTTAGATCTCACCAGTGGGTACTGGCAGGTTCCCGTGGCGGAGGCAGACAAAGAGAAGACGGCCTTCACGACACCGATGGGTCTCTGCAAATTCAACTACATGCCCTTCGGATTGTGCAATGCCCCGGGGACGTTCCAGAGGATGATGGAGTGCTGTCTGGGGCACAAGAACTTTGAAACTGTACTGCTGTATTTGGATGATGTCATTGTCTTCTCTAAGACCTACGAAGACCATCTGAAGCACCTGGCTGAGGTGTTTGAAGCCCTGTCCAACTTTGGCTTAAAGGTGAAACCGTCCAAATGCCATCTGCTGAAACCCAAAGTGCAGTACCTGGGCCATGTGGTGAGTGCTGAAGGAGTGGCCCCAGACCCCGACAAGGTCACGGTGATCCAGGACTGGCCGAAGCCCAGCAACCTCCACGAAGTCCGGCAATTACTCGGGTTGGTAGGCTATTACCGAAGGTTCATTAAGGACTTCACCAAGAAGGCCGCGCCCTTGCAAGACCTGTTGGTGGGACAATCAAAGAAGACCAAGGGGAAGAACGCACCATTTGATTGGAACGAGGGGCTGGAAGGATCCTTCACTTGCTTGAAGTCGGCACTGACGGGAGAAGAGGTACTGGCCTACTCCGAATACGACCAACCATTTGTGCTGTATACGGATGCCAGCAATGTAGGATTGGGGGCCGTGCTCTCCCAGGTCCAGAAAGGCAAGGAGAGGGTGATCGCTTACGCCAGCAGGAAGCTTCGTCCCACGGAAAGGAACCCTGACAACTACAGTTCCTTTAAACTGGAGTTCCTTGCCATCGTCTGGGCAGTGACAGAGAGGTTCAAACACTACCTGGCCTCGGCAAAATTCACCGGATAACAATCCGCTGACGCACTTGGATACAGCCAAACTCGGGGCCTTGGAACAGCGGTGGATGGCCCGGCTGTCCAACTACGACTTCACCATCAAGTACTGGGCAGGACGCAAGAATGCAAATGCCGATGCCTTGTCCCGGATGCCCAATTTGCCAGAAACAGGGGAGGACCCGGAGGCACTTGAAGAGGTGGAGCTGCCCGCATTCCATCGCCCCAAAGCCGCTCAGTACTCCCATCATGTGAAGAACAGGCATAAGAACCAACAGGATGCCACGCTGAATCCCCTGCCCCATCACGGATGGGCGAAGACCCAGGATGGTGACCCCGCGGTCCGTCGGGTGAAAGAGCTCTTGACGCAGGCAGGGTTGCATCCCGGCCCAGATGATCCACAGGAGGCACGACAGCTGTGGAAGGGGAGAAGCAAACTGTTTATTCACGATGGTAAGCTGTGCCGGAGGAGCATCGACCCACGTACTCATGAATTGGTATGGCAGATAGTGGTGCCAAGGCAAGATGCGCCCATGGTTCTGGGAGCCTACCACGATGGAGCCGGACACTTCGGATGGAGGAAGCTGGAGAGGCTACTCCGAGGGAGGTTCTATTGGATTGGCATGAAGAGAGCCATTGAGAAGTGGTGTCGGGAGTGCGGTCCATGTAGCCTATGCAGGAAGGACCGTGACAGCCAACGGGCCCCCTTGCAGCCCATCATCACCAAACGGCCGCTCGAACTGGTCGCGCTGGATCATGTGAAGCTGACGCCTAGCCGGTCAGGCTATATCTACGCTCTTACCATCGTAGATCACTACTCCAGATTTTTGTTAGTTGTACCTGTCAAGGATCTAACGGCCAGGACGGCTGCCAAGGCCTTCCAGCAGTACTTTTGTAGGCCCCATGGGTACCCGGAGAAGGTACTGACCGATCAGGGGCCAGCATTCGAAGCAGAGGTGTTCCAAGAGTTCTGCCATCTGTACGGGTGTAAGAAGATCAGAACCACACCGTACCATCCCCACACCAACGGGATGTGTGAAAAGATGAACCAAGTGGTGATCGACTTACTGAAGACCTTGCCCGTAGAGGAACGGAACCTGTGGCCAACCAAGTTGCCTGACTTGGTGGACATGTACAATCACATTCCAGTGAATTCCACCAACTGCACTCCGGCGTACCTGATGCGAGGAAGATCTAGCAAGTTACCCGTTGATCTGGACATGAGGGTCCTAACCCCCGAAGATACCTCGCAGGATACAGATTGGGATGCAGAGAGGCAGCAGAGGTACCGCCAAGTACAGGAATGCGTGGAAAGAAGTCTCGCTCAGGCCAGACAGAAACAAGAAAGAGACTACAACCAGCATGCTCCTGCGATTCCCTTGTCACCTGGTGAGCAAGTACTCAAACGAAAGAGGAGACTACACAAACTCGATGACCAATGGGAAGCAGAACCGTATACCATACTGCCATCCGATTTCGACAACACGAAGGTCTGTCTCATCAGCAAGGACGGAGGGGAGACCTCGACGGCGATATCCAGGGATCACCTTAAAGTCTACACTGATAAGTTGAGAGAGAGGGAAACGGCTCTAGGAACCTCCCCACCTGTAGAAGAGGAGAAGATGATACACACTGTTCTTGGTGATTTTCCCCAGTCCTGGACTCAGATAAATCAGGCCAAAATGTTACCTGTCCTAACGTTCCATCAACCGAACCCACCAGAACTAATTGTGGTGCCAGATCATCCAGGCCCGCAATCTCAGCAGATCCTACCTGAAGATGCCACGCCAACCGTTGAACCGGCAAGTCCTCCCTCTGCTATCGGTGAATCTGCCGTACCCACTGTTGGTAGCAGCAGCCCTGAGAGCTCCAGCCTGCCAGTGCTACCCAGACTCACTAGAAGCGTAGCTAGAAGACAGTGCACTACACCAGCGGTAGCAAGCATAGCGGGCCCTGTTAGGCCAATAGCAACCCCGGCACTGCGGAGATCGACGCGCAGTACCAAGAATCAAACTCCACTCCGCTACAAAACTTGGAGGTATTAATGAGGGCTGCTATTTAGTTGAAAATGTTTGTGTGCATATCTTTTGTTACAGGTTTGAAAATGGACAACGGAGTAATGGACAGTGAATTGCTCCAAAAACTTCTAAAAGGGGACCCCTTTGTTTACCCGGGGTCCCCGCTGTTTCAACCACTGGACTGGGAGTCATAAACTGTGCATGACCCAAGATTTGCGTAACGTTCAAGTGTCACCTCCCATAAAGGGAAGCATTGTTATATAGTTACTGGTTCATAGCATTTACTTGTTTATAGTGTTTCAAAGTTTTGTGTGTTTCCTGCTAACATGTAATGTTGTTTTTCTTTTCCCAGTCCGGGTGTTCTGTCCTCACTAAATGAGGCAGGCTCATGTAGCTATCCAGTCAGCTAAACCGCTATACCGGGGTCCAATAAGGAGACTGTGGTTGAGTCTGTGCTTTATTAAACGTAGTGGTATATTGATGCGGTGAAACTGTGAACAATGATATACATAGAATCAGTGCATGGTAGGGAACAAATACATACTACACATGATAACGTTATGCATTACATTTAGAAGGCTAGTAACTGAACTAGGAGTGCAACTGGTTAAGCTAGGCTAATATAGAGCAGAAATATCTACAGAGAGCATAAAGACATACCGGCAATGCAATCGCAAGGGGGATGAAGTGTAAGCTTCTTTCCTGGAAGGCAAACTGGAAGTGAAATGATAATGGAGGGAAATGTAGGCTGAGCTACCATAATGCATTGCAAAGGAGGAGGAGAATCAGACATAAAAAATACATAACAGAAAAATACAACTGTCAACATGACTCTGACCGCTAGAGGGAGCCAAAGCACTACAAATAAAGGTATGAATATATCAAGTCCTGTATACTGGCTGAGAAACTGCAAATTATGCAAACAGATGGAGGTAACAAATTAGATGGCGGAGACAGAACACTCCCCGTCTGACATCAACGGATGTCACTACTCCTTTCTTCCGAAGACAACAATAGGACCAGTTCAGATACCGGTCTGGAAAATGTCTTAGGTTCATTCCCTTTGGTCATCCTTAGTTCAACTTTGCGGACGTTGCCGTCCTTGCTCGGGAATGTTGCGGTAACTAGACCAAGTGGCCACTGGTTCCGGTGAATTTGACAGTCTTTCACAAGAACAAGGTCACCTACGTTAAGATTAGGTTTAGTAGATTGCCACTTCGTACGTGGCTGCAGGGTAGACAAATATTGCTTGCGCCACCTGTCCCAGAAAGTATTTGCAAGACTTTGTACCTGTCTCCATTGGCGCTTGTAGAGGTCCTTAGCGCCGAATCCTCCTGGAGGGGCACTGGACAGTCCCGTTTTCTGGGTAAGTAGAGTAGCTGTCAATAGCAAGGGCTCCTCAGGGTCGTTAGGAACTGGAACCAGGGGTCTTGCGTTAATTATAGCTGCAGCTTCTGCCATGAAGGTGATGAGGCTTTCATGGGTGAGCCTCGCTGCTCCTTCTTGAAGAAGAGTGGAGTCAAGAATTCTCCGTACTAGACCAATCATTCGCTCCCAAGATCCTCCCATATGTGAAGAATGAGGTGGGTTGAATGACCATGTGCAACTTTGGTCACTGAGGAACCTCTCAAGAGTCTTATAGTCTAGATTTGAAGGTATTCCCAATTCCTTTGCTGCACCGACGAAGTTGGTACCTCTGTCTGAGCGTATGTGCTTGATAGGACCACGGATGGCAATAAAGCGTCTTAAGGCATTGATGAAGCTTGACGTGTCGAGGGACTCAATGACCTCTATGTGGACGGCTCTGATTGACATGCAAGTGAACATGACTGCCCAACGTTTACTATTGGTTTGGCCGCCTCTAGTACGACGTGTAACAACTGACCAAGGCCCAAACACATCGAGACCAACGCTGGTAAAGGGAGGGTCTGGGCTGAGTCTATCTGCTGGTAGGTCAGCCATCTTTTGAGTTTGAGTCGAACCACGAAGCTTACGGCAGGTAATACATTTGTAGATGACACTACTGATGAGTCTCTTTGCACCGACGATCCACACACCGGCAGACCTGATGGCTCCTTCCGTAAATAGTCTTCCTTGGTGCTTGACCAGATTGTGGTAATGTTGTACGATTAGGTAGGCAACATGACATTTTCCGGGAAGTATAAGAGGGAATTTCTCCACAAACTCCATCTCAGCTTCTTTGAGTCGGCCTCCTACTCTCAGTAGGCCACTGTTGTCGATGAATGGGTCGAGTTTTCTCAATACGCTGCTCACTGGTATTGGAGCTTTGTTGATAAGACATTGGATTTCTGCAAAGTAGGTTTCTCTTTGAACAGTGAGGATGATGTGATTTCTAGAGAACTCTAAGTCGGAGGTAACATAGGTATTTTTACAAAGATGCCAACCTTTACATTTTTCTGTGCCACAAGTTCTGGTGGTCTTGAATGAGCGAGCTATATGAGTCAGGCAGGTAATAGCTCGAGTAAGTGACTTCCAACTTGAGAATCTGTCGAACCTGCAAGATCCAAGCTGGATAACAGAGGTCATTGTATGAAGTGTAGACACCTGAGGGCGGATTTCAGCATCTGAGTCCTCTCCTACTAGTTCAAAGGTGTCTGGAAAACATTCCTCAATGTACAATAGTTTTGGTCCTGACAGCCACGTTGTGCTTCCTAGTCGACTTGCGTCAACTGCTCTAGTTGCATGATCTGCAGGATTCTGGTCTGTGGGTATGTAATGCCACTGCTTTGGATGAACTGATCTCCTGATTCGTAGCACTCTGTTATTGACATAAACGTAGAATCGCCTGGTTTCGTTGTGGATATATCCCAGGACTACTTTGCTGTCTGAGTAGAACTTGGCCTGTGTCAGGTCGATATCCATTTCGGATGTGATGAACTCTGCTAACTCAATGGCTAGGACTGCGGCACAAAGCTCTAACCTGGGTATAGTGTGCTCTGGTTGTGGTGCGAGTTTGGCCTTCCCCATAATGAAACCAATGTGGCACTGACCTTTGGAGTCTACAGTTCTCAGGTAGGCAACAGCGGCAATCGCTTTGACAGAAGCATCTGCAAATACGTACAGTCTTTGGCTTTGTATTTCAGTAGATGGCACAGGGGCGTATGGTCTTGGCACATTCAGGTTGGAGAGTGCCGCTAACGAGTTCTTCCACTCTTCCCACTGGATCCTCTTATCAGGTGGCAGAGGTGCATCCCAGTCAGATGTTTCCCTAGTTAAGTCTCTTAGTAGGGCCTTGCCTTGTATAGTAACAGGAGCTGCGAAACCCAAATGATCGTACAGACTGTTGATGGTAGACAGGACGCCTCTACGTGTGAAAGGCCTTTCTTCCTGGTTGACCTGAAAGGTGAAAGTGTCTGACTGTAGATTCCAGAGAAGCCCAAGGCTGCGTTGCATTGGTGCGGGGTCTGATCCCAGGTCCAGGTCCCTGAGACCATTGCATAGGTCCTGAGAAGGGAACGCTTCCATGAGTTCTTGGCTGTTTGAGGCTATTTTATGAAGCCTAAGGTTCGAGCAGGCAAGCATGTCCTGGGCTCTCCTGAGAAGACTGATGGCAGTCTCATTTGAAGGCATGGCTTTCAGACAGTCGTCGACATAAAAGTCCTTTTCTATGAATTGTCTGACATCTGCTCCGTATTCTGCTTCTCCTTCCTGAGCCGACCTTTTGAGTCCATAAATGGCGACTGCAGGGGAAGGACTGTTGCCAAAGATGTGCACTCTCATGCGATACTCTGTGACTTCTTTAGTAGGATCATTGTCTCTGTACCAGAAGAATCTTAGGAAGTTCCTGTCTCTCTCTCTCACAAGGAAACAATGGAACATTTGCTGTATGTCAGCGATGAAGGCAATGGAATCCTTACGGAAGCGCATAAGTACTCCCAGCAGTTTGTTATTGAGGTCTGGTCCTGTTAGTAGAACGTCATTTAGGGAGACATCATTAAATTTGGCACTGGAATCGAACACGACTCTAATCTGGCCTGGTTTCTTAGGGTGGTATACTCCGAACATAGGTAGGAACCAGCATTCTTCAGAGTCTTTGAGAGTGGGAGCTAGTTCTGCGTGACAGTTTTCAAAAATCTTTGACATGAAGGAGAAAAAGTGATCTTTCATCTCTGGTTTCTTTTGCAGATTACGTTTGAGAGAGGAGAAACGTTGTAATACCTGATTTCTGTTGTTCTGTAGACGTGGTCTGTGGGTTTTGAAGGGAAGAGGTGCGACCCAGCTGTTGGTCTCATCTTTAACGAGTCCCTTGTCCATTACCTCCAAGAACAACTTGTCCTCTACCGACATTGCCACTTGGTTGTCCTGCTTAGTTCTCTGGAAGACTGTGCACCCTAACTGATCCTCATAGCTTCCCGACACTATACTGCTGTCGTGAGTAAAGTCTATTAAATGGTTGGGCAGTTGGATGCTGTGTGGCAGTTCCCTGACATGGAACTCATTGATACAAGGTTGAAACAGAGATGGTCGTCCTTTCTCCAATGTATTTGTCAGCATGCTTGTCACAGAAGATGGGGCGTGCATGCGTCCCAAGCATACGTTGCCAATTATGACCCATCCTAGGTCTAGCTTTTGGGCATAGGGAGCATTGTGGAGTCCATTGATATGACGTCTCACTTTATGAACCTGCAGGATATCTCTCCCCAACAGCAGAATTGTCTGGGCCTGATGGTCGAGTTCCGGTATAAGGTGTGCTATTCGCTTTAAGTGAGCGTGATGGATTGCTACATCTGGCGTAGGGATTTCAGATCTGTTGTCTGGGATCTGGTTACATTCGATGATCGTAGGTAGTGGTAGGCAGAATTGTCCGTCTAATGACTCGATTTGGTAGTCTGTAGCTTTCCTGCCTGCTGTTGTCACAGTACCTGCACACGTCTTTAATGAGTAGGGAGTGCTTGGCCCTTTGATGGTGAATAGGTCAAAGAATGTTGATCTTGCCAAGGATCGATTACTTTGATCATCCAAGATAGCATACAGTCTTACAGCCTGGTCTCTATGGCCTTTTGGGTATACTCTGACAAGGCATATTTTTGAACAGGACCTACTGTCTATTGTCCCTTTGCAGACCTCGGTACATTGTGAAGTGATCTCTGGCGTAGCTGTATCAGTGTTCCTTTCCTCCCCGCCATGCTCACTGTCAGCTGGCGTGTTTTGTGCACTCCATGGAGCTGGGCCTGGGTGTAGAGCAGTGTTATGGTCTGTGGTGCCACATTCTGTGCATTTTACACTGACCTTGCAGTCCTTGGCGAGATGAGTTGTGGACGAGCAGCACTTGTAGCAGATACCGTTCTCTTTCAGGAAGCTTCTGCGGTCTGGCATAGATTTTCCTCTGAAGGCTCTGCATTTCAGGAGAGGATGAGGCTTCTGATGAAGTGGGCACTGCTTGTCAGGGTCCTGCACCTTTGTCTCTAAATGGGAGCAGCCAGCAGACCTGTAATTAGAACCTGGAGAAGAAACATAAGTCTTGTGTACTGCCACAGATGTTCTGCGTGGATTTGCAGGTGGTGACGGTGTGGCATATGGCATTGCAAAGTCAAAGCTGGGATCGTTTCTAATTCTCGCTTGTTGGTGTATAAAGTCTACAAAAACGGAGAAGGGGGGAAATGGAACACTGTGTTTGTATTTGTACGTGGAACCATGTGTGAGCCACCTCTCCTGTAGATTGTAGGGCAACTTCTGGACTATAGGGTTAACACCTCTGGCTGTGTCGAGAAATGCAAGTCCCTGTAGGTCGTCCTCGTATTTGGCAACTTGGACTTCCTTTAGTAGGTCGCTTAGCTCTCTAAGTGTTGTGAATTTGCTTTTTGCTCCCTCTAGTGGTTACTAGTTTTTTGACTCTGGTTTTTTCTGTCATTCCTTTTATCCGCACCTGGGTCGTTAGTTAGGGGTGTTGCTATATAAGCTCCCTGGACCTTCAGTTCAATGCCTGGCAACGTAGTTATCAGAGCTAGTCTGCTGTGCTCTTGTCTACTGATCCTGGTTCCAGTTATATCAGCTAAGTCTGCCTTTTGCTTTTTGCTATTTGTTTTGGTTTTGTATTTTTGTCCAGCTTGTTCTAAATCTGTATCCTGACCTTTGCTGGAAGCTCTAGGGGGCTGGTGTTCTCCCCCGGACCGTTAGACGGTTCGGGGGTTCTTGAATTTCCAGTGTGGATTTTGATAGGGTTTTTGTTGACCATATAAGTTACCTTTCTTTATTCTGCTATCAGTAAGCGGGCCTCTCTGTGCTAAACCTGGTTCATTTCTGTGTTTGTCATTTCCTCTTACCTCACCGTTATTATTTGTGGGGGGCTTCTATCCAGCTTTGGGGTCCCCTTCTCTGGAGGCAAGAAAGGTCTTTTGTTTTCCTCTACTAGGGGTAGCTAGATTCTCCGGCTGGAGCGTGTCATCTAGAATCAACGTAGGAATGATCCCCGGCTACTTCTAGTGTTGGCGTTAGGAGTAGATATATGGTCAACCCAGTTACCACTGCCCTATGAGCTGGATTTTTGTATTCTGCAGACTTCCACGTACCTCTGAGACCCTCGCCATTGGGGTCATAACAGTTTGCCAGGCCAGTATTAAATGTTTAATGCATTGCAGAAGAGGGATTATAAGAAAGAAGATTCTGAGTTTTTTTTTTTTTTCTTCTTCCCCTTTACCTCAGAGTGGCTATGCTTGCTGCAGACATGAATGTCCAGACCTTGATTACAAGTGTGGACCAGCTGGCTACTCGTGTGCAGGGCATACAAGACTATGTTATCAGAAATCCTAGGTCAGAACCTAAAATACCGATTCCTGAACTGTTTTCCGGAGACAGGTTTAAGTTTAGGAATTTCATGAATAATTGTAAATTGTTTTTGTCCCTGAGACCCTGTTCATCTGGAGACTCTGCTCA
Source organism: Ranitomeya variabilis (assembly GCF_051348905.1). Lineage (NCBI taxonomy): Eukaryota > Metazoa > Chordata > Amphibia > Anura > Dendrobatidae > Ranitomeya > Ranitomeya variabilis. The sequence continues at coordinate 115,469,082 of NC_135239.1, read as the reverse complement.
GCAAGTAAAAATTGTTATTTCGTTCTTACGGGGCGACCCTCAGGATTGGGCTTTTTCGCTGGCGCCAGGAGATCCGGCATTGGCTGATATTGATGCGTTTTTTCTGGCGCTCGGTTTACTTTATGAGGAACCCAATCTTGAGATTCAGGCAGAAAAGGCCTTGCTGGCTATGTCTCAGGGGCAGGACGAGGCTGAAGTGTATTGCCAAAAATTTCGGAAATGGTCCGTGCTGACACATTGGAACGAGTGTGCACTGGCCGCTAATTTTAGAAATGGCCTTTCTGAAGCCATTAAGAATGTTATGGTGGGTTTTCCCATTCCCACAGGTCTGAATGATACTATGGCACTGGCTATTCAAATTGACCGGCGGTTGCGGGAGCGCAAAACCGCAAATTCCCTCATGGTGTTGTCTGAACAGACACCTAATTCGGTGCAATGTGATAGAAAAACCGCAAATTCTCTCATGGTGTTGTCTGAACAGACACCTGATTTAATGCAATGTGATAGAATCCTGACTAGAAATGAGCGGAAAATTCATAGACGCCGGAATGGCTTGTGCTACTACTGTAGTGATTCTACACATGTTATCTCAGCATGCTCTAAACGTATAGCTAAGGTTGTTAGTCCTGTCACCGTTGGTAATTTGCAACCTAAATTTATTCTGTCTGTAACTTTGATTTGCTCACTGTCGTCTTATCCTGTCATGGCGTTTGTAGATTCAGGTGCTGCCCTGAGTCTTATGGATCTGTCATTTGCTAAGCACTGTGGTTTTACTCTTGAACCATTAGAAAATCCTATTCCTCTTAGGGGTATTGATGCTACGCCATTGGCAGCAAATAAACCGCAGTATTGGACACAGGTTACCATGTGCATGACTCCTGAACACCGCGAGGTGATACGTTTCCTGGTTTTACATAAAATGCATGATTTGGTTGTTTTAGGGCTGCCATGGTTACAGACCCATAATCCAGTCCTGGACTGGAAGGCTATGTCAGTCTCAAGTTGGGGCTGTCGGGGTATTCATGGGGATTCCCTGCCTGTGTCTATTGCTTCTTCTACGCCTTCGGAAGTTCCGGAGTATTTGTCTGATTATCAGGATGTCTTCAGTGAGTCTGAGTCCAGTGCACTGCCTCCGCATAGGGACTGTGACTGTGCTATAGATTTGATCCCAGGCAGTAAATTTCCTAAGGGAAGACTGTTTAATCTGTCGGTACCTGAACATACCGCTATGCGTTCATATATCAAGGAGTCTCTGGAGAAAGGACATATTCGTCCGTCTTCTTCCCCTCTTGGTGCGGGATTCTTTTTTGTGGCAAAAAAGGACGGATCTTTGAGACCTTGTATTGATTATCGGCTTTTAAATAAGATCACTGTCAAATTTCAGTATCCTTTACCGCTGTTGTCTGACTTGTTTGCCCGGATTAAAGGTGCCAAGTGGTTCACCAAGATAGACCTTCGTGGTGCGTACAACCTTGTGCGCATTAAGCAAGGTGATGAATGGAAAACCGCATTCAATACGCCCGAAGGTCATTTTGAGTACTTGGTGATGCCTTTTGGGCTCTCCAATGCGCCTTCAGTTTTTCAGTCCTTTATGCATGACATTTTCCGGAAGTATCTGGATAAATTTTTGATTGTTTATCTGGATGATATTTTGGTTTTTTCTGATAATTGGGATTCGCATGTGGAGCAGGTCAGGTTGGTCTTTAAAATTTTGCGTGAAAATTCTTTGTTTGTCAAGGGCTCAAAGTGTCTCTTTGGTGTACAGAAGGTTCCCTTTTTGGGGTTCATTTTTTCCCCTTCTGCTGTGGAGATGGACCCAGTCAAGGTCCGAGCTATTCTTGATTGGACTCAGCCCTCGTCAGTTAAGAGTCTTCAGAAGTTCTTGGGTTTCGCTAACTTCTACCGTCGTTTTATCGCTAATTTTTCTAGCATTGTGAAACCTTTGACGGATATGACCAAGAAGGGCTCCGATGTAGCTAACTGGGCTCCTGCTGCCGTGGAGGCTTTCCAGGAGTTGAAACGCCGGTTTACTTCGGCGCCTGTTTTGTGCCAGCCCGATGTCTCACTTCCCTTTCAGGTTGAGGTGGATGCTTCAGAGATTGGAGCAGGGGCCGTTTTGTCGCAGAGAGGCCCTGGTTGCTCTGTTATGAAACCTTGTGCCTTTTTCTCTAGGAAGTTTTCGCCTGCCGAGCGAAATTATGATGTGGGCAATCGGGAGTTGTTGGCCATGAAATGGGCATTTGAGGAGTGGCGTCATTGGCTCGAGGGTGCTAAGCATCGTGTGGTGGTCTTGACTGATCACAAAAATCTGATGTATCTCGAGTCTGCTAAACGCCTTAATCCGAGACAGGCCCGCTGGTCATTGTTTTTCTCCCGCTTTGATTTTGTTGTCTCGTATTTACCAGGTTCAAAGAATGTGAAGGCCGATGCTCTTTCTAGGAGCTTTGTGCCTGATGCTCCTGGAGTCGCTGATCCTGTTGGTATTCTTAAAGATGGAGTTATCTTGTCAGCTATTTCTCCGGATCTGCGACGTGTGTTGCAGAGATTTCAGGCTGATAGGCCTGAGTCTTGTCCACCTGACAGACTGTTTGTCCCGGATAAGTGGACCAGCAGAGTCATTTCCGAGGTTCATTCCTCGGTGTTGGCAGGTCACCCGGGAATTTTTGGCACCAGAGATCTGGTGGCCAGGTCCTTTTGGTGGCCTTCCTTGTCAAGGGATGTGCGGTCATTTGTGCAGTCCTGTGGGACTTGTGTTCGAGCTAAGCCTTGCTGTTCTCGTGCCAGCGGTTTGCTCTTGCCCTTGCCTGTCCCGAAGAGACCTTGTACACATATCTCCATGGATTTCATTTCTGATCTTCCGCTATCTCAGGGCATGTCCGTTATCTGGGTGATATGTGATCGCTTCTCAAAGATGGTCCATTTGGTTCCTTTGCCTAAGCTGCCTTCCTCTTCCGATCTGGTTCCTGTGTTTTTCCAGAACGTGGTTCGTTTGCACGGCATCCCTGAGAATATTGTGTCAGACAGAGGATCCCAGTTCGTTTCCAGGTTCTGGCGATCCTTTTGTAGTAGGATGGGCATTGATTTGTCGTTTTCGTCTGCTTTCCATCCTCAGACTAATGGACAGACGGAGCGAACCAATCAGACTTTGGGGGCTTATTTGAGGTGTTTTGTCTCTGCTGATCAGGACGATTGGGTGACATTCTTGCCGTTGGCTGAGTTTGCCCTTAATAATCGGGCTAGTTCCGCCACCTTGGTTTCGCCTTTTTTCTGCAACTCTGGTTTCCATCCTCGCTTTTCTTCGGGTCATGTGGAGCCTTCTGACTGTCCTGGGGTGGATTCTGTGGTGGATAGGTTGCAGCGGATCTGGAATCATGTGGTGGACAATTTGAAGTTGTCACAGGAGAGGGCTCAGCGCTTTGCCAACCGCCGCCGCGGTGTGGGTCCCCGACTACGCGTTGGGGATTTGGTATGGCTTTCTTCCCGCTTTGTTCCTATGAAGGTCTCCTCTCCCAAATTTAAACCTCGTTTTATTGGGCCTTACAAGATATTGGAAATCCTTAATCCTGTATCTTTTCGTCTGGATCTTCCTGTGTCGTTTGCTATTCACAATGTATTTCATAGGTCCTTGTTGCGGCGGTACATTGTGCCTGTAGTTCCTTCTGCTGAGCCTCCTGCTCCGGTGTTGGTTGAGGGCGAGTTGGAGTACGTGGTGGAGAAGATCTTGGATTCTCGCCTCTCCAGGCGGAGGCTTCAGTACCTGGTCAAGTGGAAGGGCTATGGTCAGGAGGATAATTCCTGGGTGGTCGCCTCTGATGTTCATGCGGCCGATTTAGTTCGTGCCTTTCATGCCGCTCATCCTGATCGCCCTGGTGGTCGTGGTGAGGGTTCGGTGACCCCTCACTAAGGGGGGGGTACTGTTGTGAATTTGCTTTTTGCTCCCTCTAGTGGTTACTAGTTTTTTGACTCTGGTTTTTTCTGTCATTCCTTTTATCCGCACCTGGGTCGTTAGTTAGGGGTGTTGCTATATAAGCTCCCTGGACCTTCAGTTCAATGCCTGGCAACGTAGTTATCAGAGCTAGTCTGCTGTGCTCTTGTCTACTGATCCTGGTTCCAGTTATATCAGCTAAGTCTGCCTTTTGCTTTTTGCTATTTGTTTTGGTTTTGTATTTTTGTCCAGCTTGTTCTAAATCTGTATCCTGACCTTTGCTGGAAGCTCTAGGGGGCTGGTGTTCTCCCCCCGGACCGTTAGACGGTTCGGGGGTTCTTGAATTTCCAGTGTGGATTTTGATAGGGTTTTTGTTGACCATATAAGTTACCTTTCTTTATTCTGCTATCAGTAAGCGGGCCTCTCTGTGCTAAACCTGGTTCATTTCTGTGTTTGTCATTTCCTCTTACCTCACCGTTATTATTTGTGGGGGGCTTCTATCCAGCTTTGGGGTCCCCTTCTCTGGAGGCAAGAAAGGTCTTTTGTTTTCCTCTACTAGGGGTAGCTAGATTCTTCGGCTGGAGCGTGTCATCTAGAATCAACGTAGGAATGATCCCCGGCTACTTCTAGTGTTGGCGTTAGGAGTAGATATATGGTCAACCCAGTTACCACTGCCCTATGAGCTGGATTTTTGTATTCTGCAGACTTCCACGTACCTCTGAGACCCTCGCCATTGGGGTCATAACACTAAGTTTCTGGAGACCTTTGTTAGATATTTTAGGGAAGTCATCGATTCTTTTGAACAAGGCTCTTTCTATTACCTCTGCCGAACCGTAACACTCATCCAGCCTCTTCCAGATCTCTTTGAGGCCGGTCTCAGGGCGGTTTATATTAATGTCTCTGATTCTTACTGCGTGTTTGACTGACTCTTCTCCCAGATATTTGACTAACAGGTCTATCTCTTCCCTGTGTTGTAGCCCCAAGTCTCTAATGACATTTTGGAAGGAAGCTTTCCAAGCTCTGTATCCTTCAGCTTGGTCAGTGAATTTCATGAGCCCCTTGGCAACCAGTTCACGTCGTGTGAAGAACTTGGCAAATTCTGTTGTGAACCGGTTGTCAGCAGAGTAAGCTGGTGATGGGTCGCCCTGATAGTGATGTGAGGTGCGTTCATACCTGTTAGTGTCCTCAGGGTGGCGCCAGCCGGTGTCGTATTGCTTCGGCCTGATGTACGGTGTGTCAGCAGGGTGATACACGTTGGTTACCTGATGAGGGGCAAGGTAGTCATTAACAGAGTTGTTTTGTGTCACGTTTTCGAGTTTGTTTCTGTCCTGGAGCTGAGCCTCGTGATGACTCTCGCTCACTTCGCTGGAGACGTCGTATTCTCGTTTTGGTGCTGGTTCAGGGTTATAGTTTGGATCAGGAAGTTCATTAACATACTGAGATGTGCGTTGTGGTGAGTCTTGTAGTGGAAACTCCAGACTCGACGTACTGCTTTGGCTATGCAGCTTGGGACTTTGCGCGGCTTCTAGCGACTCCGCTTCAGCGAGGGCTGCGGCAGCTTCCCTTTTTGCTGCTAAGCTTTCTAAGGCGGCATCCACACGTGCCTTCTCTAACTGTGTCCTTCTCTCTTCATCATCTATGCGTGCTCTCTCTAAGCGTGACCTTCTCTCTTCATCATCTAGGCGTGTTTTTTCTAATTTAAGTTGCATCTCTTGGTCAGCAAAGCTTGCTCGTATTTTGGCGGCTTCAGCATTTGCGCGGGCAATGGCGACCGCGCTGCTGATGGATGTTGTCTTTGAGGAGACGGAAGTAACAGATCTTGTTCTATGCGATTTGTGAGACATGGTATCTTGGGAAAGTGCTTGGCTGTGCAGAGATTGCTGTAGCTGTATTTAGTCTCTGAGTAGCCGGTGACTTGAATCCCACTAGTTGGATGGCTGCCGTTTCACTGTTCTGTCCTCACTAAATGAGGCAGGCTCATGTAGCTATCCAGTCAGCTAAACCGCTATACCGGGGTCCAATAAGGAGACTGTGGTTGAGTCTGTGCTTTATTAAACGTAGTGGTATATTGATGCGGTGAAACTGTGAACAATGATATACATAGAATCAGTGCATGGTAGGGAACAAATACATACTACACATGATAACGTTATGCATTACATTTAGAAGGCTAGTAACTGAACTAGGAGTGCAACTGGTTAAGCTAGGCTAATATAGAGCAGAAATATCTACAGAGAGCATAAAGACATACCGGCAATGCAATCGCAAGGGGGATGAAGTGTAAGCTTCTTTCCTGGAAGGCAAACTGGAAGTGAAATGATAATGGAGGGAAATGTAGGCTGAGCTACCATAATGCATTGCAAAGGAGGAGGAGAATCAGACATAAAAAATACATAACAGAAAAATACAACTGTCAACATGACTCTGACCGCTAGAGGGAGCCAAAGCACTATAAATAAAGGTATGAATATATCAAGTCCTGTATACTGGCTGAGAAACTGCAAATTATGCAAACAGATAATTGGAGGTAACAAATTAGATGGCGGAGACAGAACACCGGGAGTACTGGATTTAACCGGGGGGGAGTGCAGCACCCCAGAGTCCTGGTCGTTGCAGTACTGTTGCTCTGCCACTAAGGGGAGTGATGGTACGTCTGATTGCACTAAAGGAGTTCACCTGACCAGGTAACACACACCCACAATACACTTCACACTCCGGCCACCAGGGGGGGTGGTTCTATCTATTAGACCACTCTTCACACTTGGGTAAAACTGGGGGGTTGGACAGGAAGTCAGGGAGAAAGGAGCTGGGAAGAGCTCGAGAGAGGACCTGTCAGAGGTGGGATCCTGGCAGAGCCCTAGTGAACTGTGCTTTCAGCGGCAGTCTCCTAGGAAAGGACAAGAAGCGAGGGGTATTGTGAAGGAGTGAGAAACAGGAATACAGCGCAGAGGTGATAGGACCAGAAGGAGTCGTGCTGTAAGAACGAGGCAACATCCTTCTGAAGTGCAAAGTCGGTGGCCGGAACGCCGAGAAAGTAAGAGACTTTAAGCATTACTTCAAACCACGGCAGGACAGCCAATTATAGGTTGGCTGTCTCACTTAAACACCTAAGCAGACAACTGAGGCAGCTGTGGGAGAGGGGCGACTCTAGGGTCCCGGAAGAACTCCAGGCCTACCCCGTCATACGGGTGCGTCCTAACCATATCATCTGGGGGACGTAGAGAACGAACATCAGAGACAGACAGAATCAGTTGTGAGGACTATCCCAGGGTGCTCAGCAGGGAAGGACTACAACACACAAGCGCTAGAAGGTAGACACTGATTCCCACCTGCTAAGGGAACTCCGGATGTGCCTTTGGACCGGCCGTTCTCAGCCAGCCCTATTAACAGTGCTCTGGATTGAGTATCTCGAAACCTTCAGTGAAAAGTTAAAGAGACTGCAACCCTGTGTCCTCGTTATTCATCGCACCCTGCACTACACATCATCACTCTCAACTTTCACTGGACGCCCCTCAGCAGGGTCACGGACCGGGTCTAGCCACCGTGACAATCCCAGAACCGAGACAGAGAGGCCCGGTACCGGGTACCCCTCGGCCCTGTGACAGTGGGGGCGCTCCACCCGCATTATCAAAATGATGACCGATGACGATTACTGGTTGGCCTGCCTCCTGGATCCACGCTATAAAGGGAAATTGCAAAATATCATGCCACATGAGAACTTTGAGCAAATATTGGCTACCAAACAAGCAACTCTTGTAGACCGTTTGGTTCAGGCATTCCCAGCACACAGCGGCAGTGATGGTTCTCACACGAGCTGCAGGGGGCAACATGGCAGAGGTGTTAGAGGTGCACAAATCAGAAGTGGCGTTGGACAGAGGGGTTTTATGACCAGGTTGTGGAGTGATTTCGCAATTACCGCAGACACGACAGGTACTGCAGCATCAATTCAAAGTGACAGGAGACAACATTTGTCCAGTATGGTTACTAACTATTTTTCCTACCTTATCGATGTTCTCCCTCACACGTCATTCCCATTTGATTACTAGGCATCCAAAATAGACACCTCCTGAATTGGCAGAATATGCACTACAGGAGCTTGCTTGCCCAGCTGCTAGTGTGCTATCAGAAAGCGTATTCACTGCTGCTGGTTCAATACTGACCGAAAAAAAGGACTCATCTGGCTACCCAAAATGTTGATGATCTAACCTTCATTAAAATGAACCAATCATGGATTTCTAATTATTTTGCCCCACCTTTCCCTGCTGACACCTAGCTTTCCTGTAAAAAGGTCTTGCTTTTGGACTCATCTTACTGACTGCTCCAATTTCTCCATTTGCAGCTGCTGTATGTCCACCATAGGCCATTTTTACACCTCCCTAAATGGGCTGACTCCCCCCATGGGGCCGTGGTCAGCACTTGGCGCAAGCACCCGTGCGAGTGCCGTTTGGCTGAACAGGTAGGTGTGCCCACTTTTGGGCGATGGCACTGGCACAGGGTCCCTCATAGTACAATGAAGTGTCTCTGGCGGTGGTGGTGCACACCCAACGTCAGACACACCATCGTAACATGAGGGGCCCTGGGCCAGTACCGCCACCCACGAGAGAGTGTTTCCCCCCCAGCTCAAACAGTGCTCTACCACTAGCAAAATTACCTCTCACTGCTCCACCACTGTTTAGTCTGTGCTGTTAAATCCTTCAATGGCACTGCCAATACCAATTTGTTGACATGATTGATGCTAGTAAAAATATTCAGGGGCCCTGTCCTACATTTACATCAGTTAATACTTTGCGCCAACTACCACTGTCTGCAAGTCAGCAGAGGAGCCCACCCCTGTACCTAGGTATGCCACCTGTTTATTTGTGAAATTTTTTTTTTGCCAGACATTAACCTCACTTTATTATTTTGGCCTACTAACTGTGTCAGACACTCCTTACAGTTGTCCTCCACTGAACAAAGCTAGGCCCCCTGCGTACTCCTGTAACCTATTTTTAACTGCATTTTGCCTATTACTTTTTTGGCCCTACTAACTGTGTCTTCCCCTCGTTGCAATCGTCCTCCGCTGAACACACCAATGCTGCCTGTGTACCCCTGTAACCTATTTAAAACTGCATAGAGCCAACTTTTTTATTTTAGGCCTAGTAAGTCTGTCTGCGGTCCCTCCTTGCAATCGTCCTCCGCTGACCAAACCAAAGCTGTCTGTGTACCCCTGTAACCTATTTAAAACTGCATAGAGCCTACTTTTTTATTTTAGACCTAGTAAGTCTGTCTGCGGTCCCTCCTTGCAATCGTCCTCCGCTGACCAAACCAATGCTGCCTGTGTACCCCTGTAACCTATTTAAAACTGCATAGAGCCTACTTTTTTATTTTAGGCCTAGTAAGTCTGCGCCACTCCTTCCAATTGTCCTCTGCTGACCACACCAATGCTGCCTGTGTACCCCTGTAACCTTTTTTAAACTGCATTGAGCCAACTTTTTTGGTTAAGGCCTACTACCTGTGTCTGTCTGCGCCACTCAATACAGCTGTCCTCCTCTGAAAAAAGCTGAGCTTCAATTGTCAGGTTTTCAGCCTATAGGAACTTGAAAACTTGAAAACTGCATTGGGGCTACTAGTTTAGTTGGGCCTACTAACGGTGTCTGCCGCTCCTTGGTGTTCTCCTGGTTTTTTATCCTGAGCTTCTATCTTCAGGCTTTCGGCCTGTATTTAGAATATTAAACTGCATTTAGGCTACTAGTTTGGTTGGGCCAACTTACGGTGTCTGCCGCTCCTTGGTGTTCTCCTGTTTTTTTTTCCTGAGCTTCAATCTTCAGGCTTTCGGCCTATATTTTTACTATGATACTGCATTTAGGCTACTAGTTTGGTTGGGCCTACTAACGGTGTCTGCCGCTCCTTGGTGTTGTCCTCCAAGGAAAAAAGCTGAGCTTCAATCTTCAGGCTTTCGGCCTATATCAGATATTAAACTGCATTTGGCCTACTAGTTTGGTTGGGCCCTACTAACGGAGTCTGCCGCTCCTTGGTGTTCTCCTCTACTGAACAAAGCTGAGCTTCAATCTTCAGGCTTTCGGCTTATATTTTTAATATGAAACTGCATTTGGCCTACTAGTTTGGTTGGGCCCTACTAACGGTGTCTGCCGCTCCCTGGTGTTCTCCTCCACTGAACAAAGCTGAGCTTCAATCTTCAGGCTTTCGGCCTATATTTACAAATTTTAAACTGCATTTGGCCTACTAGTTTGGTTGGGCCCTACTAACGGTGTCTGCCGCTCCTTGGTGTTCTCCTCCACTGATCAGAGCTGAGCTTCAATCTTCATTTCTTTCGGCCTATATTTTTAATATGAAACTGCATTTGGCCTACTAGTTTGCTTGGGCCCTACTAACGGTGTCTGCCGCTGCTTGCTTTTCTCCTCCACTGAGCAAAGCTGAGCTTTAATTTTCAGGCTTTCAGCCTATGTCAGATATTAAACTGCATTTGGCCGACTAGTTTGGTTGGGCCCTACTAACTTTGTCTGCCGCTCTTTGGTGTTCTCCTCCACTGAACAAAGCAGTGCCGCCTGTTTACTCCTGTTACCAATTTTGAACTGCATTTAGCCCACTTTATTATTTGGGCCTATATCTGTGTTTCCTCCTCATCCTGCCCATTGCCCAGCCAGTGCTACATGAGTCTGCTGGTACATTGACCCAGACCACTACACTCCCCTTGCACTCTACACAGCCAGAATCTGACCCTGCTGAAAGTCAGGTTCCCCTTTCCGCATACTATACCACCTTACATGGGGACAAAGAGGAAGGCGCAGATGAAAGTGCAGGTTCCTTCATCAGGTGGGGAGGGCATATTCATTGGCGACATCACTGTCACAGGGCCCCTCATAGTTCGCAAAAGTGTCTCTGCCGGTGGGAGGCGCCCCCGCCGTCAAACACAATGCCGTACTTTGAGGGGCCCTGTGCCAGAGCAAATGCGAATGAGTGGCCCCCCCTGCTTGCTCAGGATCACAGCACTTGCAAAGTTGAAATACTGACCTCTCCCTGCTCCAACGACGTGACGTAGTCCGCGTTTCCTGGGCCCACGAAAAACTTGAGCCAGCCCTACCCCCCCCCCACAACTTTAGCCAAATGACCCCCAATTTTCAATGCCTAACTATTATTATAAGGTAAATTAAGATTCACAAGCTTAAGTGACACGAATTGATGTTTTTGACATTAAAATGGGCACTTTAGGTGTTTTCCTGTCCTCCACTCACTGCCGACTTTGCTTCCCCATTGACTTACATTGGGTTTCGTGTTTCGGTTGATCCCCGACTTTGCGCGATAATCGGCCGATTTCACTCGACTCGACTTTTGACAAAGTCGGGTTTCGCGAAACCCGACTCGATCCTAAAAAAGTAAAAGTCGCTCAACCCTACTTACTACACATCTAGATAAGTTCCTTAGGGGGTCTACTTTCCAAAATGGTGTCACTTGTGGGGGGGTTTCAATGTTTAGGCACATCAGGGGCTCTCCAAACGCAACATGGTGTCCCATCTCAATTCCAGTCAGTTTTGCATTGAAAAGTGAAATGGCGCTCCTTCGCTTCCGGGCTCTGCCATGCACCCAAACAGTGGTTTATCCCCACATATGGGGTATCGGCGTACTCAGGACAAATTGTACAACAACTTTTGGGGTCCATTTTCTCCTGTTACCCTTGGTAAAATAAAACAAATTGGAGCTGAAGTAAATTTTTTGTGAAAAAAAGTTAAATGTTCATTTTTATTTAAACATTCCAAAAATTCCTGTGAAACATCTGAAGGGTTAATAAACTTCTTGAATGTGGTTTTGAGCACCTTGAGGGGTGCATTTTTTAGAATGGTGTCACACTTGGTAATTTTCTATCATATAGACCCCTCAAAATTACTTCAAATGAGATGTGGTCCCTAAAAAAAAAAATGGTGTTGTAAAAATGAGAAATTGCTGGTCAACTTTTAACCCTTATAACTCCCTAACAAAAAAAATGTTGGTTCCAAAATTGTGCTGATATAAAATAGACATGTGGGAAATGTTACTTATTAAGTATTTAGTGTGACATATCTCAGTGATTTAATTGCATAAAAATTCAAAGTTGGAAAATTGCGAAATTTTCAAAATTTTCGCCAAATTTCCATCTTTTTTCACAAATAAACGCAGGTAATATCGAAGAAATTTTACCACTATCATGAAGTACAATATGTCTCAGGAAACAATGTCAGAATCACCGGGATCCGTTGAAGCGTTCCAGAGTTATAACCTCATAAAGGGACAGTGGTCAGAATTGTAAAAATTTGCCTGGTCATTAACGTGCAAACCACCCTTGGGGGTAAAGGCATCTAGGACTAAATTCAGATCCCATGGTGGAACCTGTGGTATGTGGACTGGGTCTGAACACTGGCATGCTGATATGAAACGAGACACCCATTTATTACCTGCAACATCATAATTATATAAGGCCTCCAAAGCTGAAATTTGAACTTTTAGAGTACTAACTGAAAGCCCTAATTCACGACCTTTTTGTAGGAACTCCAATATAGGAGATATAGGTACCGTATATACTCGAGTATAAGCCGAGATTTTCAGCCCAAATTTTTGGGCTGAAAGTGCCCCTCTCGGCTTATACTCGAGTCATGATCGGCAGTGGGGTCAGCGGGTGAGGGGGAGAGAGGATTGTCGCATACTCACCTAGTCCCGGCACTCCTGGCGCTCCCCCTGCCTGTCACACTGTCTTCGGGTGCCGCAGCTCTTCCCCTGTTCAGCGGTCACGTGGGACCGCTCATTAGAGAAATGAATATGGACTCCACTCCCATAGGGGTGGAGCCACATATTCATTTCTCTAATCAGCGGTGCCAGTGACCGCTGACAGAGGAAGAGCTGCGGCACCCGAAGACAGTGTGACAGGCAGGGGGAGCGCCAGGAGCGCCGGGACTAGGTGAGTATTTTATATTCACCTGTCCACGTTCCAACCACCGGGCGCCGCTCCGTCTTCCCATCCTCTGGCTCTGACTGTTCAGGTCAGAGGGCGCGATGACGCATATAGTGTGCGCGCAGCCCTCTGCCTGATCAGTCAGTGCGGAGAGACGCCGAGACGGGACGCTGAGGAGCTGCAAGCAAGAGAGGTCAGTATGTGTTTTTTTTATTTTTTATTGCAGCAGCAGCGTTATATATGGCACATCTATGGGGCAACAATGAACAGTGCAGAGCATATATGGCACTGCTTTATAAGGAGCATCTATGGGGCAACAATGAACAGTGCAGAGCATATATGGCACAGCTTTATAAGGAGCATCTATGGGGCCATAATGAACAGTGCAGAGCATATATGGCACAGCTTTATAAGGAGCATTTATGGGGCCATAATGAACAGTGCAGAGCATATATGGCACAGCTTTATAAGGAGCATCTATGGGGCCATAATGAACAGTGCAGAGCATATATGGCACTGCTTTATAAGGAGCATCTATGGGGCCATAATGAACAGTGCAGAGCATATAAGGCACAGCTTTATAAGGAGCATTTATGGGGCCATAATGAACAGTGCAGAGCATATATGGCACTGCTTAATAAGGAGCATTTATGGGGCCATACTGAACAGTGCAGAGCATATATGGCACAGCTTTATAAGGAGCATCTATGGGGCCATAATGAACAGTGCAGAGCATATATGGCACAGCTTTATATGGAGCATCTATGGGGCCATAATGAACGGTGCAGAGCATTGTATATGGGGCATCTATGGGGCCATAATGAATGGTGCAGAGCAATGGCACAGCTTTATAAAGAGCATCTATGGGGCCATAATGAACGGTGCAGAGCATTGTATATGGCACAGCTTTATAAGGAGCATCTATGGGGCCATAATGAACAGTGCAGAGCATATATGGCACAGCTTTATATGGAGCATCTATGGGGCAATAATGAACGGTGCAGAGCATTCTATATGGCACAGCTATATATGGAGCATCTATGGGGCAATAATCAACGGTATGGAGCATTATATATGGCACAGCTTTATATGGAACCTCCTTTGGGGCAATAATGAACGGTATGGAGCATCTATTTTTATTTTTGAAATTCACCGGTAGCTGCTGTATTTTCCACCCTAGGGTTATACTCGAGTCAATAAGTTTTCCCAGTTCTTTGTGGCAAAATTAGGGGGGTTGGCTTATACTCGGGTCGGCTTATACTTGAGTATATACGGTACTTCAGTAGCTAGATTTACCGAATGAAACTCTAAAAATTTCCTCCAGACTTTGGTGTAGATCTTTGTTGTGGACGCCTTTCTACTTTTTAAAAGGGTATCAATTAAACCATCAGAGAATCCTCCAAGTTTTAGTAGCTGCGTTTCCAATTCCATGCCGTGAGGTGCAGACCCTTGACCTGAGGGTGGAAGGAAGGGCCTTGTGACAGTAGGTCTCTGACCTCCGGAAGAATCCATAGATCGGAGATTGACATGGCTTTTAGCCATGAGATCCACGGCCTCTTGGGCCAAAAAGGAGCTATTAAGATTACCCTTGCTCCTTTTTCCCTTATCTTCCTGATGACTGCAGGTGAAAGAATCAAAGGTGGGAAGGCATAGGCCAGATGGAATGTCCATGGAATCTGCAAGGCGTCGAATATGTCCGGATAGTCCATCCTGTACATTAACGTGAATTTTTTGACCTGCCTGTTGTCTCTCGTGGCGAATAAGTCTATTTGCGATAACCCCCACATGGCAGTTATTTTGAAAATTCGCCTGCTGAGCACCCATTCCCCCTGGTGCAGGGTGTGGCGGCTGACAAAATCTGCTCTCGAGTTGTCTATGCCTCTGACATGTATGGCTGATAGGGACAAGAGGAGTTTCTCAGCTAGATCCAGAATGTCTGCTGTAATGGACATGAGTGTCTGACCGCGTACCTCCTTGATGGTTTATATAAGCTACTGAGGTGGTGTTGTTGGACTGAATTCTTGTATGGGATCCCTGTAACTGCGGAAGAAAGTTAAATATGTCATGAATGATATATAGCCTTTAACTCTCTGACATTTAAAGAGTCATCAGTCTCAGCCCTAGACCACCGGCCCTGGACTATTTTGTCCGTGAAATGTGCCCCCCACCCAAAGGGACTTGCTTCTGTGGTAATTATGTTTGAAGGGACAACAACCCAAGAAACCCTTCACGAGAGATTAACAGGGTTTAACCACCATTTAAGGGAATGGACTACATCTGTTGACAGGGATAGTGTAGCTTCTAAATGTCCCTGCAGCCTTCTATCTTCCTCTAAAACAAATTTTTGTAACTTCCTAGTATGAAGTTGGGCCCACTGTACTGAGGGAATACAATGAACCCAGTAAGGACATACTTCTCCTCAAAGACATACTATGCTCGCTAACAGCTAGGCTTACTTTAATTATAAATAACATTCACATCTGGAAGCAGACAGTTTTGGTTTACGGAGTCCAGATGAAGACCTAGGGTAAGCTGGCAGGTTACAGGGCGTAGTCTGGATTTTTCCCAGTTTATTATTCAGCCTAGAGTCTGTAAGGACAAAACTATCTCGGCTAGGCTCTGTTCACATTGGAGAGGGGAATTCCCTACTATGAGAAGGTCATCGAGGTAAGGAATAACCAGGTTATTTTAACTCGTAAATAAGACATCACTTCCAACATCAATTTGGTAAAAACACGGGGTGCCATAGATAACCCGAAGGGCATCGCCGTGAATTGTAGATGACAGATCTGACCCCCCAATGTGACTGCTACCCTGAGAAATTGTTGATGTGAAATATGTATAGGCAGATGGTAATACGCATCTTTAAGATCTAATACAGCCATATAACAACTCGGGAAATAAAATCTTTATGGCTGAACGTATAGACTCCATTTTGAAGGTTTTAGATCTTAAAAAGGTATTTAATTTTCTTAGATTAATTATGGTTCTCAACGAACCATCAGGTTTGGGGATCAGAAATAAGGGGGAGTAAAAGCCTTTCCCTTTTTGATGTGCCGGAACTTCTATTAACACTCGTTTAGATAAAAGGCTTTTAATTTCTGATTCCAACGCCTCCTGTTGAACCTGTGATTTTAAGGAAGTCAATAGGAAGGAATCCAGAGGTCTCCGGATAAAGTCTAAGGTTAAGCCATATGTTACGATGTTAATGGCCCAGGGGTTAATTGTTATTGCCCTCCATTGATGGCAGAAATGAAGTAATCTGCCCCCCCACGGGAAGAGCAGAACTAGCGGAATCTATCTGCCGGCTTGAAGGGACGTCGGTTAAAGAGGTTCCCCTTCTGCCTGAAATCTTTATTACAGCCGTCTTTATAGTCCTTTTTCTTGCCAAATGCCGGTTTCCTGAATGCTCTTCTGTAGGAGGGAATGAACGGATTAGGAAACCCTTTTTTCCCTCTCTCCTGCTTTAGTCAGGATGTCATCTAATACTGCCCCAAACAGGTACTCACCCTGACAGGGTATAGCGCAGAGTTTGGATCTGGTTTGGGCATCACCCAGGGCCGTATTTGCAACTAGGCACTTGAGGGCACGTGCCTAGGGCGGGGCGACGCGCGGGGGGGTGGCACCTGAGCAGGTATGTTTTTGTTTTTTTTTTTAATAGAGTCCGGTCCGGCCGGGGTCACCCCTACCCCCACCCCTCCGCCCGCCCGCCGCTGCCTCCTTGCCCCCTTGAAGACATCATGATACAATCATACTCACCTCACCTGCTCCAGCGATGCCTGGTCTGCTGTCAGTGACTGCACGCCCTCGCCTCGTCCTGTGTGAGCAGTCACATGGTACAGCTGATTAAGATTCATGAATATGCATGCATATTCATGAACTTAATGAGCGGTACCACCTGACCGCGGCGCTCACACAGGACGAGGGTGCTGCGCCGCCGCTGGGAGTCGGGACAGAGGTGGAGCCGGCCGGGATTCCGTTCTTCTGCGCGGTGTGAGGTGAGTATGATGATGACAGCCGTCAGCCAGGGAGGATGAAGCAGGACCGTGGATGGGGGGCGGCGGGGCAGCCGATGAGCCACGCATTGGGGGGGCAATGGGAGATGACGAGTCTGAGCCGCCCACACCCATGCATACAGAGGGAGGGGGAGATGAGCCACGCATAGGGGGGGCGGGGGATGGGAGATGAGCCAGCCACCCATGCATACAGGAAGGGAGGGGGGGATGAGCCACGCATACAGCCAGGGAGGGGGAGATGAGCCACGCATGGGGGGGGATGGGAGATGAGCCAGCCACCCATGCATACAGGGAGGGGGAGATGAGCCATGCATACAGCCTACAGGGGGGATGGGAGATGACGAGCCTTAGCCACCCATGCATACAGGGAGGGGGAGATGAGCCACGCATACAGGGGGGGATGGGAGATGAGCCAGAGCCACCCATGCATACAGGGAGGGAGGGGGAGATGAGCCACGCATACAGGGGGGGATGGGAGATGAGCCAGAGCCACCCATGCATACAGGGAGGGAGGGGGAGATGAGCCACGCATAAAGGGGGGGATGGGAGATGAGCCTGAGCCACCCATGCATACAGGGAGGGGGAGATGAGCCACGCATACAGGGGGGGATGGGAGATGAGCCAAAGCCACCCATGCATACAGGGAGGGAGGGGGAGATGAGCCACATATACAGGGGGGGGATGGGAGATGAGCCTGAGCTACCCATGCATACAGGGAGGGGGAGATGAGCCACACATACAGCATGGGAGGGGGGGGTGGGCCATTATACAGTATGCATGTAGCATCATATGTGGCCCTTATAAAGTATGGAGCATCATGTGGGGCTATTATACAGTATTGAACATCATGTGGGGTCATTATACAGTATGGAGCATCATGTGTGGTCATTATACAGTATGGAGCACTGTGTGGCCATTATACAGTATGGAGCATCATGTGTGGTCATTATACAGTATGGAGCATCATGTGTGGCCATTATACAGTATGGAGCATCATGTGTGGCCATTATAAAGTATGGAGCATCGTGTGTGGCCATTATACAGTATTGAGCATCACGTGTGGCAATTATACAGTATTGAGCATCATGTGGGGTCATTATACAGTATGGAGCATCATGTGCAGTCATTATACAGTATGGAGCATCATGTGTGGCCATTATACAGTATTGAGCATCATGTACGGTCATTATACACTATGGAGCACTGTGTGGTCATTATACAGTATGGAGCATCATGTGTGGCCATTATACAGTATGGAGCATCATGTGTGGCCATTATACAGTATTGAGCATCATGTGTGGCAATTATACAGTATTGAGCATCATGTGTGGCAATTATACAGTATGGAGCATCATGTGTGGCCATTATACAGTATGGAGCATCATGTGTGGCCATTATAAAGTATGGAGCATCGTGTGTGGCCATTATACAGTATTGAGCATCATGTGTGGCAATTATACAGTATTGAGCATCATGTGGGGTCATTATACAGTATGGAGCATCATGTTCAGTCATTATACAGTATGGAGCATCATGTGTGGCCATTATACAGTATTGAGCATCATGTACGGTCATTATACACTATGGAGCACTGTGTGGTCATTATACAGTATGGAGCATCATGTGTGGCCATTATACAGTATGGAGCATCGTGTGTGGCCATTATACAGTATTGAGCATCATGTGTGGCAATTATACAGTATGGAGCATCATGTGTGGTCATTATACAGTATGGAGCATCATGTGTGGCCATTATACAGTATGGAGCATCATGTGGGGCCATTATACAGTATTGAACATCATGAGGGGTCATTATACAGTATAGAGTATCGTGTGTGGCCATTATACAGTATTGAGCATCATGTGTGGCAATTATACAGTATGGAGCATCATGTGTGGCCATTATACAGTATGGAGCATCATGTGTGGCCATTATACAGTATGGAGCATTGTGTGGCCATATTTTTTTTTTGGTTATAATTATTGTATATGAAACAGTGTGATCAGCAGTGCTAAATGGGTGTGGTTGGGACTTGGATATAGGTGTGACTAGTTGTGAAATGGGTGTGGTCAGAGGCGTGGCCTAAAATTTGCCACGGCGCACGTAGTGCGCCACAACCTTTATGCCTTGTGATATAGTGACCCCTGTAACAGGTAGGGGGCGCTGCATGGTCTCCCCGGTATGTGCACGGAGTCGTATTGAGGCCGTGAGAATTGACCTGCAGTAATGTCAGGATCACGTGACCAGCCCAGGTGATCCATTACTGTGGGTGTGGTTACAGGTACATAACCTGACCAGGGTGTGGGTCACGTGGTCTTCTGTGTGGTTCCAGTGTTGGATCTGAATGGTCCAAGTGCAAGGTCCTGGAAGCCTGTGCATGGGCTGTGTGCCCCGTGTAGGAAGACCTGGGAGGAAGCTTCCTGGAAAGCACATGGCTTGGACCTGGTGGCCTGTGGTGTTGGACTGAGTCCTGAATAGCACCCAGACAGGCCACGGCCTCTGTGTTAAACGGTCCCAGGTGGGATGGACGTTCTGAAGAACACAGTGTGATCATGGTCCGGCACAGTCTGTGTTAGAAGCTCCTGTGAGTGGAGTCTTCTTGGAGCACCTGAGAGACTGTGGACCTGGATGATCGGCGTTGGGGAAGCTACCGGCCTTCGGTGGCTCTGGACTGACTGATGTGTGCCGGCCAGGCAAGTTGGTGAACCCCATTAGGCAGTTTCCCCAGGAGAGCGGACTGACAAGGAGTCAGCAGATGGAGCAGGAGCTCCCATAAGGTATCATTGTCTGATGGTGCTTGTTATGTTCCATGAACTGTGTGGTAACCCACTGCAGCTGGTCAGGAGAGGACCAGCATGTTTAGTTGCTACAGACTGAGGATATGAAACGGGATGTGATGTCCTGGTACAGTGTGTAAATGGACTGTTCACAATGTGGTTTATGAGACCCTAATAAACCAGGTAGACTGTTTTGTTTTAAAAACCCGTGCCCGTGTGCTGAATATCGCGGCAAAGCGAGTGTCCCCCAATACACTCAGTAGGAATAGTCTTACATTATCTTACAGCCTCCTTCCCTTCAAGAGTTGGGAGGTATGGTACCGCATTTGCCAGATCACAGCAAGTGCCGCAAATCCCATAGGGAATGAATGAAGCCAAACGCAGTGTTGCCGTAAGTGATACGTTACGCGGCAGATGCGAAAAAACTGCCCGATCTGCTGCAAAAGGCTATTTTCACAACAGCGATTCTTGCCAAAGTCACTGCCGATAGTGTCATACTCACCAAAAGGGGAGGCAGCACTAAAAGTGCCTAGGGCAGCAGAAACTCTAAATACGGCCCTGGCATCAGCCTTCCAATTCTTCAACCATAACGCTCTTCGGGCTGTATTGGTTAAACCCGCTGTCTTGGCTGCTAGGCGGAGAGTCAATAGAAGCATCTGACAGAAAAGCAGCTGCCCCTTTAATTAACCCTTTAATGACAGCCAATACGTCTTTTTACTGACCTGACATATAAGAGAATAGCCTCCCCATACAGATAACAATTCAGCATCTGTCAGTTGTGCACTATAGCTGACAACTTTCTGCATCAGCCACGATCAGTGTTTGCACCGTCCAAATTTGTTTAACCCCCTAGATGCTGCTGTAAATAGTGACTACATCATTATATATGGTTAACAGTGTGGGGGCTTCCTCTTTATCCCAATTGGTGCCCTCAGATCATGATTGTGTGGTCCTGATGTTTGCCATGGCAATTCATGATCAAATAGCGGCCTTAGAGTCTGATGGCTGTAGTAATCTGTTCAGAAGTTAGAGGCATTTAGGTGGTAAAAATACACTTTTTCATTTCTGTCATACCACTTTGCATTAATTTCTGTAAAGCACCTGAAGGGTTAAAAAACTACCTGACAGCAGTTTTCGATATGTCAGGGGGTGCTGTTTTTAAAATGGTATCACGTTTGGGGTTTTCCCAATATATGAGACCCCTAAAGTCACATCAAACATGGATAAGTCCCTAAAAAAATAAATTTAGTAAATTTCCTTGAAAAAATGAAAAATTGCTGCTACATTTTTAAACCTCCTAAAATACTAATAAAATAACATTTTACAAATGATGCTGATGTAAAGCAGACATGTGAGAAATGTTATTTATTAATGGTTTGCTGTGGTATGGCCATCTGGATTAA
Source organism: Ranitomeya variabilis (assembly GCF_051348905.1). Lineage (NCBI taxonomy): Eukaryota > Metazoa > Chordata > Amphibia > Anura > Dendrobatidae > Ranitomeya > Ranitomeya variabilis. The sequence goes on along the minus strand of NC_135239.1, from coordinate 115,448,040 downwards.
AGGGATAATCATTCAAATTTTGAAAATTGCTAATTTTTTAACATTTTCTCAAATTTTTGATTGTTTTTATAAATAAACACAAAACATATTGACCTAAATTTACCATTATCATAAAGTATAATGTGTCACGAAAAAACACTGGGTTCTCAAAATCACTGGGATTTGTCGAAGCGTTGGAGAATTATTACCACATAAAGTGACACTGGTCAGATTTCAAAAATTTGGCTCCGTCACTAAGGGATTAAAGGAATGGAGGAACGCAACTTGTCCCTAGACATGCTGTTTTTTATATTTTGTTCCAGCTGGTCCAGCCAGACAAGCATAGATCTCCCCAAACACGTGGCCAAAATTGCTGGTTTAAACGCTGCTATGCATGATTCACAGGATCTCTTTAGAAGTGCGTCCAATTTGCGATCTATCGGATCCGACAAAGTACCGGCATTCTCCACCGGTAAGGAGGACAGACACGAGGTAGAGGCAACTGCCTCAGCCTTGGGTGCTTTAGCCCAGAAGGCCAGGTCCTCATCAAACAGGTACTGTCTTTTTGATGTCGTGGGCATAAAACCTCTTTGCTCTTGTTTATCCCACTCTTTTTTCACTAGATTCTTAATCGTCTGGATTACTGGGAAAACTCATCCTTTCCGCTGGGAGAGACCCGCAAACATGATCTCTTGAGGAGTCTGGGGTTCCCTAGATTCTGATAATCCCATCGTGTCTCTTACTGACTTGACTATGGCTACTTTCACACTAGCGTCGGGCTCGGCCCGTCGCAGTGCGTCGTGCAGAGGTTACCGACTGTAGCGTTGTATACGCCGCACAACGGGGGCAGCGGATGCATTTTTCCAGCGCATCCGCTGCCCCATTGTGAGGTGCGGGGAAGTGCGGGGAGGTGGGGGCGGAGTTCCGGCCGCGCATGCGCGGTCGGAAAGAGCGGACCGTCGGTGGCAAAACACGTTACATGTAGCGTTGTTTTGTGCCGACGGTCCGCTACAACACGGCGCAACAGTCGCACGACGGTTGCGACGTGTGTCAATCCGTCGCAATCCGTCGCTTAATGTTAGTCTATGGGGAAAAAACGCATCCTGCAAGCACTTTTGCAGGATGCGTTTTTTCGTCCAAACGACGCATTGCGACGGATTGCAAAAAACGCTAGAGTGAAAGTAGCCTAAGTTGTTAATACCGCCAGTTGAAAAACATACATGCTCCTCATCTTCTGAGGACACGGACCCCTGTGAAGCATCCAAATTAACTTCACCACTCTCGGAAGAGGATTCTGCTCTGGGAGAGACCATTTTACTGCTGGACTTTCTCCTTAAGGTACCTTCACACTAAGCGACTTTACAACGATATCGCTAGCGATCCGTGACGTTGCAGCGTCCTGGCTAGCGATATCGTTGTGTTTGACACGCAGCAGCGATCAGGATCCTGCTGTGAGATCGCTGGTCGTTGCTGAAAGTCCAGAACGTTATTTCATCGCTGGATCTCCCGCTGACATCGCTGAATCGGTGTGTGTGACACCGATCCAGCGATGTCTTCACTGGTAACCAGGGTAAACATCGGGTTACTAAGCGCAGGGCCGCGCTTAGTAACCCGATATTTACCCTGGTTACCAGCGTAAATGTAAAAAAACAAACAAAAAACACATACTCACATTCCGGTGCCCGGCGTCCGCTTCCCTGCACTCCTCCTGCATCCTGTGTAAGTGCCGGCCGTAAAGCAGAGCGGTGACGTCACCACTGTGCTCTGTGGCCGGAGATGTTCGGCCCTGCGCTTAGTAACCCGATGTTTACCCTGGTTACCAGGGGACTTCGGCATCGTTGGTCACCGGAGAGACGTCTGTGTGACAGCTCTCCAGCAACCACACAGCGACTAAACAGCGACGCTGCAGGGATCGGCATCGTCTGTATCGCTGCAGCGTCGCTTAGTGTGAAGGTACCTTTATCTGACTACCAGAACCCCCCAGGGACTGTAGTTCTTCCCGAATCATTAAGCGTATGTCATCCGTTCTTACTGAACCTTCCTCCTGTAGGGTATGACTAATACAAAATTGACATAGCCTTTTGAGGTAAGTGTCTGGAAGGAGTTCAGAACACAAAGCACACTGCTTGTGCTTGGATTTTCTGCTTTTTTTAGCCTATGAATATATAAAAAACAGAAATAGATGACCATCAGCCTAGTTAAAACGGATCCAACACTCACCAAGGTTATTTGTCAGCAAAAAATACCGGCTGTAAGGATGACAGCTTAGGCTGGGGTGTGGAACGAGCCGACTATCTTTCACCACCTTATCTGTGGAATCACTCTGGTTAGAGTGTCCACTGCCACATTTCTTGCTAATGTGACGGGTAGGCAACATTAGCTCCTCCAGTGGGCGCGAGTCATGGTCACCCAGAGACGACATGGTAGCGCACACACACATTCCCCAGACTGTGCTTATATAGCACTGGCCCTTAGAGGCAGGACATCCACATTTCCTCTTTTTTTTACCATTACTCCAGCCGTATGTCCTGCGCTTACAGCCAACCACCTGCCTCCGGAATTGCGGCCCCTATGGATCGCGTCACCGCATTCCCCATACCGCCCCCAGAAGTATACCTGATCACTTCTGGGGGCGCTCCGGCGACATCGCATGCGGGCGAGTACACGCGGCTTTCTCATAGTCGCGACTCCCCGACTGCAGCGTCCCGCCGGACCGGACATTCACACGGCAATTCAGGTAGGAACTCCGGCGATCGCTTGTATAGCGCACCCCTTACATTTCTCGCTGAGGTCAGCGATCTACCAGCTGGAAAAATCTGTTCTCCTCCAGCGTGCTGTCATTAGGAGAAAAAAAAGTGCCCCTTGGATCCAAATCCTCTGGTGGCACTTTGTCATCCTATACACAGAGGAGGGGGGAGACATAAAGGACCGTTCCCCCGACCCTGGAGCCCCTGCCGCTCTATAAGAAACTGCACAGGCAGCAATCCAGGCCAGGCATCCTCTTAAGGTACCGTCACACTAGGCGATATCGCCAGCAATCCGTGACGTTGCAGCGACCTGGATGGCGATATCGCTGTATTTGACACGCAGCAGCGATCTGGATCCCGCTGTGAAATTGCTGGTCGCTGCTAGAAGGTCTGCACATTATTTGGTCGCTAGGTCGCCGTGTATCGCCGTGTTTGACAGCAAAAGCGACGATACCAGCGATATTTTACACTGGTAACCAGGGTAAACATCGGGTTACTAAGCGCAGGGCCGCGCTTAGTAACCCGATGTTTACCCTGGTTACCAGCGTAAAAGTTAAAAAAACAAACAGTACATACTCACCTGCGCGTCCCCCAGCCTTTGCTTCCTGACACTAAAGCGCCGGCCCTAAACTGAAAGTGAAAGCAACAGCGGTGACGTCACCGCTCTGCTGTTAGGGCCGGAGCTCAGTCAGCGTCAGGATGCAGAGGCTGGGGGACGCGCAGGTGAGCATGTACTGTTTGTTTTTTTAACTTTTACGCTGGTAACCAGGGTAAACATCGGGTTACTAAGCGCGGCCCTGCGCTTAGCAACCCGATGTTTACCCTGGTTACCCGGGGACCTCGGCATCGCTGGTCGCTGGAGAGCGGTCTGTGTGACAGCTCTCCAGCGACCACACAGCGACGCTGCAGCGATCGGCATTGCTGTCGCTATCGCTGCAGCGTCGCTTAATGTGACGGTACCTTTAGACAAATCTTCAGATAACAATCTCTGCAAGTTCCCTTCTAGGAACAGGAAACAAACTATGGAGCGAGGGGGGACCGCCCCTTTCATCTTTGTAGGTTTCCTTTTCCTAGGGGCGGATCCCCTCTCTCAGTGGGTGCAGTCGTGGCGAAGAGAAAAAAAAAAACAAAACAACAAATCTCAGAATCAGCAGGATCCGTTAAAGCGTTCCAGAGTTATAACCTCAAAGTGACAGTGGTCAGAATTGTAAAAATTGGCTCGGTCATTAAGTACCAAATTGGCTCTGTCACCAAGGGGTTAAAAAAAAACACCTTTATTTACTTTTTGCAAGCTCCAATAGTCTCCATGGGAGACTAGAAGCTGCAATACTTTGATTCCCTCTGCTACATACAGGCGATGATCAGATCACCTGTGTGTAGCCGAAATGCTCACTTGCTCTAAGCGCCAGCGCTCATAGCAATCTGGCAATGACAACCATAGAGGTCTGCTGCAGACCTTTGGTTGTCATGCCAACCCATCAGTGACCTGCAATCACGTGATGGGGTCACCGATGGGTGGCATTAGAGACACACTCTGTAAGCGCGAGTCAGAGATTGACAGCAGCATTTAACTAGTTATTAGCCGCAGGTGGATCGCGATTCCACCCGCGGCTGTTACAGGCACATGTCAGCTGTATAGAGCAGCTGTCATGTGCCCAGAAAGGTGTGGGCTCAGCGTCGGAGCCTGCACCAAACAGGGGGAGTCCGACATGGGCGTACTATTACGTCATATGTCCGAAAGGAGTTACTTTTTTATGGCCATGCAAGAAATTCTGATAAAAACTGACACTGAAAAAAGTTTGATCCAGCATACTTCTTTTATTACAGAGTGATTTTCAAACAAGAAACACCAAAACAACCCAGAAACTTATATTCATATTTTTATTTATAAAATGTATTAAACTGTCGCATAATTCAATGATACATAGGCCTAATCCACCCCTCATGTGCCAATCTGGGTGAAATAGGGTTTAGTACATGTTTTACAGGCTCCTCTGTTTAAACACTATCAGCAGTTCAACACCAGGTTTTTGGGTGAAGGGACCAGTCAAGAAGCTTGAATGCAGAGCAAACAGTAGTGCCAAAGAGACCGAGCAGAGCAAATGAACCGATGGCTCCTCTGGAACGTTTGCGTGGATCTAAGAAATGAGAAAAAACAAAACAAAATGGTTCAAGGTCTGTTTAGAATACTTAAAATAAAAGTATACACTATTGTACAAAGTATCCTAACACCATTAAAGGAACAAGATACAGTTCAGGCCCCTGCCATACAGTAGGCAATGTGAGTCATAAATAACATCTAGTGGCTAAATTAATTGTCTGATGAACATTGTTTTTACTTTGGAAAACATGGCTAACTCGCCCAAAGTTCCAATTTATTCTTAAAAATCTGGAAATATCCATACCACAAAACACCATGCTTAACATTATTGAAAAAAAAAAAAAACATTAAATTATGGCATCTTCTAACCATTGCTGGAATTCAATAGCTGCATAGTCCATAAAAAGAAACCAGAACAGAAATGTTATTTTAATGATCGGATGGGATGTCACACAGATTAATGCCCCCATTAAGACAGGCTGATCTTGACCCATTAACTAGTGCTGATCGACTGTGTACAAGTACGGTATATCAGAACTTGGTTACACACCCTGATGATAAACCTGATCATTCTGTCCCCATACTCCATTATGGCAGATTTCACGTTTTTACAAGACATAGTGCTGCTGAGAACAATTATTTCAGGCTGGCATACATGATCTGATCACCTGATAAAAGTTTTCCTCGCTTGTTGGTCGATCACTGGCATGTTTACATGGGCTGATAATGAGCCTTAGGCCTCTTTCACATGTCAACGTCTCGAGTACATGTTGTGACAGCTTTCACACGTACCGGAGACACGGACACAGGTAAACCCATTCAAGTTTTGTGGGCTAAACACGCCGACATGTCCGTTTTATACCGTCAGCACGGGCCACAAATCTCCTGCACACATACACATGGATGTCATGCTGGGATGCCATCCGTGTGACACGTCCCGGCGCCTGAGAAGCAGCGCTACAGTAAGCGCTGTTTCCCGGTGAAATGTACTGAAGACAGCTCTTCTCCCCTGCTCTGCCGGCGATCAGCACAGAGCAGGGGAGAATGATGACAGTAATATTTAAGTGAGAACAATGACATCAGGAGTGGCTGATGGGAGCATTTATCACCTGCCGCCTGCACTATAAATAAAAAATCCGGCATGGATTCCCCTGTATTCTCTATAACCAGCCAGGTAAACCTCACAGCTGGGGGCTGCGACCGTCAGCTGTCAGCATTAGCAAGGCTGTTTATCAAGAATAGAGGGGTCACCATGCTGTTTTTTTTTTCAATTACTTAATTTTAAAAAATGGCATGGGGTCCACCCTCCCCCATTTTTGACATCCAGCCTTGCTAAAGCTGACAGCTGGTATTCTCAGGCTGGCAAGGGGCCACGGATATTGACCCCCAGCCTATAAATAGCAGCCTGCAGCTGCCTAGAAAAGGCACAAGTATTCAATGCGCCAATTCTGGTGCTTTGCCCGGCTCTTCCCACTTTTCCTTTAGAGGTGGCAAGTGGGATAATATTTGTGGGGTTGATGTCACCTTTGTATTGTCAGGTGACATCAAGCCCACAGCTTAGTAATGGAAATGCGTCTATAAGACCCCTATCTATAGGATTCTATAGTTGTTTTGTAAATAAAGACACAGCCAAATAACCATGATCACTGGCAGAGCAGGCGAGAATGTTGAGAGCCGTCTCCAGGACCCAGGGCCGGGCAACAATGCATACTTCCCTGGTGCTCGTTGGTGTGGTACTGATGCAGCACATGGTTGCCACAAATATTATACACATGGACACTGACATCTCCAGTATCGGAAATATCACAACGTGTGAATCCGGCCTTAGTGATGTTCACATGCTGTTTATTTGCAGCAATTGTGGTAAAACCAGTTTATTAAAGCAAATGGCGAAAAAAAAAAAAGCTCTATGCAGAGCGTTGATTGAAACCATCCCTGTTCTGCCCCTCTAACTGAAAGAGCCTGGTAATTTCCCCACAGCAGTGGGGCTTTCAGTGCGGCAGCAGCACGACATCAGAATGCTATTAACCTGCAGATTCACCCCACAACTGAAGGTTAATCACGTTCTTTTACATGACAGGTTCCCTTTAAAACGCAAGGTATACTGAATCTCTTGCCACAAACCTGTATGTTCTGTCCCAATTAGTCACTGACTGCCTTACATGTCCATACAAAGAAAGTAGTCACAGATTAGGACCACTCAGCAGCACTTTTAAAGAGTAAACTACATGTTATAGTGAATATTTTACCATAAACCTATATCAGTGTGTATTTTTATAGGGCATCGGATTGTATTCACACTGAACATATCAGAAAGTAAAGAAAGGTGATTGAAGAAAGCATTTTATGCTCACCCCCTGTAGAGTATCCCGCAGCATACAGCTCTCGGCCAACAATCCAGGCAACGCCAAGCAGACTAGCAGCACGCTACATAGATGTAGAAAGGAAATATATGAAGTGTGAAAAGACAACAAGAAATCAAACAAAATCGGTATACTTTGTTCATGCTTTTCATAGACTTAATTTTGGGTGGATCACACCAAGTTTGCAGTTTAAATCTGCTGTATTCACAGGAAACGCCCAAACCATTAATATGCTCCTCATTTACCTGACAAGACCAAAAAGGAAGTCCTTTCAGTGGAAAGGGGGGAATGTAGATCCATCTATGGAGGTTCAGTTTACCACTTAAAAGGTTTGCAAAATCTCCAGTCTAGAGTCTTTCAGAGATAAATGCTTAATGGTGATTTAACCCCTTAAGTCATTTAACCCCTTTGCACAGCAGACCATTTTCCTTTTTGCATTTGTCTTTCGTTCTTCTTCCCAGAGCCATAACGTTTTATTTTTCCGTCAACATGGCGATGTGAGGGCTTGATTTTTGCAGGACAAGTTGTACTTTTGAATGACGCCCTTGGTTTTACCATATCATTTACTCAAAAATGGGAAAAAAATTCCAAGTGTGGTGAAATTGCAAAAAAAAGTGCGATTCCACAAAGTTTTTTGGGACTTTTTACCATGTTCACCAAATGCTAAAACTGACCTGCCATTATGATTGTACAGGTCAGTACGAGTTCATAGACACCAAACATGTCTAGGTTCTATTTTATCTAAGTGGAGAAAAAAAATTCCCAAATTTGCTTTTGAAAAAAAAAAAGAAAAATTTGTGCTATTTTCCAATAGAAGTAGCATCTCTATTTTTCATGATTTCGGGTTGGGTGAGGGCTTATTTTTAGCGTGCCGAGCTGACGTTTTTAAAGATACCATTTTGGTGCATATACGATCTTTTGATCGCCCGTTATTGCATTTTAATGCAATGTCGCGATGACCAAAAAAACGTAGTTCTGGCGTTTTGACTTTCTCGCTATGCAATTTAGCGATCAGGTCAATCCTTTTTTTATTGATAGATCAGGCGATTCTGAATGCGGCGATACCAAATATGTTTGTTTGATTTTTTTATGTTTTTATTTTGAATGAGGCAAGCTCCATTTTTTTACTTTTGGCATGCTCCAATAGTCCAAGAAACTGCCATAACCCGATCGCCTCTGCTACATACAGGCGATGATCAGATCGCCAGTATGTAGCAGATTTGCTTATTTGCCATGAGCACAGACCACTGGGCGGCGCTTACAGCAAGCCGGCAGTGACAACCATAGAGGTCTCTGGTTGTCATGTCAACCTATCGGTGACCCGCGATCACGTGACGGGGGTGGGGTCACTGATAGGTGGGTTTACGGCCCGATGGCCAGAAGTGCACGTTAAATGCCGCTGTCAGAATTTGACAGCAATATTTAACGGGTTAATAGCCGAGGTCGGATCATTCAGGCATTTAGCCGAGGATGTTCCGGGCATATGTCAGCCGTTCAAAACATGTGCTGGGAAAGATGTGGGCTCAGTATCGGTGCTGAAGGGGTTACTATCCATGATCATGAGATCTGAAATTGAACATTTAAATAGTAGTTTCTCTTTACATAGGGGGTTAATGGTGGAGGGAAGGAAACAGGCATCACGGTGTTCAGTAGTGAACTATAGCCTTGCAGCTCTGGGGTCCTGGGTTCCAATCCCACCAAGGACAACATCTGCATGGAGTTTGTATGTTCTCCTCGTGTTTACCCTGGGCTCTCTGGTTTCCTCCCACACTCCAATGACACACGGATAGGGAATTCAGATTATTACAGTCCCCTTTGGGGCTCACAGTGATTTTGGCAAAGTGCTGTGGAATTATTGGCACTATACAAGTAGAAATAAGCAAGACTGGAACTTTAATTGTATTTAATTTAACACAGTTCAGAACTCTGCTGTTTTCAAACAGAGCTCCAGCACTACCAGGACAGAATTCAGTATGCCTGCAGGAGTGTATACAGACGCCAACATTATATCAGCAGATATGGGCACCCTAGTGGTAACAATTCTCATTAGACTTTATTTTCTCCCAAGCTGCTTGGAGTGTCTTTTTTCAAAACTACCTAAATGTTTATTTTTTGTAAACCCAGCATACAGTTTTAGGCTACAGATTTCCTAGTGTATACACCAGGCATATACATTGTACAGGATGCAAACAGTCCAACAATGGAGGATTACAATCCTATAAACCTAAACTATTGTGCCAGGTCCGTGATACACTGTACGCAGGCCAATTGCCAGGTTAAATATACACAATATTCACTTACCGGATGTGTAAGTCCTCCAGCAGCAAGGAAAAACAGAAAAGGGGGATAGGATTCCAGACTGCAGAACAAAAGAGTCAGAATTACATTTGGACATTTACTTCACAAATCCATGAGATTAATTTTAGTCTGACAAATTGGGTCAATATGAAGATCTGTTACTGATGCAGTTTAAAGAGAAAGGTCACCAGAAATAATAAGGCTATTGCCCGGCAGACTAGCTCTGCATTGTGACCGGCTGTCAGTCAGGGCCGGGGACATGGTTACAAGGGCCGCTCTGTATACCTAGAGCGGTGACTGATCCGATGCCACCCCCCGCCCCACCATGACTGAAATCAAATGCAGTCAGGGAGAATAAAGTTAATTTTCTACCTGTTGCATAATAACGCCATTAACCACATATTTGCAGGAATAGCAATATTTCTGGTGACCAGTTCACTTCAAGTTTTGTGTTGGCACAAGTGCAAATAAGCTTTAGTGGATATTCTGATATTCAGCACCGAATAATGAAAAACAGCTGTATTTTGGAGAGCAGTAAGAATGGATTTTACCAATCCGGTAGGCACCCAACATTGGGAAATAAAAATGCAGATCTGCTTTAAGCACCCCTTCCTCCTCAGATTCTGTACCGTACCAAACAGCAACCATTAATTTCTCCTCAAATGGAAAGCCTATCGCAAACAATGAAGCTGGTTCATTAACACAGATGTTGTACATGCCAGTTTTCACAAATTAGGCGCATCCTACAAGTGCTGTGTGCTTCTGCCAGAGATGTACATCTATCAGGGACTAGAGGACAGTTCTAGCAAAAATTTACATTATTAACCCCTTAACGACCAGAGGTGTTTTTGGTTTTGCATTTTCATTTTTTGCTTCCCTTCTTCCCAGAGCCATAACCTTTTTATTTTTTGGTCAAAATGGCCATGTGAGGGCTTATTTTTTTTGCAGGACGAGTTGTATTTTTGAACGACACCATTGGTATTACTATGTTGTGTACACGAAAATGGGAAAAAAATTCCAGATGCAGTGAAATTGCAAAAAAGTGCAATCATACAGTTTTATTTTTCCACCATGTTCACTAAATGCTAAAACTAACCTGTCATTATGATTCTGCAGTCCATAGACACCAAACATGTCTAGGTTATTTTTTTAAAGTGGTGAAAAAAATTTCCAAAGCTTGTTGCACCATTTTCTGATACCCGTAGCGTCTCCATTTTTCGTGATCTGGGGTTGGGTGAGGGCTTATTTTCTGTGTGCAGAGCTGACGTTTTTAAAGATACCATTTTAGTGCAGATACAACCTTTTGATTACCTGTTATTGCATTTGAATGCAATGTTGCGGCACCCAAAAAAAATTAAAAAAAATAAAAATGTAATTCTGGCGTTTTGAGTTTTTTTTGTTACGCCGTTTAGTGATCGGGGTTTTTTTTTTTTTTTTTTAGATTTATAGATTTGGCAATTCTAAACGTGGCGATACCAAATGTGTGTAGGTTTGATTTTTTTCTATTTTATTTTGAATGGTGCGAAAGGGGGGTGATTTGAACTTTATTTTTACTTTTTGCATGCTTTAATAGTCTCCATGGGAGACTAGAAGCTGCACTTGTCCGATCGGCTCTGCTACATAGAGGCGATGATCAGATCACCTATATATAGCAGAATTGCTGACTTAAAATGAGCAATAGCAATCTGGCAGTGACAACCATAGAGGTCTGCAGGAGACCTCTGGTTGTCATGCCAACCCATCGGTGACCCGCGATCACGTGACAAGGTCACCGATGGGCGGATTTCCGGCACGAGTGCTGGAAGTACATGATAAATGCCGCCGTCAGAGTTTGATAGCGGTATTTAACGGGTCAATAGCAGGGGTAAGATAATTACCGCCGGTCAGAGCTGCAGTTCCCACGCTGTCAGATGACCGCGTGAGCCAGCAGTTATGACTGGCAGTACAAAGGTTACCGCTGGTCACAGGTGTTGGCTGATGAGAGTACCATTCTCCAACATACGCCTGCTGATGCTGATAACAGCAAACACCTGTGCTATAAATAAAAAACAAAATGAGGTCTCTTCTATTTTTAGATATCCAGAGCAGGCAAAACAGACAGCTGTGGGCTGCAACCCTCAGCTGTCAGCTTCATCATGGCTGGTTAGCAAGAATAAAGGGGTCCCACACTTATTTAAAATAAAAAAAATATATATTTTTTTTTTAAAATAAAGCGTGGGGTTCCCCCCCCATTTTTTTTTTACAAGAAGCTAAGCTAAAGCAGACAGTAGAGGGCTAGTATTCTCAGGCTACTGGTAAGGGGGTCACTGAATTGCCCCTCACAGCCTACAAATAGCCCACAGCCACTGCAGAAAAGGCATATCTTTTAGATGCGCCAATTCTGACGCCTTGCCTGCCTCTTCCCACTTGCCCGGATGTGGTGGCAAGGAGGGGTAATATTTGTGGGGATGGCATCAGCTGTTTTATGGCTGCTGACATCAAGCACAGAGGCTAGTAATGGAGAGTCGTCTATAAGGAGCAGTCGTTACTAACCCCATTGGGTGTTTAAAAAAAAAAAAAAAAAAAAAAAAGTCAGAATAAAATCCTTTTACATAATGACTCCTTTATTTGAAATAAAAATAGCAGTTATACTCATCTTTATACATAATCGACTGAAGCCCATGTCACCTGTAAAAGACAGAAAATAAGAAACAACCATATCCCTCACCTGTCTGACGTGAAGGAAATCCATAATGTTCCATGAAGTTCCGGATGGTTTAGATGGCATTCACATCAGTGATGCGGCCGCTATCCACGTCAGCCAGCTCACACTAAGGCCTCTTTCACACTTCCGTCTTATCTCCCGTCGCAATCCGTCGAGTTTTCAAAAAACAGGATCCTGCAAATTTTTTTTTGCAGGATCCTGTTTTTTCCAATAGACTTGAATTAGCGACGGATTGTGACGGATGTCCATCCGCTTCATCCGTCGTGCACTGGATCCGTCGTAAAATAGTGGTCCGCCGGGAACAAAAAACGTTCAGAGGAATGTTTTTTGTTCACGTCAGAAAATCAGTCAGCGACGGGTCCTGCGCTGTCCGTCGTTGGCTACAATTGAAGCCTATGGACGAAGGATCCATTGCTGACCATCACACGCAGGAATCCAGCGACGGATCCAGTGTTTTTCATTCTGAGCATGCCCGGATGGATTTTTTAGTCAGGGGAAAAAAAAAAAAAAATAAAAATCTCTCTCGGCAGCGCATCCGTCATAACACTGGATGCGTTGCCTACGTTTTAACACTATTTCCCAAACGTCCGTCGGTATGTCGCGCCGACGCTTTGTGACGGCCGACTACCGATGGAAATGTGAATGAAGCCTAAGACAGGATCGTGATCACGCTCCTGCAGTGTGTACTACTGAGCTCCTATGAGGAGGGTCACTAGAGTTCATAGCTGATAAACCCCGGTGACCTCACTTTCTCATGAAGCGAGCGGTGTCAAACTCCCCTACATCTGCTATGAACTATTGTGAACTTTCTCACCTCTACACACTGCAGGAGTGTGATTACGCTACTGCCTCAGTGTGAGGTGGCTGGAGTGGATAGCAGTTGCATCACTTATGTGACGGCCATGCAAATCATCTGGATCTTCAGGTCAGGGACAAGTATGGGATATGGTTGTTTATTAATTTTCTTTTTACAGGGGACATGAGCATCGGTGGATTAGGTGTAAAAGGTGAGTAACTGCTTTTTTACTTTTATTTTAAACTAAGGCTACTTTCACACTTCCGTCTTCTGGGCAAAAAACTGATCCTACAAATGTGCTCGCAGGATGCGTTTTTTGCCCATAGACTTGTATTAGCGACGGATGGGCACACGTAGTATCCGTCGTGCGACGGATGCGTCGTGTTTTGGCGGACGCGACGCACAAAAAAAGTTCACTGTAATGTTTTTTTTTGTGTGTCGCGTCCGCCATTTTTGACCGCGCATGTGCGGCCGAAACTCCGCCCCCTCCTCCCCGGACTGCAGAATGGGCAGCGGATGCGTTGAAAAACTGCATTCGCTGCCCACGTCGTGCAGTAATTTCACAACATCCGTTGGTACGTCGGCCCGACGCATTGCAATGGGCCCGTACCGACGGAAATGTGAAAGTAGCCTAACTGAAGGGCCCAGCATTGCCCGGGCATAGTAACTAACTGTGGTTAGTTATAGCACCTCACTCCTCATTTTCTCCCCCAACACCTCTCATTTTGACCTCACACCTGCCATTTTCCCCTCAGTATATACCTGTATGTCATCTCCCCTGTATATAGTATATACCTGTATGTCATCTCCTGTATATACCTGTATGTAGTATATACTTGTATGTCATCTCCTGTATATAGTATATACCTGTATGTCATCACCTGTATATAGTATACCTGTATGTCATCTCCCCTGTATAGCACATACCTGTATGTCATCACCTCCTGTATATAGTATATACCTGTGTGTCATCTGCTCCTGTATATAGTATATACTTGTGTGTCATCTGCTCCTGTATTAGACCTCGTTCACACATTATTTGGTCAGTATTTTTACCTCAGTATTTGTAAGCTAAAACTTGGAGTAAAACCATCAGAGTAAGTTTATTGGAAACATGTCACCACTTCTGTATTTTTCACCAACTCATTTTGGCTTATAAATACTGAGGTAAAATAGGTCATCTCCCCTGTATATAGTATGTACCTGTATGTTATTTCCTCCTGTATATAAAGGGTGGGCCATTTATATGGATACACCTAAATGAAATGGGAATGGTTGATGATGCGCTGAATTTGCAGAATGGGAAAAACAAAAGTTGGAACAGGACCCTCAGTTTACACAGAACATTATGTTCAGTGATGAGGCAAACTTTTTTTTTGGGGTGGGCCATTTATATGGATACACCTAAATAAAATGGGAATGGTGACCATTTTCTTGCGTAGGGTGTCTTGCATTGAAATCTGCTGCAATGACCCGGGTACTGCGTTCACCAGACAACACAATTTCTAACCGCTCCTCACGTGTTAACCTCTGTGGACATGTCAATGGCTGTAAACTAAGAGAAACTTGTAAATAACGCATGAAAGAATAAACTTACGTTAAAACCAAGCACACCATTGTTTTTCTTGTGAAATTCTCAATAAGTTTAATGTGTCAGATGACCCTCTTCCCATTGAAAAAAATAAAGGTGTATCCAAAACGGCCGACTTCAAAATGGCCGACTTCAAAATGGCCGCCATGGTCACCACCCATCTTGAAAAGTTTCCCCATCTCATATACTAATATGCCACAAACAGGAAGTTGATATCACCAACCATTCCCATTTTAATTTAGGTGTATCCATATAAATGGCCCACCCTGTAGTATATACCTGTGTGTCATCTCCTCCAGTATTAGACTTCGTTCACACATTACTTGGTCAGTATTTTTACCTCAGTATTTGTAAGCTAAAACTTGGAGTAAAACAATCAAAGGAAAAGTTTATTAGAAACATGTCACCACTTCCGTATTTTTCTTCCACTCATGCTTTTGGCTTATAAATACTGAGGTAAAATACTGACCAAATACTGAACGTGTGAATGTGGCCTTACACACAGCCTCCACCTGCAGCGCTTCACTCTTCTGTATACACAGATTCATACTGCAGCAGCACCTCACTTCTCTCATTTTGCCCCTCACATCTCTATCCATGAGGCTCCTCCCTTTCTATTGACATCATGCCTCACAGAAGCAAATCCATTCTAGGCAAGACGAAGCTAGATGTCACCTGAGGCTGCTATGCAGAGTGGCCGTGGCTATGTGTGGTGGGCGTGGCTATGTGGAGTGGGCGTGGTTCGACACACACACAAAACTTTATATATTAGATAAACTAGCCTGCTATTATTTAAATTAAATATTTTATTCTGGCTGTGTTTTTTTTTTTGTTTTGTTTTTTAAACACTCCAACTATGGGGTTAGTAATGGGGGCCTCATAGATGCCTCTCCATTACCAACCTCTGAGCTTGATGTCAGCAGCCATAAAGCAGCTGATACATTGGTGTGTTGGTAAGTGGGGGTAAATGGGAAGAGCCGGGCAAAGCGCCAGAATCGAATAGATGCGCCTTTTCTGGGGCTGCTGCAGGCTACTATTTTTAGGCTGAGGGGGAGGGGGGGAGCAATATCCATGGTCCCTTACCAGTCTCAGAATACCAGCCCCCAGCTTGGCAAAAATGGGGGGGGGACCCCCACGCAGTTTTTAAAAAAAATTTAAATAAAGTTGTACCCCTCTATTCTTGATAACCAGCACAGGCAAATCTGACAGCCGTGGTCTGCATCCCTCAGCTGACAGATTTATCATGGCTGGTTATCAAAAAAAAAAAAAAGAAGAGACCCCATGACTTTTTTATAGAATAGGCGCCCACTAATAAACACTCTCATCAGCAGCAGCTGCTCTCGCTGTTCTCAGCAACAGCATGCATACGCTGATGAGTAGTACTCACTTATCAACTGACGCAAGTGACCGGCGGTTACCTTTTGAGCGCCGGTCACAGCTGCTGCCTCACTCATCTGATACTACTGCTGATCAGAGCCACCGGTGTGTCTCACACGGTCACACAACAGCTGATGTTCGGGGGTGCCGAACCCAAACACTAACACGGACTTCCTGATGAAGACTGTTTGGGGTCCGTGTACGGACAACCAAGTGTTCAGTACAGACCCAGAACAGGGTCACCCATCTGTACTGGCTAGGACTGACAAACACCAAAAGTCGCACAGTTTTTGTGCAGTTTGAGTTGCTCAAAAATTTTGCAACAAAGGGGAACTCTAATTTTTGAAAGATTTTTACAGACTTCAATAGATACCTTAGGAGACTTTAACATGCGGTCATCCGAGCTATACATTGCAGTGCAATGTACAGCAAAATTTACGATCTCCTAAGAACACCGGCCACAAGTTGGCATTCACAATGATAAGCACAGAGAGTCTTCTGCAGACCCCTGGCTTTCATGACAACCCTTCAGTGGACGTAAATATGTCAAAGGTCATGTAGGGCTTAAGTGGTAATAACTCTGGAACGCTTCAACGGAACCTAGTGATTCAAAGATTTTTTTTGTTTGGAGACACATACTTCAAAACTTACCACTAACATGGTCAATATGATGTGCATTTATTCAAGAAAATATCGTTTAAAAAAAAAAAAAAAAAGTAAAGTGAACATTTTTCAAGCTCCCAACAAATTAAGACCCACTGAACAACCAGATCCAACTGCGATATTACATCCACTTCCTGTGGGAGTATAGGGTCATACCGATGCTATTTGAAGAATTATTTGTGTTGCAAGATGGTAACACATGGCAATAATTTTTTTTCTACTTTAGATTCCTGGGAGAAATGTTTCCCATTAACCCCCTCCCCGAGGGTGGTTTGCATGTTAACGACCAAGCCAATTTTTACAATTCTGACCACTGTCCTTTTATGAGGCAATAACACTGGAACGCTTCAATGCATCCTGGTGATTCCGAGACTGTTTTTTCCTGACATATTGTAATTCATGTTAGAGGTAAAATTTCTTTGATATGACATGCATATATTTGTGAAAAAAAATGGAATTTGACAAAAATGTTGAAAATTTCGCAATTTTCCGAATTTGAATTTTCATGCCCTTAAATCACAGAGATATGTCACACAAAATACATACCGTATATACTCGAGTATAAGCCGACCCCCCTAATTTTGCCACAAAAAAAAAAAAAAAAAACCTGGGAAAACTGAGGTGCCAGAACAACAGAAACCCCCTATATGTGAACTCATTTTACAAACTACACTCCCCAATGAATTCATCTAGGGGTGCAGTGATCATATTGTCACCACATGTGCATCACAGAATTTTATACCACTGAACGGTGAATAAAGAATAAATTACATTTCTACCACTAAAATGTTGTTTAGCCCCAAGTTTTTAATTTTTCTAAGGGCCAATAGGATTTTTTTTTTTTTTTTTTTTTTACAACTGAGGTCCATTTTTTCTTGAGTGTGGCAATACTCTACATGTAATCTGGAAATATTTTTCAGGCACAGTGCAAAGCTCAGAAGGCATCGAGCAACAGATTTTACTGTTATGGTTTGCAGGTGCCATAACCCACTGGGAGAGCCCATGAGGTGCCAGAACAGCAGAACCTACCATAACTGACCCCATTTTACGAACTACACCTCTCAAATAATTAATCTAGGGGTGCAGTGATCATATTGTCACCATGGGTGTGTCACAGAATTTTATACCATTGGGCAGTGATGACAAAATAACTACATCTGTACCACCAAAATTGTGTTTTATCCAAAGATTTTACAATTTTCACACAAAAAGTGGTAAAAATGGCACCAAAATGTGTCCCACAATTTCTACTGAACATGGCAATACCCCATATGTGGCTGTACAGCACTGCTTAGCCATACGGAGAGACTCGGGAGGAACGGAGCGCTATTTGCTTATTCAAGTGAATGGTTCTGTGCACGTCAGTGTTTTTCCAAGGACCGTGTGTCCATGGGCAAAACACGCTGACATGCCCGTTTTTTTATGTCAGCACAAGCCACAAAACGTCTCGTACACGTGCAAACGCATAACACACGGATGTCATCTGTGTGACATGCATTGGTGCCAGGGAAGAAGTGTTACAGCAAGTGCTGTTCTCTGTAGCCAGGTGCTGAACACTGCTCTCATCATTCTCCCCTGCTCTGTCGGCGATAGGTTACATTTAAGTGATAAAAGAGAAGACAGCAGGCGGCGGCTGATGGGACTATTACTCCCATCAGCTTACCCCTGCTGCTGCTAATAACAGTTACAGCAGGAGTGGCTGATGGGGGTATATTCGTCAGCCACTGCCTGCACTATAAATAAATGAAAAAAACAGCCAGGCAAAACTCACAGCTGGGGGCTGCAACCCTCAGCTGTCAGCTTCAGCAAGGCTGGTTATCAAGAATAGAGGGGTCCCCACACGGTTTTTTTTATATAAATAATTTTAAAAAAACAGCATGGGGTTCCCCCCCCCCCCCCCCCATTTTTGACAACCAGCCTTGCTAAAGCTCACAACTGGGGGCTGGTATTCTCAGGCTGGTAAGGGGCCATGGATATTGACCCCTCCCAGCCTAAAAATAGCAGCCCACAACTGCCCAGAAAAGGCATATCTATTTGATGCGCCAATTCTGGCACTTTGCCCAGCTCTTGCCCTGTAGCTGTGGCAATTGGAGTTGATATTTGTGGGGTTGATGTCACCTTTACATTATCAGGAGACATCAAGCCCACAGCTTAGTAATGGAGAGCTGTCTATAAGTCACCTCTCCATTACTAATCTTATAGTTATATGGTAAATAAAGACACAGCTAGAATAAAGTCCTTTAATTGAAAAAAGGACTCCTTTAATATTCTCAATTAAACCATACCTACTGATCTCTGTTCCTTTTCAATCACTGTTTATGGTTCATTATTCATTCTTATATGATGTTAAAATATATGTTCATACGATTAAATAAAAAGACCTTGCCTAATTCCACCAAAGCCCTCGATCTCCTGTAATAAAAATAAAATAAAACAACAACAATATACCATACCTGTCCGTGTAATCCATGTCTGGGGGATAATTAGTTTTCAACCTGGACGGTGCCAAGATGTGACTGTCCAGGCTGAGAACCACTGGTGAATGAGCTGCTGGAAGCGGTGCTTCAGTGACTGGGGGTGACGTCATAGAGGTTACCTCCAGTCACTGGGTTTCGTTCCCTGCCGGGCTTTGCTGCGGTGAGATCCCCGCTAGCACCGTGAGTTTTAGTGCTTTTATACAAAAACTAATTTTATAGAAAAAAAAATTTTTGCATCACTATTCTGAGAGCTATAACTTTTATTTTTACGCTGATGGAGCTGTGTGGCGGGTTGATTTTTGCGGGACAAGATGACGTTTTTGATCCGTCTTTTTGATCGCATGTTATTCATCTTTGTTCAGCGGTATGATGATAAAGCATTGTTTTTTTGCCTTGTTTTTTTATTTCTATGGTGTTCACTAAAGGGGTTAACTAGTGGGACAGTTTTATAGGTTGGGTCGTTATGACGCGGAAATACCAAATGTGTGTACTTTTATTGTTCAGATTTTTTTTTCATTCTAATATTTATTTAGTGATTATTTAGAATTATTTTTGATCTTTTTATAATTATTTAAAAAAAAAAAATTCTAATTTTTTTACTCTGTCCCACTATGGGACAATCATTATTTGCAGGCTGATCGCTTCTATAGCATGCAGATGAAGCAACCTCTGCATGCCATATAAGCTATCAGCGCTGCACTGACAGACTTGGTGATCATGCACTGCACATGACCAACAAGTTTCCTTGCTCTGGAGACCCGGATGTCGTCATGACGACATTGGGTCACCATGGCAACAATCAAGACCCAGCGTCACACCGCGGAGTTTCTCCGATCCAAAGGCAGAGGGACTGTCAGCTCCATGCCGACTTCTGAAATGATGCGATCGTGTTCGGAGGTTAATGTGCCGGGAGTGGTCTGTGACCGCTCCTGGCACCGGGTGTCAGCTGTCAGAATCAGCTGACACTTGGCATTGATCGCCCTCACACGCCCCGTGTGTGCAGCCGATCACGATTACGTAATATTCCGTACCTGGTCAGATAGGCCCAGGTCACATGGACGGAATATTACGTCAGATATCAGAAAGGGGGTTAAACAATTTGTCAATTGCAATTCAGATTTTGTAATCTAGCTAGTTGACAGATATTGCAAGTTACAGTATTACCATCATTGAGCAAATACCAGACAGTATCACTAAATTGCAAATGGAATCGTACTGGATTTTCAAATTGGCGACACTTAAACCTGACGGTTTGAATGAATGTATTGATAACTCGATAATTATTCAAACTAAAACCATGCATTTACCAGGTGGTTTAAAATCAATTCATTTATACATTTACACAATAAGAGAAACCTGGGGAATTACAATGTGCGTTTGTGCACCTTGGCAACAATACGCTTTTAACGTTTTGTTCATTTGAAAACTGCGCCGATGCAGTAGCATCTGACAGATTTTTTTTTTTTTTTTTTTTAAAGAATAAATGTATATTCCCAAATCAAAAGTTATTGCACATTATAAATGCGATCATGCTGCAGCCAGGCACCGCCTTTACTGAATGTGATTTAAAAAAAAAAAAAAAAAAAAAAAAAGAGCCATAATTATATTTAGCATGCAAAATAGGGGGCAGGTCAGTGAGGGATCAGCGACCTGCCATGAGCCATACTGATGAATATGTAAGCAGAGAACCACGTAAAGACCCCCACACAGCCCGCCCCGAAGCACAAGCATATAATTAACTGAAAATTACAAATACAGATTAAACAACCACAAGATGGATCTCATCACCAGGTATCATTGTAATCAGCATAACGGCACCGACCTGACACTGTCTGTAGGTTACTGTGCACAATCCTACTGACAGGTTCCCTTCAACAATAGTAGAAATTGTGGGATAAGTAAAAGATACTTACGTGTTTTGATGAGCCCGCTGGATGCAGTTGAAAATTTTTCCATTTTCAGGGTCATCACTATAGAGTTTGGGATACTGGGGAAAACAAATGTGAAAAAGCATGAGCCACACGAGTGACAGCTAGCCATTATTCCAGAGATCCCCAGGTCACGTTTATTTAACAAGCCTTATAATGGCATACACAGGTCCTTGAACTGGCTAATATCTTTACATCTGTGACTAACAAACCTCCGTACATTATAATTATCAAAACCACAACTGAAACATAAGACAAAATGGTCTTGAATGTGGTCTCAAAAACTTCCAATTGTTCACATGTATAGCACAAGCACATGATGCTTTAACCCCTTAGGAAAGCAGGCAAGTACTTCCTAAAGCGTATCTAAACTTTCAATAAACTGTGCATAAATCAATAGTCCAGTATATGTTGTCTCTGTATGCTTGATGTTTTAGTTTGTTTTTCCTCTTAGCTCATGTTTGGAGAAATTAGCTGTTCTGATGACTTATATACACTATACATAGAATAGGGAAAAAATGTTTTCCAACATCTGTAATTTGGAAATTGAGTAACAGGATCGATGAGGACATATATATTTGTGCGCGCGTGCATGTTGTAATGTGATTCAGCACAAACATGCTCCTTCCCTCCCTCCTCCCCTCTTCATAGACTGAAGAAATATGATGTGAAGCCTTTAGTGAGCTGTACCCTGAGACAAGCCTTAACATTGAAACTTCAGAGTAAAGCTATTTAAACAACACATTGCAAGAATTACAATATACTTTATTTTTTCTTTTTTACAGGACAAAATTTTGAGAGCGAATTTACATAATTACAAAATGTCTAAGAAGCATCTTATGAAGTCAGCTGTAATTGAGCATTTCACAGTGACTCAAGATAAACATTTTGTCTGTCAATGTAAGTGACCCAGATGGAAACAAATGCTGTGATGCCAAAATCAGTGCATACTCAGGCAGTGGTAAAAATGCTCCTTCAAAAGCTTCCAAATCTAAAGAGACATTTACAATGCTGTCACCCAGAAGTTTAGAAAGCTGTGATTGAAAAAGATCACAGCAGCACCAAGAAATCAACACTTCCCGCCAGGCAATGGAGGAGGAAAGAGCGTCTCAAACGTCAGTTACAAGATATTTTGTAACTGACAAAGTTACTGTAACAATGAAGGCAGATGCGTTTAAAAGACAGCTCATCAAGCTTGTTTGTGAAGGACTAATGTACCATAATCATTATTTGCATGAACAGCTGTAGCAGCTCTTAATGGAGAAATGGATCGCAAACTTGGTGTTTCTCTGGACAGAGAAAGTACTAGAAAATTAGTGATTGAAGAAGTCCTTAACCAAAAAGAAGATCTTAAAAAGACTCAAGAGACGATTTGTATTCTTAAAATGGATGCCTGCACACGTCACAGAGTGAACTATTTGCTATGAACGTTCGATATGTTTGTGACAACAAACAAATTGTTACTAAGACACTGGCAGCAAAAGATACTATAGCTCATCACAGCAACCAGTTTCTCCAGACCTTAGTGGAAAAAGTTCTGCAATATTATGAACTTAAAAAAAGAAAAAAAAAAAAAAAAAAAAAAACAACACAGGTTCTTGCTATTGTAGCTGATAATGCTTCAAACATGATAAGTACAATTAAACTGATGAATGAGAATAATTAAGGAGAACAGCAGCTAGAAGAACATTTCACATTCAGTATGTTGGAGATGGAAGGCCACAGTCCTGTTGCCATAACAGAGGAACAAACAGACATTACTAAAGAAGAACAGCAAAATGATTCTCTACAATTAGATGACCTTGTTGAAGCTGCTTCATACCTCTTTCCTATTCATCACATGTGCGGTGTTGTGCACACGCTGCAGCTGGCAATAAGAGATAGTCTACAAGAGGGACATGCTGGAACTTTGATTAGCAAAGTGAGGAAATTGGCTATTGCTGCCAGAACTGCTAAAATTGATTCCATCTTGAAGAGACGTGCTGGAAAAGGGGCTATTGTGGATCAAGCCACTCGGTGGGGCAGCAGCTATTTAATGATTGAGTGATTGCTTGAGCTGAAACCCTTCCTTGTAGACATGGCCAACCCTCAGGTAACACTACATGAAGGTCAATGGACACATGTGGCTGAATTAAAGGCATTGCTTCATCACCATTTACAGTGACTAAAAAGTTACAAGCGGAGGATTTAACTCCTGGCATTTTTATAAAGGAGCGGAAGAACTTGTTGTTTTGCCTGTCCCAAAGAGGAGGTTTATTGTAGATGGCTGCTTGAATGAAACGGAGAGACACTGTTACTAGAAAATAAAATTCTTCTGGCAGCTGTTTATGTGGACCCAAGACATCGTACATTGCTGGATGATCAACAGCTTACTAAAGGAAAAGAAGCTTTGATTGAGGTAGCAGTTAGGATGAGTGGGCTACAGGACGGCCAAGAGCAAGAGGACTCGGGTCCTGCCAGTGCTGCTGCTGCTATTCCTTCATCCTCATCAGATGAGGAGTTTGATTTTGTCATGTATTTGGACGGCATGGAGCAGGGAAAGTGTTACTACAGGGAAAGAAAAGAAAAAAAAAATTCTACTCCCATAGAAAACAGATTGACCATATTTCAGCAAGATTTTTCACTTGCTCTCAAAGAAGTATAAGGCCGGCGTCACACTGGCGAGTTTTACGGACGTAAGAGCGCAGAAACTACGTCCGTAAAACTCGAATAACATACGGCACAATTATTCTCAATGGGGCTGCTCCTATTAGCCGTATATTACGGTTCAGTATTATACGGCTTTCTACGGCCGTACAAAATCGCAGCATGCTGCGTTTGTCAGCGTACTGCGCAAAAAAAATCGCCAATGAAAGTCTATGGGGGCGAGAAAAATACGGATTCCACACGGACCAGCAGTGTGACTTGCGAGAAATACGCAGCGGTGTTAGTGAAAAGTCGGTAATTCAATTGCCGGCTTTTCATTTCTCCTGCACAAACCCGACAGGATATGAGACATGGTTTACATACAGTAAACCATCTCATATCCCCTTTTTTTGGCATATTCCACACTACTAATGTTAGTAGTGTGTATGTGCAAAATTTCAGCGCTGTAGCTGATAAAATAAAGGGTTAAATGGCGGAAAAAATTGGCGTGGGCTCCCGCGCAATTTTCTCCGCCAGAGCGGTAAAGCCAGTGACTGAGGGCAGATATTAATAGCCAGGAGAGGGTCCACGGTTATTGGCCCCCCCGTGGCTAAAAACATCTGCCCCCAGCCACCCCAGAAAAGGCACATCTGGAAGATGCGCCTATTCTGGCACTTGGCCACTCTCTTCCCACTCCCTGTAGCGGTGGGATATGGGGTAATGAAGGGTTAATGCCACCTTGCTATTGGAAGGTGACATTAAGCCAGATTAATGATGGAGAGGCGTCAATTATGTCACCTATCCATTATTAATCCAATTGTAGGAAAGGGTTAAAAAACACACACACACGATTGAAAAGTATTTTAATGAAATAAACACAGCGGTTGTTGTAATAATTTATTGTTCTCTCAAATCCATTTGCAGTCCCTCGCTTGGCAACATAATAAACGCACAAGATACATACCTTCTGATGTACTGTCAGGTCCAACGATGTAATCCATCTGAAGGGGTTAACTAATATTACAAGCAGGAGCCCTGCTATAATGCAGCTGTGCTCCGTGCTTGTAATTCCCCTGCGAATGAATGAAATGTAGGTCATTGACCTACATTTCCTTCAGTCGCGGTGATGCGCCCCCTGGTGGATGTCCTCATATGACCTGGAGCGTGGGAAAAAGTTCCCAGGCTGCAGTTCATGAGAACATCCACCAGAGGGCGCATCACCGCGAATGAATGAAATGTAGGTCAATGACCTACATTTCATTCATTCGCAGGGGAATTACAAGCACGGAGCACAGCTGCATTATAGCAGGGCTCCTGCTTGTAATATTAGTTAACCCCTTCAGATGGATTACATCGTTGGACCTGACAGTACATCAGAAGGTATGTATCTTGTGCGTTTATTATGTTGCCAAGCGAGGGACTGCAAATGGATTTGAGAGAACAATAAATTATTACAACAACCGCTGTGTTTATTTCATTAAAATACTTTTCAATCATGTGTGTGTGTTTTTTAACCCTTTCCTACAATTGGATTAATAATGGATAGGTGACATAATTGACGCCTCTCCATCATTAATCTGGCTTAATGTCACCTTCCAATAGCAAGGTGGCATTAACCCTTCATTACCCCATATCCCACCGCTACAGGGAGTGGGAAGAGAGTGGCCAAGTGCCAGAATAGGCGCATCTTCCAGATGTGCCTTTTCTGGGGTGGCTGGGGGCAGATGTTTGTAGCCACGGGGGGGCCAATAACCGTGGACCCTCTCCTGGCTATTAATATCTGCCCTCAGTCACTGGCTTTACCATTCTGGCGGAGAAAATTGCGCGGGAGCCCACGCCAATTTTTTCCGCCATTTAACCCTTTATTTCAGCAGCTACAGCGCTGAAATTTTGCACATACACACTACTAACATTAGCAGTGTGGAATATGCAAAAAAAAAGGGGATATGAGATGGTTTACTATATGTAAACCATGTCTCATATCATGTCGGGTTTGTGCAGGAGAAATGAAAAGCCGGCAATTGATTTACCGGCTGTTCACAGATATCGCGCTGAATGAAATCTAAATACAGAATATATATATATATATATATATATATATATATATATATATATATATATATATATATATATATATATATATATATATATATATATATATACTGTATATATGTTTTAATGAACATTTGAGCACATAAATCCATTAGATGTCGGTTTTGCAAGCCTGCGCTAAAATCTCGCAGTATGGATGCCATACGGATTACATACGGAGGATGCCATGCGCAAAATACGCTGACACACCCTGCCTACGGATCACTATTTTGGGAACATTTCACCGTATTTCGGCCGTATTACGGCCGTAAAATACGGACCGTATTGTCCTACGCCGAGTGTGACGCCGGCCTAAGAGTTCAATCGGTCATCAAAACTGACTGTGCACGAAGCAATTCCTTTATACCCTGAAATTGTTAGAGATATTGCCCATGTGGTTACTGCTTTGCCACCAACCCACGTTACTGTAGAGAGGTTGTTCTCTAGCCTTAAAATAATTAGGTCAGATTTGAGGTCATCTATGAAGGTGGAGGAGATACTATTTCTCAGAACAAATTCATAGAGTGCACAAATGCTATTCAGTACGCTTTTGTTCAAAACGTTTTTTTCCCCCACTTACTGCAGAGTGAATACTACATTGTAAATATGCACTTTTTTTGTTCTGAAGTTGTATTCCAGTAAATATATTTTATGTTCTATCTAAACGGCTTCATTATTGCATCATAATAAAGATTAAAAGCCCGATGTTACCATTTTACTACATTTATCACTTAAACATGAGCCATGTATGAGGGAGTCTGCGTTGGAGTCATGGGAATTGAGGAGTCGGAGTTGGCGGTTTGGCTTACCAACTCCACAGCCCTGATCAGCACAGCTATGTACAAGGAAATAAATAACGATCTCTTATGAACGCCAGCCACATGCTGGCTTTCACAGAGGATCTTAACAAGGTACAGGTATGGGAGTCTCCAACAAACCCCCTGCTGTCAATTCAACCCATCGGCGCCCATGGAATGACATGCCTCTTTGTCGGCATGTGTTAAATGGTGCTGTTAGAGGTTAACAGCCTCAAGTGGAGCTCCGCTCTACCTGTGGCTTGTAAAGGGCACGATGGCTGATTAAATCAGCCATCACAAGTGGGGAAAGATGCAGGCTTGGCGTACAAGCCCGCATTAAGGTCAGGGAGCCAGCAAATGACGTACTGGTAGGTCATATGTAGGTTAGGCTACTTTCACACTAGCGTCGTACGTCGCAATGCGTCATGCCGACGTACCGACGCATGCTGTAAAAAAAAAAAAAAAAAAAAAAAAGCACAACGGGGGCAGCGGATGCAGTTTTTCAACGCATCCGCTGCCCCATTGTGATGTCCGGGGAGGAGGGGGCGAATTTCCGGCCGAGCATGCGCGGTCTGAAATGGCGGACACGACGCACAAAAAAACGTTACATGTAACTTTTTTTTGTGCTGACGGTCCGCCAAAACACGACGCATCCATCGCACGATGGATGCAACGTGTGGCAATGCGTCGCTAATGCAACCCTATGGAGAAAAAAAAACGCATCCTGCGGGCAACTTTGCAGGATGCGGTTTTTTCTCCAAAACGACGCATTGCGACGTACGTCGTATGACGCTAGTGTGAAAGCACCCTAAGGGGTTAAAGAGAACCTGTCACCATAAAATTGAAGTCAATCTGCGGCCATCATGTTATAGATCAGGGGGAGCAGAGCAGATTGATATATAGTTTTGTGAAAAAAAGATTCAACACCGCTCATATTTTAACCCTCTGCTTTTTCGGGGATTTTCAGTCCAGTGGGCGGTCCCAATCAGTGACAGCCTTCTATATATAAGTGCTTGTACAGGGAGAGCT
This sequence comes from Ranitomeya variabilis, assembly GCF_051348905.1. Lineage (NCBI taxonomy): Eukaryota > Metazoa > Chordata > Amphibia > Anura > Dendrobatidae > Ranitomeya > Ranitomeya variabilis. The sequence continues at coordinate 115,420,474 of NC_135239.1, read as the reverse complement.
GTCAGTCACTGGATGAAGAGCAGGCTTAAATGATTAAAAACAGATTATACTGAATCTTCTCTCACAAAATTATATTATCAGTCTACTCCTACTGCTCTAACATGCTGCGTGCAGATGGGTCTACATTTTCATGGTGACAGTTTTCCTTAAAGAGCTCTGTCCTGTGTGTATGAGAGAAGAGTAGACGTGTTAGGGGACAGACAGATGGCCGTATTTCTCGTGCAAGGTTCGCATTGGAATCCTTGGACTGACAGTCGGCCCTGATGACCGCTCCATAGAAATACATCACACTGTCTCGCTCAGTTCAGGAGAGGTGTACAGCGATGCAATCCTCGCACAAGAAATACGGCCGTATTGAAACCCCACCAGGCTAGACCTTCAGGATGAAGCTTTTTTTTTTACCACCTAGTTTTTCAATGGTTGGACTTAGAGACCCATAACTTTGACATAACAGTTTGGAGTTTTATATTTGACAGGAGGATTTATACTTATCAGCGGCACCATTCAGGAGAACATATAAACTTTTTTCCCTGATATTCCTTCTATGAAAAATAGAAATTCTGACACTAACATTTTAAATTCTACACTAGTCACCTCTTTTCCCATTATAGTTCGCACTGTGCAAAGATTTTTCCAATTCCTGCTGCTGGCGCAGATTTGTTGTGATGGAGACTTGTGATTTGCATCCTATTAAAAAAAAAATAATATAAATATATATATATATATATATATATATATATATCTCAATCCCCATTAAGGGTCTGTGCACACGTTGCAGATTTGGTGCTTGTTTGCAATGCAGATTTGCTAGCAAAACCTGAAGCAATCATAATGCCAGCAAAGTGAATGAGAATCCTGACTAGTGTTGAGCATTCCGATACCGCAAGTATCGGGTATCGGCCGATACTTGCGGGTATCGGAATTCCGATACCGAGATCCGATACTTTTGTGGTATCGGTATCGAAACAACATTAATGTGTAAAATACAACATTAATGTGTAAAATAAAGAATTAAAATAAAAAATATTGCTATACTCACCTCTCCGACGCAGCCTGGACCTCACCGAGGGAACCGGCAGCGTTGTTTGCTTAAAATGCGCGCGTTTCCTGCCTCCCGCGACGTCACGGCTTCTGATTGGTCGCGTGCCGCCCATGTGGCCGCGACGCGACCAATCACAGCAAGCCGTGACGTAATTTCAGGTCCTGAATGCCTATTTCTGCATTCAGGACCTGAAATTACGTCACGGCTTGCTGTGATTGGTCGCGTCGCGGCCACATGGGCGGCACGCGACCAATCAGAAGCCGTGACGTCGCGGGAGGCAGGAAACGCGCGCATTTTAAGCAAACAACGCTGCCGGTTCCCTCAGTGAGGTCCAGGCTGCGTCGGAGAGGTGAGTATAGCAATATTTTTTATTTTAATTCTTTTTACACATTAATATGGATCCCAGGGCCTGAAGGAGAGTTTCCTCTCCTTCAGACCCTGGGAACCATCAGGAATACCGTCCGATACTTGAGTCCCATTGACTTGTATTGGTATCGGGTATCGGTATCGGATTAGATACGATACTTTGCCGGTATCGGCCGATACTTTCCGATACCGATACTTTCAAGTATCGGACGGTATCGCTCAACACTAATCCTGACGTGTCATGCACATGTTGAGCATTTGTGACTTGCAGATTTGGTGCGGAAAATAATCTGCAGCATGTCAATTCTCTGTGTGTTTTGGCCAGCATTTTTCACCACTGACCTCACTCAAATCAGCGCAAAATTGCTCATTTTATGCAGCTGCGTTTTCCTGCCAAGAGATGCAGAGGTTTCTGCATCCATTCACGTAATGTGTGCACGTAGCCTAAGGCCGGCGTCACACTGGCGAGTTTTACGGACGTATGAGCGCATAAACTACGTCCGTAGAACACGCATAACACACAGCCCAATGATTCCCCAAGTCCCAGCTCCTATCAGCCGTATTTTACTGATCCGTATTATACGGTCTTGTACGGCCGTAGAAAATCGCAGCATGCTGCGTTTGTCACCATATTGAGCAAAAAATAAAAAAAAAATAATAAAAAAAAATATCGCCAATGAAAGTCTATGGGGGCGAGAAAAATACGGATTACACACGGACCAGCAGTGTGACCTGCGAGAAATACGCACCGGTGTTAGAGAGAAAAGCCGGTAATTCAATTGCCGGCTTTTCATTTCTCCTTCCCAAACCCGACAGGATATGTGACATGGTTTACATACAGTAAACCATCTCATATCCCCCTTTTTTTTTGCATATTCCACACTACTAATGTTAGTAGTGTGTATGTGCAAAATTTGGGCGCTGTAGCTGCTAAAATAAAGGGTTAAATTGCGAAAAAAATTGGCGTGGGCTCCCGCGCAATTTTCTCCGCCAGAGTGGTAAAGCCAGTGACTGAGGGCAGATATTAATAGCCAGGAGAGGGTCCATGGTTATTGGCCCCCCCTGGCTACAAACATCTGCCCCCAGCCACCCCAGAAAAGGCACATCTGGAAGATGCGCCTATTCTGGCACTTGGCCACTCTCTTCCCACTCCCGTGTAGCGGTGGGATATGGGGTAATGAAAGGTTAATGTCACCTTGCTATTGTAAGGTGACATTAAGCCAGATTAGTAATGGAGAGGCGTCAATTATGACACCTATCTATTATTAATCCAATAGTACGAAATGGTTAATAAAACACACACACATTATTGCAAAGTATTTTAATGAAATAAAGACACATGTTGTTGTAATATTTTATTAGACTCTTAAGCCACCTGAAGACCATCGTCCTGAAACAAAGTAAAAAAACCAAACAACAATATTCCATACCTTCCATCGTTATGTCCCACGATGTAAATCCATCTGAAGGGGTTAAATCATTTTACAGCCAGGAGCTGTGCTAATGCACTCGCTCGTGCCTGTAAACCCCGGGTACTGAAAGGAAAGCTGGGTGATCTGTAGTTACCTTGAGTTGCGGTGATGCGCCCTCTGCTGGATGTCCTCATGAACTGGAGCCTTGGAAAAGTTCCCACGCTCGAGTTCATATGAGGACATCCAGCAGAGGGCGCATCACCGCAACTCAAGGTAACTACAGGTCACCCAGCTTTCCTTTCAGTACCCCGGGGTTTACAGACACAAGCGAGTGCATTAGCACAGCTCCTGGCTGTAAAATGATTTAACCCCTTCAGATGGATTTACATCGTGGGACATAACGGAAGGTATGGAATATTGTTGTTTGTTTTTTTAACTTTGTTACAGAACGATGGTCTTCAGGTGGATTAAGAGTCTAATAAAATATTACAACACCCTGTGTCTTTATTTCATTAAAATACTTTGTAATCATGTGTGTGTGTTTTATTAACCATTTCGTACTATTGGATTAATAATGGATAGGTGTCATAATTGACCCCTCTCCATTATTAAACTGGCTTAATGTCACCTTACAATAGCAAGGTTACATTAACCCTTCATTACCCCATATGCCACCGCTACACGGGAGTGGGAAGAGAGTGGCCAAGTGCCAGAATAGGCGCATCTTCCAGATGTGCCTTTTCTGGGGTGGCTGGGGGCAGATGTTTGTAGCCGGGGGGGGGGCAATAACTATGGACCCTCTCTAGGCTATTAATATCTGCCCTCAGTCACTGGCTTTACCGCTCTGGCGGAGAAAATTGCACGGGAGCCCACGCCAATTTTTTCCGTGATTTAACCCTTTATTTTACAAGCTACAGCGCCCAAATTTTGCACATACAGACCACTAACATTAGTAGTGTGGAATATGCCAAAAAAAAAAAAAAAAGGATATGAGATGGTTTACTGCATGTAAACCATGTCTCATATCCTTATCCTGTCGGGTTTGTGAAGGAGAAATGAAAAGCCGGCAATTGAATTACCGGCTTTTCACATATATCGCGCTGAATTAAAATTACACACATACATATACACATACATACATACACACACACTGTATATATGTTTTAACGAACATTTGAGCACATAAATCCATTATATGTCGGTTTTGCAAGCCTGCGAGAAAATATCGCAGTACGGATGCCATACGGATTACATACGGAGGATGCCATGCGCAAAATACGCTGACACACCCTGACTACGGATGACATACGGATCACTATTTTGGGGACTTTTCTGCGTATTACGGCCGTAAAAAACGGACCGTATTTACATACGTTGAGTGTGACGCCGGCCTAAGGCCCCAATCCATCAAAAGCAATTCAGCCAATTCAGGAGTAAATTGCTTTGAAAAAGTCAAGTCAGAGTTGCATAACAATGCTTTACAGCTTGGCGTTTCCATGACACTTTCTCCCAGCTCCGTCAGAGGGTGCGGCCGCCCCAGTCCCACCCAGAGCTACACTACTGTTAAATATATCAACGCATGCAGTGCACAGACACAGTTAAACTCTGCGGCAGAGCAGGGATAATCTCCTTGCACTGCTGCTGCTATGGCGCCCCCCCCCCCACGTTCAACTGTATGGCATTTGCTGATACAGTTGAAAGCAATGATGAAGGAGGAAGCATGAGCTGACACTTCCTCCCCCATCATTCTTCCCCAGCGTCTGACGTCTCAGCGCGATGACATCACTACATGGCGTCCTCTACGCCGAGATGTGCAAAGCTTCAGAAGACAAGCTGCAGAGACAGGAGTAGCATGGAATGAGGAGAGGTGAATATTATATTTTATGAACATTGTGGTGCACATAAAACTGTGCTGTTGACTATATGGTGCACTCTACTGTACAGGCTATGGGGTGCACTCTACTGTACGGAGGACTATGTGGTGGCTATTATAATATTTGGAGGGCTATGTGGGAGCCTTTAAACTGTATGCAAGCAATTATGGAATGCGGTGGTTTGTGTGGGGTCCTTCATACTCTGGAGGGCTGTGTGGGGGCCATTATAAACTGCGGAGAGGTGTGGGGCCATTATATTGTATGTAGCCCCATTGTACTGCATGGAGGGCTGTGGGGGGGGGGGGGGAAATCATGCGGTGTTGAGGTCACCATACTTTTCCAGGACAGTTGAGGGGTGGGGTACAGTGGGGTCATCATACTGTGCATGCAGAGGGTACTGTGGAGGAATTCACTGTAGGGTTATCTTAGTGTTTGTGGGCAAAAGGGGAATCTAGGGCTACAATATGAAGAAAGTTATGGGGCACACAGTAGGTGCAGTAATACCGTGTTTCCCCGAATATAAGCCAGTGTCTTATATTCTTTTTACCCCCAAAAGTCCCACTATGGCTTATTTTCGGGGTATGGCTTATATTAGCCAAAAAAAAGGCGACTTTTTTTTTTAACCAAAAAGTAGCTGTGCCATATAGTGCTCTGCACCGTTCATTATTGCCCCATAGCTGTGCCATACAGTGCTCTGCACCATTATTGCCCCATAGCTGTGCCATACAGTGCTCTGCACCGTCCATTATTGCCCCATAGCTGTGCTGCTGCAATAAAAATAATAAAACACATACTCACCTCTCTTGCTTGCAGCTCCTCAGCGTCCCGTCCCGGCGTCTCTCCGCACTGACTGATCAGGCAGAGGGCGGCGCGCACACTATATGCGTCATCGCGCCCTCTGACCTGCACAGTCAGTGAGGAGAGACGCCGGGAAGATGGCGCGACGCCCGGCGTGTGGAATGCGGACAGGTGAATATGTAATACTTACCTGCTCCCGGCGTCCCGCTCCTTCCCCCGGACAGCTGGTCTTCGGTGCCGCAGCCTCTTCCTCTATCAGCGGTCACCGGCACCGCTGATTAGAGAAATTAATTATGCGGCTCCGCCCCTATGGGAGGTGGAGCAGCCTATTCATTTCTCTAATGAGCGGTCCCACGTGACCGCTGAACAGGGGAAGAGCTGCTGAGCCAATCAGCGCTCGAGATGCTGGGGAGCCGCTGGACCAATCAGAGCTCCGGCCGGGGCACACAGAAAGTTAACCCTGCACTCGGGGCCACTAGAGAGAGGACAGAGGGGACCGAGGCAGTCAAAAGGTACCATGGCTTATATTTTCCACGTGTTTCCCACTACGGCTTATTTTCGGGGTATGCTTATATTAGCCGCCCCTTCTCTACCCCCCACTACGGCTTATTATCGGGGGTGGCTTATTTTCGGGGAAACACGGTAGGGACACGTATGGCAGCAGCGGCTCAGCATTGGGGTATAAGCAGGACAAGCAGTTTGTGCAGGTGTTGGGACTAGATTGAGACAGTGCCTGAAATGTGATAAGTCAAATGTGTCTGTTGTAATCTCTGCATCAGAGTCCTGGCTGGAAGAAGTTGCCATGACAGTCTTTGCCAGATGGAAAAGACGGGAAAAATGATTGACTCCACCAGAAAGAACGTCAGCTGTAAGCCACTATATAACTGTATTGAAATCACTTGCATGTTCTGCAGGACTGATATCTACCACTATGTGTCACCATATGGCAGTAATATCAGTGTTGGTCTTTGTATAGAGATTTTTTTTAGTAACAGCTGTCATCTGCTGAGGTTTTCCTACATCCACTATCAGGGTGCGCCACCATATTTGTAATCAGTGTTAGGGCTCATTTCCACTTGCGAGAATAACAGACGAGTGCAATCCGACAAAAAAAAATAAATAAAAATAATCGGATTGCACTCGGACCAATGTTTTTCAATAGGTGACATCTCATTTGCAATTCTTTTCTCAGCCGAAATCGGACTGAGAAAAAAAAAAAAAAAAAAAAAAAAAAAAAAAATCGCAGCATGCTGCGTATTGCTGCGAGTCTCGGACGAGACTCGCCAATGCAAGTCAATGGGTGCGAGAAAAAAAAAAACGGACGGAATACGGACCATCCATTTTCCATTCATTTTTTACAGATACCTTACCATTCTGTGGCATAGAACACTGTAAATGGTCCTGTAAATGATTGTCAAAAAATTGTTGCAGAGAAAAAAAAAACGGATTATATACGGATGTAAAACGGATGGTGCGATTAAAAATTGCATTGCACTCGCATGACAATCGCAAGACAATCGCATACTTTGCATCCTATTTTTTCGGTCCAGATTACGGACCGTTTTTGTTCTCGCAAGTGGAAATGAGCCCTTACATACCTTCTGAGGAAGATTGGCCGAAACGCTAGTCAAGGGGTGACACTGACTCAATCTGTGGTCTTGGGTAACTACTTACTGTCTGCCATATTTTGGCTATATACACTACCGTTCAAAACTTTAGGGTGACTTAGAAATGTCCTTATTTTTCAAAGAAAAGCATAGTTTTTTCCAATAAAGCTAACATTAAATGATTCAGAAATACACTCTATACATTGTTAATGTGGTAAATTACTATTCTAGCTGCAAAATGTTTAGAATTGAGAGTCCTCAGTGGTTGATACCTTCTAATGGCTAACTGAAAAGATGGTAACAAATTGCAAGCTTTCGAGACTACACAGGTCTCTTCATCAGGCAAAGACTAAAAGTAATTCTGAAGAATCACATATTTATGCACAACATAGCACAGAAAAAGAAAGAAAGAAAAAAAAAAAAAAAGAAGAAAAAACCATGGATAAAACAGGTGACATGAAGCAGAATTACCATGAGTGATAAACAGTTATGTCCATAAATATTGGGCCAGTTCTCAGATAAGGAATGTTTTATTGTCCTCTGATAGGGATCTAGTTCTGTTGTGATGACCCCTCATAGTCTGAGGGGCAAGTTCCTTAGTTGATGTAAAAAGACATAAATCCGTGCGACACATTCATTCCTGCAGTGAGAATGTCAAAGGTCATCATCAATTTGTATTCCCATACTCTGTCTCTCTGGGATTTGAAGCTACTTTTTAACACAAGTAATTTCATGTCCATAATGTTATGATTTGGGAGACAAAAATGTATTGCCACAGGTAGATCCATTCTTTTTTCTCTTATTGTGTGGCGGTGAGAATTCATTCTTGTTCTAAGCTTTTGCCCTGTCTCCCCCACATACAGACCCCCAGTTGGACATTTAGTACAAATAATTAAGTACACCACTTTAGAAGTGATGCAGCTCAAAGTCCCTGGGATCTTGTAGTCCTGATGTGAATTGGGGATCTTTATCTTGTCCGTGGTCATTATAAATGGACAGGTTTTACATTTTTTCTGGTTGCAAGGAAAGGTTCCTGCAGCTGTTGGAGAGGACAGGGAGCTCTTGACAATGATGCTTCTTAGATTTGGGGGCTGCCTAAAACACAGCAGTGAGGGGTCTGGAAAAATGGATTGTAATCGGGCATCTTTTTGTAGTAAAGGCTGTAATTTCCGTGCAGCTCCCCTTAGCGCCTCCAGATTTGGATTGTAGGTGACTACTAGAGGTACCCGGTTATTTTCTTCTTTAGCTTTGTAATGTAGCAGGTGATTCCTTGATAGTCTGGTGGCTCTTGTAATCTGGTTTTCAATTGTTCTTGGATGGTAGCCCTGATTCAAAAAGGTCTTTCTGACAAAAATGTATTGCCACAGGTAGATCCATTCTTTTTTCTTATTGTGTGGCGGTGAGAATTCATTCTTGTTCTAAGCTTTTGCCCTGTCTCCCCCACATACAGACCCCCAGTTGGACATTTAGTACAAATAATTAGGTACACCACATTAGAAATGACGCAGCTGAAAGTACCTGGTATCTTGTAGTCCTGATGTGAATTCTTGATACCATTTGTTACCATCTTTTCATTTAGCCATTAAAAGGTATCAACCACTGAGGACTCTCAATTCTAAATATTTTTCTATCTACTGGCTAACACTGTACCAAGATATATATCTTTCCTGTATCAAAATGGAGGATACCAGAATGTACCGCATCTTTATGGAACTAAAACCACTTCTGAAGAAACGTGGACAAATGGACAGCGACATTTTTTTCCTATCTAAATGCAAAAAGGAGAATCTAATTCCCAAAGGACTCTGGATTACAAACCCAATTCTTCATACCTACAGTACCCATTATGCACAAAACCTGTGTCACAGGACTTCTGAGAGATTAAGGAATCATCTTTTGCATGTCTGCTACAGCATAAAGAGTAAAGTCCAAGGGCAATTTGAATCTCTGCGGAAAACACTTACAGAAGACACAGAGCAAAAATTACAACAATATTGCAACAAACTACGGACCCATCTAATTTATAACAAGGAAAAGAAACTGCACAGATTGCGCCTCAATTCAGGACTCTATACAAACAGATACAAAACAAAGCCAAAACCTGACAACTTGGACAACCACTCCATTCCAGACACAAAAGCATCTAACTGTGTCATTAATCTCTCAGATTATAAACCCAGCAAAGTGGAACTGGCCGTGCTTTCCAGAGGACTCTCATTTTGTCCTACTAAGGCCCTGGATAAAACTGAACTCTGCAGTGATATGGAACATTTTTTTCAGGAGACTGCGCCTGAGGGAATATTTTAATGATACAGAAGATTCAGAACCCACCTGGAATGTAGGAAAAGGGATCCTAACAACAAAGAAGAGGTCTGACTGGACACCTCCACCTGGACGCAACCCTCATTTGGATAACTATATAGACTCCTTCAGACATTTGATAAAATCCACCATCATAGATACTAACAGGAGACAAGTATCCAACATCAGTGCCCAGGAGAGAAAGGCCATACAGTCTCTGAAAACCAACAAAGAAAGTAGTTACCTACAATCCAAATCTGGAGGCGCTAAGGGGAGCTGCAAGGAAATTACAGCCTTTACTAGAAGAATGGATCTACCTGTGGCAATACATTTTTGTCTCCCAAATCATAACATTATGGACATGAAATTACTTGTGTTAAAAAGTAGCTTCAAATCCCAGAGAGACAGAGTATGGGAATACAAACTGATGATGACCTTTGACAGCCTCACTGCAGGAATGAATGTGTCGCACGGATTTATGTCTTTTTACATCAACTAAGGAACTTGCCCCTCAGACTATGAGGGGTCATCACAACAGAATTAGATCCCAATCAGAGGACAATAAAACAATCCTTATCTGAGAACTGGCCCAATATTTATGGACATATAACTGTTTATCACTCATGGTAATTCTGCTTCATGTCACCTGTTTTATCCATGGTTTTTCCCCTTTTTTTTTTCTGTGCTATGTTGTGCATAAATATGTGATTCTTCAGAATTACTTAGTCTTTGCCTGATGAAGAGACCTGTGTAGTCTCGAAAGCTTGCAATTTGTTACCATCTTTTCAGTTAGCCATTAAAAAGGTATCATCCACTGAGGACTCTCAATTCTAAATATTTTTCTATCTACTGGCTAACACGGTACCAAGATATATATCTTTCCTGTATTCTAGCTGCAAATGTCTGGTTTGTAATGCAATATCTTCATAGTTGTATAGAGGTCCATTTCCAACAACCATCACTCCAGTGTTCTTATGGTACTTTTTGTTTGCTAACTGTGTAAGAAGGCTAATGGATGGTTAGAATACCCTTGAAACCCCTTGTGCAAGTATATTAACACAGCTGAAAACAGTTTGGCTGATTAGAGAACCTATAAACCTGACCTTCCTTTGAGCTATTTGAGAATCTGGAGCATTACATTTGTTGGTTCCATTAAACTCTCAAAATGGCCAGAAAAAAAGAACTTTCATGTGAAACTTGACAGTCTATTCTTGTTCTCAAATGAAGGCTATTCCATGAGAGAAATTGCCAAGAAACTGAAGATTTCCTACAACGGTGTGTACCATTCCTTTCAGAGGAGAGCACAAACAGGCTCTAACCAGAGTAGAAAAGAGAAGTGGTAGGCCCCGCTGCACAACTGAGCAACAAGACAAGCACATTAGAGTCAGTAGTTTGAGAAATCGATGCCTCACAGGTCCTCAACTGGCAGCTTCATTAAACAGTACACGCAAAACGCCAGTGTCAACGTCTACAGTGAAGTTCATTTTTCTCCTTATTAATGTACACTCCGCACCCCTCCGTCCTGACTGAAAAAAGAAACAAATGTAGAAATTTTTGGAAATTTATCAAAAAAGAAAAACTGAAATATCACATGGTCATAAGTATTCAGACCCTTTGCTCAGACACTCATATTTAAGTCACGTGCTGTCTATTTCCTTGTGATCCTCCTTGAGATGGTTCTACTCCTTCATTGGAGTCCAGATGTGTTTAACTAAACTGATAGGACTTGATTTGGAAAGGCACACACCTGTCTACGTAAGGCCTCACAGCTCACATGTCAGACCAAATGAGAATCATGAGGTCAAAGGAACTGGCCAAGGAGCTCAGAAACAGAGGCAAGGCAAGGCAACGAAAATTCCCCAGAAAATGGGAGTGGAGGTCAATAGACAAATTTGGGGTACTACAGAGAAGCCAAAATTTTATCGATTTTGTTAGTGAGGGTCTCAACTTCATCCTTACACAATGCGTTTACGTTTTTGGACGCATGGTATGTACAAGAGGTAGGTACCGCGATGGGGACTCAGGCAGCATGTACCTTTGCAAATTTATTTTTGGGCCTTTTCGAGGAGATACATATATGCCGCTAGTAATAGCTATCTGAAGTGGATTAAGTTTTACCGGAGATATGTTGACGATATAGTCATTGTATGGGACGGAACAGCAGACATTTAGTGATTTTGTGTTGTACCTTAATCGAGACAACAGAATGAATATGTCTTTTATGTCGTCTTTCGGTGGGCAACGCCTCGAGTTTATTTACGTATTGGTGGAGATAAACCAGTAGCAACCAATATGATATTGCATTACAATAGCTTTCATCCTAGACATGTCAAACAAACCTTACCCTATAGTCAATTTTTAAGGGTGAGGAGAGCGAATAACACGGATGAGGGCTTCTTCAAACAATCTGCAGAGATGGAAGTAAGATTTAGGCAAAGGATATCCTGAATCTTTGGTGCGGTCTGCGTCAGAAAGCAAAAAGAGGTGAAGTGGTTAGGAGGAAGATCACTGGGCATATGGTAGGAAAAGCAAAGGAGAAAAGGTTCACATTCTGTTTTCGATATAGTACAATGGATCAACAGATACGCTCAGCCATAAGGAAGAATTGGCACATTTTAGAGCGAGACAAGGACATTGCAGATGTCATAGCAAGAGGTCCATTAATTGCAAATAAACGCAGTGTGAGACTAAGGGATAAGTTTGTAAGAAATCGTATTGTCAAACGAGACGGAAACTGGCTCAGTGCAGGCATCCCTAAAGGTAACTACAAATGTGGCCATTGCCTTTTCTGTAAGCAACACGTCACAGAACGGGTTTTGCGGATGGGGGCAGTAGATCATCTAGTGACTGAATTTATAACATGTAAGACAGATCATGTGGTATATGTGGTGTTTTGCCCGTGCAAATACTATTACATAGGGAAAACAATACACCCGTTGTATGTTAGGTTCCGGGAACATTGTAAGTCAATAGCATCCGGGAAGGGAGTCCCAAGATTGATCTTGCATATTAAGGAGAAGCATAATGGAAACCCTAATGTATTGATGCTTGCAGGGATTGAGAAAGTGAACTTACCAGCCCAAGGAGGGAACCTGGATAATCTGTTGCTGAAAAGGGAAGCTAGGTGGATCATGCGCACTGGCGCAATGGGCCCACTAGGCTTCAATGATAGGGTAGATATGGCGGTGTTCCTGCAGTAAGTAAAACAGCTAGTGTGTCCGGCTGTTGCTTTATAACGTATGACCATTGTGTGTGCGCAGGTGGTTGGTGTAGTATTTGAGCGCATACAGGTACTTAAATGTGAATGAATAAACCTCTCTCCTGCCTAGTCACAAAGAAAAAGATTTTTTTTTTGTGGATTAGGCAGGAGTGAGTGAAGTATTGATGTTTCTCACTGTCGTTATGGATGCTCGGGATGACGTGTAATGATTTTGTTTTTAATTGTGCATATTTTAATGTTTTGTATTTCTGGTAGTGTGGGAGGGGCTGGACAGGGGGGGGGGGGGGTTGGGAAGTGTATTGTGGCCGGTATATTTCCTTTCCCTTCCATGCCTTCACACATACTGACCCGTAGAAGCGCAAGCACAGCGCGAAACGGCCGTCGATTGCTCCTGCTCGCATGAGCTCCTTTCCTCACTCCCCCGGCCATGAAGCTTTTATATGAAGATTGAATAAAGATTGCCAAATTTTAGATCGGTGAGTGCCTTATTTTTTCTTGCCTGTACTATTGGAATCGTCTGCTTCATTCTGAAGAGCTCCCGATCTGAGCATATGTGGCTGGCAGTGTAATGACTGTTGATTAACACCTGGCTCCAGGAGTGGAGAGGCCTTAGCTTTGTTCAGACAGTGCCGTTTTTTGTCTTTTTGGTCGAGGATATACATGTCCAACCCTGGTTTCATCTTATCCTATCAAATGCAGATTAGAATCTATACCGTAAGCGAGGCGCCTACTCGGATACAGGGTATATACAGATATTTCCCATGTTGCATAGCACATAGAAATATTGATGTATTAAAAGGAATCCATCAACACTTTTTTGGCAAATCATGTAAAAATATCATTCAATTTAGTGTCAGCTCTGCATTATATAAGTACTTTTTATACCTCTTGACTCCCCACCAATGATACATAAATACCGTTTTTATTCCTCCAGCGTTGTATTTAAATATGCTCAGTCTGGTCCGATGGGTGGGGCTTATTGTCCGTCCCACCCCGTGGCTTGCTCTACACATTTCTTTCGGGTAATTCCTGCGTTCTCGCAGAGTTACCGCGCGTGCGCATTCAAATGGTCCCTCGCGCGTGTGTTGGGCAAATGATAAAAATCCGTATTGCGCATGAGCCGGCATATGCCATGGCTTTCTATGGCCCGGAAGTACAGAAGTATACTTCCGGGCCATAGAACGCAATCGTATATGCTGGCGCATGCTCAATACGGCTTTTCGGCATTGCCCACAGTTGGACAAAGCATACTGCGCACGCGCGAGGGACCATTTGAATGCGCACCAGTGGTAACTTTACGCAAATGCAGGAATTACCCGAAAAGAATGCGTAGAGCAAGCCGGGGGAGAGACTGACATTGTGTCATAGTCAAGGGGTATAAAAAGTACTTGTATAATGCAGAGTATAATGCAGAGCTGACACTAAATTGAATGATATTTTTACATGATATGCCAAAAAAGTGGTGACAGATTCCCTTTAAACTTGAATGTTGAGTCACATGAGAGCCTAGTCTTGTGTAGCGGTATATGATACCAATCATTGAAACTTTATCCCACACACATTTTGGTTCAGGGTATCTTCCATCTGTATTTTACATATTTTTATTATATTAGTATAAAGAAAAGTTAATTTAAACTCTTGTAGTTGTTGGAGGACCTTTTCTTTTGTAGGTTATTATCTGCTGAGATTCTCCTACATCCACTATTAGGGGCGCCACCAGATCTGTAATAAGCGTTACATGCTTAGGGGCTCCACTCAGAAGTTTTGCCCCACTGAACCAAACCCCAGCTATGCCTGACTGGAATAGTTGGGTCACCATCTCACAAATACTTCTACAAGTAGCTTTGAATCCCTTTATCATTTGCATGTGCAGCCTGAAATAAAGCTATTCCATGGTGTGAAGGCTCCTACCTCTACATTATACTTCTTGCGGGCTTTAGAAACATTTATTGCAAGGTGAGCCACCATTACAAAACTGGCTGCACCAGTCAGGAGCACGTAGCCATGTTCTTTGGAAAGGACGACCATTCTGAGTCTGTAAGACAGAAAAAGGGAATAACGCATTAAAGAAGATTTCAACAACAGCTTCTTTCCTTCAGAGAGGAACCATCGTGTTTACCTAATATATAGTCATTAGTGCAATGATCCAGCAACCCCAAAATATCAGAATAGAGCTGAAAAAGAAGCTTTCTGGTTTGTTAATTTACATGAACCTTTCTGAAAATGCTTATGGCTGAAAGGGGATTAAAGGGGACGTGTCACCAGGTTTGGCCGATATGAGTTACGGCCATCACCTTTCAGGGCTGATCTATAGCATTCTATAATGCTGTATTTCTGCCCCCAACCCAACGTGTAGGAGAAGAAAAATAACTTATTATACTCACCTGGGTGGGCGGTCCAGTCCGAGGGGTGTCGCAGGGCGTGGTCCGGTGCCTCCCATCTTCTTATGATCGCCGCCCTCCCGCTTGCTTCATATGGATGACGCAACCCTACATCATCCACACAGTCTCCTCAGCACCGCGCTTCTGTGCAAGTGTACTGATCTGACCTGTTGAGGGCAGAGGAAAGTCCTGCAGTGCGCAGGCGCTGGGCCTCGGACCTTTCCCGGCACCTGCGCACTGCGATGCCGAGGAGACTGTGTGGATGATGTAGGCTACTTTAACACTAGCGTCGGGCTCGGCCCGTGACAGTGCGTCGGGTCGAGGTTACCGACGCTAGCGTTCTCTGCGCCGCACAACGGGGGCAGCGGATGCATTTTTCCAGCGCATCCGCTGCCCCATTGTGAGGTGCGGGGAGGTGGGGGCGGAGTTCCGGCCGCGCATGCGCAGTCGGAAAAAAAGCAGACCGTTGGGAGCAAAAAACGTTACATGTAACGTTTTTTGCTCCCGACGGTCCGCCACAACACGGCGCAACCGTCTCACGACGGTTGCGACGTGTGTCAATGCGTCGCGAATGCGTCGCTAATGTTAGTCAATGCAGAAAAAAATGCATCCTGCAAGCACTTTTGCAGGATGCGTTTTTTCGGCAAAACGACGCATTGCGACGTATTTCAGTTAACGCTAGTGTGAAAGTAGCCGTAGGGAGGCGTCATCCACATGAAGCAAGCAGGATGACAGGGAACATAAGATGGGAGGCGCCAGACCAAGACATGCAGCACCCATCGGACCAGACCGCTCCCGGGTGAGTTTATAATAAAAAAGTTATTATTCTTCTATTGCAGGTCGGATCAGGGCAGATATACAGCGTTATAGAATGCTGTATATCAGCCCTGAAAGGCGGTGGACGTATCTTATATCGACCAAAACTGCTGACAGGTTCCCCCTAAGCAGTTAGTTTAAGCCATGTGGCTATATAGATATGTATTGCAGGGCATGTAAAATGCTCAGCACGTCTCCCCTCCCCTTTGGAATGCACTACCTAGGTTAATATGATTAATCCCCAATTCCCACAGTTTTAAGCGTGCCCTAAAAACTCATTTGTTCAGTCTGGCCTACCGCCTCAATGCATTAACCTAACTATCCCTGTGTGGCGTAATAAAAAAAAACAAAAAACATTATCAGGTTCTTCGCATCATGTTCTTATACACTTTATGCAGTTAATAGCCCTCTGTGTCTGTACTGCTACATACTTAGGCTGTTAACGGGTTCATGCAGCTTTACATGAACACCCGATTTTTACACTATGGCTGGGCCTGACAGCGAAAGCAATTGTTACCATCCACCTCTCGTGTCTCCCCTTTTCCTCATAGTTTGTAAGCTTGCGAGCAGGGCCCTCATTCCTCCTGGTATCTGTTTTGAACTGTGATTTCTGTTATGTTGTAATGTCTATTGTCTGTACAAGTCCCCTCTATAAGTTGTAAAGCGCTGCGGAATATGTTGGCGCTATATAAATACAAATTATTATTATATTATATATTATAAGTGTCACCATTACACTTATTTTCAATTTGCCTTGAAAGGAAAGCTTGGAGGACGACACTGGCCTATGTACATCCGGGCAGTAACAAAGCACAGACTGCACTGTGATGATTGGAGGCTTCTCTGTGGAGAGCTGCCAGGGAGCACAGAGGGGTAGGGGCAGGGCACACTGGGTGATTAGCACGTCAATTCTGGGGCACGGCAGGCTGAGCTTACAAGGATTGTGCACTCATTTTCCATATTCATGCTCCAGATGCACAGTCACATTTTTATTATATAGTTAAATGTATCTATGGTTCAACCTCTGAAAATCACGTTTTACTGGTTGGACTTGACATTTAGGGAAGCCACCAGTAGGTGGCACTAAAGACAATTTCTTGTCTGCAAAGAGTGGACATTTTGCTTTCTTTTCCCTTTGTTTCCCATAGGAGATAAGACTGTGAAGGGGCTGTTCTCAAGATGCAGTACCCGAGAACGGCCACCACACAAGGTATAGCGCTGTGGTGGTGCATCTCCACACATTGTACTTCCAGAAGTAGATGTAGTCAAGGCCCCCCCGATCTGATATTGACGGCCTAGATGCTTTTTAACATTGTTATCCAGCTACATCTTCCTTCACTCGAAAAGGTCCCTGATAGTCTTGCAGAAATTAATTTTAATGCATTGGCTGCAGCCAATCATCAGACTGAGTGGCCAGGTTTACATGTATGACACCTGACTGCTGAGTGATTGTCTGCAGATGGCACTTAAATCCTGTAGGTGAATTAGGCTACTTTCACACTTGCGTCGGTACGGGTCCGTCGCTATGCGTCAGCTCGACGTACGTTGTGAAAATGTGGCACGACGTGGGCAGCGGATTTTTCAACGCATCCGGTGCCCAGTCTAAAGTCCGGGGAGGAGGGGGTGGAGTTTCGGCCGCGACATACGAAAAACGTTCACTTGAACGTTTTTTCCGCTACGACGGTCCGCCAAATACTGATGGATCCAGTGCACGACGGACACGACCGTGTGGCCATACGTCGCAATCCGTCGGCAATACAAGTCTATGGGAAAAAAGCGCATCCTGCGGGCACATTTGCAGGATCCGTTTTTTCCCCAAAGCGACGGATT
Source organism: Ranitomeya variabilis (assembly GCF_051348905.1). Lineage (NCBI taxonomy): Eukaryota > Metazoa > Chordata > Amphibia > Anura > Dendrobatidae > Ranitomeya > Ranitomeya variabilis. The sequence continues at coordinate 115,402,827 of NC_135239.1, read as the reverse complement.
GCGATGTACGTCACACGACGCAAGTGTGAAAGGCCTTAAAGAGAATCTGTCACCCCAAAATTGGCCTATAAACTAAGGCCACCGGCATCAGGGGCTTATCTACAGCATTCTGTAATGCTGTAGATAAGCCCCCAAAGTATCCTGAAAGAGGAGAAAAAGAAGTTATATTATACTCACCCGGGGGGCGGTCCCGCTGTGGTCCGGGGTCTCCCATCTTCATACGATTCCCTCCTCTTCTTGTCTTCCTGACGCGGCTCCTGTGCAGTACTTTGACCTGTTGAGGGCAGAGCAAAGTACTGCATTGCGCAGGGCCTTCTCTGACCTTTCCCGATGCCTGCGCACTGCAGTACTTTGCCCTCAACAGGGCAGATAAAGTACGCCTGCACCGGAGCCACGGCAGGAAGACAAGAAGAGGACGTCATCGTAAGAAGATAGGAGGAGCTGGACCGGGAGCGCCCCTGGGTGAGTATAATCTAACCTCTTTTTCCCATCTTTCAGGTTACATCGGGGGCTTATCTACAGCATTACAGAATGCTGTAGATAAACCCCTGATGCCGGTGGCCTTAGTTTATAGGCCATTTTTGGCCTTTAACAGTGAAGTAATGGACCGTCACTACCTGCTCTTATGGGTTTTTTTTAATAAGCATCCCACATAACCGCTTTAATGTCTATGGTTAGATAAAGGGTACAAGTACAGAACAGGGGCCATAGGGCACAATGTGCAGTCACTCTGCCCACTGCAGGCTTGGTGGTCCTCACATTGCCAGCATCCCCTGTGGTGACCGCATACTTCCGACCACACGCCAACTAGAAGTGCTGGGCCTCACTCTATGCAAGTGTGTGGAGCGAGGCTGAGCTCGTCTAGTCGGCATGTGTGCCGAGGATTCACAGGGCTGCAGTCACAGAGTAACCGCAGGCTTGGAGACCAGGGCGGAGAAGCATTTGGGACCACCAGGACAGAGAAGCTGCTTGGTAAAATAAGGAGTTGGAGAATCCCTTTAAGGCTGTGGTGACCCCTACAGATCCGGCACAGACACCATTGTTCTTATAGTAACAGAGGTACGCACAGTCCTGACCAGTCCCATCCCATAGGAGTGTCCCTAACAATCAGGCTTTCCAGAGCATTGCCCAGGGGGATCTGCCGGGAGTCCCGAGGCCTGGAGGTGGGGTCACCGCCATAGGGGGCGCCATACCCGCCCGGCCAGTCCCAGCAGCGCCAGCGCACACGACTTTCCAATATCCCAATGTCAAGGTTACAGGAAGTAGAGTAGAGAAGCAGCAGAGCGGCGCCAGTGCCGGAGCTGCGGCCACACACTGGGCCGAGGAGCACGGTGTCCGCTGCCGTCCCTTACCTTACACTGCAGCCCTCACTACGACCACCACCACTCTGCCTGCGAGCCCTGAGTTACGACTAAAGGTCAGGAGGAGGAGCTACAGGTGGGCGGGTCTCGGCCACGCCCCGTCCAGGGCTGGGTGCTACTGTGAGGGAGGGAGCCGCTTCCGTGCAGCACCTAGTGTCTGGTGTGACTGGTCGCGCCCGACAGTCACAAGTCCGCTGCTGGTTTCTGCACGCCAGGGGCGGGCCTTCTGCTCATCGGGGCAAAGGGCGAAGACTAGTTGGGCTAGAATGGCGTCCTGAGGCCGCAGACAGTGCTAGATGCCCGTGGTGACGTGACTACGTGCCAGCCCCATCAGTACAGGAACACGGCAGACAGCGGCCGCTCTGTACAGTGGTGTCACATGGACATATGAACCCCTGCACCACACACTGCGAGCACTGGGGGGAGTCATAAGTCTGCAGTCACACAGAGTAACAGCAGACATCGGCTTGGACTGGACAACCCCTTTAAGGACATACCAGGAGAGTTGTAGGTTTGAGACTGGACTGGAGGTTATACATACCCCCAGTGTCGGACTGGGGTGCTAAGTCCCCACCAGTAACATTGACTGTGGGGGCCCACTTTTCATCTGCATACAAATATTATGACGCGCCCACAGGGTAGTGGGGCTCTCGATACCGGGTCCGGTCGCAAAGGGGGATGTCACGGTGGCTGCGACCCGGTCCATGGCCCTGGGCATCAACGCTAAAGGGGTTAATGTTCAAAGTTTGTCGTGACGCCACCTGTGGAGTTGGGTCAATAGAGGGACCGACACTGCATTAGAGGGGTCCCCTGGGGGATGTTGCGGCAGCCCAGATGTTACACTTCCCACAGGTGAAGCGGGGTCCCCAGGGGTCCTATGGTGTAGGGCGTAGATGGTACAGCTGGTGAATAAATGAGAGGAGACAAGTGATGTCCTTACCTGGTTTACTTGTGGGTGAAAGGCCACAGTCCAGGGTACCAGCAACAGATTGGATAGGAGTCCGGGCAGTCCAGAGACAAGCAGGATCCCTTGGGAGGTCAGGTAGGAGCCTTCCACTCTGCGCTCACTGTCTCTGAGGTCCCTGCTGCCACTAAGTGTCTCAAGCAAGGTCAAAGTCCATGTAATTCAATGCTCTCCTGTTCTGCTCTGTGTATTATAATCCACATAAGTCTCAGGTTCCCGGATTCTCTGTGCACTGACTCCCTGGGGCCTACTCGTGGCCTCCTGGAGTCCTGTTTCTCCACTGTGCTCTGTCCCTGTCTGTCCTTTCACAAAGACTGTCTACACTAACTGAACTAGCTAGCTACTCCTCCAAACCAGGATCTTTATACAGGGGAGCTGCCCTAAAACAGGGTCTTGAGCCCCCCCTCCTGGCCTGGAATTGGAAGGTGTTGTATGTGTGTGATAACCTACCAAAGGGAATTTCACTTGTCTCCAGACAGAGCACTACCCTCCCCGAGAGGAAGGCATCACTACGGTGGTACCCGAACTCCTGGGGTGCCACATTTACAGTACCCTCGTTCCCAAATGTACCTATATCTTTATATAATAATAGACTGGGTAGTTTGGTTAATGAATGATGATAGGCTGTTTTTTTATGTACAGAGAGAATCAATTTAATTATGCCAAATAATGCCCATATAGTGGGTGTAGAAGGGAAGTGCACCCAAAATGTATATCTTTATGTAACACCCCTTTAGGGCTACCACGGTAAACTGGGTGTTATGGGGGGTCTCACCTCTCCAGGGCGCAGTGCCTCCACCCGAATCTTGATTGGAGCTCTCTCTGGGACTGCAGAAGGACTATTATCTTCACACTCACAGGGATCAGATGTAAAACAGTTTAACAGGTTTATTGCTATGCAGCATAAATGAGATGGATTTAAAAGAAACGATGCTGAAGTTGGTTTCTTATTCAGCAGTTTCTTATTCGGCTATTTTTTATTTTCTGTTTTTTTCAGGTTTTTCAATAAAAATAAACCATTCTAAGTATATAATATTATGCGGTCATGTGCCCTCTTGTGAATACACTTAAAAACAGATAAAAATATTAGAAGGCTGGCACAAAAATGGGCATCAAAGTTGGCACTGAGGTATGGTATTAAAGGTGTTAAATGGCTTTGTGCCACTGATCTGACACCTGACTTGCATACCTTGTGATGCCACACATCAAGTTCCTGTCAATCCAGCCTGGCACAAATGGGTTCTGGGCATCAGAACTGGCATCAAAGTGGGCAGAGAACCAATTTTCACACGTGCGAATAAGTAACAGCTATTTTTAAGGGGTTAAATGCCTTTGTGCCACTTATTAAACACCTGATTTACATACCTACTGATGCCCCACATGAAATCCATGTCACTCCAGCCTGGCACAAATGTGTTCTGGGCATCAAAACTGGCATCAAATGGGGCAAATCGCCCATTTTCACTGATTTGAATAAGTAACAGCTATTTTTAAGGGGTTAAATGCCTTTGTGCCACTGATCTAACACCTGATTTACATACCTACTGATGCCCCACATGAAATCCAAGTCAATCCAGCCTGGCACAAATGGGTTCTGGGCATCAGAACTGGCATCAAAGGGGGCAAATAGCACATTTTCACAGATTTGAATAAGTAACAGCAATTTTTAAGGGGTTAAATGCCTTTGTGCCACTAATCTAACACCTGATTTACATACCTAGTGATTCCCCACATCAAAGTCAAATCACTTCAGCCTGGCACAAATGGGTTCTGGGCATCAAAACTGGCATCAAAGGGGGCAAATCGCCCATTTTCACAGATTTGAATAAGTAACAGCTATTTTTAAGGGGTTAAATGCCTTTGTGCCACTGATTTAACACCTGATTTACATATTTAATGATGCCCCACATGAAATCCATGTCACTGCAGCCTGGCACAAATGGGTTCTGGGCATCAGAACTGGCATCAAAGTGGGCAAATCGTACATTTTCACATATTTGAATAAGTAACAGCTATTTTTAAGGGGTTAAATGCATTTGTGCCACTGATTTAACACCTGATTTACATACCTACTGATGCCCCACATGAAATCCATGTCACTCCAGCCTGGCACAAATGGGTTCTGGGCATCAAAACTGGCATCAAAGTGGACAAATCACCCATTTTCACAGATTTGAATAAGTAACAGCTATTTTTAAGAGGTTAAATGCCTTTGTGCCACTGATTTAACACCTGATTAACATACCTAATGATGCCCCACATGAAATGCATGTCAATACAGCCTGGCACAAATGGGTTCTGGGCATCAAAACTGGCATCAAAGTACTCAAATCACCCATTTTCACAGATTTGAAAAAGTAACAGCTATTTTTAAGGGGTTAAATGCCTTTGTGCCACTAATCTAACACCTGATTTACATACCTACTGATGCCGCACATGAAATCCATGTCACTCCAGCCTGGCACAAATGGGTTCTGGGCATCAGAACTGGCATCAAATTGGGCAAATTGCACATTTTCACAGATTTGAATAAGTAACAGCTATTTTTAAGGGGTTAAATGCCTTTGTGCCACTAATCTAACACCTGATTTACATACCTACTGATGCCCCACATGAAATCCATGTCACTCCAGCCTGGCACAAATGGGTTCTGGGCATCAGAATTGGCATCAAAGTGGGCAAATCACCCATTTTCACAGATTTGAATAAGTAACAGCTATTTTTAAGGAGTTAAATGCCTTTGTGCCACTAATCTAACACCTGATTTACATACCTAGTGATGCCCCACATGAAATCCATGTCACTGCAGCCTGGCACAAATGGGTTCTGGGCATCAAAACTGGCATCAAAGTGGACAAATCACCCATTTTCACAGATTTGAATAAGTAACAGCTATTTTTAAGAGGTTAAATGCCTTTGTGCCACTAATCTAACACCTGATTAACATACCTAATGATGCCCCACATGAAATGCATGTCAATACAGCCTGGCACAAATGGGTTCTGGGCATCAAAACTGGCATCAAAGTACTCAAATCACCCATTTTCACAGATTTGAAAAAGTAACAGCTATTTTTAAGGGGTTAAATGCCTTTGTGCCACTAATCTAACACCTGATTTACATACCTACTGATGCCGCACATGAAATCCATGTCACTCCAGCCTGGCACAAATGGGTTCTGGGCATCAGAACTGGCATCAAATTGGGCAAATTGCACATTTTCACAGATTTGAATGTTGTGAAATTGGATTTTGGGCTCCCCCGGTGGCCACTGGTGGAATTGAACTTGTGTGCATCATCCCCTCTGTTCACCTGTTCCCATCAGGATTTGGGAGTCGCTATTTAACCTTGCTCCTCTGTCACTTCCATGCCGGTCAACATTGTAATCAGAAGCCTTTCTGTGCATGTTCCTGCTTCTAGACTACTCCCAGCTAAGTCGGACTTTTGTCCTTGTTTGTTTTTTGCATTTTGTTCCAGTTCACAGCTGCAGTTTCGTTTCTGTGTCTGGAAAGCTCTTGTGATCTGAAATTGCCACTCTGATGTTATGAGTTAATACTAGAGTCTTAAAGTAATTTCAGGATGGTGTTTTGATAGGGTTTTCAGCTGACCATGAAAGTACCCTTTCTGTCTTCCTGCTATCTAGTAAGCGGACCTCGATTTTGCTAAACCTATTTTCATACTACGTTTGTCATTTTCATCTAAAATCACCGCCAATATATGTGGGGGCCTCTGTCTGCCTTTCGGGGAAATTTCTCTAGAGGTGAGCCAGGACTGTATTTTCCTCTGCCAGGATTAGTTAGTCCTCCGGCTGGCGCTGAGCGTCTAGGGATAAAACGTAGGCACGCTACCCGGCTACTGTTAGTTGTGCGGCAGGTTTAGTTCATGGTCAGTTTAAGTTTCCATCCTTCCAAGAGCTAGTTCTTATGTATGCTGGGCTATGTTCTCTTGCCATTGAGAACCATAACAGTTTGACCGGCCCACAAAGGGTTAAATTAATTGGCAGAGAAAGGAGAGAAAAAAGAAGTCTGCTGAAAATTTTTTTTTTCCTTCAGTTCTGAGTGTGCTTTCAATTGAATCACTTGCAAGTCTGCCTATATTGCAGCCTTCCTCTCTCTCTCTCCTTCTAATCCTGGAATGGCTCTGTGTTCACCTGTTTAAAATGGATATTCAGAGTTTAGCTGCAGGTTTGAATAATCTCACCACGAAAGTTCAAAATTTACAAGATTTTGTTGTTCATGTTCCTATATCTGAACCTAGAATTCCTTTGCCTGAATTTTTCTCGGGGAATAGATCTTGCTTTCAAAATTTCAAAAATAATTGCAAGTTGTTTTTGTCCCTGAAATCTCGCTCTGCTGGAGATCCTGCTCAGCAGGTCAGGATTGTGATTTCCTTGCTCCGGGGCGACCCTCAAGATTGGGCTTTTGCATTGGCTCCAGGGGATCCTGCGTTGCTCAATGTGGATGCGTTTTTTCTGGCCTTGGGGTTGCTTTATGAGGAACCTCATTTAGAGCTTCAGGCGGAAAAAGCCTTGATGTCCCTATCTCAGGGGCAAGATGAAGTTGAAATATACTGCCAAAGATTCCGTAAATGGTCTGTGCTTACTCAGTGGAATGAGTGCGCCCTGGCGGCGAATTTCAGAGAGGGTCTCTCTGATGCCATTAAGGATGTTATGGTGGGGTTCCCTGTGCCTGCGGGTCTGAATGAGTCCATGACAATGGCTATCCAGATCGATAGACGTCTGCGGGAGCGCAAACCTGTGCACCATTTGGCGGTGTCTACTGAGAAGACGCCAGAGAATATGCAATGTGATAGAATTCTGTCCAGAAGCGAACGGCAGAATTTTAGACGAAAAAATGGGTTGTGCTTTTATTGTGGTGATTCAACTCATGTTATATCAGCATGCTCTAAGCATACTAAGAAGCTTGATAAGTCAGTTTCTATTGGCACTTTTCAGTCTAAATTTATTCTATCTGTGACCCTGATTTGTTCTTTATCATCTATTACCGCGGACGCCTATGTCGACTCTGGCGCCGCTTTGAGTCTTATGGATTGGTCCTTTGCCAAACGCTGTGGGTATGATTTAGAGCCTCTTGAAACTCCTATACCTCTGAAGGGGATTGACACCACCCCATTGGCTAGTAATAAACCACAATACTGGACACAAGTAACTATGCGAATTAATCCGGATCATCAGGAGATTATTCGCTTTCTTGTGCTGTATAATCTACATGATGTGTTGGTGCTTGGATTGCCATGGCTGCAATCTCATAACCCAGTCCTCGACTGGAAAGCTATGTCTGTGTTAAGCTGGGGATGTAAGGGGATGCATGGGGACGTACCTTTGGTTTCCATTTCATCATCTATTCCCTCTGAGATTCCTGAATTCTTGTCTGACTATCGTGACGTTTTTGAAGAACCTAAGCTTGGTTCATTACCTCCGCACCGGGAGTGCGATTGTGCCATAGATTTGATTCCGGGTAGTAAATACCCTAAGGGTCGTTTATTTAATCTGTCTGTGCCTGAACATGCTGCTATGCGAGAATATATAAAGGAGTCCTTGGAAAAGGGACATATTCGTCCTTCGTCATCTCCCTTAGGAGCCGGTTTTTTCTTTGTGTCTAAGAAAGATGGCTCTTTGAGGCCGTGTATTGATTATCGGCTTTTGAATAAAATCACGGTTAAATATCAATATCCGTTGCCACTGCTGACTGATTTGTTTGCTCGCATAAAGGGGGCCAAGTGGTTCTCTAAGATAGATCTCCGTGGGGCGTATAATTTGGTGCGAATTAAGCAGGGGGATGAGTGGAAAACCGCATTTAATACGCCCGAGGGCCACTTTGAGTATTTGGTGATGCCTTTTGGCCTTTCAAATGCCCCTTCAGTCTTTCAGTCCTTTATGCATGACATTTTCCGTGATTATTTGGATAAATTTATGATTGTGTATCTGGATGATATTCTGATTTTTTCGGATGACTGGGACTCTCATGTCCAGCAGGTCAGGAGGGTTTTTCAGGTTTTGCGGTCTAATTCCTTGTGTGTGAAGGGTTCTAAGTGCGTTTTTGGGGTTCAAAAGATTTCCTTCTTGGGATACATTTTTTCCCCCTCTTCCATCGAGATGGATCCTGTCAAGGTTCAGGCTATTTGTGATTGGACGCAACCCTCTTCTCTTAAGAGTCTTCAGAAATTTTTGGGCTTTGCTAACTTTTATCGTCGATTTATTGCTGGTTTTTCTGATGTTGTTAAACCATTGACTGATTTGACTAAGAAGGGTGCTGATGTTGCTGATTGGTCCCCTGCTGCTGTGGAGGCCTTTCGGGAGCTTAAGCGCCGCTTTTCTTCCGCCCCTGTGTTGCGTCAGCCTGATGTTGCTCTTCCTTTTCAGGTTGAGGTCGACGCTTCTGAAATCGGAGCTGGGGCGGTTTTGTCGCAGAGAAGTTCCGACTGCTCCGTGATGAAACCTTGTGCTTTTTTTTCTCGTAAATTTTCGCCCGCCGAGCGGAATTATGATATTGGGAATCGGGAGCTTTTGGCCATGAAGTGGGCTTTTGAGGAGTGGCGTCATTGGCTTGAGGGGGCTAGACATCAGGTGGTGGTATTGACCGACCACAAAAATTTAATTTATCTTGAGTCCGCCAGACGCCTGAATCCTAGACAGGCGCGCTGGTCGTTGTTTTTCTCTCGGTTTAATTTTGTGGTGTCATACCTACCGGGTTCTAAGAATGTTAAGGCGGATGCCCTTTCTAGGAGTTTTGAGCCTGACTCCCCTGGTAATTCTGAACCTACAGGTATCCTTAAGGATGGAGTGATATTGTCTGCCGTTTCTCCAGACCTGCGGCGGGCCTTGCAGGAGTTTCAGGCGGATAGACCTGATCGTTGCCCACCTGGTAGACTGTTTGTTCCTGATGATTGGACCAGTAAAGTCATTTCTGAGGTTCATTCTTCTGCGTTGGCAGGTCATCCTGGAATCTTTGGTACCAGGGATTTGGTGGCAAGGTCCTTCTGGTGGCCTTCCCTGTCACGAGATGTACGAGGCTTTGTGCAGTCTTGTGACGTTTGTGCTCGGGCCAAGCCTTGTTGTTCTCGGGCTAGTGGATTGTTGTTGCCCTTGCCTATCCCGAAGAGGCCTTGGACGCACATCTCGATGGATTTTATTTCGGATCTTCCTGTTTCTCAGAAGATGTCTGTCATCTGGGTGGTGTGTGACCGTTTCTCTAAGATGGTCCATTTGGTTCCCCTGCCTAAGTTGCCTTCTTCTTCCGAGTTGGTTCCTCTGTTTTTTCAAAATGTGGTTCGTTTGCATGGTATTCCGGAGAATATCGTTTCTGACAGAGGAACCCAATTCGTGTCTAGATTTTGGCGGGCATTCTGTGCTAGGATGGGCATAGATTTGTCTTTCTCGTCTGCTTTCCATCCTCAGACTAATGGCCAGACCGAGCGGACGAATCAGACTTTGGAGACATATTTGAGGTGTTTTGTGTCTGCAGATCAGGATGATTGGGTTGCTTTTTTGCCTTTAGCGGAGTTTGCCCTCAATAATCGGGCCAGCTCTGCCACCTTGGTGTCTCCTTTTTTCTGTAATTCGGGGTTTCATCCTCGATTTTCCTCCGGTCAGGTGGAATCTTCGGATTGTCCTGGAGTGGATGCTGTGGTGGAGAGGTTGCATCAGATTTGGGGGCAGGTAGTGGACAATTTGAAGTTGTCCCAGGAGAAGACTCAGCTTTTTGCCAACCGCCGGCGTCGGGTTGGTCCTCGGCTTTGTGTCGGGGACTTGGTGTGGTTGTCTTCTCGTTTTGTCCCTATGAGGGTTTCTTCTCCTAAGTTTAAGCCTCGGTTCATCGGCCCGTACAAGATATTGGAGATTCTTAACCCTGTGTCCTTCCGTTTGGACCTCCCTGCATCTTTTTCTATTCATAATGTTTTTCATCGGTCATTATTGCGCAGGTATGAGGTACCGGTTGTGCCTTCCGTTGAACCTCCTGCTCCGGTGTTGGTTGAGGGCGAGTTGGAGTACGTTGTGGAAAAAATCTTGGACTCCCGTGTTTCCAGACGGAAACTCCAGTATCTGGTCAAATGGAAGGGATACGGTCAGGAGGATAATTCTTGGGTGACTGCCTCTGATGTTCATGCCTCCGATCTGGTCCGTGCCTTTCATAGGGCTCAGCCTGATCGCCCTGGGGGTTCTGGTGAGGGTTCGGTGCCCCCTCCTTGAGGGGGGGGGGTACTGTTGTGAAATTGGATTTTGGGCTCCCCCGGTGGCCACTGGTGGAATTGAACTTGTGTGCATCATCCCCTCTGTTCACCTGTTCCCATCAGGATTTGGGAGTCGCTATTTAACCTTGCTCCTCTGTCACTTCCATGCCGGTCAACATTGTAATCAGAAGCCTTTCTGTGCATGTTCCTGCTTCTAGACTACTCCCAGCTAAGTTGGACTTTTGTCCTTGTTTGTTTTTTGCATTTTGTTCCAGTTCACAGCTGCAGTTTCGTTTCTGTGTCTGGAAAGCTCTTGTGATCTGAAATTGCCACTCTGATGTTATGAGTTAATACTAGAGTCTTAAAGTAATTTCAGGATGGTGTTTTGATAGGGTTTTCAGCTGACCATGAAAGTACCCTTTCTGTCTTCCTGCTATCTAGTAAGCGGACCTCGATTTTGCTAAACCTATTTTCATACTACGTTTGTCATTTTCATCTAAAATCACCGCCAATATATGTGGGGGCCTCTGTCTGCCTTTCGGGGAAATTTCTCTAGAGGTGAGCCAGGACTGTATTTTCCTCTGCCAGGATTAGTTAGTCCTCCGGCTGGCGCTGAGCGTCTAGGGATAAAACGTAGGCACGCTACCCGGCTACTGTTAGTTGTGCGGCAGGTTTAGTTCATGGTCAGTTTAAGTTTCCATCCTTCCAAGAGCTAGTTCTTATGTATGCTGGGCTATGTTCTCTTGCCATTGAGAACCATAACATTTGAATAAGTAACAGCTATTTTTAAGGGGTTAAATGCCTTTGTGCCACTAATCTAACACCTGATTTACATACCTACTGGTACCCCACATGAAATCCACGTCACTGCAGCCTGGCACAAATGGGTTCTGGGCATCAGAACTGGCATCAAAGTGGGCAAATTGCACATTTTCACAGATTTGAATAAGTAACAGCTATTTTTAAGGGGTTAAATGCCTTTGTGCCACTGATATAACACCTGATTTACATACCTACTGATGCCCCACATGAAATCCATGTCACTCCAGCCTGGCACAAATGGGTTCTGGGCATCAAAACTGGCATCAAAGTGGGCAAATTGCACATTTTCACAGATTTGAATAAGTAACAGCTATTTTTAAGGGGTTAAATGCCTTTGTGCCACTAATCTAACACCTGATTTACATACCTACTGATGCCCCACATGAAATCCATGTCACTCCAGCCTGGCACAAATGGGTTCTGGGCATCAAAACTGGCATCAAAGTGGGCAAATTGCACATTTTCACAGATTTGAATAAGTAACAGCTATTTTTAAGGGGTTAAATGCCTTTGTGCCACTAATCTAACACCTGATTTACATACCTAATGATGCCCCACATGAAATGCATGTCAATACAGCCTGGCACAAATGGGTTCTGGGCATCAAAACTGGCATCAAAGTACTCAAATCACCAATTTTCATAGATTTTAATAAGTAACAGCTATTTTTGAGGGGTTAAATGCCTTTGTGCCACTGATATAACACCTGATTTACATACCTACTGATGCCCCACATGAAATCCATGTCACTCCAGCCTGGCACAAATGGGTTCTGGGCATCAGAACTGGCATCAAAGTGGGCAAATTGCACATTTTCACAGATTTAAATAAGTAACAGCTATTTTTAAGGGGTTAAATGCTTTTGTGCCACTGATTTAACACCTGATTTACATATTTACTGATGCCCCACATGAAATCCATGTCACTCCAGCCTGGCACAAATGGGTTCTGGGCATCAAAACTGGCATCAAAGTGGACAAATCACCCATTTTCACACATTTGAATAAGCAACTGGTGTTTTCAAGGGGTTAAATGACTTTGGGCCACTGATCTGACGATTACAATTCACAGATAGTGATGCCCTGCATCAAACTCAGGTCCCTTTAGCCTGGCCCAAATGGGTACTGGGCATCAGAACTGGCATCAAAGTGGGCAAACAGCCCATTTTCACATATTTGAATAAGTAAGTGATTTTTTAAGAGGTTAAATGACTTTGGGCCACTGATCTGACACCATTATTACATGCATTTTGATGCCCTGCATGAAATTCATGTCACTTTAGCTTTTCCCAAATGGGTTCTGGCCGTGAGAATTGGCATCAAAGTTGGCATTGATTTTAATGATTTGAATAAGTAACTGAATTTTAAGGGGTTAAATGACCTTGGCCACTGATCTCACACCACTATTACATACACAGGCTGGAGACACACTAGCGATTTAAAAAATCGGTTCTATTTATTGCAGGAAAGTCTGACGAGTGCAATGCAAGTGTCATGTGAGTGTCAGGCGTTTTTTGTGCGAGTACAATCTGACTTTTCACAGCTAACACCCGATCTACATCCGACTGCAGTGCGATTTTAACATGAGATTTTACATACAGAAATGTTATTAATCATTTACACATAGTTTTAAAACGTAATATTCTTCAAAATGTATATATACTAGATAGATAGATAGATTAAAAGCTGGCAAATGATCAGCCACGTACATTTTAATCAGAGTGACAGGTTAGATTACGATAGAATAGAGATATACACATAGAATAAATGTGTGGTGTGTGTGTGTGTATACATATATACAGTATATATATACAGTGGTGTTCAAAAGTCCTGCATAGGTATAGGATAAATTGATTTTTCAAGTTTTAAACGTTTTCTGTCGAATATCTTCAATGCTAATATGACATATTATATATGGTTTTGTTCAGAATACAATTTTGCATTCTCTCCCTGTAATATTTTTAGCTTTTGAAGCAGTTTTGCCTGATATTATTGCAACAATATGGGAATTGAAAGCACAACTAAATATTGTACAGCTTCAGATCCAAAATTAGCCAATCACAGATGAGGTTCTTGTGACCAATCATAACCTGGATATGGCAGCCAATCACATTACATCCCATCTGCTGCTTTGTTTGTTTGTTTTATCTGTTGGTCTATCTAGCTGAATCATACTGTAGAGTTTTATGATGGGAGCCTTCAGATTTTTGTCAGCGGAGGATCGTGTGCGAGTTGTGGTGCTACATGAAGAGGGTTATAGTGGCCCCCAGATCGCAAGGAAGGTCGGCTGTAATCAGAGTACAGTCGTAAGAATTTTGCAGAAACATAAGCAGCTTGGAATTACCCAGGACAGGCCCAGATCTGGTCGGCCCAGAAAGTCAACTAAAAGGGAGGATAGAGTACTCATAAGAACATCCCTTGCCAATCGAAAACTCACCTCTCCTCAGCTTCTGCGAGAATGGCAAGAAAAGTGCAATATTGAGGTAGCAACATCAACTGTTAGGAAGAGATGTTTGGAAGCAGGATTGAGAGGGTGCAAGGCCCGAAAGAAGCCATTGATGACATCCATACAAAGACAAAGGCGAAAACTGTGGGCATTGAAATATTTAAAATGGAGGAAGGAGGAGTGGGAAAAAGTGCTATTTAGTGATGAAAGCACTTTTTGCATTTTAGGAAATGATGGCAAGTCTTATGTGAGAAGGTTCCCACATGAAGAGTACAAGCCAGAGTGTTTGAGCTTCTCTGTGAAACATCCGATGAAAGTAATGGTCTGGGGCTGTATGGCAGCCAATGGTGTTGGAAGGCTTCATATTGTGGAGAGTATGGTTAATGCAAAAAAATACATAGACATCCTTAATAAGAAAATGCTTCCTTCTGCTCAACACCTCTTTTCAGGGGATTACATCTTCCAGGATGATAATGCTCCTTGTCACAGAGCTAAGACAGTAACGGAAAGGAAAAAAAAGAACAAGGTGGCTACTATTGACTGGCCAGCTCATTCCCCGGACCTCAATCCAATTGAAAATTTGTGGCACAAGGTATCATTAGAGATATCTAGAAAACAGCCAAGGACCAAGAGTGAGTTGATTGAGGCTCTGATACAGGCCTGGAACCACATCATCACTCGTGAACATCTGCAGAAGCTTGTTCACTCAATGCCACAGAGATGCAAGCTGGTGCTCAAGAGCAAAGGCTGGCCAATAAAGTATTAGAAGCTAAAGATGCACTCTAAAGGCCCTTTTCAGGACTCTGAATTAAATAAAAAATAATAAATCTTAAAAAGTTAAATTTAAGTCTGTGTGAACTTGCATTGGAAGTTAATGAACTTAGAAACCTGTTCACCATTCTACACACTGTACTGGTGTAGGTATGGTTATGCTGTAAAAAAAATTATCAAAAATGCGCATACCATAACAATTTATACACTTGGGACATTCAAAAATGAGTATGGCATACGATGAGGGATTACAAAAACATATATGTCCCACCAGTTTCACTGTAGAGATGCAGAAGTATGAAACATATAGTTTTCTTCACGCCTATGCAGGACTTTTGAACACCATTGTGTATATATATATATATATATATATATATATATATATATATATATATATATATATATTATAACGCTGATAGCGTCACTCTGTCCAAAGCCTTTATAGACTGCGCAAGCGCGACGCGTCTGCACAGTCTGGATCCCACAGTGTGACACATCCGGGGAGGAGGATTGTGGCCCAGGAGATCGCGGTATGAGTAAGCACTGAACGCATACCGCTATCTCCAACGGAGAAGCAGAGACGCACCAGGAGGGTGAGTATGAAGGGGGAGGGTGAGCCATGCTAAATTTACCTGTCCCCGTTCCACCGCCGGGTCTTCCGCATCCTCTGGCTGTGACGTTCAGGTCATAGGGCGCGATGACGTGGTCAGTGCGCGCCCCCTGCCTCAACAGTCACAGACAGAGGACACGGATGACAGAGTGGCGCGCGGCGGTGGAACAGGGACAGGTGAATATCGCAAGTGCCGGGTGTGACGGGGCATGCGACAGAGCAGGAAGAGACACCACGCCAGTAATCAATCCAATAAAATTTATCGGAACAGGGAACTGGGACAACACAAATCAAAGTAATTCTGCAGCGTCCGTAATTAGTCTACAATGAGTCCACACAAAGGGAGCAGATCCGGGGGCGCCACCTGGCAATCCGAAGCCAGGGAAAAGAAAAATAATCCTGGGATGGGTTTACTGGATCCAGCAGATGAGGGACACAACACCATTCCACGTGGCAGCTTTTAATCCTCCACACACGGGCACCAGGATCTCGCCTCAGCATACGATCCCAGCCCTTCGCAAGTCACCACACAATTGAATCAGCCAACACATGAGTCTATTGTTCTGTGTCCTGGGATCCATCCCTCCATGAGGGAAAGCTCCCCCTTCTGGTTGTTGACTCAAGCCTGATTACATAGCAGTCCAGGGACACAGGCCGGGGGAGGGACACGCTGTTACACCGGGGGCCTTAGCCAGCGGCGACTCCAGCACCTGACCCCCATAGTGCGCTGGTGTTCCCGCCTGCTTAGGCACTCGGCGCCCAGCGACGAGAGGTGAGTCTGTCATTTTTTTTTTTTTAAATCGCAGCATCAGCATACGGGGCATATTATGCTATGGAGCATCTTATGGGGGCCATCAACGATGGGAGCAGCACATGACAGAATGGGGGCGCAGAATGGGTGCAGCACATTACAGAATGGGGCGCAGGATGGGAGCAGCACATGACAGAATGGGGGCACAGGATGGGAGCAGCACATGACAGAATGGGGGCGCAGAATGGTTGCAGCACATGACAGAATGGGGGCGCAGGATGGGAGCAGCACATTACAGAATGGGGGCGCAGAATGGGAGCAGCACATGACAGGATGGGGCGCAGGATGAAAGCAGCACATGACAGGATGGGGGCGCAGGATGGGAGCAGCACATGACAGGATGAGGGCACAGGAAAAGAGTAGCACATGACAAGATGGAGGCGCACAAAACAGGATGAGGGCGCAGGATGGGGCTGCACATGACAGGAAGGGGCGCAGGATGGGAGCAGCGTATGACAGGATGGGGGTGCAAGATGGTAGCAGCACATGACAAGATTAGGGGGCAGGATGGAAGAGGCGCATACCAGGATGGAGTCCATATACCAATATAAATGCTCGCCACCCGGGCGTAGAACAGGTTCAATAGCTAGTGGGTGTGTGTATATATATATATATATATATATCTAACGCCAAGAAGACCAAAAACGAACGGCACTGTCTGTGAAACGAGGTTATCCAAAAATTTCGGGTTCAGGTATTAATGAATAATAGTCCTAGCATCAGCCATGCATCAAGATCATAGGTGCTCTTCTGAAAATACACGAAAATCCATGACCATATGCAAGAAGAAAGAGAAGGCACTCACCGATCTAAAATTCCCAACTTTATTTCATCTTCATGTTAAAAAAATACTGACCCGTGGAAGCGCAAGCACAAACGGCCGTCGTCTATCCCTGCTCACAAGAACTCCGCTCCTCACTCCCCCGGCCATGGAATTTTTTTAACATTAAGATGAAATAAAGTTGGGAAATTTAGAGCGGTGAGTGCCTTCTCTTTCTTCTTGCATATGGTTTTATATATATATATATATATATATATATATATACACTGTATATATATAGTCTTTATATTGCAGAGAGAGATACATAGAAGAATAGCCGGTAATTCATTTGTCAGCCTCTCTAAAATCACTGCTGGAGCCGACAGGATAGAAGACATGGTTTACATACACTAAGTAGATGCAGAATAGTTAGATATGTACTGTATATGTCAGTGATCAATACAATTAGTATAGTGTGTGTGCAAATTAGAGGACATGTATGTAATTAATAAAAGATTATTTTGGGGGGAAAAAATGCTGCGGGCTCCCGCATAATTTTCCAATCCAGAGAGGGAAAGCCAGCGACTGGAGGCCAATGTTTATAGCCTAAGAAGGGGTTAATACCCATGGATCTCCCCAGGCTATGAATATGAGCCCACAGCTGTATTTTTAGTGTTTACTGGCTATTAAAATAGGGTGGCCCCCCAAAAATGACATGGGGTACCCTTATAATTAAATTCCAGAAAAAGCTATGCAGACAGCTGCGGGCTGATATTCATAGCCTAGGAAAGGGGCAATGGATATTGACCCCTCATGGCTACAAACACTAGCTCTCAGCCTCCCCAGAAATGTCGCATTTTTAAGATTCACCAATTTCAGCACTTAGCCTCTCTCTTCCCGCTGACCTGTATCGGTGGTATATGGGGTAATAGTTTGGGGGTTGATGTGACCTTTATATTGTAAGGTCACATCAAGCCCGGCTTAGTAATGGAGAAGTGTCAAGAAGACACCTATCCATTGCTAATCCTATAGTTGTTACAGGTTCAATAAAGACGCAGCCAGGATAAAGTCTTTTAATGAAATAAAACACTAAACACAGTTTTTCATCCTTATTATGCAGCTAATACATACAACGCCCTTGTTCTCCTGTAATTAAAAAAAACCAAAAACAAAAACCCAACAATATACCATACCTGTCAGTCGTTCTGTCCCACGCAGTAATCAATATCTGGGGAAAATACAGTTTGCAACTAGGAGCGGTGCTGAAATGCAACCGCCATGGCTGCAAACTACTGGGGAATGAGGAGATGCTGCCAGTGCAGCTACAGAGACTAGTGCTGATGTCACATAGTCTGCCCTCCCTTCCGGCTTGAACTGCAATGAACTCTGCAGCGTGGGAAAATGAACTGGCATTTTCCCACGCTCCAGAGTTCAGCGCGGGTCAGGCAAGCAGGGAGGGTAGACTGAGTGACTTCACCGCTAGTCACTGAGGCTGCGCTGGCAGCATCTCCTCATTCCCCAGTAGTTTGCAGCTGGGCTGGTAGCATCTTAGCACAGTCCTGGTTGCAAACTGTATTTTCCCCAGATATGGATTACTGCGTGGGACAGAACAACGGACAGGTATATTGTTGTTTTTTTTTTTTTTATTCATTACAGGAGATCTATAGGATTAGTAATGGATAGCTGTCTTATTGACACCTCTCCATTACTAAGCCGGGCTTGATGTGACCTTACAATTCAAAGGTCACATCAACCACCCAACTATTACCCCATTGCCACCGCTACAGGGCAGTGGGAAGAGAGAGGCTAAGTGCCATAATTGCCATAAATCATGCAGCTGCGTCAACAAAAACTAAATCTCTGAGCAGTCACAAATACTCGGAGATTTTCCGAGCAACAAGTATATTCGCTCATCACTATTAACTACCTGCAAAAAACACTTGATGAACTTTCGATAGTAGTTTGCAAACCCCAAGAAGCGTTGCAAATAGTGATGAGCGAGTATACTCGTTGCTCGGGCTTTCCCGAGCACGCTCGGGTGGTCTCCCGAGTATTTGTGACTGCTCAGAGATTTAGTTTTTGTTGATGCAGCTGCATAATGTATGGCTGCTAGCCAGCCTGAGTACATGTGGGGGTTGCCTGTTTGCCAGGGAATCCCCACATGTAATCAAGCTGTCTAGTAGCTGTAAATCATGCAGCTGCGGCAAGGAAAACTAAATCTCTGATCAGACATAAATACTTGGAGACCACCCGAGTGTGCTCGGGAAAACCCAAGTAACGAGTATACTCACTCATCACTAGTTGCAAACCCTTCAAGTCACGGGGCTGAACTCAATCACTAATAGCCTGCACCTTCTTGGGATCCATGTGAAACCCCTCATTGGAAACAATCAAACCCAAAAATGATAACTCCTGTACAAAAAATTAACATTTCAAATTTTGAAAAAAGTAGTTTTTCCCTGAGTCTATGAAGGACAGTACGCGAATAGTGAAAATGGGTTTCACTGTCAGGGGAGTAAACCAAGATGTCGTCAAGGTAAATAATCGCAAAGTGACCGATCAGATCAGCAAACACAATATTAATAGAATTTTGAAAAATGGCCAGGGGTGTTTGTTAGCCCGAAGGACGTAAAAATATTCTCAAAAAGAACTTCTCACGTGAGAAACGCCGTCTTCCACTCGTCTCCCTCTCAAACACTTATCCAATTATAGGCTCCCCACAAATCCAACTTTGAAAATCATTTGGCCCCAGACAACTGGTTA
This sequence comes from Ranitomeya variabilis, assembly GCF_051348905.1. NCBI lineage: Eukaryota > Metazoa > Chordata > Amphibia > Anura > Dendrobatidae > Ranitomeya > Ranitomeya variabilis. The sequence continues at coordinate 115,383,330 of NC_135239.1, read as the reverse complement.
CACAAGTCAGGAATGAGAGGAAGTGGGTAAGTGTTTCTCACAGTGATTTTGTTGAGTTCCCGAAAGTCGAGGCAAGGACTCAAACCACCATCTTTTTTCTTTACAAAGAAGAAGCCAGCTGCCATAGGAGAAACATAAGGGCGGATATGCCCCTTACGAAGACTCTCGGCAATATACTCCTTCATGGCCAGCCGCTCAGGACAAGACAGATTAAATTGATGGCACAATTAAAAGATGGATGTGGCGGTAGAACCTCAGCCTCGCTTTCAGAGAACACGTCTTCAAAGACCTTCAGATACTCCGGAATAGCTTCCAGACCGACAGACAACACAGATACACACTTCAAGGACTTAGATAAGGACCATTGAACAATTTCCTCAGTAACCCAGTTAATAACAGGGTTTTGATGCTGTAACCAAGGCATTCCCGACACCAACCCACTATATTTGCCCACTTTGATGCTAATTCTGGTGCCCAGAACCCATTTGGGCTAGGCTGGAGGGACCTGGGTTTGATGCAGGGCATCGCTATTTGTGTATTTTAAGTGTCAGATCAGTGGCCCAAAGCCATTTAACCCCTTAAAAACAGCAGGTCCCTATTCAAATCTGTTAAAATTGGCTGTTTGCCCAGTTTGATGACAGTTCTGATGCCCAGAACTAATTAGGGCCAGGCTGAAGAGACCTGGTTTTATTGTGGGGCTCCCTGTTCTATATGTATGCACTCTGGTATCAGTGGCACAAAGGAATTTAACCCCTTAAAAACACCACTTACTTATTCAAATCTGTGAAAATGGGCTGTTTGCCCACTTTGATGCCAGTTCTGGTGCCCAGAAGCCATTTGGGCCAGGCTGGAGAGACCTGGGTTTGATGCAGGGCATCACTGTCTGTGTATTTTAAGTGTCGTATTAGTGGCCCAAAGGCATTTAACCCCTTAAAAACATCAGTTACTTATTCAAATCTGTGAAAATGGGCTGTTTGCCCACTTTGATGCCAGTTCTGGTGCCCAGAAGCCATTTGGGCCAGGCTGGAGAGACCTGGGTTTGATGCAGGGCATCACTGTCTGTGTATTTTAAGTGTCGTATTAGTGGCCTAAAGGCATTTAACCCCTTAAAAACATCAGTTACTTATTCAAATCTGTGAAAATGGGCTGTTTGCCAACTTTGATGCCAGTTCTGGTGCCCAGAACCCATTTGGGCCAGGCTGGAGAGACCTGGGTTTGATGCAGGGCATCACTGTCTGTGTATTTTAAGTGTCGTATTAGTGGCCCAAAGGCATTTAACCCCTTAAAAACATCAGTTACTTATTCAAATCTGTGAAAATGGGCTGTTTGCCCACTTTGATGCCAGTTCTCGTGCCCAGAACCCATTTGGCCAAGGCTGGAGAGACCTGTGTTTGATGCAGGGCATCACTTTCTGTGTATTTTAAGTGTCAGATCAGTGGCCCAAAGGCAATTAACCCCTTAAAAACATCAGTTACTTATTCAAATCTGTGAAAATGGGCTGTTTGCCCAATTTGATGCCAGTTCTGGTGCCCAGAACCCATTTGGGCCAGGAGGGAGAGACCTGGGTTTGATGCAGGGCATCACTGTCTGTGTATTTTAAGTGTCAGATCAGTGGCCCAAAGGCATTTAACCCCTTAAAAACATCAGTTACTTATTCAAATCTGTGAAAATGCGCTGTTTGCCCACTTTGATGCCAGTTCTGATGCCCAGAACCCATTTGTGCCAGGCTGCAGTGACATGGATTTCATGTGGGGTACCAGTAGGTATGTAAATCAGGTGTTAGATTAGTGGCACAAAGGCATTTAACCCCTTAAAAATAGCTGTTACTTATTCAAATCTGTGAAAATGGGCTGTTTGCCCACTTTGATGCCAGTTCTGGTGCCCAGAACCCATTTGGGCCAGGCTGGAGAGACCTGGGTTTGATGCAGGGCATCACTGTCTGTGTATTTTAAGTGTCGTATTAGTGGCCCAAAGGCATTTAACCCCTTAAAAACATCAGTTACTTATTCAAATCTGTGAAAATGGGCTGTTTGCCCACTTTGATGCCAGTTCTGGTGCCCAGAAGCCATTTGGGCCAGGCTGGAGAGACCTGGGTTTGATGCAGGGCATCACTGTCTGTGTATTTTAAGTGTCGTATTAGTGGCCCAAAGGCATTTAACCCCTTAAAAACATCAGTTACTTATTCAAATCTGTGAAAATGGGCTGTTTGCCCACTTTGATGCCAGTTCTGGTGCCCAGAAGCCATTTGGGCCAGGCTGGAGAGACCTGTGTTTGATGCAGGGCATCACTTTCTGTGTATTTTAAGTGTCAGATCAGTGGCCCAAAGGCATTTAACCCCTTAAAAACATCACTTACTTATTCAAATCTGTGAAAATGGGCTGTTTGCCCACTTTGATGCCAGTTCTGGTGCCCAGAACCCATTTGGGCCAGGCTGAAGGGACCTGGGTTTGATGCAGGGCATCACTGTCTGTGTATTTTAAGTGTCAGATCAGTGGCCCAAAGGCATTTAACCCCTTAAAAACATCAGTTACTTATTCAAATCTGTGAAAATGCGCTGTTTGCCCACTTTGATGCCAGTTCTGATGCCCAGAACCCATTTGTGCCAGGCTGCAGTGACATGGATTTCATGTGGTGTACCAGTAGGTATGTAAATCAGGTGTTAGATTAGTGGCACAAAGGCATTTAACCCCTTAAAAATAGCTGTTACTTATTCAAATCTGTGAAAATGGGTGATTTGCCCACTTTGATGCCAGTTCTGATGCCCAGAACCCATTTGTGCCAGGCTGGAGTGACATGGATTTCATGTGCGGCATCAGTAGGTATGTAAATCAGGTGTTAGATTAGTGGCACAAAGGCATTTAACCCCTTAAAAATAGCTGTTACTTTTTCAAATCTGTGAAAATGGGTGATTTGAGTACTTTGATGCCAGTTTTGATGCCCAGAACCCATTTGTGCCAGGCTGTATTGACATGAATTTCATGTGGGGCATCATTAGGTATGTTAATCAGGTGTTAAATCAGTGGCACAAAGGCATTTAACCTCTTAAAAATAGCTGTTACTTATTCAAATCTGTGAAAATGGGTGATTTGTCCACTTTGATGCCAGTTTTGATGCCCAGAACCCATTTGTGCCAGGCTGGAGTGACATGGATTTCATGTGGGGCATCAGTAGGTATGTAAATCAGGTGTTCGATCAGTGGCACAAAGGCATCTAACCTCCTCAAAATAGCTGTTACTTATTCAAATCTGTGAAAATGTGCAATTTGCCCCCTTTGATGCCAGTTCTTATGCCCAGAACCCATTTGTGCCAGGCTGCAGTGACATGGATTTCATGTGGGGTACCAGTAGGTATGTAAATCAGGTGTTAGATTAGTGGCACAAAGGCATTTAACCCCTTAAAAATAACTGTTACTTATTCAAATCTGTGAAAATGGGCGATTTGACCACTTTGATGCCAGTTTTGATGCCTAGAACCCATTTGTGCCAGGCTGGAGTGACATGGATTTCATGTGGGGCATCATTAAATATGTAAATCAGGTGTTAAATCAGTGGCACAAAGGCATTTAACCCCTTAAAAATAGCTGTTACTTATTCAAATCTGTGAAAATGTGCAATTTGCCCACTTTGATGCCAGTTCTGATGCCCAGAACCCATTTGTGCCAGGCTGGAGTGACATGGATTTCATGTGGGGCATCAGTAGGTATGTAAATCAGGTGTTAAATCAGTGGCACAAAGGCATTTAACCCCTTAAAAATAGCTGTTACTTATTCAAATATGTGAAAATGTACGATTTGCCCACTTTGATGCCAGTTCTGATGCCCAGAACCCATTTGTGCCAGGCTGCAGTGACATGGATTTCATGTGGGGCATCATTAAATATGTAAATCAGTTGTTAAATCAGTGGCACAAAGGCATTTAACCCCTTAAAAATAGCTGTTACTTATTCAAATATGTGAAAATGTACGATTTGCCCACTTTGATGCCAGTTCTGATGCCCAGAACCCATTTGTGCCAGGCTGCAGTGACATGGATTTCATGTGGGGCATCAGTAGGTATGTAAATCAGGTGTTAGATCAGTGGCACAAAGCTATTTAACCCCTTAAAAATAGCTGTTACTTATTCAAATCTGTGAAAATGGGTGATTTGCCCACTTTGATGCCAGTTTTGATGCCCCGAACCGATTTGTGCCAGGCTGCAGTGACTTGGATTTCATGTGGGGCATCAGTAGTTATGTAAATCAGGTGTTAGATCAGTGGCACAAAGCTATTTAACCCCTTAAAAATAGCTGTTACTTATTCAAATCTGTGAAAATGGGCGATTTGCCCCCTTTGATGCCAGTTTTGATGCCCAGAACCCATTTGTGCCAGGCTGAAGTGATTTGACTTTGATGTGGGGCATCACTAGGTATGTAAATCAGGTGTTAGATTAGTGGCACAAAGGCATTTAACCCCTTAAAAATTGCTGTTACTTATTCAAATCTGTGAAAATGTACGATTTGCCCACTTTGATGCCAGTTCTGATGCCCAGAACCCATTTGTGCCAGGCTGCAGTGACATGGATTTCATGTGGGGCATCAGTAGGTATGTAAATCAGGTGTTAGATCAGTGGCACAAAGGCATTTAACCCCTCAAAAATAGCTGTTACTTATTCAAATATGTGAAAATGTACGATTTGCCCACTTTGATGCCAGTTCTGATGCCCAGAACCCATTTGTGCCAGGCTGCAGTGACATGGATTTCATGTGGGGCATCAGTAGGTATGTAAATCAGGTGTTAGATCAGTGGCACAAAGCTATTTAACCCCTTAAAAATAGCTGTTACTTATTCAAATCTGTGAAAATGGGTGATTTGCCCACTTTGATGCCAGTTTTGATGCCCCGAACCGATTTGTGCCAGGCTGCAGTGACTTGGATTTCATGTGGGGCATCAGTAGTTATGTAAATCAGGTGTTAGATCAGTGGCACAAAGCTATTTAACCCCTTAAAAATAGCTGTTACTTATTCAAATCTGTGAAAATGGGCGATTTGCCCCCTTTGATGCCAGTTTTGATGCCCAGAACCCATTTGTGCCAGGCTGAAGTGATTTGACTTTGATGTGGGGCATCACTAGGTATGTAAATCAGGTGTTAGATTAGTGGCACAAAGGCATTTAACCCCTTAAAAATTGCTGTTACTTATTCAAATCTGTGAAAATGTACGATTTGCCCACTTTGATGCCAGTTCTGATGCCCAGAACCCATTTGTGCCAGGCTGCAGTGACATGGATTTCATGTGGGGCATCAGTAGGTATGTAAATCAGGTGTTAGATCAGTGGCACAAAGGCATTTAACCCCTCAAAAATAGCTGTTACTTATTCAAATCTGTGAAAATGGGCGATTTGACCATTTTGATGCCAGTTCTGATGCCCAGAACCCATTTGTGCCAGGCTGGAGTGACATGTATTTCATGTGGGGCATCAGTAGGTATGTAAATCAGGTGTTAGATCAGTGGCAAAAAGCTATTTAACCCCTTAAAAATAGCTGTTACTTATTCAAATCTGTGAAAATGGGCGATTTGCCCCCTTTGATGCCAGTTTTGATGCCCAGAACCCATTTGTGCCAGGCTGAAGTGATTTGACTTTGATGTGGGGCATCACTAGGTATGTAAATCAGGTGTTAGATTAGTGGCACAAAGGCATTTAACCCCTTAAAAATTGCTGTTACTTATTCAAATCTGTGAAAATGTGCTATTTGCCCCCTTTGATGCCAGTTCTGATGCCCAGAACCTATTTGTGCCAGGCTGGATTGACTTGGATTTCATGTGGGGCATCAGTAGGTATGTAAATCAGGTGTTAGATCAGTGGCACAAAGGCATTTAACCCCTTAAAAATAGCTGTTATTCAAATCAGTGAAAATGGGCGATTTGCCCCATTTGATGCCAGTTTTGATGCCCAGAACACATTTGTGCCAGGCTGGAGTGACATGGATTTCATGTGGGGCATCAGTAGGTATGTAAATCAGGTGTTTAATAAGTGGCACAAAGGCATTTAACCCCTTAAAAATAGCTGTTACTTATTCGCATGTGTGAAAATTGGTTCTCTGCCCACTTTGATGCCAGTTCTGATGCCCAGAACCCATTTGTGCCAGGCTGGATTGACAGGAACTTGATGTGTGGCATCACAAGGTATGCAAGTCAGGTGTCAGATCAGTGGCACAAAGCCATTTAACACCTTTAATACCATACCTCAGTGCCCACTTTGATGCCCATTTTTGTGCCAGCCTTCTAATATTTTTATCTGTTTTTAAGTGTATTCACAAGAGGGCACATGACCGCATAATATTATATACTTAGAATGGTTTATTTTTATTGAAAAACCTGAAAAAAACAGAAAATAAAAAATAGCCGAATAAGAAACTGCTGAATAAGAAACCAACTTCAGCCCGAATAAGAAACTGAACGAATAAGAAACCAACTTCAGCATCGTTTAAAAGAATAACATGCAATACAAGTAACTGTGCTCTGTCAAAGTCATATACACATCACACTCTAATTCTACTTCAACTCTGCAAGTATAATGTAGCAGGGTTTTTGTTTCTTCTAGTTTAACTCAGTCCAAACTTTGGGGCCCAGTTGCCGCGGATGTTGGCGTGCAAATTAGAACAGTTGGTGCACTTAGACGAATATTAATGGCAATAGTCTGGGCTGTAATGTACTCACTGTAAATAGCGCTGGTAGGACCACAAGTCTCAGAAGGGCACTCACTGCACGTCTCCAATGGTCGGATGGTTCTCTGGACACCAGCTGGGGGCGGCCGGATTCAGTCCTTTATACGGTGGGAGTGCCGGCAGAACTCTCCAAGTTCTTGATGCAACTTGCTCCAGAGGGTAAAACAAAGCCGCGCTCTCTCCAACAGCGCGGGTATATCTGAGGGGACAGCAACCCTGCAGCGTGGTGCGATGCAAATCCACCGTGCTCAGTCTCTACCAGCAAGATGCCATGCTCTTTTCTTTCTCTGAATTCTTGCTTTCACTTTCTGCTCAGCTCCTCCCTCCAAGTCCCTCCTCATCCAATCCAGGCTGTGTCATCTGACTGAAACAAGGATCCCTGGGAATTGTAGTCCAAGGGTCCTTGGGAATTGTAGTCCACTGCAGCTCAGAGGAAAATCTGCTAATGTCTGTAGGTCCCTGTATAACAGCAGCTGCAAAGCTCTTCTTAGTGTCTGTAAATCCCAGTATACCAGTAGCTGCCCTGACAGTTCCCAGTGCAGGTGTTGCATTCTCCCCCTGGTGAGTCATTGAAAGTGTCCCATCACGACATGAGGACTCACCACCTGAAACATGAATGGGGGTTAAAGCATCCTGACTAACACCAAATTTACATGCACACAAACCACCTCCTGGACACATGGGAGATACTGGGAAATAAGGCCAAACAGAATTTGAATTAAAGTGTATCAGCCTGGGGACCTCAGTGGTATGTCCCATTCTATCATAGGTCAGCATCATGGGTGGCCTAGTGTCCCGTTTGGGACGAATGTGTACTGAGGGGGCCCCCTCCTCAGCCCCCGATTCTTGTCTGTCAAGAACGGGCTCCTCCAGGTGGATCTCTTCATTTAATAAATGTCCCTCTTCTGAACTCTCCCCCAATGGTGGGCAGAGCGCACTCGCCTCCTGACAAATGTCCTTTTTTTGTGCTTCCACTTCAGGAGTCTGGTTTTCAGGGCCCCCGCCTATGGGGCATGGGTCCTCAGTCCACCTGTAGCTCCACTGATCGTCGGGTCCCCATTCATTCCCGGACTCGCTGTCCCTTCCTCCTGAAGCAACTCCAGGCTGGGGTGGTTGTTGACACCTACGACTTCTCCTATTGCATGGAAGCGTTGGGTTGGCAATGGCGGTAACGGGATGTTTTTTCCCACAGGCAACAAATGGTGTCGATGATAGGTTTTGACAGCTCCACCCCCTTTCTCGGGCTTCACTCTGTAGGCTGGGACACCAGGCAGCTTCTCCATCACCACATAAGGGTCAGGACACCACCGATCAGCAAGCTTGTGCTTCCCAGGAAGACCTAGAAGTTGGATAAGGACTCTATCTCCAGGCAGTAAAACTTGTTCCCGAACTCTACAGTCGTAGCGAGTCTTATTGCGCTTCCCTGATCGACCAGAGGCCTGCTCTGCCAATCTGTACGTTTTTTTCAAATCTTCTTTTAGCTGGGACACATATTTTAAGTAGGTCTTCCCATTAGAATTGTCAAAGGATGTTCCAAAACTAATATCCACTGGTAGCCGGGCTTTTCTTCCAAACATGAGAAAATAAGGCGAGTATCCCGTTGACTCATTTGTGGTGCAATTGTAGGCATGAACCAACTGACTCACATGCCTGCTCCATTGTCCCTTCTTCCTGGGATCCAGAGTGCCTAACATGTTCAGAAGGGTACAGTTGAACCTCTCAGGTTGAGGGTCCCCTTGGGGGTGATACGGGGTGGTTCTGGATTTCTTGATCCCACAGATGGCGCATAGCTCCTTGATTAGTCTACTTTCGAAATCTCTTCCTTGATCGGTATGGATGCGGGCAGGCAGCCCATAATGCACGAAGAAATTCTCCCATAGTGTTTCTGCTACAGTAGTTGCCCTTTGATCTTTGGTGGGGTAGGCTTGGGCATATCGGGTGAAATGGTCAGTGACCACTAACACATTACTGACATTGCTTTCATCAGGCTCGATGGAGAGGAAATCAATGCACACTAGCTCAAGTGGGCCATCACTGGTAATGTTCACAAGGGGGCTGTTCTCAAAGGCAAGGTTTTTCTCAACACACACCGGGAGCATGATTTGCAGTATTCTTCAATATCCGCTTCCATCCGAGGCCAGTAAAATCGGTCAGCCACAAGACTCGTGGTCTTTTCGATGCCAAGATGTCCATGGTTATCATGCAGGGACTTCATGACCATCCTCCGAAATCGGGTGGGTAACACCAGCTGTCGGCGGACTCCTCCCTTCTGGTGCTTTGCCTCCCGGTATAGTAGTCCATTTCTTACTACCAGAGACTCTAGCTGCCGAGTCAGCAGGACAGATTCCTCTGTTCGTAATGCATTCTTTTCGGGCCTCCAGCCCCTCTTAACCCACCATCGGACTACCCCCACTGATCGATCCTCCTGCTGCGCCTTTTGTACTTGATTACGAGTCAGTTGAGGGAGAAAGTCTGGGGTCACATTTGTCACTCGGCAGTGCAGCAACGGGAGCGCTTCACTGGATACTCCTAGGAATTCAGCACAACCCTGCATAGAGAGAGCATTAGTTTGACGTCTATGGCACAGAGTCTTCACCTCAGGGGCAGGGACCTCTATCCATCCTCCTTCTTCTTCCTCATTTAAGGGTTCCCTAGGCAGGCGAGAGAGTGTGTATGCATCAATGTTACTGATCCCCGGTCGATACTTTAAGCTGAAATCATACAAAGAGAGTGCGGCAAGCCACCGGTACCCCGTGGCATCCAGTTTTGCCGTGGTTCTCACGTAGGTTAATGGATTGTTGTCGGTATGAACCACAAAGGGTACACCATAGAGGTAGTTATGCAGCGTGTCCACTACAGCCCATTTCAAAGCCAGAAACTCCAGTTTGTGAGCTGGGTAGTTGCATTCACTGGGAGTCAATCCTCGACTAATGTAGTAGACGGGACACAGACAGCCTTCGTGGTCTTGATAGAGAATCTCTTCTAGTCCGTCAAGAGAAGCATCTACATGTAACACATATGGTTTACTGGGGTCTGCATAGGCCAACACTGGGGTTTGGGTCAAGCATGACTTCAGTTTCTCGAATGCCTCGTCGCATGCTGGTGTCCATCTATCCCCAAAAAGTTAATTAACTTTGAAGTAGACTCTCTTTCCTGACCTTGAGGAGTGGACTGTCCTCCCGGAAGGGGGATATCCCTGAGAAAGGGCAGTTAACGGCTTCGCAATCCGAGAGTACTGGGGTACAAATCTTCGGTAGTATCCGCAAAATCCTAAAAAGGACCTAAGCTCCTCCAGTTTGGTGGGTTTAGGCCAGTTTACAACAGCCTCCACTTTGGCGGGGTCGGTGGAAATTCCTTCTCTGCTGACTATGTGCCCCACATATTTCACAGTCGTCTGGCAAATCCGGCACTTGTCAAGGGACAACTTCAACCCAGCCTCCTTCAACCGATCCAGCACCTTGAACAACCGCTGGTTGTGTTCTTCCAGAGTCTTCCCAAAAACAATTAGATCATCTAGATAAACGAGGACCTCACGTAAGTGCATGTCCCCTACTACTTTGTCCATACATCTCTGAAAAGTGGCCGGAGCACCTGTCAGTCCTTGAGGCAGTCTCTGAAACTCGAAGAACCCAATGGGGCAGATAAAAGCGGTCTTCTCTTGATCTTCTTTTGACATGGGTATCTGATAGTAGCCACTCCGGAGATCTAACACAGAAAACCATTGGCTCCCTTGCAGGCAATCCAAAGCTTCATCGATTCGGGGCACAGTATACTGGTCGGGGATCGTACGTTTATTCAAGGTACGATAATCCACACACATCTGAATAGCTCCATTTTTCTTTCGAGCTGTCACGATGGGGGAAGCATAAGGGCTACTAGACTCTATGATGACTCCTGTGTCTAACATACCGCGTAGATGCTGCCTGACATCTTCGATATCCGCCGGGGCCAATCTTCGGGATCTCTCTCGAAAAGGCTTTTGATCCTTCAACCGAATGCGATGCTCCACTCCTTGGGCGAGGCCCATGTCCCATTCACCTAGAGAAAAAACTGCACCTCGCATCATCAGGCCATCAATGACCAACCCCCTCTCTTCTCCTTTTAGCTCGCTTCCTTCAAAACAAGGGTCAAAGCTTTCAGGCCGTAGTTCCCTCTTCTCCTCCTCCATTCTCACATAGGCCTCCAGGCAGACTGGGTGGATGGATAGGGTCTGCGAGTAATTTTCTCCCCCAACTTCCCGACACCACTGAGCTAACGTACGGAAGATGTTGGCATTTGTTCCCACTATGACAGGTGTTGGTCTCTCATCTGCCTCGGCCTCTGGGCAGATTAGCGCTATGATGGGTATCTCTTTATCCACTCCAACAGCAGTCTTTGAGAATCGTAGCGTCACGGATACGTATCCTCTGTATGGGTAGCTGTGCTCACTCAGTCCCCACACTACGAGTCCAGACAACAGTTTCAGAGGCACGTTGGATAAATATCTCTTATACCATCCTTCAAAGATGATGGATACTTGAGACCCGCTATCCAGTAATACTGTGCAAGGTTGACCATTGATATATGCGGGGACATGTGGGGATGGTCCCACTAAACCTTCAGGCAGGGTTTTCGATGATGCATTATTAGATGGGGCGGTAGAGTAGGTCCTAGTTGCTGATGGGGGCTCAGTATGGGGTTCTACTGGCCCCCCTTTCCCGTTTCCCGACTGCCTCTGAGGGTGATGGGGAAGATGTGAAGAGTTCTTTGGGCTCCACCTCTTCGGACACTGACGAGCTATATGGCCTGGACTCCCACAGACAAAGCACCCTTCTGGTTTCCTACTCTCTACCCTACCGAGGTCATCATTCTCTCTTCCTGAAACCAGGGTTTGCTGCTCGGCTACCTCCGCAGCACTTTGTAGCCGCTGTATTGTCTTGGCCTGAGCACTTAACAGTTGTGTAATCTGCTCCCCCTGTTTCTCGATGACTTTCAACAGTTCTATCTGTCGGCAGTCGGCTGCTGGCTTCAAGGCAACAGTAGTCACCCGAGGGGATGTCTTCTCTCTTGCGGCCAAAATAACCTCCTCCTTCCGAACTTCCTTAAGCAACTCATGAAAAGAACCAGGAATCTTCTCTCTATCACAAGACCTCATCCGCTGGGCAAATGGATCATGAGTGAGAGCTCCTCTGAGTACTTGTTCCAGGCGACACTGATCAACTTCTTGAGGGCTGATGCCACCTTTAGATACTATTCTATGAACCAGCTCATGTAGTCGGTATAGATAGTCGGACATCTTCTCATCTGGCTGTTGGTAGGTGGTACAGAGTTTATAGAGTAGATCAGTAGCATCTTCAGGGGATCCAAAAGCATCTTCTAAAGCACTCATATAATCTTGATAAGTTGCCAGAGGCTTGCTCCGCCAAGCAGCCTGCACCACCTCCATAGCAGTACCCTTCAAGCTCTCTACTATTCTCTGCTTCTTTACAGCATCAGTGCACTGCCACTCTTCTAGGCACTGTAAAGTGACATCCCTCCAAGTATCATATCCTTCTTCTCCAGTAGGGGTGGGGAGGGCACCCGAGAAAGTTCTTAGATGACGGTAGTTCCCTTCTGGCTGCATCTTGGCAAACTGACTGACTAACTTCCATAGCTGTCATAAGCACATCAGCAGGGGCCTCTGTCTCTTCAGGACGGAATCTAGGTGGAGTAGAGGGTGGATATATACTAGTCTTTCTAGGCTGAGTGGTTGATTCCTGTTGCCGGGTCTCAACTTTGGACTCAGTAGGCCAAGTGATCTGCCATTGTCGACCATACTCTGAAGACACGACTACCATGGATGGGAAGTATTCTTTCCTCAAGATCTGCCCGGTTGAAATCAGGGCTGTGGGTAACTGTCCCCCCTTTTCCTTCCTGCGGTCGACCACTTTAGGGTGGGCAAGTTCAGTGAGTCGGTTAACTATTTTCAGTATCTCTTCATCAGACGCACCACAGAGCTCACCACTCACTGCAAAGCTTTGTTTGGCGGGAACATCCATCTCTTCACACCACAAATACACTTCTCGTTCTGTTAAAGTCTCCATAGTAAATACCCCTGTGTTAGTTCTGTATCTCAGCAGTGCCTCCACTGTAACACCCCTTTAGGGCTACCACGGATACTGGGTGTTATGGGGGGTCTCACCTCTCCAGGGCGCAGTGCCTCCACCCGAATCTTGATTGGAGCTCTCTCTGGGACTGCAGAAGGACTATTATCTTCTGCCAGGGGCAGACTCGGGAAGCCCCTGCCACACTCAATACACACTCACAGGGATGAGGAGTAAAACAGTTTAACAGGTTTATTGCTATGCAGCATAAATGAGATGGATTTAAAAGAATAACATGCAATACAAGTAACTGTGCTCTGTCAAAGTCATGTACACATCACACTCTAATTCTACTTCAACCCTGCAAGTATAATGTAGCAGGGTTTTTGTTTCTTCTAGTTTAACTCAGTCCAAACTTTGGGGCCCAGTTGCCGCGGATGTTGGCGCTGTAGGGGTTCACTCGCTCAGGTGCGTTGGAGGAAACAGGAGCCACATTCTCTTCTGTGTTCAAGTGGGTTTATTGCTCCATAAACCACATAACAGCGTGAACAACAGGTAAACAAATAGCCTTTAGCTCAGGAAAGGAAAGAGTCCAGTCCTTCAGGCTCAGTCCTGGAGCCTTAACACACTGTGGGGGCTTTCTCCTCCACACACACAGACTCCTGTCTGTAGTGTCCCGCCTGGACACAGGGATCTCTGTCCACACTGACGGATTCCCAAACACTCACAGCCATGTGCCAAACACACCTCCACTATGTAGCCTGAAACCTCACCCAGGAACCCATCACATGATTAGACATGTGGTTCTGACATCACCACAGGTCCTGAAACAATATAGATAGGTATTGTTATGCCCCTTACCCAGGGGTGAGGTATATGGGTAGCCAGACCCTCCCATCTCTCATAGCTACCCGTAACCCGGACCCAAATATACTAAACAATTCCTTACTGCTTTATGTGCATTAAAGAAAACACTCCGGGTTACATCACAGCGACAAGCCTTCTCTGTGATACATACCTCCCGTTGACTATACAACCTTTAGCCACGCTACATACCTCCCCCCTCTGCCTAAAGCCGTGGGGCTTGGCACTTGTCCTAAACCGACTAGAGACCCCTCTCAGTCGTCCCTGACAGTCAAACCATCTGTCTAAGTCAGGGCCTGTTATTGAACCCTTTCGTCGGCATTCGTCATCCCTTTCCGTCACATCCTTTGATAACGATGACCCCTTGTCATCTCGTCTGCTACAGGATCTCTTGCTTAGGTCACTTAACCCTGAGCTAACTGAGGCATCACTGCTTCTACCTGTTTCATCAGGCCACCTTCTCAAATGGTCTTTATTGCCTGGAGAGCAATCCATCCACTTTTCTCTATGTCCTCTGTTAGCTTCAGCTTGAGGACTTCCGGTCTTACCCAAACTTCTTCGCCTCTCTGGGAGCTGTTTATTAACCTGCAGTCTCTCAAGTCTCAGCTGCTCTACCTCCCTTAGGTATGCCATGCGATATTCCAGGAGCATGCGGATATTCCTAAGACTCTCTCTGGATCCGACAACCAGGAACGGAACCATCCCATCTTCACCCATGACCTGGACCTCTTCATCAGCCGGTATCCTCAGTCTCTTCAGACCGGATTTATCCACCATCTACTGCATCACTCTCCCAAGTTTCCCAATGACTTTCGCCACCAGACCTTTGGGTACTTGGACTGTGTCTTCCACTAAGCCCAGCCGACTAAGAGCTTTCCTTTCATGCTCCAAACTTCGAACGGCTTCATCATTCTTCAAAATGATCCTCTGTTTTGTACAGAGGCAGTGTAGGTGCATATCCTTCAGAACAGCCACCCGCTTCACTGTGACTTCCCTAGTCGACAGTATGACCAATTGCTGAGTCTCAGGCGCCCAGTGCACACTACACGCCTCTACTGCCTTTCTAAATGCCTCATGCACACCTTTCCTGGCGCACGCTTCTCGCATGTCTTCGGGTACTTCTATTATGCTCTTGAAAAGCGGGGTCTCATCTTCACGGACATCTGCCACGACCGGGTGACTGTCTTGTTCCGCTTTTAGCACAAACTCTTCCTCAGTCTTTTCTTCTGCTTGAGCCTTCGCCAAGATGGGCATTGGCAACTCCTCTGCCCGGCAGCGACGCTCCTCTCTCTGGAGAAGCTCCTGCTGATGCTTTTCTTGAGCCATTCTGAGCACGTCCATATCTTTCAATATGGCCCTATTCATGGCCTGACACACCGACAGGTGACATCTGAGTTCAAAGACCTCCTTCTCTAGGTCACCCACTTTGTGCTCAATTGCTTGCCTCAGGACCCTTTCTCGTTCGACTGTTTCTTTAAGGAGCTCTATGTAATGGTCCTGCTCTCTTTTGGCTAGCACATGTCGCACCACCAGTTCTTTAATCAAACTTTCAGACGGGGTCTCTTCCCCACCCACACTCTGCCTCTTCAGAGTTCCACCTGTTTCTGCATCCACCTCTATGGTCTCTCCTGGGCTCTCTGTCTGTTTACTCTTAGGTACCTCTGGACTCTTGGTAACTTCAGAGTTCTCCATCTCTTCAGCATCAGGTACTTCATCATACCGAGCCACTTCACTCTTTCCGGGCATTGCAGATGTGGGTCTACTACAGGTCTGTTCTAACTCCAGCCCGTCACTAACTACCTCAGTGCTAGGGTTTGTCAGAGATAAAGTGACCTCCTCATCAAGGACAATAACGTTATCTGCACCTGACCCTGTCTCTTCCTCATCATCTCTCTTCACAGAGGGTGTAACCTGTCCCGCCTTTCTGCGGCCCCCACGATGAGATGAAGATCTGTGATTTTTACTCGGCTCCTCCTTACTGCACTCTTTTCCCTTTGCGCTCGAGTCACAGTCTGGGTAGGAGTCACCCCCTCTCACTTTGTCATCCTGGAACAGCAAGTCCCCACTTAAACAGGTGTCAGACACACACTTTCTTCCAGTCACCCGGAACTCTGGACTATCGACCTTTGGTGTCGCTATCTCCTTTTCACACATCACACGATCTGGAATCACTACAGCCGCCTGTTGTGGTGGGGCTCCCTTAGGGTCATTCCGACACCGATCTGAGCAATCAGACACTCCCCTTTCTGTTGTGAATTCTGCTTTTGGGCTCCCTCCGGTGGTTGTAGGTGGTAATGCAGTTGTCCCTGAGTTGCAGTCCTGGTCAGGTGTATCTGCTGATTGCAGTTCTGACTGGGGTATTTAGGCGTGCAGGATTCATTAGTCCTTGCCAGTTGTCCATGGTTGTTGGGAGGTTTTGGTCCTGGTTTGGTTCCATCTGCCTTCTGCCAAATCAGCAAAGATAAGTGTCTGGTTTTGTTTCTGTGGCACACATGCTGTGTGCTTAATAATTCTGTGCTATTCAGTGTTTTTTTGTCCAGCTTAGATTGTCAGTATTTTCTCAGTCTTGTTGGATTCTCTGGAGTGGCAGATATACATTCCATGTCTTTAGTTAGATTGTGGAACTTTTTGTATCATCTGCTGTGGATATTTTTGGAAGGGTTTTAATACTGACCGCTTAGTATTCTGTCCTATCTTTCCCTATTTAGCTAGAGTGGCCTCTTTTGCTGAATCCTGTTTTCTGCCTGCGTGTGTCTTTCCTCTCCTACTCACAGTCAATATTTGTGGGGGGCTGCCTATCCTTTGGGGTTCTGCTCTGAGGTAAGGTAGTATTCCTATTTCCATCTATAGGGGTATTTAGTCCTCCGGCTGTGTTGAGGTGTCTAGGGTTTGTTAGGCACACCCCACGGCTACTTCTAGTTGCGGTGTTAGTTTAGGTTTTGCGGTCAGTACAGTTTCCACCTTCTCCAGAGAAAGTTCATGCGGCTCCAAAGTCACCGGATCATAACAGTACAACTGGCCCACTATGAGTTAAATGCATCTCAGAAGAAGGGAAGAAAAGGTGTTGAGTCATTTTTTTTTTCTCTGTAGTTTGCTTTGCCTTTTCTTCCCTCTTTTTCTCTGGGTGGCTAAGGAGTCTTGTGTTAGCATGGATGTTCAGGAATTAGCTTCTTGTGTAGACCAGCTTGCTGCTAGGGTACAGGGAATTTCTGATTATATTGTTCAGACTCCTGTTTTAGAGCCGAAGATTCCTACTCCTGATTTGATTTTGGTGACAGGTCCAAATTTTTGAGTTTTAAAAACAACTGTAAACTGTTTTTTGCTTTGAGACCTCGATCCTCTGGGGATTCTATTCAGCAGGTTAAAATCGTCATTTCCCTGCTGCGTGGTGATCCGCAGGATTGGGCATTTTCCCTGGAATCTGGGAACCCGGCTTTGCTTAATGTAGATTCCTTTTTTCAGGCTTTAGGACTATTATATGATGAACCTAATTCTGTGGATCAAGCGGAGAAGACCTTGTTGGCCCTATCTCAGGGTCAAGAGGCGGCAGAATTGTATTGTCAGAAATTTAGAAAATGGTCTTGACTAAATGGAATGATGATGCTTTGGCTGCAATTTTCAGAAAGGGTCTTTCTGAATCCGTTAAAGATGTTATGGTGGGGTTTCCCACGCCTGTCGGTCTGAGTGATTCTATGTCTTTGGCCATTCAGATTGATCGGCGCTTGCGGGAGCGCAGAACTGTGTGCGCTGTGGCGTTGTCCTCAGAGCAGAGTCCTGAGTGTTATGGACTGGTAATTTAGGAGTGACATGCAACTAGCTCTGAGCAGGTGGTAACTATACAGACCGCAGTTCCTGATCTTAACACAACACTAGCAGTAGCCATGGGATGTTCCTGTCATTCCCTGGACACCTCATCACAGCCGGAGAACTAGCTACCCCTAAAGGTAGAAACAGGAAAGCTATCTTGCCTCAGAGAAAATCCCCAAAGGATAGGACAGCCCCCCACAAATATTGACTGTGAGAGGAGAAGGAAATGACATACGTAGTATGAAACAAGATTAAGCAAAGGAGGCCACTTCTAGCTAGATAGACAGTAAGGAAAGAACACTGTGCGGTCAGTAATAAAAACTAGAAAAAGTCCACCGCAGAGATATGCAAAAATCTCCACACCTGACTAAAGGTGTGGAGGGCAAAATCTGCAGCCCAGAGCTTCCAGCTTAGCTAAATAGATCCATACTGATAAGCTGGACAAATGAGCAAAACATAGAATGTGCTGAACAATAAAGTCCACAACAAGTGGACTGCAAAAGGACAAGCAAGGACTTATCTTTGCTGAACTGGACAGAGTGTCAGGGAAATCCAAAAGAGCAGTGGCTCCAAGCAGGAACAATTGGCAACTGGCATTGATTGAGGGATAAGGCCAGACTAAAATAGCCGAGCCAGAAAGATGATCAGTGGAAGCAGCTGCTGATGCTAAATCCAAGAAGCAGCTACACCACTCAAAACCACAGGAGGGAGCCCAAGAGCAGAATTCACAAAAGTGCTACTAACAACCACCGGAGGGAGCCCAAGAGCGGAATTCACAACAGTACCCCCCCCCCCTTGAGGAGGGGTCACCGAACCCTCACCAGAGCCCCCAGACCGATCAGGACGAGCCAAGTGAAAAGCACGAACACCAAATCGGCAGCATGGACATCGGAGGCAACCACCCAAGAATTATCCTCCTGGCCATAACCCTTCCACTTAACAAGATACTGAAGCCTCCGCCTTGAAAAACGAGAATCCAAAATTTTCTCAACCACATATTCCAACTCCCTCTCAACCAACACCGGGGCAGGAGGATCAACAGAGGGAACAACGGGTACCACATATCTCCGCAACAAAGATCTATGGAAAACATTGTGGATGGCAAAAGAGGCTGGAAGGGCCAAACGAAAAGACACTGGATTGATAATCTCAGAGATCTTATAAGGACCAATAAACCGAGGCTTGAACTTAGGGGAAGAAACCTTCATAGGAACATGACGAGAAGATAACCAAACTAAATCCCCCACACGAAGCCGAGGACCAACACACCGACGGCGGTTAGCAAAACGCTGAGCCTTTTCCTGAGACAACGTCAAATTGTCTACCACATGAGTCCAAATCTGCTGTAACCTGTCACAGAATCTACACCAGGACAATCAGAAGGCTCAACCTGCCCTGAAGAAAAACGAGGATGGAAACCAAAATTACAAAAAAAAGGCGAAACCAAAGTAGCCGAACTGGCCCGATTATTAAGGGCAAACTCGGCCAACGGCAAGAAAGCCACCCAATCATCCTGATCAGCAGACACAAAGCATCTCAAATAGGTTTCCAAGGTTTGATTAGTTCGCTCAGTTTGGCCATTTGTCTGAGGATGGAACGCCGAAGAAAAAGACAAATTAATGCCCATCCTAGCACAAAAGGCCCGCCAAAACCTGGAAACAAACTGGGAACCTCTGTCAGACACAATATTTTCTGGAATGCCATGCAAACGAACCACATGCTGAAAAAACAATGGAACCAAATCAGAGGAGGAAGGCAATTTAGGCAAAGGTACCAAATGGACCATTTTAGAGAACCGGTCACAAACCACCCAGATAACAGACATCCTCTGGGACACAGGAAGATCCGAAATTAAATCCATGGAAATATGTGTCCAGGGCCTCTCAGGGACAGGCAAAGGCAAAAGCCACCCACTAGCGCGGGAACAGCAAGGCTTAGCCCGGGCACAAGTCCCACAGGACTGCACAAAAGAACGCACATCCCGCGACAAGGAAGGCCACCAAAAGGACCTAGCCACCAAATCTCTGGTAACCAAAAATCCCAGGATGACCGGCCAACACCGAACAATGGACCTCAGAAATAACCTTACTTGTCCATCTATCAGGAACAAACAGCTTCCCCACAGGACAGCGGTCAGGTTTATCAGCCTGAAATTCCTGAAGCACCCTCCGTAAATCAGGGGAGATGGCAGAATTATACTGCCAGAAATTTAGAAAATGGTCTGTGCTCACTAAATGGAATGAGGACGCTCTGGCAGCAATTTTCAGAAAGGGTCTTTCTGAAGCCCTTAAAGATGTTATGGTGGGGTTCCCCACGCCTGTTGGTCTGAGCGAATCTATGTCTCTAGCCATTCAGATCGATCGGCGCCTGCGCGAGCGCAAAGTGGTGCACCATATGGCAGCATCCTCTGAACAGAGTCCTGAGCCTATGCAATGTGATAGGATTCTGACTAGAGCGGAACAGAGGGGATACAGATGTCAGAATGGGCTGTGTTTTTACTGTGGTGATTCAGCTCATACTATCTCTGATTGCCCTAAGTGTATTAAGAGGGTCGCTAGATCTGTTACCATTAGTACTGTACAGCCTAAGTTTCTCCTGTCTGTGACCCTGATTTGCTCATTGTCATCTTTCTCTGTCATGGAATTTGTTGATTCAGGCGCTGCCTTGAACTTAATGGACTTAGAATTGGCCAGTTGCACCGTTATGGACTGGTAAATTAGGAGCGACATGCAACTAGCTCTGAGCAGGTGGTAACTATACAGACCGCAGTTCCTGATCTTAACACAACACTAGCAGTAGCCGTGGGATGTTCCTGTCACTCCCTGGACACCTCGTCACAGCCGGAGAACTAGCTACCCCTAAAGGTAGAAACAGGAAAGCTATCTTGCCTCAGAGAAAATCCCCAAAGGATAGGACAGCCCCCCACAAATATTGACTGTGAAAGGAGAAGGAAATGACATACGTAGTATGAAACAAGATTAAGCAAAGGAGGCCACTTCTAGCTAGATAGACAGTAAGGAAAGAACACTGTGCGGTCAGTAATAAAAACTAGAAAAAGTCCACCGCAGAGATATGCAAAAATCTCCACACCTGACTAAAGGTGTGGAGGGCAAAATCTGCAGCCCAGAGCTTCCAGCTTAGCTAAATAGATCCATACTGATAAGCTGGACAAATGAGCAAAACATAGAATGTGCTGAACAATAAAGTCCACAACAAGTGGACTGCAAAAGGACAAGCAAGGACTTATCTTTGCTGAACTGGACAGAGTGTCAGGGAAATCCAAAAGAGCAGTGGCTCCAAGCAGGAACAATTGGCAACTGGCATTGATTGAGGGATAAGGCCAGACTAAAATAGCCGAGCCAGAAAGACGATCAGTGGAAGCAGCTGCTGATGCTAAATCCAAGAAGCAACTATACCACTCAAAACCACAGGAGGGAGCCCAAGAGCAGAATTCACAAAAGTGCTACTTACAACCACCGGAGGGAGCCCAAGAGCGGAATTCACAACACCTGAGCCAATGCAGTGTGATGTCTTTCTGTCCTAGACAGAATCCTAAGGAATCAGACGTCAGAATAGGTTGTGTTATTATTGTGGCAATGCTTCTCATGTCATTTCAGTCTGCCCTAAACGGACAAAGAGGATCGCTAGTTCATTTACCATCAGTACTGTACAACCTAAATTTCTGTTATCGGTGTCCTTGATCTGCTCATTGTCATCATTTTCTGTCTTGGCGTTTGTGGATTCAGGCGCCGCTTTGAACTTAATGGACCTTGAGTTTGCCAGGCGTTGTGGTTTCCCCTTGCAGCCTTTGCAGAACCTTATTCCTTTAAGGGGCATTGATGCTACACCTTTGGCTAAAAATGAGCCCCAGTTTTGAACACAGGTGACCATGCGCATGGCGCCAGCCCATCAGGAAGATTGTCGATTTCTGGTATTGCATAATTTACATAATGCTATCGTGTTGGGTTTTCCGTGGTTACAGGTACATAATCCTGTGTTGGATTGGAAATCTATGTCTGTGACTAGTTGGGGTTGTCAGGGGGTTCATAATGATGTTCCTTTAATGTCCATCTCCTCTTCTTCCTCTTCCGAAATTCCAGAGTTTTTGTCTGATTTTCCGGATGTATTCGATGAGCCCAAGTCCAGTTCTCTTCCACCGCACAGGGACTGTGATTGTGCTATTGATTTGATTCCAGGCTGTAAGTTTCCTAAGGGCCGACTCTTCAACCTGTCTGTGCCTGAACATACCGCTATGCGGAGTTATGTTAAGGAGTCTTTGGAGAAAGGGCATATTTGGACATCTTCTTCACCGATGGGAGCGGGATTTTTTTTTGTTGTTAAGAAGGATGGCTCCTTGAGACCATGTATTGATTATCGCCTCTTGAATAAGATCACGGTCAAGTTTCAATACCCTTTACCTTTGCTTTCCGATTTGTTTGCTAGGATTAAGGGGGCTAGTTGGTTTACGAAGATTGACCTTCGGGGGGCGTATAATCTTGTTCGTATTAATCAGGGTGATGAATGGAAAACTGCGTTCAATACGCCCGAAGGCCATTTTGAATACCTTGTGATGCCGTTCGGGCTCACTAATGCTCCATCTGTTTTTCAATCTTTCATGCATGATATCTTCCGGACTTATATTGATAAATTCTTGATTGTATATTTGGACGATACTTTGATTTTTTCTGATGATTGGGAGTCTCATTTGGAACAGGTCAGGATGGTATTTCAGTTCCTTCGTGACAATGCTTTGTTTGTGAAGGGGTCTAAGTGTCTCTTTGGGGTGCAGAAGGTTTCGTTTTTGGGTTTTATTTTTTCACCTTCATCTATTGAAATGGATCCGGTTAAGGTTCAGGCCATTCATGATTGGATTCAACCCACGTCCGTAAAGAGCCTTCAGAAATTTTTGGGTTTGCAAATTTTTATCGCCGTTTCATTGCTAACTTTTCCAGCGTGGTTAAACCCTTGACCGATTTGACGAAGAAAGGCGCTGATGTGGCGAATTGGTCCTCTGCGGCTGTTTCTGCCTTTCTGGAGCTTAAACGTCGATTTACTTCTGCTCCGGTGTTGCGCCAACCGGATGTTTCTCTTCCGTTTCAGGTTGAGATTGACGCTTCTGAGATTGCCGCAGGGGCCGTTTTGTCCCAGAGGGATCATGTTGGTTCCTTGATGAAACCGTGTGCATTCTTTTCCCGTAAATTTTCGCCTGCTGAACGCAATTATGATGTCGGCAATCGGGAGTTGTTGGCTATGAAGTGGGCATTTGAGGAGTGGCGACATTGGCTTGAGGGAGCTAAGCACCGTATTGTGGTCTTGACCGATCATAAGAATTTGATTTACCTCGAGTCTGCCAAGCGGCTGAATCCTAGACAGGCTCGATGGTCCTTGTTTTTTTCCCGTTTTGATTTTGTGGTCTCGTATCTTCCGGGTTCCAAGAATATTAAGGCTGATGCCCTTTCTAGGAGTTTTTGCCTGATTCTCCTGAGGTCCTTGAACCGGTCGGCATTCTGAAAGAAGGGGTGGTTCTTTCTGCTATTTCCCCTGATTTACGACGGGTTCTTCAGGAATTTCAGGCTGACAGACCTGATCGTTGTCCAGTGGGGAAACTGTTTGTTCCTGACAGATGGACTAGTAGAGTGATTTCTGAGGTTCACTGTTCTGTGTTGGCTGGTCATCCTGGTATTTTTGGTACCAGAGACTTGGTTGGTAGGTCCTTTTGGTGGCCTTCTTTATCACGTGATGTGCGTTCTTTTGTGCAGTCCTGTGGGACTTGTGCGCGGGCCAAGCCTTGTTTTTCCCGTGCTAGTGGGTTGCTTTTGCCATTGCCGGTCCCTGAGAGGCCCTGGACGCATATTTCTATGGATTTTATTTCTGATCTTCCGGTTTCCCAGAGGATGTCGGTTATCTGGGTTGTTTGTGACTGGTTTTCTAAGATGGTTTATTTGGTGCCTTTGCCTAAATTGCCTTCCTCTTCAGATTTAGTTTCGTTGTTTTTTCAGCATGTGGTTCGTTTGCATGGTATTCCAGAGAATATTGTGTCTGACAGAGGTTCCCAGTTTGTTTCTAGGTTTTGGCGGGCCTTTTGTGCTAGGCTGGGCATTGATTTATCTTTTTCCTCGGCATTTCATCCTCAGACAAATGGCCAAACCGAGCGAACTAATCAGACCTTGGAGACTTACAGTATTTGACATGCTTTGTGTCTGCTGATCAGGATGATTGGGTGGCCTTTTTGCCATTGGCTGAGTTTGCCCTTAATAATCGGGCTAGTTCGGCTACTTTGGTTTCGCTTTTTTTTGTAATTTTGGTTTTCATCCTCGTTTTTCTTCTGGGCAGGTTGAGCCTTCTGACTGTCCTGGTGTGGATTCGGTGGTCGACAGGTTGCAGCAGATTTGGGCTCATGTGGTGGACAATTTGGTGTTGTCTCAGGAGGAGGCTCAACGTTTTGCTAACCGTCGTCGGTGTGTTGGTTCCCGGCTTCAGGTTGGGGATCTGGTCTGGTTGTCTTCCCGTCATGTTCCTATGAAGGTTTCTTCTCCTAAGTTTAAGCCTCGGTTTATTGGTCCTTATAGGATTTCTGGGATTATTAATCCGGTGCCTTTTCGATTGGCGCTTCCGGCCTCTTTTGCTATCCATAATGTCTTCCATAGATCTTTATTGCGGAAATATGTGGTACCCGTTGTTCCCTCTGTTGATCCTCCGGCCCCTGTGTTGGTTGATGGGGAGTTGGAGTATGTGGTTGAGAAGATTTTGGATTCTCGTTTTTCGAGGCGGAGGCTTCAGTATCTTGTCAAATGGAAGGGTTATGGCCAGGAGGATAATTCTTGGGTTTTTGCCTCTGATGTCCATGCTGCTGATTTGGTTCATGCTTTTCATCTGGCTCGTCCTGATCGGCCTGGGGGCTCTGGTGAGGGTTCGGTGTCCCCTCCTCAAGGGGGGGGGTACTGTTGTGAATTCTGCTTTTGGGCTCCCTCCGGTGGTTGTAGGTGGTAATGCAGTTGTCCCAGAGTTGCAGTCCTGGTCAGGTGTATCTGCTGATTGCAGTTCTGACTGGGGTATTTAGGCGTGCAGGATTCATTAGTCCTTGCCAGTTGTCCATGGTTGTTGGGAGGTTTTGGTCCTGGTTTGGTTCCATCTGCCTTCTGCCAAATCAGCAAAGATAAGTGTCTGGTTTTGTTTCTGTGGCACACATGCTGTGTGCTTAATAATTCTGTGCTATTCAGTGTTTTTTTGTCCAGCTTAGATTGTCAGTATTTTCCCAGTCTTGTTGGATTCTCTGGAGTGGCAGATATACATTCCATGTCTTTAGTTAGATTGTGGAACTTTTTATATTATCTGCTGTGGATATTTTTGGAAGGGTTTTAATACTGACTGCTTAGTATTCTGTCCTATCTTTCCCTATTTAGCTAGAGTGGCCTCTTTTGCTGAATCCTGTTTTCTGCCTGCGTGTGTCTTTCCTCTCCTACTCACAGTCAATATTCGTCGGGGGCTGCCTATCCTTTGGGGTTCTGCTCTAAGGCAAGGTAGTATTCCTATTTCCATCTATAGTGGTATTTAATCCTCCGGCTGTGTCGAGGTGTCTAGGGTTTGTTAGGCACACCCCACGGCTACTTCTAGTTGCGGTGTTAGTTTAGGTTTTGCGGTTAGTACAGTTTCCACCTTCTCCAGAGAAAGTTCATGCGGCTCCAAAGTCACCGGATCATAACACTTACCGTCCAACTTTGACAATACTAAAGTCTGTCTTATTAGCAAAGATGGAGGAGAAACTTCGATGGCAGTATCCAGAGACCATCTCAAGAAAGGCCCTGATAAATTGAGGAACAGAGAAGCCGATCCAGGAACATCTCCACCTATGGAAGAGAAGATGATACACACTGTTCTTGGAGCTTTTCCCCAGTCTTGGACTCAAATAAATCAGGCCATAGTGATACCTGTCTTGACTTTTCCTCAGCTGGGAACACCAGAACAAAATGCGACTCAGAACCATCCAGAACCTGAAGAGGCCCCGCACCAACAGGTTCAAGCAGCAATTGTCACCTCAACAGTGGCTCAGCAACCGCAGATTCTGACAGAAAACGTCATGCCAGCAGTTGAATCGGCAAGTCCACCCTCTGCTATCGGCGAATCTGCCATGCCTACAGAAAATAGAAGTAGTCCCAAAAGGTCCAGTATCCCCCTGCTACGTAGACTCACCAGAAGTGTAGCCAAGAGACAGTGCACTACACCAGTGGTAGCAGAAACAGTGAATCCTGTCAGGTCACTAACAACCCCTGTACTGTGTAGGTCTACACGTAGCACCAAGAATCAAACCCCAACTCGTTACAAGATCTGGAAATATTAATAATTGTTGTTATACGTTTGAATTGCTTATTTTGGTTACAGGTTTAAAAATGGACATTGCGTTAATGGACAATGCTTACCCAAAAACTTTCTTTTGTAAATAGTTCGGCACCTCCAAGGTGCACCCTGGTTCTGCCCACGTGACTGATGTGGGTAGAGCCTTTCTTGGCTTCATCTGTCTAAGGACAATACAGATGCACTTTTACAAACTGGTTTTCTTGCAACGTTCAAGTGTCCTCACCTCCCATAAAGGAAAGCCAAAGTTTTGTAATTGTTCAAATGTTTTTCAAAACTTTGCATGTCTTTTGCTAATGTATTGTTGTTTTCTCTTCCCAGTCCGGGAGTACTGGATTTAACGGGGGGGGGGGGGGGGGGGAGTGCAGCGCCCCAGAGTTCTGGTCGTTGCAGTAATGTCATTCTTCCACCAGGGAGAGTGATATTTCGCCTGAAGGCAATAAAGGAAATCTCACCAGGTAAACACAATGCATGCAACATGTTCACACTCCAGAGCAGAAGAGGGAGCTCTGAGCCTGTTTAAGGTGAACTACCCTATATAACATCCTGATCTGGAGGGAAAAGGGGTTCAGAGTTCAGTTCCTGTCAGGAAGACCGAGGAAGAGGAGCTCTGTGGCATGAGGTGCTACAGCTCCGGGGAAGAGAACATATTGCAGAGTGTGCAGGAAAGCAGAGCACAGGAGAGGAATATCAGAGGGAGATCAGCCAGGAACAAGCTGCTCCTTTCTGAGGCGCAGAAGCTGGTAGCCAGCATACCAAGGGAGTAAGGATCTCTACACTTTACTTCAGAGGCTGGCAGGACAGATAATTCCACATTACCTATCCGCACCTTATACCCAGGAGGCACAGTGGCAACTTGTGGGGGCTGGGGCGTGATAGAGTCCCTGTAAAAAGCCTTAGGCCATCAGTTATATGGGTTTGTCCTATCCATCAGGGGGACAGAGAGAAAGAGACATAACATCTGCAATAGTTGTGAGGACCTTACCGAGAAGCTCAGCAAGTATGTACTACAACACCCAGGCACTAGAGGAAGCCTACTGATTTCCACCTGGATAAGAGGACTCTGGATTTGCCTTCAGACCGTCCTGACTCTGCCTACCCTGTGGTCCGTACCCTGGATTGTGGACACTGAAGCCTTCAGTAAAGGTAAAGAGACTGCAACCTTGTGTCCTCGTTCTTTACTGCGCCTCACACCATCCACCGTCTACACCTCTGGGAAGCCCTGGGGAAACACTTCACCTGTGGGGAGGTATACCATCTAGCTGCCATAACATCACCCCAGCGGACCCCTTACAGCAGCGTCGGACACCCTAACCGAATACCTAAGGTGGCGTCACGAACATTATCCCTTTAAAGACCTTTCCCTCATTATTAATGGACATCCTTAGGGCCACGGAGCGGGTCAGCCACCGTGACATCCCCACTGAGAACCGAAGGACCCGGCTCCGAGTACCCCATAGCCCTACTGAGGGCACTCCAACATCCCTCTCTTCTATCCTGTCAGCTCCTGCAGTGATTTTATAGAACACAGCAGATGATTTACCGGCTTTTCTTCGATCTATCTCTCTATGCAATATAAAGACATATATATATGTGTGTGTCACTGACATATACATATCTACGCACTCTATGTGTCTATTTCTATTCTATGTATTCTATTCTAACCTGTCAGTGTGATTTTATTGTACGCACACATGATTTGCCGGCTTTCTATCTATCTATCTATTATATATATACTAGATGGCAGCCTGATTCTAAAGAATCGGGAGTCTAGAATCCATATATACTTTATTTATTCAAATGTAAGAATAATACAATTAATAAATAATAGTAAGAAAGAACAAAAAATGGCTGCACTCACCAGCTCTTGACAATTCTTGTTATTTAAGGTACAGTTACACAGGATCCATGAACATGCTTATGAGGGGAGTGATGAAAGACATCAGACAACAACTTTGCGTGTTGTGGCAAATGCCACAACAACGGTTCTTTGCTTAAGAACAATAATGTAAATAATAAATAATATGTATCAATAACTATGTATATTGGTATGTTCTATGACATTTTAAAATATTTCATTATTATGTGGAAAAGCTCTTAGTACCCATACTGGCGCATACTTGTGTGCCCATCAGGTATTTTCACAGTAAAATTTTCACAGGTGGGGCCCCTCGTCCTCCGATTTGGTGGGCGGGGACCCTCGGCCTCCGATTTGGTGGGCGGGGACCCTCAGCCTCCAATTTGGTGGGCGGGGACCCTCGGCCTCCGATTTGGTGGGCGGGGACCCTCGGCCTCCGATTTGGTGGGTGGGGACCCTCGGCCTCCGATTTGGTGGGCGGGGCCCCTCGGCCTCCGATGTGGTGGGCGGGGCCCCTCGGCCTCCGCTTTGGTGGGCGGGGCCGTGCCCCTCGGCCACCGCTTTGGTGGGCGGGGCCGCTCGGCCTTCGATTTGGTGGGCGGGGCTCCTCGGCCTCCGATTTGGTTGGCGGGGCCCCTCGGCCTCCGATTTGGTTGGCGGGGCCCCTCGGCCTCCGATTTGGTGGGCGGGGACCCTTGGCCTCCGATTTGGTGGGCGGGGACCCTCGGCCTCCGATTTGGTGGGCGGGGACCCTCGGCCTCCGATTTGCTGGGCAGGGACCCTCGGCCTCCGATTTGGTGGTCGGGGACCCTCGGCCTCCGCTTTGGTGGGTGGGGCCCCTCAGCCTCCGATTTGGTGGGCGGGGTCCCTCTGCCTCCGATTTGGTGTGCGGGGACCCTCGGCCTCCGCTTTGGTGGGCGGGGCCCCTCGGCCTTCGATTTGGTGGGCGGAGCCCCTCGGCCTCCGATTTGGTTGGTGTGGACCCTCGGCCTCCGATTTGGTGGGCGGGGACCCTCGGCCTCCGATTTGGTGGGCGGGGACCCTCGGCCTCCGATTTGGTGGGCGGGGACCCTCGGCCTCCGATTTGGTGGGCGGGGCCCATCGGCCTCCGATGTGGTGGGCGGGGCCCCTCGGACTCCGATTTGGTGGGCGGGGACCCCCGGCCTCCGATTTGGTGGGCGGGGCCCCTCGGCCTCCGATTTGGTGGGCGGGGACCCTCGGCCTCCGATTTGGTGGGCGGGTACCCTCGGCCTCTGATTTGGTAGGCGGGGCCCCTCGGCTTCCGATTTGGTGGGCGGGGACCCTCCGCCTCCAATTTGGTGGGCGGGGACCCTCGGCCTCTGATTTGGTGGGCGGGGACCCTCGGCCTCCGATTTGGTGGGCGGAGCCCCTCGGCCTCCGATTTGGTGGGCGGGGCCCCTCGGCCTCCGATGTGGTGGTCGGGGCCCCTCGACCTCCGCTTTGGTGGGCAAGGCCGGGCCCCTCGGCCTCCGCTTTAGTGGGCGGGGCCGCTCGGCCTTCGATTTGTTGGGCGGGGCTCCTCGGCCTCCGATTTGGTTGGCGGGGCCCCTCGGCCTCCGATTTGGTTGGCGGGGCCCCTCGGTCTCCGATTTGGTTGGCGGGGCCCCTTATCCTCCGATTTGGTGGGCGGGGACTCTCGGCCTCCGATTTGGTGTGCGGGGACCCTCGGCCTCCGCTTTCGTTGGCGGGGCCCCTCGACCTTCGATCTGGTGGGCGGGGCTCCTCGGCCTCCGATTTGGTTGGTGGGGCCCCTCGGCCTCCAATTTGGTGGGCGGGGACCCTCGGCCTCCGATTTGGTGGTCGGGGACCCTCGGCCTCCGATTTGGTGGGCGGGGACCCTCGGCCTCCGCTTTGGTGGGTGGGGCCCGTCGGCCTCCGATTTGATGGGCGGGGCCCCTCGGCCTCCGATTTGGATGGTGTGGACCCTCGGCCTCCGATTTGGTGGGCGGGGACCCCCGGCCTCCGATTTGGTGGGCGGGGCCCCTCGGCCTCCGATTTGGTGGGCGGGGACCCTCGGCCTCCGATTTGGTGGGCGGGGACCCTCGGCCTCCGATTTGGTAGGCGGGGCCCCTCGGCCTCCGATTTGGTGGGCGGGGACCCTCCGCCTCCAATTTGGTGGGCGGGGACCCTCGGCCTCCGATTTGGTGGGCGGGGACCCTCGGCCTCCGATTTGGTGGGCGGAGCCCCTCGGCCTCCGATTTGGTGGGCGGGGCCCCTCGGCCTCCGATGTGGTGGTCGGGGCCCCTCGACCTCCGCTTTGGTGGGCAAGGCCGGGCCCCTTGGCCTCCGCTTTGGTGGGCGGGGCCGCTCGGCCTTCGATTTGTTGGGCGGGGCTCCTCGGCCTCCGATTTGGTTGGCGGGGCCCCTCGGCCTCCGATTTGGTTGGCGGGGCCCCTCGGCCTCCGATTTGGTTGGCGGGGCCCCTTATCCTCCGATTTGGTGGGCGGGGACTCTCGGCCTCCGATTTGGTGGGCGGGGACCCTCGGCCTCCGCTTTCGTGGGCGGGGCCCCTCGACCTTCGATCTGGTGGGCGGGGCTCCTCGGTCTCCGATTTGGTTGGTGGGGCCCCTCGGCCTCCAATTTGGTGGGCGGGGACCCTCGGCCTCCGATTTGGTGGGCGGGGACCCTCGGCCTCCGCTTTGGTGGGTGGGGCCCGTCGGCCTCCGATTTGGTGGGCGGGACCCCTCGGCTTCCGATTTGGATGGTGTGGACCCTCGGCCTCCGATTTTGTGGGCGGGGACCCTCGGCCTCCGATTTGGTGGGCGGGGACCCTCGGCCTCCGATTTGGTGGGCGGGGCCGCTCGGCCTTCGATTTGTTGGGCGGGGCTCCTCGGCCTCCGATTTGGATGGTGTGGATTCTCGGCCTCCGATTTGGTTGGCGGGGCCCCTCGGCCTCCGATTTGATTGGCGGGGCCCCTTATCCTCCGATTTGGTGGGCGGGGCCCCTCGGCCTCCGATGTGGTGGTCGGAGCCCCTCGGCCTCCGCTTTGGTGGGCGGGGCCGGGCCCCTCTACCTCCGCTTTGGTGGGCGGGGCCGCTCGGCCTTCGATTTGTTGGGCGGGGCTCCTCGGCCTCCGATTTGGTTGGCGGGGCCCCTCGGCCTCCGATTTGGTTGGCGGGGCCCCTCGGTCTCCGATTTGGTTGGCGGGGCCCCTTATCCTCCGATTTGGTGGGCGGGGACTCTCGGCCTCCGATTTGGTGTGCGGGGACCCTCGGCCTCCGCTTTCGTTGGCGGGGCCCCTCGACCTTCGATCTGGTGGGCGGGGCTCCTCGGCCTCCGATTTGGTTGGTGGGGCCCCTCGGCCTCCAATTTGGTGGGTGGGGACCCTCGGCCTCCGATTTGGTGATCGGGGACCCTCGGCCTCCGATTTGGTGGGCGGGGACCCTCG
Organism: Ranitomeya variabilis; assembly: GCF_051348905.1. Lineage (NCBI taxonomy): Eukaryota > Metazoa > Chordata > Amphibia > Anura > Dendrobatidae > Ranitomeya > Ranitomeya variabilis. The sequence goes on along the minus strand of NC_135239.1, from coordinate 115,352,276 downwards.
GCCTCCGCTTTGGTGGGTGGGGCCCGTCGGCCTCCGATTTGATGGGCGGGGCCCCTCGGCCTCCGATTTGGATGGTGTGGACCCTCGGCCTCCGATTTGGTGGGCGGGGACCCCCGGCCTCCGATTTGGTGGGCGGGGCCGGGCCCCTCTACCTCCGCTTTGGTGGGCGGGGCCGCTCGGCCTTCGATTTGTTGGGCGGGGCTCCTCGGCCTCCGATTTGGTTGGCGGGGCCCCTCGGCCTCCGATTTGGTTGGCGGGGCCCCTCGGTCTCCGATTTGGTTGGCGGGGCCCCTTATCCTCCGATTTGGTGGGCGGGGACTCTCGGCCTCCGATTTGGTGTGCGGGGACCCTCGGCCTCCGCTTTCGTTGGCGGGGCCCCTCGACCTTCGATCTGGTGGGCGGGGCTCCTCGGCCTCCGATTTGGTTGGTGGGGCCCCTCGGCCTCCAATTTGGTGGGTGGGGACCCTCGGCCTCCGATTTGGTGATCGGGGACCCTCGGCCTCCGATTTGGTGGGCGGGGACCCTCGGCCTCCGCTTTGGTGGGTGGGGCCCGTCGGCCTCCGATTTGATGGGCGGGGCCCCTCGGCCTCCGATTTGGATGGTGTGGACCCTCGGCCTCCGATTTGGTGGGCGGGGACCCCCGGCCTCCGATTTGGTGGGCGGGGCCCCTCGGCCTCCGATTTGGTGGGCGGGGACCCTCGGCCTCCGATTTGGTGGGCGGGGACCCTCGGCCTCCGATTTGGTAGGCGGGGCCCCTCGGCCTCCGATTTGGTGGGCGGGGACCCTCGGCCTCCGATTTGGTGGGCGGAGCCCCTCGGCCTCCGATTTGGTGGGCGGGGCCCCTCGGCCTCCGATGTGGTGGTCGGGGCCCCTCGACCTCCGCTTTGGTGGGCAAGTCCGGGCCCCTTGGCCTCCGCTTTGGTGGGCGGGGCCGCTCGGCCTTCGATTTGTTGGGCGGGGCTCCTCGGCCTCCGATTTGGTTGGCGGGGCCCCTCGGCCTCCGATTTGGTTGGCGGGGCCCCTCGGCCTCCGATTTGGTTGGCGGGGCCCCTTATCCTCCGATTTGGTGGGCGGGGACTCTCGGCCTCCGATTTGGTGGGCGGGGACCCTCGGCCTCCGCTTTGGTGGGCGGGGCCCCTCGGCCTCCGATTTGGTGGGCGGGGTCCCTCTGCCTCCGATTTGGTGTGCGGGGACCCTCGGCCTCCGCTTTTGTGGGCGGGGCCCCTCGACCTTCGATCTGGTGGGCGGGGCTCCTCGGTCTCCGATTTGGTTGGTGGGGCCCCTCGGCCTCCAATTTGGTGGGCGGGGACCCTCGGCCTCCGATTTGGTGGGCGGGGACCCTCGGCCTCCGATTTGGTGGGCGGGGACCCTCGGCCTCCGCTTTGGTGGGTGGGGCCCGTCGGCCTCCGATTTGGTGGGCGGGGCCCCTCGGCTTCCGATTTGGATGGTGTGGACCCTCGGCCTCCGATTTTGTGGGCGGGGACCCTCGGCCTCCGATTTGGTGGGCGGGGACCCTCGGCCTCCGATTTGGTGGGCGGGGCCCCTCGGCCTCCGATGTGGTGGGCGGGGCCCCTCGGCCTCCGATTTGGAGGGCGGGGACCACCGGCCTCCGATTTGGTGGGCGGGGCCCCTCGGCCTCCGATGTGGTGGGCGGGGCTCCTCGGCCTCCGATTTGGTGGGCGGGGACCCCCGGCCTCCGATTTGGTGGGTGGGGCCCCTCGGCCTCCGATTTGGTGGGCGGGGACCCTCGGCCTCCGATTCAGTGGGCGGGGACCCTCGGCCTCCGATTTGGTAGGCGGGGCCCCTCGGCCTCCGATTTGGTGGGCGGGGACCCTCGGCCTCCGATTTGGTGGGCGGGGACCCTTGGCCTCCGATTTGGTGGGCGGGGCCGCTCGGCCTTCGATTTGTTGGGCGGGGCTCCTCGGCCTCCGATTTGGTTGGCGGGGCCCCTCGGCCTCCGATTTGGTAGGCGGGGCCCCTCGGCCTCCGATTTGGTGGGCGGGGACCCTCGGCCTCCGATTTGGTGGGCGGGGACCCTCGGCCTCCGATTTGGTGGGCGGGGCCGCTCGGCCTTCGATTTGTTGGGCGGGGCTCCTCGGCCTCCGATTTGGATGGTGTGGATTCTCGGCCTCCGATTTGGTAGGCGGGGCCCCTCGGCCTCCGATTTGGTGGGCGGGGACCCTCGGCCTCCGATTTGGTGGGCGGGGACCCTCGGCCTCCGATTTGGTGGGCGGGGCCGCTCGGCCTTTGATTTGTTGGGCGGGGCTCCTCAGCCTCCGATTTGGTTGGCGGGGACCCTCGGCCTCCGATTTGGTAGGCGGGGCCCCTCGGCCTCCGATTTGGTGGGCGGGGACCCTCGGCCTCCGATTTGGTGGGCGGGGACCCTCGGCCTCCGATTTGGTAGGCGGGGCCCCTCGGCCTCCGATTTGGTGGGTGGGGACCCTCGGCCTCCGATTTGGTGGGTGGGGACCCTCGGCCTCCGATTTGGTGGGCGGGGCCGCTCGGCCTTCGATTTGTTGGGCGGGGCTCCTCGGCCTCCGATTTGGATGGTGTGGATTCTCGGCCTCCGATTTGGTTGGCGGGGCCCCTCGGCCTCCGATTTGATTGGCGGGGCCCCTTATCCTCCGATTTGGTGGGCGGGGCCCCTCGGCCTCCGATGTGGTGGTCGGAGCCCCTCGGCCTCCGCTTTGGTGGGCGGGGCCGGGCCCCTCTACCTCCGCTTTGGTGGGCGGGGCCGCTCGGCCTTCGATTTGTTGGGTGGGGCTCCTCGGCCTCCGATTTGGTTGGCGGGGCCCCTCGGCCTCCGATTTGGTGGGCGGGGACTCTTGGCCTCCGATTTGGTGGGCGGGGACCCTCGGCCTCCGGTTTGGTGGGCGGGGACCCTCGGCCTCCGATTTGGTGGGCAGGGACCCTCGGCCTCCGATTTGCTGGTCGGGAACCCTCGGCCTCCGCTTTGGTTGGTGGGGCCCCTCGGCCTCCGATTTGGTGGGCGGGGCCCCACGGCCTCCGATTTGGATGGTGTGGACCCTCGGCCTCCGATTTGGTGGGCGGGGACCCTCGGCCTCCGATTTGGTGGGCGGGGACCCTCGGCCTCCGATTTGGTGGGCGGGAACCCTCGGCCTCCGATTTGGTGGGTGGGGCCCCTCGGAGGCCGAGGGTCTCCGCCCACCAAATCGGAGGCCGAGGGTCCCCGCCCACTAAATTGGAGGCCCCTCGGCCGAGGGTCCCCGCCCACAAAATCGGAGGCCGAGGGTGGGCGGGGCCCCTCGGCCTCCGATTTGGAGGACGGGGACCCTCGGCCTCCGATTTGGTGGGCGGGGCCCCTCGGCCTCCGATGTGGTGGGCGGGGCCCCTCGGCCTCCGATTTGGTGGGCGGGGCCCCTCGGCCTCCGATTTGGTGGGCGGGGACCCTCGGCCTCCGATTTGGTAGGCGGGGACCCTCGGCCTCCGATTTGGTGGGCGGGGACCCTCGGCCTCCAATTTGGTGGGCGGGGACCCTCAGCCTCCGATTTGGTGGGCGGGGACCCTCGGCCTCCGATTTGGTGGGCGGGGCCCCTCGGCCTCCGATGTGGTGGTCGGGGCCCCTCGGCCTCCGCTTTGGTGGGCGGGGCCGGGCCCCTCGGCCTCCGCTTTGGTGGGAGGGGACCCTCGGCCTCCAATTTGGTGGGCGGGGACCCTCAGCCTCCGATTTGTTGGGCGGGGCTCCTCGGCCTCCGATTTGGTTGGCGGGGCCCCTCGGCCTCTGATTTGGTTGGCGGGGCCCCTTATCCTCCGATTTGGTGGGCGGGGCCCCTCGGCCTCCGATGTGGTGGTCGGGGACCCTCGGCCTCCGCTTTGGTGGGCGGGGCCGGGCCCCTCGGCCTCCGCTTTGGTGGTCGGGGCCCCTCGACCTTCGTTCTGGTGGGCGGGGCTCCTCGGCCTCCGATTTGGTTGGTGGGGCCCCTCGGCCTCCAATTTGGTGGGCGGGGACCCTCGGCCTTCGATTTGGTGTGCGGGGACCCTCGGCCTCCGCTTTCGTGGGCGGGGCCCCTCGACCTTTGATCTGGTGGGCGGGGACCCTCGGCCTCCGATTTGGTGTGCGGGGACCCTCGGCCTCCGCTTTCGTGGGCGGGGCCCCTCGACCTTCGATCTGGTGGGCGGTGCTTCTCGGCCTCCGATTTTGTGGGCGGGGACCCTCGGCCTCCGATTTGGTGGGCGGGGACCCTCGGCCTCCGATTTGGTGGGCGGGGCCCCTCGGCCTCCGATGTGGTGGGCGGGGCCCCTCGGCCTCCGATTTGGAGGGCGGGGACCACCGGCCTCCGATTTGGTGGGCGGGGCCCCTCGGCCTCCGATGTGGTGGGCGGGGCCCCTCGGCCTCCGATTTGGTGGGCGAGGACCCCCGGCCTCTGATTTGGTGGGTGGGGCCCCTCGGCCTCCGATTTGGTGGGCGGGGACCCTCGGCCTCCGATTTGGTGGGCGGGGACCCTCGGCCTCCGATTTGGTGGTCGGGGCCCCTCGGCCTCCGCTTTGGTGGGCGGGGCCGGGCCCCTCGGCCTCCGCTTTGGTGGGAGGGGACCCTCGGCCTCCAATTTGGTGGGCGGGGACCCTCAGCCTCCGATTTGTTGGGCGGGGCTCCTCGGCCTCCGATTTGGTTGGCGGGGCCCCTCGGCCTCTGATTTGGTTGGCGGGGCCCCTTATCCTCCGATTTGGTGGGCGGGGCCCCTCGGCCTCCGATGTGGTGGTCGGGGACCCTCGGCCTCCGCTTTGGTGGGCGGGGCCGGGCCCCTCGGCCTCCGCTTTGGTGGTCGGGGCCCCTCGACCTTCGTTCTGGTGGGCGGGGCTCCTCGGCCTCCGATTTGGTTGGTGGGGCCCCTCGGCCTCCAATTTGGTGGGCGGGGACCCTCGGCCTTCGATTTGGTGTGCGGGGACCCTCGGCCTCCGCTTTCGTGGGCGGGGCCCTTTCGACCTTTGATCTGGTGGGCGGGGACCCTCGGCCTCCGATTTGGTGTGCGGGGACCCTCGGCCTCCGCTTTCGTGGGCGGGGCCCCTCGACCTTCGATCTGGTGGGCGGTGCTTCTCGGCCTCCGATTTTGTGGGCGGGGACCCTCGGCCTCCGATTTGGTGGGCGGGGACCCTCGGCCTCCGATTTGGTGGGCGGGGCCCCTCGGCCTCCGATGTGGTGGGCGGGGCCCCTCGGCCTCCGATTTGGAGGGCGGGGACCACCGGCCTCCGATTTGGTGGGCGGGGCCCCTCGGCCTCCGATGTGGTGGGCGGGGCCCCTCGGCCTCCGATTTGGTGGGCGGGGACCCCCGGCCTCTGATTTGGTGGGTGGGGCCCCTCGGCCTCCGATTTGGTGGGCGGGGACCCTCGGCCTCCGATTTGGTGGGCGGGGACCCTCGGCCTCCGATTTGGTGGGTGGGGACCCTCGGCCTCCGATGTGGTGGGCGGGGCCCCTCGGCCTCCGATGTGGTGGTCGGGGCCCCTCGGCCTCCGCTTTGGTGGGCGGGGCCGGGCCCCTCGGCCTCCGCTTTGGTGGGCGGGGATCCTCGGCCTCCGATTTGGTTGGCGGGGCCCCTCGGCCTCCGCTTTGGTGGGCGGGGCCGCTCGGCCTTCGATTTGTTGGGCGGGGCTCCTCGGCCTCCGATTTGGTTGACGGGGCCCCTCGGCCTCCGATTTGGTTGGCGGGGCCCCTTATCCTCCGATTTGGTGGGCGGGGCCCCTCGGCCTCCGATGTGGTGGTCGGAGCCCCTCGGCCTCCGCTTTGGTGGGCAAGGCCGGGCCCCTCTACCTCCGCTTTGGTGGGCGGGGCCGCTCGGCCTTCGATTTGTTGGGTGGGGCTCCTCGGCCTCCGATTTGGTTGGCGGGGCCCCTCGGCCTCCGATTTGGTTGGCGGGGCCCCTCGGCCTCCGATTTGGTTGGCGGGGCCCCTTATCCTCCGATTTGGTGGGCGGGGACTCTCGGCCTCCGATTTGGTGGGCGGGGACCCTCGGCCTCCGATTTGGTGGGCGGGGCCCCTCGGCCTCCGATTTGGTTGGCGGGGCCCCTCGGCCTCCGATTTGGTGGGCGGGGCCCCTCGGCCTCCGATGTGGGCGGGGCCCCTCGGCCTCCGCTTTGATGGGCGGGGCCAGGCCCCTCGGCCTCCGCTTTGGTGGGCGGGGCCGCTCGGCCTTCGATTTGGTGGGCGGGGCTCCTTGGCCTCCGATTTGGTTGGCGAAGCCCCTCGGCCTCCGATTTGGTTGGCGTGGACCCTCGGCCTCCGATTTGGTGGGCGGGGACTCTTGGCCTCCGATTTGGTGGGCGGGGACCCTCGGCCTCCGATTTGGTGGGCGGGGACCCTCGGCCTCCGATTTTTTGGGCAGGGACCATCGGCCTCCGATTTGCTGGTCGGGAACCCTCGGCCTCCGCTTTGGTTGGTGGGGCCTCTCGGCCTCCGATTTGGTGGGCGGGGCCCCTCGGCCTCCGATTTGGATGGTGTGGACTCTCGGCCTCCGATTTTGTGGGCGGGGACCCTCGGCCTCCGATTTGGTGGGTGGGGACCCTCGGCCTCCAATTTGGTGAGCGGGGCCCCTCGGCCTCCGATGTGGTGGGCGGGGCCCCTCGGCCTCCGATTTGGAGGGCGGGGACCCCCGGCCTCCGATTTGGTGGGCGGGGCCCCTCGGCCTCCGATGTGGTGGGCGGGGCCCCTCGGCCTCCGATTTGGTGGGCGGGGCCCCTCGGCCTCCGATTTGGTGGGCGGGGACCCTCGGCCTCCGATTTGGTAGGCGGGGCCCCTCGGCCTCCGATTTGGTGGGCGGGGACCCTCCGCCTCCAATTTGGTGGGCGGGGCCCCTCGGCCTCCGATTTGGTGGACGGGGCCCCTCGGCCTCCGATTTGCTGGTCGGGAACCCTCGGCCTCCGCTTTGGTTGGTGGGGCCTCTCGGCCTCCGATTTGGTGGGCGGGGCCCCTCGGCCTCCGATTTGGATGGTGTGGACCCTCGGCCTCCGATTTTGTGGGCGGGGACCCTCGGCCTCCGATTTGGTGGGTGGGGACCCTCGGCCTCCAATTTGGTGAGCGGGGCCCCTCGGCCTCCGATGTGGTGGGCGGGGCCCCTCGGCCTCCGATTTGGAGGGCGGGGACCCCCGGCCTCAGATTTGGTGGGCGGGGCCCCTCGGCCTCCGATGTGGTGGGCGGGGCCCCTCGGCCTCCGATTTGGTGGGCGGGGCCCCTCGGCCTCCGATTTGGTGGGCGGGGACCCTCGGCCTCCGATTTGGTAGGCGGGGCCCCTCGGCCTCCGATTTGGTGGGCGGGGACCCTCCGCCTCCAATTTGGTGGGCGGGGCCCCTCGGCCTCCGATTTGGTGGGCGGGGCCCCTCGGCCTCCGATTTGGTGGGCGGGGCCCCTCGGCCTCCGATTTGGTGGGCGGGGCCCCTCGGCCTCCGATGTGGTGGTCGGGGCCCCTCGGCCTCCGCTTTGGTGGGCGGGGCCGGGCCCCTCGGCCTCCGCTTTGGTGGGCGGGGCCCCTCGGCCTCTGCTTTGGTGGGCGGGGCCGGACCCCTCGGCCTCCGCTTTGGTGGGCGGGGCCGCTCGGCCTTCGATTTGTTGGGCGGGGCTCCTCGGCCTCCGATTTGGTTGGCGGGGCCCCTCGGCCTCCGATTTGGTTGGCGGGGCCCCTCGGCCTCCGATTTGGTTGGCGGGGCCCCTTATCCTCCGATTTGGTGGGCGGGGCCCCTCGGCCTCCGATGTGGTGGTCGGGGCCCCTCGGCCTCCACTTTGGTGGGCGGGGCCGGGCCCCTCGGCCTCCGCTTTGGTGGGCGAGGCCGCTCGGCCTTCGATTTGTTGGGTGCGGCTCCTCGGCCTCCGATTTGGTTGGCGGGGCCCCTCGGCCTCCGATTTGGTCGGCGGGGCCCCTCGTCCTCCGATTTGGTCGGCGGGGCCCCTTATCCTCCGATTTGGTGGGCGGGGACGCTCGGCCTCCGATTTGGTTGGCGGGGCCCCTCGGCCTCCGATTTGGTGGGCGGGGACCCTCGGCCTCCGATTTGGTGGGCGGGGCCCTTCAGCCTCCGATTTGGTTGGTGGGGCCCCTCGGCCTCCGATTTGGTGGGCGGGGACCCTCGGCCTCCGATTTGGTGGGCGGGGACCCTCGGCCTCCAATTTGGTGGGCGGGGACCCTCGGCCTCCGATTTGGTGGGCGGGGACCCTCGGCCTCCGATTTGGTGGGCGGGGACCCTCGGCCTCCGATTTGGTGGGCGGGGCCCCTCGGCCTCTGATGTGGGCGGGGCCCCTCGGCCTCCGCTTTGGTGGGCGGGGCCAGGCCCCTCGGCCTCCGCTTTGGTGGGCAGGGCCGCTCGGCCTTCGATTTGGTGCGCGGGGCTCCTTGGCCTCCGATTTGGTTGGCGAAGCCCCTCGGCCTCCGATTTGGTTGGCGGGGCCCCTCGGCCTCCGATTTGGTGGGCGGGGACCCTCGGCTTCCGATTTGGTGGGCGGGGCCCCTCGGCCTCCGATTTGGTTGGCGGGGCCCCTCGGCCTCTGATTTGGTGGGAGGGGACCCTCGGCCTCCGATTTGGTGGGCGGAGACCCTCGGCCTCCGCTTTGGTGGGTTTGGCCCGTCGGCCTCCGATTTGGTGGGCGGGGCCCCTCGGCCTCCGATTTGGATGGTGTGGACCCTCGGCCTCCGATTTTGTGGGCGGGGACCCTCGGCCTCCGATTTGGTGGGCGGGGACCCTCGGCCTCTGATTTGGTGGGCGGGGCCCCTCGGCCTCCGATGTGGTGGGCGGGGCCACTCGGCCTCCGATTTGGAGGGCGGGGACCCCCGGCCTCCGATTTGGTGGGCGGGGCCCCTCGGCCTCCGATGTGGTGGGCGGGGCCCCTCGGCCTCTGATTTGGTGGGCGGGGCCCCTCGGCCTCCGATTTGGTGGGCGGGGACCCTCGGCCTCCGATTTGGTAGGCGGGGCCCCTCGGCCTCCGATTTGGTGGGCGGTAACCCTCGGCCTCCAATTTGGTGGGCGGGGACCCTCGGCCTCCGATTTGGTGGGCGTGGACCCTCGGCCTCCGATTTGGTGGGCGGGGCCCCTCGGCCTCCGATTTGGTGGGCGGGGCCCCTCGGCCTCCGATGTGGTGGTCGGGGCCCCTCGGCCTCCGCTTTGGTGGGCGGGGCCGGGCCCCTCGGCCTCCGCTTTGGTGGGCGGGGCCGCTCGGCCTTCGATTTGTTGGGCGGGGCTCCTCGTCCTCTGATTTGGTTGGCGGGGCCCCTTATCCTCCGATTTGGTGGGCGGGGCCCCTCGGCCTCCGATGTGGTGGTCGGGGCCCCTCGGCCTCCGCTTTGGTGGGCGGGGCTGGGCCCCTCGGCCTCCGCTTTGGTGGGCGGGGCCGCTCAGCCTTCGATTTGTTGGGCGGGGCTCTTCGGCCTCCGATTTGGTTGGCGGGGCCCCTCGGCCTCCGATTTGGTTGGCGGGGCCCCTCAGCCTCCGATTTGGTTGGCGTGGCCCCTTATCCTCCGATTTGGTGGGCGGGGCCCCTCGGCCTCCGATTTGGTGGGCGGGGACCCTCGGCCTCCGATTTGGTAGGCGGGGCCCCTCGGCCTCCGATTTGGTGGGCGGGGACCCTCGGCCTCCAATTTGGTGGGCGGGGACCCTCGGCCTCCGATTTGGTGGGCGGGGACCCTCGGCCTCCGATTTGGTGGGCGGGGCCCCTCGGCCTCCGATTTGGTGGGCGGGGCCCCTCGGCCTCCGATGTGGTGGTCGGGGCCCCTCGGCCTCCGCTTTGGTGGGTGGGGCCGGGCCCCTCGGCCTCCGCTTTGGTGGGCGGGGCCCCTCGGCCTCTGCTTTGGTGGGCGGGGCCGGGCCCCTCGGCCTCCGCTTTGGTGGGCGGGGCCGCTCGGCCTTCGATTTGTTGGGCGGGGCTCCTCGGCCTCCGATTTGGTTGGCGGGGCCCCTCGGCCTCCGATTTGGTTGGCGGGGCCCCTCGGCCTCCGATTTGGTTGGCGGGGCCCCTTATCCTCCGATTTGGTGGGCGGGGCCCCTCAGCCTCCGATGTGGTGGTCGGGGCCCCTCGGCCTCCGCTTTGGTGGGCGGGGCCGGGCCCCTCGGCCTCCGCTTTGGTGGGCGGGGCCGCTCGGCCTTCGATTTGTTGGGTGGGGCCCCTCGGCCTCCGATTTGGTTGGCGGGGCCCCTCGGCCTCCGATTTGGTGGGCGGGGCCCCTCGGCCTCCGATTTGGTTGGTGGGGACCCTCGGCCTCCGATTTGGTTGGCGGGGCCCCTTGGCCTCCGATTTGGTGGGCGGGGACCCTCGACCTCCGATTTGGTGGCCGGGGCCCCTCGGCCTCCGATTTGGTGGGCGGGGACCCTCGGCCTCCGATTTGGTGGGCGGGGACCCTCGGCCTCCGATTTGGTGGGCGGGGACCCTCGGCCTCCGATTTGGTGGGCGGGGACCCTCGGCCTCCGATTTGGTGGGCGGGGACCCTCGGCCTCCGATTTGGTGGGCGGGGCCCCTCGACCTCCGATGTGGTGGGTGGGGCCCCTCGGCCTCCGCTTTGGTGGGCGGGGCCGCTCGGCCTTCAATTTGGTGGGCGGGGCTCCTCGGCCTCCGATTTGGTTGGCGAAGCCCCTCGGCCTCCGATTTGGTTGGCGGGGCCCCTCAGCCTCCGATTTGGTGGGCGGGGACTCTCGGCCTCCGATTTGGTGGGCAGGGACCCTCGGCCTCCGATTTGGTGGGCGGGGACCCTCGGCCTCCGATTTGGTGGGCAGGGACCCTCGGCCTCCGATTTGGTGGTCGGGGACCCTCGGCCTCCGCTTTGGTGAGCGGGGCCCCTCGGCCTCCGATTTGGTGGGCGGGGTCCCTCTGCCTCCGATTTGGTGTGCGGGGACCCTCGGCCTCCGCTTTCGTGGGCGGGGCCCCTCGACCTTCGATTTGGTGGGCGGGGCTCCTCGGCCTCCGATTTGGTTGGTGGGGCCCCTCGGCCTCCAATTTGGTGGGCGGGGACCCTCGGCCTCCAATTTGGTGGGCGGGGACCCTCGGCCTCCGATTTGGTGGGCGGGGACCCTCGGCCTCCGCTTAGGTGGGTGGGGCCCGTCGGCCTCCGATTTGGTGGGCGGGGACCCTCGGCCTCCGATTTGGATGGTGTGGACCCTCGGCCTCCGATTTGGTGGGTGGGGACCCTCGGCCTCCGATTTGGTGGGCGGGGACCCTCGGCCTCCGATTTGGTGGGCGGAGCCCCTCGGCCTCCGATGTGGTGGGCGGGGCCCCTCGGCCTGCGATTTGGAGGTCGGGGACCCCCGGCCTCCAATTTGGTGGGCGGGGACCCTCGGCCTCCGATTTGGTGGGCGGGGACCCTCGGCCTCCGATTTGGTGGGCGGGGACCCTCGGCCTCCGATTTGGTAGGCGGGGCCCCTCAGCCTCCGAGTTGGTGGGCGGGGACCCTCGGCCTCCGATTTGGTGGGCGGGGACCCTCGGCCTCCGATTTGGTGGGCGGGGACCCTCGGCCTCCGATTTGGTGGGCGGGGACCCTCGGCCTCTGATTTGGTGGGTGGGGCCCCTCGGCCTCCGATGTGGTGGTCGGGGCCCCTCGGCCTCCGCTTTGGTGGGCGGGGCCGGGCCCCTCGGCCTCCGCTTTGGTGGGCGGGGCCGCTTGGCCTTTGATTTGGTGGGCGGGGCTCCTCGGCCTCCGATTTGGTTGGCGGGGCCCCTCGGCCTCCGATTTGGTTGGCGGGGCCCCTCGGCCTCCGATTTGGTGTGTGCTCTGCCTGGGGCCCCATATGCTGCCTGGGGCCCCTGTGCTCTGCCTGGGGCCCCATATGCTGCCTGGGGCCCCTGTGCTCTGCCTGGGGCCCCATATGCTGCCTGGGGCCCCTGTGCTCTGCCTGGGGCCCCTGTGCTCTGCCTGGGGCCCCATGTTCTGCCTGGGGCCCCTGTGCTCTGCCTGTGGCCACTGTGCTCTGCCTGGGGCCCCATGTTCTGCCTGGGGCCACTGTGCTCTGCCTGGGGCCCCATAAGCTGCCTGGGGCCCCTGTGCTCTGCCTGGGACCACTGTGCTCTGCCTGGGGCCCCATATGCTGCCTGGGGCCACTGTGCTCTGCCTGGGGCCCCATATGCTGCCTGGGGCCCCATATGCTGCCTGCGGCCCCTGTGCTCTGCCTGGGGCCCCATATGCTGCCTGGGGCCCCATATGCTGCCTGGGGCCCCTGTGCTCTGCCTGGGGCCCCTGTGCTCTGCCTGGGGCCCCATGTTCTGCCTGGGGCCCCTGTGCTCTGCCTGGGGCCCCATATGCTGCCTGGGGCCCCTGTGCTCTGCCTGGGGCCCCATATGCTGCCTGGGGCCCCTGTGCTCTGCCTGGGGCCCCTGTGCTCTGCCTGGGGCCCCATATGCTGCCTGGGGCCCCTGTGCTCTGCCTGGGGCCCCTGTGCTCTGCCTGGGGCCCCATGTTCTGCCTGGGGCCCCTGTGCTCTGCCTGGGGCCACTGTGCTCTGCCTGGGGCCCCATATGCTGCCTGGGGCCCCTGTGCTCTGCCTGGGGCCCCATATGCTGCCTGGGGCCCCTGTGCTCTGCCTGGGGCCACTGTGCTCTGCCTGGGGCCCCATAGGCTGCCTGGGGCCCCTGTGCTCTGCCTGGGACCACTGTGCTCTGCCTGGGGCCCCATATGCTGCCTGGGGCCCCTGTGCTCTGCCTGGGGCCACTGTGCTCTGCCTGATGCCCCATATGCTGCCTGGGGCCCCTGTGCTCTGCCTGGGTGTAGGACACTGGTGACGTCACTTATCTCCGGACATTAGCTCCGGACATTAGCTCCGGACATTAGCTCCGGACATTAGCTCCGGACATTAGCTCCGGACAAAGCCACGGAAGTTGGCACAAATTGCAGGAAGTAGTATTCTAGGCAATTATATATTAGATATGTATATATTGTAGCATGGCTAAAGGGTGTGTAGTCGACGGGAGGTATGTGCCACATAAGTGCCTTGTTGCTGTAATGTAGCCCGGAGTATTTCTTTGTTGTGTATAACCATGTATATATGTGTGTTCCAGGACCTGTGGTGATGTCAGACCACATGGCTAATCATGTGATGGGTTACTGGGTGTGGTTAGCTCTATATAAGACAGGCAAATGCTTAACACAGTGGATATGTGTGGAGGTGAAACCCTCCTGAGTGTGTTAAGGCTATAGGACTGAGCCTGAAGGACTGGACACGTTGTTTTTCTTTTCCTGAACTAAAGGCTATTTTGTTTGCTGTTATTTTTGCCATGTGGTTTATGAGGTAATAAACCTTTGAACTTTTGTTGGAACCTGCCTCCTACGTGTCAGCCGTCGCACCTGAGTGAGTGAAATCCCTACAATATATATATATACAGGTCCTTCTCAAAAAATTAGCATATAGTGTTAAATTTCATTATTTACCATAATGTAATGATTACAATTAAACTTTCATATATTATAGATTCATTATCCACCAACTGAAATTTGTCAGGTCTTTTATTGTTTTAATACTGATGATTTTGGCATACAACTCCTGAAAACCCAAAAAACCTGTCTCAATAAATTAGCATATTTCACCCGTCCAATCAAATAAAAGTGTTTTTTAATAACAAACAAAAAAACCATCAAATAATAATGTTCAGTTATGCACTCAATACTTGGTCGGGAATCCTTTGGCAGAAATGACTGCTTCAATGCGGCGTGGCATGGAGGCAATCAGCCTGTGACACTGCTGAGATGTTATGGAGGCCCAGGATGCTTCAATAGCGGCCTTAAGCTCATCCAGAGTGTTGGGTCTTGCGTCTCTCAACTTTCTCTTCACAATATTCCACAGATTCTCTATGGGGTTCAGGTCAGGAGAGTTGGCAGGCCAATTGAGCACAGTAATACCATGGTCAGTAAACCATTTACCAGTGGTTTTGGCACTGTGAGCAGGTGCCAGGTCGTGCTGGAAAATGAAATCTTCATCTCCATAAAGCATTTCAGCCGATGGAAGCATGAAGTGCTCCAAAATCTCCTGATAGCTAGCTGCATTGACCCTGCCCTTGATGAAACACAGTGGACCAACACCAGCAGCTGACATGGCACCCCACACCATCACTGACTGTGGGTACTTGACACTGGACTTCAGGCATTTTGGCATTTCCTTCTCCCCAGTCTTCCTCCAGACTCTGGCACCTTGATTTCCGAATGACATGCAAAATTTGCTTTCATCAGAAAAAAGTACTTGGGACCACTTAGCAACAGTCCAGTGCTGCTTCTCTGTAGCCCAGGTCAGGCGCTTCTGCCGCTGTTTATGGTTCAAAAGTGGCTTTACCTGGGGAATGCGGCACCTGTAGCCCATTTCCTGCACACGCCTGTGCACGGTGGCTCTGGATGTTTCCACACCAGACTCAGTCCACAATCTTCCTCAGGGTCCGGTCACCTCTTCTCGTTGTACAGCGTTTTCTGCCACATTGTTTCCTTCCAACAGACTTACCATTGAGGTGCCTTGATACAGCACTCTGGGAACAGCCTATTTGTTGAGAAATTTCTTTCTGGGTCTTACCCTCTTGCTTGAGGGTGTCAATGATGGCCTTCTTGACATCTGTCAGGTCGCTAGTCTTACCCATGATGGGGGTTTTGAGTAATGAACCAGGCAGGGAGTTTTTAAAAGCCTCAGGTATCTTTTGCATGTGTTTAGAGTTAATTAGTTGATTCAGAAGATTAGGGTAATAGGTCGTTTAGAGAACCTTTTCTTGATATGCTAATTTATTGAGACAGGTTTTTTGGGTTTTCAGGAGTTGTATGCCAAAATCATCAGTATTAAAACAATAAAAGACCTGACAAATTTCAGTTGGTGGATAATGAATCTATAATATATGAAAGTTTAATTGTAATCATTACATTATGGTAAATAATGAAATTTAACACTATATGCTAATTTTTTGAGAAGGACCTGTATATGTGTGTGTTTTGACGAATATTTCCTTTGAAAATGATGTGTAAATGACAGAATTGCTGTATGTCAAAACTCATGTTAAAATCGCATTGCAATCGGATAGCAATCACACTGCATTCGGATGTAAATCTAATGCTAGGTGGGAAAAATCGGATTGTAATCGCATAAAAACACATGACACTTGCATTACACTCGTCCGCTCTCCTGCATCAAAATCGGACCAATTTTAAAATCGCTAGTGTGTCTCCAGCCTAACAATGGTACAGAGATACTGTGATTGTTACCAGCCATAATCAGACTGAGACCAATCATGAACCACCTCACTGATGAGACACAGGCAGTTGTACAAATGAGCACTTACGTCCAGTCAGGGGCATACATAGATGTCATTGGACCCCATAGCAGAAGTCCAAAAAAAGTAATAATAATTGGAGAGCATAACACAAGTTTGAAGCTATTAAAAAGTAATTTTCCTCCTATTGAAGCCCCTTAGTGTTTCCATGCATCAAGATACCCATTTCATGGCCACTATAAAGTATGTGCCCCCAAACACAGTATAATGCAACTACAGTGAATTCCTATGCAGTACCCTCAACACACAGTTTAATGATCCTTCATCCGGGGGGGCAAAGTGTGATACCCCCGAGTGACCTCAACATTGTGCGATGGCCCTGACACAGCCCTCCATACATTATAAAAACTCTCTAATAGAGTAAAACAGCACTTACACGCCTCAACATAGTATGATGGCCGCAACACAAGCCTTCACATTGTATAATGGCCCGCGCCACAATGTCCTTCAAACTGTATATTGGCCCCTAAATAGCTCTGCAAACAGTATAATGACCCTCACATAGCCCTTCAAACTGTGTAATGGCCCACACACAGCCCTGCAAACTGTATAATGGCCACCACACATCCCTACAGACTGTATAATGGCCTCCACACAGCCATACATACTGTATAATGGCCTTCCAAACTGTATAATGGCCCCTACATAGCCCAATAGTATCATTGCCTCCACATAACCCTCCAGATAGTATAAAGGCCCATCCACACATAGTCCTGCAAACTGTATAATGGCCCTCAAATAGCCCTGGAAACTTTATAATGCCCCCCACACGTAGCCCTGCAAACTGTATAATGGCCCCTCATATAGTCCTGCAAACTGTATTATGGTGTCCACACAGATCTGCAAACTGTATAATTGTAAGCAGGTTGTGGGATGCAGTGACAGGCAGAAGGCAGAGCAAGGGTTAACAGATTTAACAGTTTTAATTTTTAACAAGGGGTTAACTCCTCGCACAAAGATGAAGGGTTAAATGGGAATAGCAGTCCAATTGTGGAAAATATGCAGGGTAAATAAAGTAACAGAAGTTCGGTGGTGCACTTATCTGTCAGAAGTTCTTCAGAATGCAGGTGCCACTTTGGGGTGGGTAGCGCCGTCAACGGCTTGCGCGGTGTTAGTCCAAGGAGATTCAACTGGTAATGGCAGTCTGTCTTCTAGCGGCAGCGGTCGGTCTCCGGTACCTTCCGCTGAGCCCCTAGTCCATGAACATATGCGGCCAGAGCAAACAAGGCTGTAGCACTATCAAGGCCCTCCATAGGCGGGAAGGCATCTGATGTTAAGGTGGGCCGAAAACATCTCTCCAATAGCTGTACTCACGGTCACGAAGCGCACGGCACCTCGCTTTCTGTCAGTTACCGGGTGCACTGCACTTCTCTCTCTGCAATACCCACTGCTCACGGGCTGGAGCGCGTCTCCCTCTGTGCTGTGCACTGCCTATTCCCACCAAGACTGACTGCTTCCGCACGCGCTGTGGCTCTTGCCACCTAGCCACATCCCCTATTTCCGAGTGCAAAGGTCTGTCCGGTCTCCTACTCAAAGTAGACAGCCCCAACAGTTCCGGACCCTGCATAGGACAGGTACCCATGGCCTGGTTCTTCTTCTTATACTCCCCATCTCATTTAGCTCGCCATTCCATGGGCGAGAGTTCATGGTTGTGAATTCTGCTTTTGGGCTCCCTCCGGTGGTTGTAGGTGATAATGCAGTTGCCCCTGAGTTGCAGTCCTGGTCAGGTGTATCTGCTGATTGCAGTTCTGACTGGGGTATTTAGGCGTGCAGGATTCATTAGTCCTTGCCAGTTGTCCATGGTTGTTGGGAGGTTTTGGTCCTGGTTTGGTTCCTTCTGCCTTCTGCCAAATCAGCAAAGATAAGTGTCTGGTTTTGTTTCTGTGGCACACATGCTGTGTGCTTAATAATTCTGTGCTATTCAGTGTTTTTTGTCCAGCTTAGATTGTGTCAGTATTTTCTCAGTCTTGTTGGATTCTCTGGAGTGGTAGATATACATTCCATGTCTTTAGTTAGATTGTGGAACTTTTTGTATTATCTGCTGTGGATATTTTTGGAAGGGTTTTAATACTGACCGCTTAGTATTCTGTCCTATCTTTCCCTATTTAGCTAGAGTGGCCTCTTTTGCTGAATCCTGTTTTCTGCCTGCGTGTGTCTTTCCTCTCCTACTCACAGTCAATATTCGTGGGGGGCTGTGTTGTGAATTCTGTTCTTGGGCTCCCTCCGGTGGTTATAAGTGGTAGCGCTGCTGTCTGTCCTTCACAGCAGTTATTAGATGTGTCCACTCTGGACTGGGCTATTTAGTCTGGCCTCACCCTTTAGTCAGTGCCAGTTGTCCATTGTATTCTGGAGGATTCACATCCCTTCATGGTTTCTCCTGCTTCCTGGTCTTTTCACCAAGATAAGTTCTGTTTGTTTTGCAGCCCACATGTTGTGGGCCTCATTGTTCAGTGCATTTCATGTTTTTTCTTGTCCAGCTTAATCTGTGTAAGGATTTATGCAGTCAAGCTGGAATCTCTGGAGAGGCAGATATACCCTCCATATCTTTAGTTAGATGTGGAGTTTTTTGTATTTTCTGTGGTGGATATTTCCTAGTATTTTAATACTGACCGCATAGTCCTCTGTCCTATCTTTCCTATTTAGCTAGATTGGCCTCCTTTGCTAAATCCTGTTTTCAGCCTGTGTATGTTTTTTCCTCTCCTCTCACAGTCAATATTTGTGGGGGGCTGCCTATCCTTTGGGAATTTTCTCTGAGGCGAGATAGCCTTCCCTTTTCTATCTATAGGGTTAATTAGTTCTCCGGCTGTGTCGAGGTGTCTAGGATCAGTAGGTACATCCCACGGCTACTTCTAGTTGCGGTGTTAAGTCCAGGGTCCGCGGTCAGTATAGATACCACCTTCTCCAGAGTACGTCCAATGCTACTCCTGGGCCACCAGATCATAACAGTACAACTGGCCAACAATGAGTTAACCGCATCTCAGAAGAAGGGAAAGAAAGTGCTGAGCCATTTTTTTTTCTGTACTCTGTTGTGTTTTTTTTTTCCCTCTTTACCTCTGGGTGGTTCAGGAGTTTGGCGCTGACATGGATGTTCAGGGACTTTCTTCTCGTGTGGATCAACTTGCTGCTAGAGTACAGGGTATTTCTGATTATATCGTTCAGACTCCAGCTTTAGAGCCTAGAATTCCAACTCCTGATCTGTTTTTTGGGGACAGGTCTAAATTTCTGAGCTTTAAAAATAACTGTAAACTGGTTTTTGCTCTGAAGCCCCATTCCTCTGGTGATCCCATCCAGCAGGTTAAAATTGTCATATCCCTGTTGCGTGGCGACCCCCAGGATTGGGCATTTGCCCTGGAACCTGGGAATCCGGCGTTGCTTAATGTAGACACCTTTTTTCAGGCGCTTGGGTTATTGTATGATGAACCTAACTCTGTAGAGCATGCTGAGAAAACTTTGTTGGCCCTGTGTCAGGGTCAAGAAGCGGCAGAATCATATTGCCAGAAATTTAGAAAATGGTCTGTGTTGACTAAATGGAATGAGGATGCTTTGGCGGCAATTTTCAGAAAGGGTCTTTCTGAATCCGTTAAAGATGTTATGGTGGGGTTCCCCACGCCTGCTGGTTTGAGTGATTCTATGTCTCTGGCCATTCAAATTGATCGGCGCTTGCGTGAGTGCAGAGTTGTGCACACTATGGCGTTGTCTTCCGAGCGGAGTCCTGAGCCTATGCAATGTGATAGGATTGTGTCTAGAGCTGAACGACAAGGATTCAGACGTCAGAATGGGTTGTGTTTTTACCGTGGCGATTCTGCTCATGTTATTTCTGATTGCCCTAAGCGTGTCAAGAGAATCGCTAGTTCTGTTACCATCAGTACTGTACAACCTAAATTTCTGTTATCTGTGACCCTGATCTGCTCATTATCGTCATTTTCTGTCATGGCATTTGTGGATGTGTCATTTCAGTCTGCCCTAAACGGACAAAGAGGATCGCTAGTTCATTTACCATCAGTACTGTACAACCTAAATTTCTGTTATCGGTGTCCTTGATCTGCTCATTGTCATCATTTTCTGTCTTGGCGTTTGTGGATTCAGGCGCCACTTTGAACTTAATGGACTTTGAGTTTGCCAGGCGTTGTGGTTTCCCCTTGCAGCCCTTGCAGAACCTTATTCCTTTAAGGGGCATTGATGCTACACCTTTGGCTAAAAATAAGCCCCAGTTTTGGACACAGGTGACCATGCGCATGGCGCCAGCCCATCAGGAAGATTGTCGATTTCTGGTATTGCATAATTTACATGATGCTATCGTGTTGGGTTTTCTGTGGTTGCAGGTACATAATCCTGTGTTGGATTGGAAGTCTATGTCTGTCACTAGTTGGGGTTGTCAGGGGGTTCATAATGATGTTCCTTTAATGTCCATCTCCTCTTCTTCCTCTTCCGAAATTCCAGAGTTTTTGTCCGATTTTCAGGATGTATTCGATGAGCCCAAGTTCAGTTCTCTTCCACCTCACAGGGACTGTGATTGTGCTATTGATTTGATTCCAGGCTGTAAGTTTCCTAAGGGCTGACTCTTCAACCTGTCTGTGCCTGAACATACCGCTATGCGGAGTTATGTTAAGGAGTCTTTGGAGAAAGGGCATATTCGGCCATCTTCTTCACCGATGGGAGTGGGATTTTTTTTTGTTGCTAAGAAGGATGGCTCCTTGAGACCCTGTATTGATTATCACCTCTTGAATAAGATCACGGTCAAGTTTCAATACCCTTTACCTTTGCTTTCCGATTTGTTTGCTAGGATTAAGGGGGCTAGTTGGTTTACGAAGATTGACCTTCGGGGGGCGTATAATCTTGTTCGTATTAAGCAGGGTGATGAATGGAAAACTGCGTTCAATACGCCCGAAGGCCATTTTGAATACCTTGTAATGCCGTTCAGGCTCACTAATGCTCCATCTGTTTTTCAATCTTTCATGCATGATATCTTCCGGACTTATATTGATAAATTCTTGATTGTATATTTGGACGATATTTTGATTTTTTTCTGATGATTGGGAGTCTCATGTGGAACAGGTCAGGATGGTATTTCAGATCCTTCGTGACAATGCTTTGTTTGTGAAGGGGTCTAAGTGTCTCTTTGGGGTGCAGAAGGTTTCTTTTTTGGGTTTTATTTTTTCTCCTTCATCTATTGAGATGGATCCGGTTAAGGTTCAGGCCATTCATGATTGGATTCAACCCACGTCCGTAAAGAGCCTTCAGAAATTTTTGGGTTTTGCAAATTTTTATCGCCGTTTCATTGCTAACTTTTCCAGCGTGGTTAAACCCTTGACCGATTTGACGAAAAAAGGCGCTGATGTGGCGAATTGGTCCTCTGCGGCTGTTTCTGCCTTTCAGGAGCTTAAACGTCGATTTACTTCTGCTTCGGTATTGCGCCAACCGGATGTTTCCCTTCCGTTTCAGGTTGAGATTGACGCTTCTGAGATTGGCGCAGGGGCCCTTTTGTCCCAGAGGGGTCATGTTGGTTCCTTGACGAAACCGTGTGCATTCTTTTCCCGTAAATTTTCGCCTGCTGAACGCAATTATGATGTCGGCAATCGTGAGTTGTTGGCTATGAAGTGGGCATTTGAGGAGTGGCGACATTGGCTTGAGGGAGCTAAGCACCGTATTGTGGTCTTGACCGATCATAAGAATTTGATTTACCTCGAGTCTGCCAAGCGGCTGAATCCTAGACAGGCTCGATGGTCCTTGTTTTTTTCTCGTTTTGATTTTGTGGTCTTGTATCTTCCGGGTTCCAAGAATATTAAGGCTGATGCCCTTTCTAGGAGTTTTTTGCCTGATTCTCCTGAGGTCCTTGAACCGGTCGGCATTTTGAAAGAAGGGGTGGTTCTTTCTGCTATTTCCCCTGATTCGCGACGGGTTCTTCAGGAATTTCAGACTGACAGACCCGATCGTTGTCCAGTGGGGAAACTGTTTGTTCCTGACAGATGGACTAGTAGAGTGATTTCTGAGGTTCACTGTTCTGTGTTGGCTGGTCATCCTGGTATTTTTGGTACCAGAGACTTGGTTGGTAGGTCCTTTTGGTGGCCTTCTTTATCACGTGATGTGCGTTCTTTTGTGCAGTCCTGTGGGACTTGTGCGCGGGCCAAGCCTTGTTGTTCCCGTGCTAGTGGGTTGCTTTTGCCATTGCCGGTCCCTGAGAGGCCCTGGACGCATATTTCTATGGATTTTATTTCTGATCTTCCGGTTTCCCAGAGGATGTCGGTTATCTGGGTTGTTTGTGACCGGTTTTCTAAGATGGTTCATTTGGTGCCTTTGCCTAAATTGCCTTCCTCTTCAGATTTAGTTTCGTTGTTTTTTTCAGCATGTGGTTCGTTTGCATGGTATTCCGGAGAATATTGTGTCTGACAGAGGTTCCCAGTTTGTTTCTAGGTTTTGGCGGGCCTTTTGTGCTAGGCTGGGCATTGATTTATCTTTTTCCTCTGCATTTCATCCTCAGACAAATGGCCAAACCGAGCGAACTAATCAGACCTTGGAGACTTATTTGAGATGCTTTGTGTCTGCTGATCAGGATGATTGGGTGGCCTTTTTGCCATTGGCCGAGTTACAAGTAAGGTAATTTCTGAGGTCCATTGTTCGGTGTTGGCCGGTCATCCTGGGATTTTTGGTTACCAGAGATTTGGTGGCTAGGTCCTTTTGGTGGCCTTCCTTGTCGCGGGATGTGCGTTCTTTTGTGCAGTCCTGTGGGACTTGTGCCCGGGCTAAGCCTTGCTGTTCCCGCGCTAGTGGGTGGCTTTTGCCTTTGCCTGTCCCTGAGAGGCCCTGGACGCATATTTCCATGGATTTTATTTCGGATCTTCCTGTGTCCCAGAGGATGTCTGTTATCTGGGTGGTTTGTGACCGGTTCTCTAAAATGGTCCATTTGGTACCTTTGCCTAAATTGCCTTCCTCCTCTGATTTGGTTCCATTGTTTTTTCAGCATGTGGTTCGTTTGCATGGCATTCCAGAAAATATTGTGTCTGACAGAGGTTCCCAGTTTGTTTCCAGGTTTTGGCGGGCCTTTTGTGCTAGGATGGGCATTAATTTGTCTTTTTCTTCAGCGTTCCATCCTCAGACAAATGGCCAAACTGAGCGAACTAATCAAACCTTGGAAACCTATTTGAGATGCTTTGTGTCTGCTGATCAGGATGACTGGGTGGCTTTCTTGCCGTTGGCCGAGTTTGCCCTTAATAATCGGGCCAGTTCGGCTACTTTGGTTTCGCCTTTTTTTTGTAATTTTGGTTTTCATCCTCGTTTTTCTTCTGGGCAGGTTGAGCCTTCTGACTGTCCTGGTGTGGATTCGGTGGTTGACAGGTTGCAGCAGATTTGGGCTCATGTGGTGGACAATTTGGTGTTGTCTCAGGAGGAGGCTCAACGTTTTGCTAACCGTCGTCGGTGTGTTGGTTCCCGGCTTCAGGTTGGGGATCTGGTCTGGTTGTCTTCCCGTCATGTTCCTATGAAGGTTTCTTCTCCTAAGTTTAAGCCTCGGTTTATTGGTCCTTATAGGATTTCTGGGATTATTAATCCGGTGTCTTTTCGATTGGCGCTTCCGGCCTCTTTTGCTATCCATAATGTCTTCCATAGATCTTTATTGCGGAAATATGTGGTACCCGTTGTTCCCTCTGTTGATCCTCCGGCCCCTGTGTTGGTTGATGGGGAGTTGGAGTATGTGGTTGAGAAGATTTTGGATTCTCGTTTTTCGAGGCGGAGACTTCAGTATCTTGTCAAATGGAAGGGTTATGGCCAGGAGGATAATTCTTGGGTTTTTGCCTCTGATGTCCATGCTGCTGATTTGGTTCATGCTTTTCATCTGGCTCGTCCTGATAGGCCTGGGGGCTCTGGTGAGGGTTCGGTGACCCCTCCTCAAGGGGGGGGGGGTACTGTTGTGAATTCTGCTTTTGGGCTCCCTCCGGTGGTTGTAGGTGGTAATGCAGTTGCCCCTGAGTTGCAGTCCTGGTCAGGTGTATCTGCTGAATGCAGTTCTGGCTGGGGTATGTAGTCGTGCAGGATTCATTAGTCCTTGCCAGTTGTCCATGGTTGTTGGGAGGTTTTGGTCCTGGTTTGGTTCCTTCTGTCGTCTTCCAAATCAGCAAAGATAAGTGTCTGGTTTTGTTTCTGTGGCACACATGCTGTGTGCTTAATAATTCTGTGCTATTCAGTGTTTTTTGTCCAGCTTAGATTGTGTCAGTATTTTCTCAGTCTTGTTGGATTCTCTGGAGTGGCAGATATACATTCCATGTCTTTAGTTAGATTGTGGAACTTTTTGTATTATCTGCTGTGGATATTTTTGGAAGGGTTTTAATACTGACCGCTTAGTATTCTGTCCTATCTTTCCCTATTTAGCTAGAGTGGCCTCTTTTGCTGAATCCTGTTTTCTGCCTGCGTGTGTCTTTCCTCTCCTACTCACAGTCAATATTCGTGGGGGGCTGCCTATCCTTTGGGGTTCTGCTCTGAGGCAAGGTAGTATTCCTATTTCTATCTATAGGGGTATTTAGTCCTCCGGCTGTGTCGAGGTGTCTAGGGTTTGTTAGGCACACCCCATGGCTACTTCTAGTTGCGGTGTTAGTTCAGGTTTTGCGGTCAGTACAGTTTCCACCTACTCCAGAGAAAGTTCATGCGGCTCCAAAGTCACCGGATCATAACAGTTCCTGCAGTAAACGTTGATACGCGTGAATGAGCGGCTGCCAAATAAATTGGTCTTGTTAATGATTGGGTGGTATTCCAGCGGTTGTTCATTCTGTGTGGCATAAATCAGGCTGACTGGCCGAGTCAGGTTGGGTAGTGGAGTGAGGTTGAATGGGCGAGGGCAGGGATGTGCCCAGATTCAGTGGAGCAGCCACTTCGGGAGTTTCAGGCTCCTGCACCTTTTTCTAGATCGATAGGCGATGGGCCGGAAAATTCTTCTTCACAGGCAACAATTGTAGGAGGGTGCGTTTCGCGTTCCCTCCAAGTGGTCTGGGTCTCGTGACAAGCACAGACGTAGCATTTTCTGGTGGACTACTTGGGTGGGGGGGTCTTCTTCCCCTTCGGGTTGAATCTCATAGACAGGTCCTTCAGACCCAATCCAGCATTTCACCCGGTAGGGGATTTTCTCCCACCTATACTCCAACTTGCCCCGAGGCCGCTTGTCTCAAACCAGTACTCGGTCTCCAGCTTGGAGAGCTGTCCCTTGCAGAGGCATCATCTCATGATGTTCAAGCTCCCGAAACTTGGTCTGGACTAATCGATGCAGAGTGGGTAGACCGTGGGTAGTCCTCCTCGGGGTCCAACTCTTATTTGATGATCTCTCGCCCTTTTCGGCCGAACAGCATGGTGTATGGTGTGTATCCAGTCGTTACGTGCACCAAGTTGTTTTACACGCAAACTAATTCGGCCACATACTCAGGCCAACGGACTTTCCGATCCTCTTCTGGTGTCCTCAGCATTTGAATCAGTGTCCGGTTGAAACACTCACAGGCTCCATTTCCTTGTGGATGATAGGGCGTCGTTCTGGATTTCTCAATCTGATACAGGCGATGCTGTTTTTCCATTACTCTTGCTTGGAAATAGGCACCTTGGTCTGAATGTATTCTCTTCAGGCAATCGTATACTAAACTTAGAGACACTAAACTTGTGGGACTTCCTTTTCTCCTTGACTGCTCAGGCTCTGGACAGCGTCCCCCAGCCATGGAGCCCGCTAGTTTAACGGACGGCGGTTGGGAGATCTCCCCCAGCGTGCGCCTCCACGGGCAAAATGACAGATGTCTCCAAATGCAAAACAGGTCAGCGTTTTTTCTGTGCGAGGTTGTCTTCTTTCCTGGTGAGGCTCAGGATTAATTCGACCTCTAGAGGGATCCAGGGTTAGGGGAGGTGTCTTCCGTTAGTCAGACCATTCTTCTTGCATTTCCTGGATTTCCTTCTGAATTTCGCTTACCCAACTTGGTTGAGTTGCAAGCGGAGCGGATACTGCTCCACTCCTTCCCTGCCGGGGCTGTCACTCCCTGCTCTTGCTCGTGTGCGCCCGCCTCCGCCCCAACCTCCAAAAGTAACATACGCAGATTAACCCACAAGCGCTCTTGTAAAGCCTGCTTATTCGCATCTCTAAAGCCTGCCACTAGTTGGTCTCTCAGAACTATGTCAGGGGGTCCTACGCCTGCATCATCCCGCTTAACGATCACAGCTTGGATCTCCTGCAGCACATTCATGCATTGGGTCACCGACTCCTCCTCCCTTTGAACACAACTAAACAAGCACATGAGTAATTACATAAAGTCCGTAGGGTCCCCCTGCATTTCCTCTAAAATTTGTAGCACCTTGGTAAAGGTGTTTCGCTCATGTGGGGTCTGGAACATCATGGAGCACCTCGCTTCTCCGTCCAGAGCCATCATGGCAATTTTTGCTTGCATCGTGGGGGTTATGGGATGCATCCTCAACATGCCCTTCACCCACTCAGTCCAGTCCCATAATAAAGTGATGCTCCCTGTGAACTTTGGGAGATTACTCAGCATGGCTCCCAACGGTATATTGGCCCTTGGGGTACCCAGGGATGCCTGGTCTGTCTCTTCTGAGCCTGTAGACTGCATCCTGCCGACTTCACCAAGCGTAAGCAGGTTGCGGGATGCAGTGACAGACAGAAGGCAGAGCAAGGGTTAACTTTTTTAATTTTAACAAGGGGTTAATTCCTCACAGGGCAGTGAAGGATTAAACAGGGGAATGGCAGTTCAATTGTGAAAAAAATATGCAGGGTAAATGAACAAAGTGACAGAAGTTCAGTGGTGCACTTATCGTGTGAGAAGTTCTTCAGAATGCAGGTACCACTTGAGGGTGGGTATCGCCCTCAACAGCTGGCGTGTTGGTCCAAGGAGATTCAGCTGGTAATGGTGATGTGTCTTCTGGCAGCAGCGGTCGGTCTCCAGTACCTTCCGCTGAGCCCCTAGTCCATGAACATATGCGGCCGGAGCAAGCAAGGCCGCAACACGATCAAGGCCCTCAGTAGGCAGGAAGGCATCTGATGTTAAGGTGGGCCACAAATGTCTGTCCAATAGCCGGTTCTCTCTTTTTCGCACGGGCACTGTACTCACGGTCACGAAGCACACGGCACCTCGCTCTCTGTCAGTTACCGGGTGTGCTGCACTTCTCTCTCTGCAGTACCCACTGTTCAAGGCGGGAGTACACGAATGCGGGCCGGTGCAGCCTCGGTGCTCAAGGATTGGAGCGCTTCTCCCTCTGTCCTGCGCGTTGCCTATTCCGCGTGCACTGTGGCTGTTGCCACTTAGCCACACCCCCTATTTCCAGATGCAAAGGTCTGTCCAGTCTCTGACTCTTTCCCCCGGACAACTAAGTAGACAGCCCTGACAGTTCTGGACCCGGCATAGGACAGGTACCCGCGGCCTGGTTCTCCTTCTTACACAGCCACTAGGCGCAAATAGCTATTCCAAATCATTTATGCTAAAACTGTGTTTCAGTGGCCGTTCAGAAGGTTTTATTTCCACTTAAAAATCGTTTGGCATAACAGTGTTGGTCAGGCACACTGTCATTGAAAATAGTGATTGTTCATTTAGTGACAGGTGACTGACAGGTCTGGGCTTCAGGTTGTAAAACTTCTGGTTAAAAGAGGGGAAGGGAGCATGCAATATGAGTGGGAAAAAGTGAGGTCGTGGTGTAAGGGGGAATAGGCGTGGTGTTCGTTGTGTGCATGGTTCAAGTGTTAATGTGAATGAAGGCTCAGCTGATCAAACACCATCTCATTCTATCCAAAGACCACTAACATCTGTTACTGGCCAAGGTCCTTGACCCCCTTTCTTTGACAGCCACACAATGATATGCCTTGCCAATGAGGCTACAGTGGATGGCAAGCACTGCGTCAAGTGGCCTCGCCTCCTCTTCCTCCACCTTAACATCACACAGAGTACAATCCTCAGAGGTGGCACCCCAATCATCCTTGTTTCCCCCAGTCACAAATTTCCAAACTCCCAACTGACTGTGAGGAACCTCAGATGGGCCATTCTGAAGAGTTGTTCACACATTCTATTCCATGGGCATCAGAGGTCTGCTTCAAGGAATCGCAGAATCCAGAGGAGGAAAACATCTGCACCGATGTCAAAACGTTTTTATGTTGGATCCGGGGCCGAAAGAAGTAGGGTCCAAGCAGAATCCAGACCTTCATCACCAGATGTTAACAACCAAGGGTGGAGTTGATCCTGATGAGACTCAAATACCAGAGGCGCACATGGACTGTACTGTGGTGTCAGGGCAGGAGGAGGAGTAGTGTGACTCTGGGAGTGAGGAGTGGGAGAACAGAGAGGACGACGATGAGGTTGTAGAACACAGGTGCGTAGCTAAGTATCTCAACAGAGGAGGTTGAAGACGAAGAGGCTACATTGTGGCTGCCCACACAGACTTGAAGTGATGCAACCATGACAAGCACTGCATCCTTAGCCCCTACTCTGGCTGTTGCCAGCACTAGTCACAAGTTGGCAGTTCACAGGGGCAGCAAGGGTTGCTTAGCCTGAGCGGTTTTTGAGACCACAAAGGATGACCCAACAAACGTTTCCTGTCCAATTTGCAAAAAAACCTCATAATTTGAAAAACTACATGTATGAACTGGGACATGCGTGATCAACATCCAATAGTGTGGGAATCTCACTACCCTAAAATGCAGACTAGTGAGCACAGGCAGAGTTCATGCAGATAAAGGCATAATGAGGAAGGTTTCTGCCAGACAAATTCATTGGATTAAGAGAGCAGCTGCCAAAATACCGTTACAAAGCAGCAAACAGTTATTTGAAGCTGCTGGTGCCTCTGGAGTCAATCGAACCTCAAGGTGTAGGATCCTTCAAAGGCTTGCTGTGATGCATAAACCTACTATTCGGCCACCCCTAAACAGTGTTCACAAGCAGAAACTGTTGCAGTGGGCCCAGACATACATGAAGACTAATTATCAAACAGTCTTGTTTACTGATGAGTGTCGAGCAACCCTGGATGGTCCAGATGGATGGAGTAGTGGATGGTTGGTGGATGGCTACCATGTCCCAACAAGGCTACCACGTCAGGAGGTGGAGGAGTCATGTTTTGGCCCGGAATCATGGAGAAACAGCTGGTAGGGCCTTTTAAGATTCCTGAAGGTGTGAAAATTACCTCTGCAAAGTATATAGAGTTTCTGACTGACAACTTTCTTCCATGGTGTAAAAAGCAGAAACGTGCCTTCAGGAGCAAAATCATCTTCATGCATGACAATGCACCATCTCTTGCTGCAAGAATACCTCTGAGTCATTGGCTGCTATGGGCATAGAAATAGATAAAAACTAGAGATGAGCGGTGTTCGAGTTGAACTGTTCGCCAATTTCAAATTCGAGCTGTTTTGGGCGGTGTTCGAGTCATTCGACGAACCCGAACAATTTGCTTAAAATTCGCCTGTTCGAGTTTCTGTTCGATAACTGTTCGTTCACCAAAAGCCTAGCTTGATTTGCACATTAAAACTGTTTATCATTGTTAATGGACTGTTTCAGTCTATAGTGGGCGGGATGGGGGGGTGGGGGATAGATCTGTGCTGAAATAACGCCGATCTCCATTTTTTTTTCTTTCCCGCATTTTCAGAGGGGCGGTGCAGTCTCTCAGCCTATCAGCAGTGCACACACACACACAGCAATGTGCATGTGATGCACACAAGCAAGGGCATGTGTCATTGGCTGTGTATGTCACATGTCCTTGTCCTATAAGAACCAGCCACCATTTCCTCACTGCTGCAGCTTAGTGTTAGACGGCACCGCTGCTGCTGTGGGCGCTATACAGACTAAGAGTGTTTTTTTGGAGCGAATTGTCAGAGAGATAGGTTTAGCGAGTCGGGAGGAGTTGGGACTAGTTGTAATATCAGCCCTTTTCAGGGTAGGTTACAGCAGTTCATAGGACTGTTTGCCAGGCAGGTCTGAGCCAGTGCTGTGCAAGTGTTTGTCACAGCATTTGGTGTAATCTAGCTCAGCCAATCCTTTTGGGCTAGTAGCATTGTCTGATAGTCAACTGAGTAGCCCGCCTGTGAAGCTAGCTACACCGCCTATGTATCTCAATTTTTACTGCATCTAATCCAGTAAATCGTTTTGGGGTTTTGGGCCTAGGAGCAGTGTCTGCACATCAGCAGAGTAGCCCGCCTGTGAAACTAACTATACCGCCTGTGTATCTAAATTTTTACTGCATCTAACCCAGTTAATAGTTTGGGCCTAGGAGCAGTGTCTGCACGTCAGCAGAGTAGCCCGCCTGTGAAACGAACTATACCGCCTGTGTATCTCAATTTTTACTGCATCTAATCCAGTTAATAGTTTGGGCCTAGGAGCAGTGTCTGCACGTCAGCAGAGTAGCCCGCCTGTGAAACGAACTATACCGCCTGTGTATCTCAATTTTTACTGCATCTAATCCAGTTAATAGTTTGGGCCTAGGAGCAGTGTCTGCACGTCAGCAGAGTAGCCCGCCTGTGAAACGAACTATACCGCCTGTGTATCTCAATTTTTACTGCATTTAATCCAGTTAATAGTTTTGGGCCTAGGAGCAGTGTCTGAACGTCAGCAGAGTAGCCAGCCTGTGAAACAAACTACACCGCCTGTGTATCTCTATTTTCACTGCATCTAATCCAGTTAATAGTTTTGGGCCTAGGAGCAGTGTCTGCACGTCAGCAGAGTAGCCAGCCTGTGAAACAAACTATACCGCCTGTATATCTCAATTTTTACTGCATCTAATCCAGTTAATAGTTTTGGGCCTAGGAGCAGTGTCTGCACGTCAGCAGAGTAGCCAGCCTGTGAAACAAACTATACCGCCTGTGTATCTCAATTTTTACTGCATCTAATCCAGTTAATAGTTTTGGGCCTAGGAGCAGTATCTGCACGTCAGCAGAGTAGCCAGCCTGTGAAACAAACTATACCGCCTGTGTATCTCAATTTTTACTGCATCTAATCCAGTTAATAGTTTTGGGCCTAGGAGCAGTATCTGCACGTCAGCAGAGTAGCCCGCCTGTGAAACTAACTACACCGCCTGTGTATCTCTATTTTCACTGCATTCAATCCAGTTAATAGTTTAGGGCCTAGGAGCAGTGTCTGCACGTCAGCAGAGTAGCCAGCCTGTGAAACAAACTATACCGCCTGTGTATCTCTATTTTTTCTGCATCTAATCCCATACCTCCCAACCGTCCCGGATCCCGCGGGACTGTCCTGATTTTGACAGCCAGCCCCGGGATCCCGGGCGGGACACTAATGTCCCGTGCCTAGGGCAGGGACAATGCAGGGGGCGGCACCTGAGTAGCTTAGGTTTGTGGCTGTTTTTTATTTCTTATACATGCTGGGTCTCCTCCCGACCGATCCCGCCCCCACCCCCCCCCGCCCCCCGCAGAGAGCCACCAGCGATCAAGATGAGAGGTCAGCGACTCACTTCCTCCTGTGTGTGCACGGAGCTCCGGCGTCTCCTGCTCTTAGCTGCTATCCCGGCAGAGAAGGAGAGACGGGGGAGGTGCCGGGACAGTGCAGAGCTGTGAGCAGCCGGAGAAACTGAAGAGCTGCAGTGCACATGGACAGATCAGCCGCCCCTGCACCACAGAGGAGATTGTGTGTGTGTGATGTGTGTGTGATGTGTGTGTGTGTGTGAGATATGTGATGCTGCATTTGTGTGTGTGTCATGTGTGTATGAGGTATCTGGTGTCGTGTGTGATGGCTGGGTGTGTGTGTGTGATGGCTGGGTGTGTGTGTGTGATGGCTGGGTGTGTGTGTGATGGCTGCGTGTGTGTGTGATGGCTGGGTGTGTGTGTGTGATGGCTGGGTGTGTGTGTGTGATGGCTGGGTGTGTGTGTGATGGCTGCGTGTGTGTGTGTGATGGGTGTGTGTGTGTGATGGCTGGGTGTGTGTGATGGCTGAGTGTGTGTGTGATGGCTGGGTGTGTGTGTGTGATGGCTGGGTGTGTGTGTGTGATGGCTGCGTGTGTGTGTGTGATGGCTGCATGTGTGTGTGATGGCTGCGTGTGTGTGTGTGATGGCTGCGTGTGTGTGTGTGATGGCTGGGTGTGTGGGTGTGTGTCATGGCTGGGTGTGTGTGTGATGGCTGCGTGTGTGTGTGATGGCTGCATGTGTGTGATGGCTGCGTGTGTGTGTGTGTGTGATGGCTGCGTGTGTGTGTGTGATGGCTGCATGTGTGTGATGGCTGCGTGCGTGTGTGTGTGATGGCTGCATGTGTGTGTGTGATGGCTGCGTGTGTGTGTGTGATGGCTGCGTGTGTGTGTGTGATGGCTGCGTGTGTGTGTGATGGCTGCGTGTGTGATGACTGCGTGTGTGTGTGATGACTGCGTGTGTGTGTGATGGCTGTGTGTGTGTGATGGCTGCGTGTGTGTGTGTGATGACTGCGTGTGTGTGTGATGGCTGTGTGTGTGTGTGATGGCTGCATGTGTGATGCATTTGTGTCAAAGCTGCATGTGTTTGTGAGCTGCGTTTGTGATGCTGCGTGTGTATGTGTGATACTGTGTGTGTGATGCTGCATGTGTGTGAGCTGCGTGCCTGTATGTCATTATACAGTATGGAGAACTGTGGCCATAATACAGTATGGAGCATCATGTGGGGTCATTATACAGTATGGAGCATCATGTGCAGTCATTATACAGTATGGAGCATCATGTGCGGTCATTATACAATCTGGAGCATCATGTGCAGCCAGTATACAGTATGGAGCATCATGTGTGGTCATTATACAATATGGAGCATCATGTGCAGTCATTATACAGTATGGAGCATCATGTGCAGCCAGTATACAGTATGGAGCATCATGTGCGGTCATTATACAATATGGAGCATCATGTGCGGTCATTATACAGTATGGAGCATCATGTGCGGTCATTATACAGTATGGAGCATCATGTGCGGCCATTATACAGTATGGAGCATCATGTGCAGTCATTATACAGTATGGAGCATCATGTGCGGTCATTATACAGTATGGAGCATCATGTGCGGCCAGTATACAGTATGGAGCATCATGTGCGGTCATTATACAGTATGGAGCATCATGTGCGGTCATTATACAATATGGAGCATCATGTGTGGCCATTATACAGTATGGAGCATCATGTGTGTTCATTATACAGTATGGAGCATCATGTGCAGCCAATATACAGTATGGAGCATCATGTGCGGTCATTATACAATATGGAGCATCATGTGCAGTCATTATACAGTATGGAGCATCATGTGCGGTCATTATACAATATGGAGCATCATGTGCAGTCATTATACAGTATGGAGCATCATGTGCAGCCAGTATACAGTATGGAGCATCATGTGCGGTCATTATACAATATGGAGCATCATGTGCGGTCATTATACAGTATGGAGCATCATGTGCGTTCATTATACAGTACGGAGCATCATGTGCGGCCATTATACAGTATGCATGCGGTCATTATACAGTATGGAGCATCATGTGCGGCCATTATACAGTATGGAGCATCATGTGCGGTCATTATACAGTATGGAGCATCATGTGCGGTCATTATACAGTATGGAGCATCATTTAACACAAAAAGAAAGAAAGCGATGACAAATGGTCACACACAATAAATAGAAATACTATAAACTTTATTGATAATGTACAACAATATTAAGAACAGGCGCGCCTCCAGCACTACAGTCCTCCGTGCGGTGGGTACCTTGCTTTAATAGTATTTATTATGTCTGTTTGATAGGTTATGGTACTTTAATTAGGATAGCAATACAGCGGCTCTTGTATTCACCTATCTTATATGTGAACTGTTGCTATTGGCTCGGTTTTCCTGCCCGCAGTAGGATGTAGTTATTATTTTGTGGTTTATTTAGTTTTTTACTATTTGGTTTTCCTATTTTTGCTTATTTTTTCTACTCTGACAATATATAAGCCTGTAGGACTGTTATTTCTGGTGGCGCCCTTCCTGTCAACTCTTTAACAGTGATTTCTGTGCTGCTACTACCTTCCCTCCTTTCACCTGTTCTTAATATTGTTGTACATTATCAATAAAGTTTATAGTATTTCTATTTATTGTGTGTGACCATTTGTCATCGCTTTCTTTCTTTTTGTGTTAAGTGCTTATCGTGATGATAGGTCTTGTTGGTCCTTTTTCACATATGGTACAGATTTCTGCCATATTATGAGTTACCATGGTGATTAGTCATATAAGTTGTTATCCAGTATGGAGCATCATGTGCGGCCATTATACAGTATGCATGCGGTCATTATACAGTATGGAGCGTCATGTGTGTTCATTATACAGTATGGAGCGTCATGTGTGGCCATTATACAGTATGGGGCATCATGTGTGGTCATTATACAGTATGGAGCACTGTGTGGCCATATTTTTTTGTTTATAACTATTGTATATGAAACAGTGTGATCAGCAGTGCTAAATGGGTGTGCTTGGGACGTGGATATGGGTGTGACTAATTATGAATGGGTGTGGTCAGAGGCGTGGCCTAAAATTTGCGCGCCGCAAACTTTGTCCCTCTTTCCCATCTTCAAAAGTTGGGAGGTATGCTAATCCAGTTAATAGTTTAGGGCCTAGGAGCAGTGTCTGCACGTCAGCAGAGTAGCCCGCCTGTGAAACTAACTATACCGCCTGTGTATCTCTATTTTCACTGCATCTAATCCAGTTAATAGTTTAGGGCCTAGGAGCAGTGTCTGCACGTCAGCAGAGTAGCCAGCCTGTGAAACAAACTATGCCGCCTGTGTATCTCAATTTTTACTGCATCTAATCCAGTTAATAGTTTTGGGCCTAGGAGCAGTGTCTGCACTGTCCGACGAGCCCTGGTGCAATACGTTATGACGTATAGCCTGGGCCAACGAGCTCAAGAGGTGGGGCAAATCACGCTGCAGGAGTGATCTCAGATCAGGGACCTATACACCCTTCTGCACAGTTTTGAAATAGCAACGAAGATGTTTAGTGCTGACAATGCCATTATCAGCATAACCATTCTGGTGATTTACATGCTGGAGCACACCTTACACAGTGTTCGGAGTCAGGTGGTGGAACAAGAGGAGGAGGAGGAACAGGAGTAGTCATATGCGGAAGGGATCATATCTCCAAGGTCAAGAAGATTGGCAGCACCAAGGCATCTGGCATTGGAGGCTGGGGGAGAGGGATTACCGAGGGCGCATGGTAGCAGCCAAACTGTTGAGGAAGGTGCAGGAGGCGAGGAAGAAGTGGAGGACGAACTGGCGCTGGGCATGGAAGACTCATCAGATGAGGGAGACCTTGATCAAATTTCTGTTGTGCGAGGTTGGGGGGAGAGGTGTTGTGAATTCTGTTGTGGGTTCTGCTCTTGGGCTCCCTCCGGTGGTTATAAGTGGTAGTGCTGCTGTTTGTCCTTCACAGCAGTCATCAGGTGCTTCCACTTTGGACGGGGCTATTTAGTCTGGCTTCACCCTTTAGTGAGTGCCAGTTGTCCATTGTTTTTCTGGAGGATTCACATCTCTGCTTGGTTTTTCCTGCTGGATTGTCCAAATCATCAAAGATAAGTCCTGGCTTTGTTTTTGCAGTCCACATGTGGTGGACTTTATAGTTCAGTGAATTGCTATGTTATTTCTTGTCCAGCTTTGTCTGTGTAAGGATTTATTCAGCCAAGCTGGAAGCTCTGGAGTCGCAGAGTTACCCTCCATGCCTTTAGTTAGGTGTGGAGATTTTGGTATTCTCTGTGGTGGATTTTTGTAGTATTTTAATACTGACCGCACAGTACTCTGTCCTGTCTTTTCTTTCTAGGTAGCGTGGCCTCCTTTGCTAAATTCTGTTTTCAGTCTGCGTTTGTAATTTCCCTCTCCTCTCACAGTCAATATTTGTGGGGGGCTGTCTTTCCTTTGGGGATTTTCTCTGAGGCAAGATAGTTTTCCTGTTTCTTTCTTTAGGGGTAATTAGTCCTCTGGCTGTGACGAGGTGTCTAGGGAGTGACAGGAACATCCCACGGCTACTTATAGTTGCGGTGTTAAGTTCAGGGTCTGCGGTCAGTATAGAGGCCACCTACTCCAGAGCTCGTCCATGCTGCTCCTAGGCCACCAGATCATAAGAGAGGGCAGACGAAGGAAGCATGATTCTCACCTCGCCATCACCAAGACAACAAGGTCCTCCTGGATGCGCAAGACACATGAGTGCCTTCTTGCTGCACTACCTGCAACATGACCCTCGGATTGTCAGAATCTGAAGTAATGCCGACTACTGGGTTGCCACACTCTTAGATCCCCGGTACAAAAGCAAATTTGGTGAAATAATTCCTGCCATAGAAAGGGATTCACGCATGCAGGAGTATCAGCAGAGACTGTTACAGAATCTAACATCTGCTTTTCCACAAAACACCAGTGGTGCACGTAATCAATCTCTAAGGTCTAACTTGCCAACCGTGGGACTATCGAGTCATCACTCTAACCGTAACAGTAACATCTGTGGTAACAGCAATTTTTTCCAATCGTTTCAAGACTTTTTTATACCATCCTTTGCAAGGCCACAGGAGACAAGAAGTCTGACGCACAGCCAACGCCTAGAGCGGATGGTACAAGAGTATCTCCAAGATAACATCCATGCCATGACTGTGGAACTGGACCCTTGCTCATTTTGGGCTTCCAATCTTGAAAAATGGCCTGAGCTCGCCACTCACACCTTGGAGATCTTGTCGTGCTCCGCAGCCAGCGTTCTCTCTGAACGTGTGTTCAGCGCTGCTGGTGGTGTGCTGACAGATAAGCGCACGCGGCTGTCCAGTGACAATGTAGACAGACTAACGTTCATCAAGATGAACAAATCCTGGATCCGCAAGGACTTTTCCACCCCTGTGTCATCTTGGGGAGACTAAAAGCTTGATGATTTTGGAAAATCACCTCACCAACCGTTTTTAAAAAACTCTGGCGAAATTGATGCCACTTAAGTGGTGTCTGTGGCCGAATTTTTTGAAAAAATGGAGACTCTTTTATTTAGTCCCCTTGCTGAGTGTTACATGACGTTGCCATCGTCAATTCCAGCTGGGTGGGGTCGTCTGCAGAGTTGTTTACTCATACTATGGCCTGGGATTCAGAGGTCTGCTCCAAAGCTTCAGTGTCTGCTAGTCAGCAGAGTAGCCCAGCCACCCACCGCCTGTTTACCTAAGTACTATTTTTAACAGCATCTGGCCCAGGAAATCGTTTTGTACCTAATAGCATTTTGTGCTACTCAGCACAGTACCCCACCCATGAAGCAAGCTACACCGCCTGTTTACCTAAGTACTATTTTTTAACGGCATCTGGCCCAGGAAATCCTTTTGGGCCTAGTAGAATTTGGTGCTACTCAGCAGCGTACTTCACCCATGAAGCAAGCTACACCGCCTGTTTACCTAACTACTATTATGTAACGGCATCTAGCCCAGGAAATCCTTTTGGGCCTAGTAGAATTTGGTGCTACTCAGCAGCGTACTCCACCCATGAAGCAAGCTACACCGCCTGTTTACCTAACTACTATTTTGTAACGGCATCTGGCCCAGGAAATCCTTTTGGGCCTAGTAGCAATCTCTGCTACTCAGCAGAGTACCCCACCCATGAAGCAAGCTACACCGCCTTCTTTCTTTCTCAATCTAACCCCTCGGCTCTGGGGTGTCCACTCTCCCTCCAGCTCTCTCCTTCTCACAGGTGGACTACCGTGTGTTTTCACAGTGTGGTGAATCTTTTGGGTCCAGGCATAAGAAGTCATCGAGGTAATGGATAATATGTGCATAAACGTCCATGACGACACATTCGAGGAAGCAACTAAACGCCTCAAATAATGAGCAGGATATGGAGCACCCCATGGGCAAACAGCGATCTATGTAGTATGCTCCTTCACAGAAGCAGCCCAATGGGAGGACACTATTCGGAGGCACAGGTAGTAACCGGAACGCCCCCTCAATGTCTGTTTTGGCCATTAGGGTGCCCCTTCCCAACTTCTTGACCCACCTGATTGCCTCGTCAAAGGAGGTACAGTACATAGTACTGTACTTGGTTCCGCGTCGATGTTGTCGTTTACTGACCTGCCCCTTGGATATGACTAATGGTGGATTAGTCTGAATGTATTGGGTTCATTTTTTGGCACAACTCCCAACAGGGGTACCACTACGTCTTCTAAGGAAAGTGTTCTGAATGGACCCGCCGCCATTCTACCTAAAGATATTTCTTTTTTTATTTTTTTTGTCAAGACGTCTGGGTGTTGGTAGAGTGAGTTTAGATTTTTACTCCAGCCTTTCTTGATTGTAGAAGGGCATGACATGCCTATATCTGTTCATAATAAAAAAGAGGACAGCGCCAAACTGGTCAGTGATGAAAAAACTTACAGCTTTAATCTGCCAACTGCGGCGACGTTTCGGTACAATGACCTTTATCAAGCACAGTGTGACATATGTTCAAACCACCCTTATATACCCCTAGCACCACCCCCCATTAAGTGAAGCACCAATAGGAGTATAGCACCATAATAAAAAAAATACATGAATATAAACAAATACATATAAACATACAAAAAATGCTTTACAAATACAAGATAATGACGGTATACCATCTAACAGAGACATACTAGCCCTGATCGCTAAAAATCCAAAGAACCAGCCCACTAGAGTGCAAAAAAGATCCCCCACACAAGGAAATAAACAAACGACATCCCTCCAATAGATCTGCAGCATTCCCCGTAACCAGGTTACAAACCACCCCCCAAGATGATGTCATGACGGCCGTAGTCCAATCCAATACTCCATCACAAATCATGTGGTCCTGGTGGTAGGGGAGATTGCTGCGCAGGTCCAGTCCATTCCTGGGATAGATCTCCACTACCCTTGACACAAACGGTGTCCAGGATACAGAGAACAGCGACCGCAGACCAATCAAATCATCGATTATCCATCATGTGATCGTAGAGGTAAGATGGATTATTGCGCAAGTCCAGCCTGCATCTCCACTGCGCATGTCATGGACAGCGTCCGTAAAGGTCCAAATATATAGCGATATTGCGCAGACTCACCATACTCAAAACAGCACTCGCTTGATCAGGCATATGGAGACAACAATCCGTGTGTCCCACATCACTTTCATGTGCGGGCAATTGTGGATCTGCTACAGCTCATCCATAATATACGGTACTCCAGCAGTCTAAAAGTCTATTGGATTCAAAGCTAAAACTTATAAAGAGATTAACAATAAGACATCCGTATATAACTAAGCTTTAAAATCGCCATGGTATTATCACCCAAATCTGATTTGATACAGACACTCTAATACAATATATCAGCATAGGGTCCATAGGCATGATCACCCCTACTAGAATCTAATTCAGAGTGTCAGCATCATATACATTAAAGTATCCCAGACCCAATTACCTCTCTCGATATAACAAATATAGAGAACTAGAAAGGTACATCATACATGACCGCACCAATAAATACAAATAACCCTCCTGGGGAAAGGATGATCATAAGATAACAAAAAATAGCAAACCCACAGATAGCAATACCTAATATTGGGGGAATCATCAATCATCTGTATTTCAGCATATTAAAATAGCTGGTCTAATGGGGCAAACCATCATTAATATAAATACACTAATCATGTACAACACTAATGAAAAATAGAAAAAAAAGAAATAAGACATGGTTAAAAACAATATACCAGAAGAATACTGTAAAGAATATATATAGAACATTAGAGACAACAACTTTGCTGGTACTCCAAGTTCAACCCCTTAGGGTATAGGGTATCAAGCTCAAAAATCCATCTTAATTCCCTCTTTTTCAAAAGGGCAATACGATCTCCACCACGTCGCATCACTGGTACGTCATCAATCACCCTATATCTTAATTGATTGACCGAATGTCCCTTTTCGTGAAAATGTCTCGGTATAGGCAAATCCAGCAATTTAGTCCTAATCGTGCTTTTGTGCTTGCTGATTCTTGCTTTGACCTCCATTGTGGTCTCCCCCACATAGAAGAGACCACAATGACAGGTCAAAACATACACCACAAAACTGCTCTTACATGTATACCGTCTCCTAATATCGTATCTTTTACCTGTATAGGGATGACAAAAAAAGGCTCCCTTGAGCATATTACTACAGCAAGCGCACCACAAGCACGGAAAGTTGCCAAGACTAGGCTGGCTCAGTGTCGTTTGTATATCTCTCTTTGAACTTCCAATATCGGATAAAACCAATTCGTCTCTCAAGTTCTTATTTCTCCTATATGAGAATAGTGGAGATGTTTGAAACTCAACAACATTGGAGTGACCCTTATTCAGCAGGGACCAATATTTGCGTATAATACCCGAAACCCTCAAACTCATGCTATTATACGTACTCACAAATGGAATTCTTTTATTTGTCACCACCTTGTCCTTCGGGACCAAAAGATCTTCACGTCTGGTAACTAAGGCCCGCTGCTTATATTTTTCAAGGTCAACCATAGGATAACCCCTTGATAGAAATTTGCGACACATTTCTTCCAACCTGTCATCAACAAAGGTTTCACAAGAAACAATCCTCCTTACTCTCAACAGTTGACTCCAAGGCAAGGACGCAACCATCTTGCGTGGATGTTCACTGGAGAAGTAAAGAAGATTGTTTCTGTCCGTTTCTTTGACATACAAATCAGTATGTAAACAACCACCAGCTTTATAGACACAGGTATCAAGAAACTGGATCCTGTCCCGAGAACACTCCATAGTAAAACCAAGACCAGGATGAATATTATTCAGATGGAGAAGAAAGAGTTCAAGCTCATCCCTATCCCCATCCCATACCAGGAAAATGTCGTCGATGTAACGTCGCCAACCCCTGACATGGCTCCAAAAACGGGAACCGTACACATGTTCACCCTCCAGGACAGCCATATAGATGTTAGCATAAGTAGGGGCCACATTGGACACATTGGACCCCATGGCTGTCCCGCGGCGCTGCAGGAAATAGTCATCCCCGAAGAGAAAAAAATTCCTCCCCAGGATGAACTCCAGCAGCGCCAGGATGAACCGTGTACAGTTCGGAGCCAGCGAGCGTCACACCGACAGCATCCAGTCCCCTGGCATGCTCGATGGAGGTATATAGGGAGGACACATCAAAGGAGACCAACCACGTGGAATCAACCACATGAATTCCTTCAAGGGATTTGATGAAATCACTCGTGTCCCTCACATACGTGGGGGCAGACACAGCAAAATCCCTCAACAACCGATCCAGAAAAATAGCCACTTTGCTACATAGAGACCCCCTGCCCGACACTATCGGTCGGCCAGGGGGTCTCCGTAGATCCTTATGGATCTTGGGGAACGTGTACAGTATAGGGACCACCGGATGATCAACCTTCAAAAACTCTGCCAATTTGGTGTCAATAATGCCCATACTCAAGGCCTCATCAATGATTGTCTCCAACTCAGATTTGAATCCCTGAATGGGATTCGCTCGCAACTTTTCATAGACATTACCATCAGAAAGCTGAGACCTTATTTCACTGACATATTGCGAGGTATCCATCACCACCAACGCCCCGCCTTTGTCGGCCGGCTTGATGGTGATGGATCTGTTCTTCCTCAATGCTCCAATTTCTTTACGCTCAGCAAATGATAAATTGGGTTTACCAAATTTTAAATTGCTTTTCCTCAATTTGGCTATATCAGCATTTACAAACTTAGAGAAGGTCTCCACAACCGGGTCATGTTCCGGAGGAACAAAATCACTCTTGTTGTAGAGACCTAATTTACTGAGTGAAAAGCCTTCATGTGGAGCAGAGGGTACAGAACCCTCTTTACCTGAAAAGAACAATGCCAGTTTCAACCGTCTAAAAAAAGAGAACAAGTCATTATCAAGACCAAACCAGTCAGTACGACTAGTTGGGCAAAACGATAACCCCTTAGATAAAAGCTTGATCTGAATATCTGAGAGGGAAAGTGAGGATATATTTACCACCAAAGATGTTGGAGCATTCACTTCGTCCTCCCCTTGGATCTCGTTGTCAGGCCTTGGCTCCCTTTTCTTATGCCTCCTGCCGCCCCTGTGGCCACTGCGCCTTCTTGGGATGTAGATCCCACCTCCTTGGCTAAAAAAACCAGCAGGACCAGTACTCGCAGCACCACCCTCATCGGTGGAATCTGATTCCCCACTTGTGAAACCAAATGAGTTCTGTGGAGCCGATTGTTTCTGGGGTCTTCTCCACCTCCTGGGATGAATATTGGGCCGACCAGTGCCAGATTTTGTTTTATTAGGCAAAGAGTTCCTAAATTGCCAACCATATATTTTACCATTGTTGTAGTCCTCAAGATCTCTGAACCACTTGGACCTCTTAGTGTCTTCTAATCCGGTCCGGTATTTCAAAAGGTTCTCTTCAATCCTGGAACTAATCAAACCAAAATCCGCTGCTGAGACCAATGGCGAGAGACTATTCTTAATCTCTTCCACCTTAACCTTCAGGGATTCAATTTCCTTTTTCAAAAACTCAATATTGAGCAGCATGATGTCAAATGCATACTTATTGCCAATAGCCTCAAATTGCCTATATCTGTGTCTCCTCCTCCTTTTACTCCTCCACCTCTTTTCTTTTCGCATGACTATATGTAGTTGTGACTTTTCCATGTGTCTGTTGTGTCTTCTGAGCAGTTTGTCAGCTTTTGGACACCTTTTAAGGTGTTTTCTATGTGTTTTCCATGTGTTTGTATGTATTTGTGTTTGCCTGCCATTGGTTTCAATGGGGTTCGATGGTATTCGATGAACAGTTCGTCGAACACGTCCCTGTTCGATGAACCGAGCCGAGCCCGAACACTAGGGAGGTGGCTCATCTCTAATAAAAACTCATGGTGTGGCCACAATCTTCCCCTAACCTCAACCCTATGGAGAACCTTTGGAGTATCATCAAGCAAAAGATCTTTGAGGGTGGGAGGCTATTCTGATTTTATGCAAAGAAATACAAGCAGAAACTCTCCAAAAACTCACAAGTTCAATGGATGCAAGAATTGTGAAGGTGATATCAAAGAAGGGTCCCTATGTTAACATGTAACTTGGCCTGTGTCGTAGCTGTTTTCGTTCTGACCCAATGTCAGCTGACCGATCACCAGTGAGGCCTAATTGTGGATTTACGCCCTT
This sequence comes from Ranitomeya variabilis, assembly GCF_051348905.1. NCBI lineage: Eukaryota > Metazoa > Chordata > Amphibia > Anura > Dendrobatidae > Ranitomeya > Ranitomeya variabilis. Next base: position 115,309,981 of record NC_135239.1, on the reverse strand, counting down.
AATTGACAAGCGCTTGGAGACAAAAGACACCTCACACGTATCCTGTGAGCAAGTCACTTTTATCTGATATATTAAAAGCCAAAGCAATGTTTTATACCATTTACACATAATGCACTTCAATGTAACTCATGTAGCCCCTACCAGTACCCAGGGTCATATTCTATTTACCATAGCTCAGAACATGTTGTGACTGACTATTGAGAACATACATGATAAGAAGTATAGTCTCCTTGAAGAGGAGACCATCAGACTACTGCGTCAACAGATTCTAGTAATTCTAACACTTAAAGGCAAGAGGGCCTTAAAGGCAAGGCAGTTAAAGGCAAACTATTAACCCTTCTATAACAATTTCCCCCTTTTGTAAATGGTATAACCTTTGCTACGGGGTCAGCTGATGTCCACAAAGGAGCTACTGTCTCATGGGTCTAGTACCCACAAGGGGGCTTTCTACCTGCTTCGCCCATCCACCCTCAGTGTGGACACTCAACTCCCCCATCAGCAGTGGCCATACGGGGCCTATGATATACTACAGAAGGTTCAGCCTTAGATAATACATATATTAGCGCTTTTACGGCTACATAAAACAATAAGCAAAGCAGCAAAATTTGCATACAAGTCTGTCAAGTCAAGTCAAAAATAATCCATCCCTCTAGGCCGCTAAGCCAATCGGCTGGATTTAAAAGGAGTCTCTATATTGTATTAGTCTTATTAAAAGCCTTAAAGGGAACCTGTCACCACGTTTTTGGAAGATGGGATAAAAATAGCGTTAAATAGGGGCAGAGGTGGGCATTACATTAGTGTGTTTGTTATGCGTTTATTACCCACCTAAGTTGCCGAAGTACGTTTGCAAAGTCTCCGTTTTCGCCTGTCAATCAGGCTGGTCTGGTCAAAAGGGCGTTGTCTTCCCCCAGATTTTGCGTAGTTTTCCGTTGGTGGCGTAGTGGTGTGCGCATGCCCAAGGTCCCGAATCCTCTGCCAGGGGATTTAAAAGAGCGCGCTGTTCGTTTTCATTGGTGATCGGTGGGCGCGGCCATCTTCCTTTGGCCGCGCGTGCGCAGAAGCGGCGCTCTGCTGGCCGCGGCTTCAGGAAAATGGCCGCCGCGATATCCATCTGCACACGCGCGGCATCCCGCGGCCATTTTCCTGAAGCCGCGGCCAGCAGAGCGCCGCTTCTGCGCACGCGCGGCCAAAGGAAGATGGCCGCGCCCACCGATCACCAATGAAAACAAACAGCGCGCTCTTTTAAATCCCCTGGCAGAGGATTCGGGACTTTGGGCATGCGCACACCACTACGCCACCAACGGAAAACTACGCAAAATCTGGGAGAAGACAAGACGCCCTTTTGACCAGACCAGCCTGATTGACAGGCGAAAACGGAGACTTTGCAAACGTATTTCGGCAACTTTAGTGTGTTTGTTATGCGTTTATTACCCACCTATGTAATGCCCACCTCTGCCCCTATTTAATGCTATTTTTATCCCATCTTCCAAAAACGTGGTGACAGGTTCCCTTTAAGGAACCAAGAAAATCTGAGTCCAAGTCTCATTGGGTATGCTGTGTGGTGTTAATACCTTCCTTGGCTCCAGAGGTAAAGGCTAAGTACAGCATAGCCATTACAAATACTGGGCTGTGTATACAGATCCAACAGTCCAGCAGTTTTTGTCCTTCCGCGTCGCTTGTAAGAAAAGCAAGATGCTGAATAAGTTGCTGTCCTTGTCAACATTTAAAAGTTTATCCAGTGTCTCTGTAAGGTGCAGACATCCTACCACTGCCAGCAAGGTGATTAGGAGAACCGTCATTCTGCTGGTGAAAAGATCTTTTTGCAGTGACTGGCATGGATCCAGGTGGGCGTTTCCTCAAGTGAATGTGGTCAGCTGGACTTTACAACGGGCCGTCAAACCGTGGCTCCTTCTCACGTGTCTGTGTATGACCACCCAATCACCTGGATTCAGCAGATGTGCGTCTGCACTGGCATTAAGATCTGGAATGGATGAAAACACATTGCACCACATTAAGTCTTTTCTGCAGGCCTGGACATGGGCTGTTATAGCACCGTGTTGCATTTGTAGCACCTGTGGGAAGTACAGACCAGTACAGACCACTTTGTTGTCTATATGGTCCATGATATGCTTGCTGTACTCCCAGGGCCTGCATGACTTCTCTCATTATTTCTCCCGTGAAGTATGTGCCCCTATCGCTCTCTGTGGTTTCTGGGACACCATACCTGCAGATCAGTTCTTTCATCAGTTTGTCTGCAGTTACTTTAGCATTTGCACATTTTACCGGATAGGCTTCCAGCCAACCAGAGAAGAGATCTACACATACTAGGACATTTTTCACACACTCCTACCTTGGGTAGCTGTATGTAGCCAGCCTGCAGTCTCTGAAACGGGTAGAGAGGCCTGGGTGTCGCTTTCTTAGGGATTTTTACTGTTTTACCAGGGTTGTGCTGTGCACAGAAGAGGCATGACCGTACGAGCTTTGCTGCTGCGTAACTGAAACCAGGAGCGATCCGGAAGGCATCTACCATGGACACATGTGACATTTTGAGGTGTGAGTGGGGCCAGGTGTTGCTTGCGCCATTATTAGGAACAGGGACCTTGGTATATACAATTTATCCTTATTCTCCCAAAACTCCTTTTGAGTTCAGCTCAGCTCCCATTCTCCCCCGTGTTCCTTCTCTGTTTGGGCAGCTGGAGGGATTTCAGGACATCTAGGCTCAGTGTGGCTGGAATACGCTGACTCTCCGCCACCGTCCACTGCTCCCTAGGCCGCCTTGCTGCTACTTCAGCAGCCTCGTCCGCCCTTCTGTTGCCCTCTACCTCCACAGAGTCACCGTCCGTGTGTGCTGTTACCTTGACGATGCCAACCTAGACTGGTAACGTCAATGCCTCCACTAATTGTTTCACCAGCTCTGCATTTTTAATGGGCTTACCGGCTGATGTAAGAAACGTTCTGCTTCTCCAGACAGGGTGATAATCATGGGATATTCCCCATGCATAATTTGAATCTGTATGAATATTAGCGACTTTACCTGCAGCAGCTCTACACGCCTCAGTGAGTGCCTTCAACTCTGCCTCCTGCACCGACATGTGAGGAGGGAGTGGTTCAACTCGGATTACCTCATGTGAGGATACTACTGCATGTCCAGTGTAGAATCGCCCATCCTGGTGGTATCTGGAGCCATCTACAAAAATAAAACTTCAAAATATGCATTAGGAACAGGTTTTTCATGAACATATGTAACACATACTGTCTCCTGACTCATCAGTTCCTATGCAGTCATGTTTGTGCGTCATGTCAACGTACCAGTGTACTTTTTTTTTTTTTTTTCTAATGCTGTCACCAATTCCCCCTTTTCTGAATCCACAGGCAGATGAGTGGCTGGATTCAGAACACTATGTCTTTTGAGGGTGACGTATTCAGGAATTAGTATTAGAACACATTCGAGTCTGATCTGTCTATCCATAGACAGGTGTTCTGGTTGTATTTGTATGAGTATGGCATTAATGTCATGTGGGGAACAAATTGTCAAACGAAAAAGTCAGTGTGAGCTCACATGCCTAGCTGTAATACAGCAGCTCTTACAACACAGACACACGTAGGAGACCCTCTAATCACTGGGTCTAATTGTGCTGAGTAGTAAGCTATTGGTCTCTGTTCCTCTCCACGTTGCTGTGTCAGTACTGCGGTAGCATGTCCTCACTGCTCTGTTCAAAATAAGAAAAATGGCTGATCATAGTTTGGAATGCCTAAGGCCGGGGCTTGACACAATGAGCAGCTTCAGAGAATAGAAGGAATCAATTGCTTTTTGATTGAGATTGTAGGGGTTTGATGACAACCTGTCATAGAGTGGTTGCATCATTTGTGAAGCAGACCTTATCCAAAGCCTACAGTAGGTCACCAAACCTAGGAAAATGCGTAGATGCTGGTGTGACCTGGGTAAAGGGAGATTTTGTATTGCCTGTTTTCTGTCTTCAGTCAGGTGTCTTGTACATTCAGCAATACAATGTCCTAAAAATGTCACCTTTTGTTTGTAATACTGTAATTTGTCACGTGAGACCTTGCAACCCTTCTCTGCCAAAAACACAGCAAAGAAACTATAGCTGTAGCAGGACGTCTGGTCCGGGCAGCAGAGCAAGAGGTCATCCACGTACTGCAATAGTACAGTCTGTGGATGAGGTGGTTTGCCACTGCTCAAGAATCCCTGCCATCGCTGTTGAATAGATGGTTGGGGAGTTCTTTCCCCCTTTTCGGAGGACCGTCCAACAGTATTGTTTACCTTCGCAAGTAAAAGAGAAAAGATGCCGTCAGTCAGGGTGCAGGGGTATAGAAAAGAATGCATTTTGCCAAATTAATGACTGTGAAACATTTTGTGACCGTACGGTGTGTGTATTAGGGACAATTGAGATGACACTCATTGCAACATCATTAATGGCCTGTAAGTCCTGAACTATTCTGTATTTGAAAAAACTGACCGTCACATCCATACATAGACTAAGTGTGAACAGGTGCTGAACCTAGAGTAACCAACTCATATATAGTCAAGTAAAAAAGGCAGCACACTGCAGCGCTAAGACATGCAAACATGAAACATGAAAACTGAACTGCAATACTGCACTAGAAATATGAAAAATGAGAGCGTTTAGCGCATAAAAATGGCCAATTTTATGTGTACCTGATAGCCCCTTTACGGCATCTCTCGTATATCAGGTCCTACGCTTGCCTACCTCGCTGAGAATAAACGTCTCCATGTGAATGGGTACCTGTGAAAACCTCTTCCTAGACTCATATTCTCTCTCTCTGTGGAGGGGTACTGGACCCGCTGCGATTAAAACACCTGGGCTAGGAGGCGGAGTGCTCAGTCAGAAGGCTAAATAATATATTTGAAAAAACTGACCGTCACATCCATACATAGACTAAGTGTGAACAGGTGCTGAACCTAGAGTAACCAACTCATATATAGTCAAGTAAAAAAGGCAGCACACTGCAGCGCTAAGACATGCAAACATGAAACATGAAAACTGAACTGCAATACTGCACTAGAAATATGAAAAATGAGAGCGTTTAGCGCATAAAAATGGCCAATTTTATGTGTACCTGATAGCCCCTTTACGGCATCTCTCGTATATCAGGTCCTACGCTTGCCTACCTCGCTGAGAATAAACGTCTCCATGTGAATGGGTACCTGTGAAAACCTCTTCCTAGACTCATATTCTCTCTCTCTGTGGAGGGGTACTGGACCCGCTGCGATTAAAACACCTGGGCTAGGAGGCGGAGTGCTCAGTCAGAAGGCTAAATAATATATTTGAAAAAACTGACCGTCACATCCATACATAGACTAAGTGTGAACAGGTGCTGAACCTAGAGTAACCAACTCATATATAGTCAAGTAAAAAAGGCAGCACACTGCAGCGCTAAGACATGCAAACATGAAACATGAAAACTGAACTGCAATACTGCACTAGAAATATGAAAAATGAGAGCGTTTAGCGCATAAAAATGGCCAATTTTATGTGTACCTGATAGCCCCTTTACGGCATCTCTCGTATATCAGGTCCTACGCTTGCCTACCTCGCTGAGAATAAACGTCTCCATGTGAATGGGTACCTGTGAAAACCTCTTCCTAGACTCATATTCTCTCTCTCTGTGGAGGGGTACTGGACCCGCTGCGATTAAAACACCTGGGCTAGGAGGCGGAGTGCTCAGTCAGAAGGCTAAATAATATATTTGAAAAAACTGACCGTCACATCCATACATAGACTAAGTGTGAACAGGTGCTGAACCTAGAGTAACCAACTCATATATAGTCAAGTAAAAAAGGCAGCACACTGCAGCGCTAAGACATGCAAACATGAAACATGAAAACTGAACTGCAATACTGCACTAGAAATATGAAAAATGAGAGCGTTTAGCGCATAAAAATGGCCAATTTTATGTGTACCTGATAGCCCCTTTACGGCATCTCTCGTATATCAGGTCCTACGCTTGCCTACCTCGCTGAGAATAAACGTCTCCATGTGAATGGGTACCTGTGAAAACCTCTTCCTAGACTCATATTCTCTCTCTCTGTGGAGGGGTACTGGACCCGCTGCGATTAAAACACCTGGGCTAGGAGGCGGAGTGCTCAGTCAGAAGGCTAAATAATATATTTGAAAAAACTGACCGTCACATCCATACATAGACTAAGTGTGAACAGGTGCTGAACCTAGAGTAACCAACTCATATATAGTCAAGTAAAAAAGGCAGCACACTGCAGCGCTAAGACATGCAAACATGAAACATGAAAACTGAACTGCAATACTGCACTAGAAATATGAAAAATGAGAGCGTTTAGCGCATAAAAATGGCCAATTTTATGTGTACCTGATAGCCCCTTTACGGCATCTCTCGTATATCAGGTCCTACGCTTGCCTACCTCGCTGAGAATAAACGTCTCCATGTGAATGGGTACCTGTGAAAACCTCTTCCTAGACTCATATTCTCTCTCTCTGTGGAGGGGTACTGGACCCGCTGCGATTAAAACACCTGGGCTAGGAGGCGGAGTGCTCAGTCAGAAGGCTAAATAATATATTTGAAAAAACTGACCGTCACATCCATACATAGACTAAGTGTGAACAGGTGCTGAACCTAGAGTAACCAACTCATATATAGTCAAGTAAAAAAGGCAGCACACTGCAGCGCTAAGACATGCAAACATGAAACATGAAAACTGAACTGCAATACTGCACTAGAAATATGAAAAATGAGAGCGTTTAGCGCATAAAAATGGCCAATTTTATGTGTACCTGATAGCCCCTTTACGGCATCTCTCGTATATCAGGTCCTACGCTTGCCTACCTCGCTGAGAATAAACGTCTCCATGTGAATGGGTACCTGTGAAAACCTCTTCCTAGACTCATATTCTCTCTCTCTGTGGAGGGGTACTGGACCCGCTGCGATTAAAACACCTGGGCTAGGAGGCGGAGTGCTCAGTCAGAAGGCTAAATAATATATTTGAAAAAACTGACCGTCACATCCATACATAGACTAAGTGTGAACAGGTGCTGAACCTAGAGTAACCAACTCATATATAGTCAAGTAAAAAAGGCAGCACACTGCAGCGCTAAGACATGCAAACATGAAACATGAAAACTGAACTGCAATACTGCACTAGAAATATGAAAAATGAGAGCGTTTAGCGCATAAAAATGGCCAATTTTATGTGTACCTGATAGCCCCTTTACGGCATCTCTCGTATATCAGGTCCTACGCTTGCCTACCTCGCTGAGAATAAACGTCTCCATGTGAATGGGTACCTGTGAAAACCTCTTCCTAGACTCATATTCTCTCTCTCTGTGGAGGGGTACTGGACCCGCTGCGATTAAAACACCTGGGCTAGGAGGCGGAGTGCTCAGTCAGAAGGCTAAATAATATATTTGAAAAAACTGACCGTCACATCCATACATAGACTAAGTGTGAACAGGTGCTGAACCTAGAGTAACCAACTCATATATAGTCAAGTAAAAAAGGCAGCACACTGCAGCGCTAAGACATGCAAACATGAAACATGAAAACTGAACTGCAATACTGCACTAGAAATATGAAAAATGAGAGCGTTTAGCGCATAAAAATGGCCAATTTTATGTGTACCTGATAGCCCCTTTACGGCATCTCTCGTATATCAGGTCCTACGCTTGCCTACCTCGCTGAGAATAAACGTCTCCATGTGAATGGGTACCTGTGAAAACCTCTTCCTAGACTCATATTCTCTCTCTCTGTGGAGGGGTACTGGACCCGCTGCGATTAAAACACCTGGGCTAGGAGGCGGAGTGCTCAGTCAGAAGGCTAAATAATATATTTGAAAAAACTGACCGTCACATCCATACATAGACTAAGTGTGAACAGGTGCTGAACCTAGAGTAACCAACTCATATATAGTCAAGTAAAAAAGGCAGCACACTGCAGCGCTAAGACATGCAAACATGAAACATGAAAACTGAACTGCAATAGTGCACTAGAAATATGAAAAATGAGAGCGTTTAGCGCATAAAAATGGCCAATTTTATGTGTACCTGATAGCCCCTTTACGGCATCTCTCGTATATCAGGTCCTACGCTTGCCTACCTCGCTGAGAATAAACGTCTCCATGTGAATGGGTACCTGTGAAAACCTCTTCCTAGACTCATATTCTCTCTCTCTGTGGAGGGGTACTGGACCCGCTGCGATTAAAACACCTGGGCTAGGAGGCGGAGTGCTCAGTCAGAAGGCTAAATAATATATTTGAAAAAACTGACCGTCACATCCATACATAGACTAAGTGTGAACAGGTGCTGAACCTAGAGTAACCAACTCATATATAGTCAAGTAAAAAAGGCAGCACACTGCAGCGCTAAGACATGCAAACATGAAACATGAAAACTGAACTGCAATACTGCACTAGAAATATGAAAAATGAGAGCGTTTAGCGCATAAAAATGGCCAATTTTATGTGTCCCTGATAGCCCCTTTACGGCATCTCTCGTATATCAGGTCCTACGCTTGCCTACCTCGCTGAGAATAAGCGTCTCCATGTGAATGGGTACCTGTGAAAACCTCTTCCTAGACTCATATTCTCTCTCTCTGTGGAGGGGTACTGTACCGCCTCCTAGCCCAGGTGTTTTAATCGCAGCGGGTCCAGTACCCCTCCACAGAGAGAGAGAATATGAGTCTAGGAAGAGGTTTTCACAGGTACCCATTCACATGGAGACGTTTATTCTCAGCGAGGTAGGCAAGCGTAGGACCTGATATACGAGAGATGCCGTAAAGGGGCTATCAGGTACACATAAAATTGGCCATTTTTATGCGCTAAACGCTCTCATTTTTCATATTTCTAGTGCAGTATTGCAGTTCAGTTTTCATGTTTCATATTTGCATGTCTTAGCGCTGCAGTGTGCTGCCTTTTTTACTTGACTATATATGAGTTGGTTACTCTAGGTTCAGCACCTGTTCACACTTAGTCTATGTATGGATGTGACGGTCAGTTTTTTCAAATATATTATTTAGCCTTCTGACTGAGCACTCCGCCTCCTAGCCCAGGTGTTTTAATCGCAGCGGGTCCAGTACCCCTCCACAGAGAGAGAGAATATGAGTCTAGGAAGAGGTTTTCACAGGTACCCATTCACATGGAGACGTTTATTCTCAGCGAGGTAGGCAAGCGTAGGACCTGATATACGAGAGATGCCGTAAAGGGGCTATCAGGTACACATAAAATTGGCCATTTTTATGCGCTAAACGCTCTCATTTTTCATATTTCTAGTGCAGTATTGCAGTTCAGTTTTCATGTTTCATGTTTGCATGTCTTAGCGCTGCAGTGTGCTGCCTTTTTTACTTGACTATATATGAGTTGGTTACTCTAGGTTCAGCACCTGTTCACACTTAGTCTATGTATGGATGTGACGGTCAGTTTTTTCAAATATATTATTTAGCCTTCTGACTGAGCACTCCGCCTCCTAGCCCAGGTGTTTTAATCGCAGCGGGTCCAGTACCCCTCCACAGAGAGAGAGAATATGAGTCTAGGAAGAGGTTTTCACAGGTACCCATTCACATGGAGACGTTTATTCTCAGCGAGGTAGGCAAGCGTAGGACCTGATATACGAGAGATGCCGTAAAGGGGCTATCAGGTACACATAAAATTGGCCATTTTTATGCGCTAAACGCTCTCATTTTTCATATTTCTAGTGCAGTATTGCAGTTCAGTTTTCATGTTTCATGTTTGCATGTCTTAGCGCTGCAGTGTGCTGCCTTTTTTACTTGACTATATATGAGTTGGTTACTCTAGGTTCAGCACCTGTTCACACTTAGTCTATGTATGGATGTGACGGTCAGTTTTTTCAAATATATTATTTAGCCTTCTGACTGAGCACTCCGCCTCCTAGCCCAGGTGTTTTAATCGCAGCGGGTCCAGTACCCCTCCACAGAGAGAGAGAATATGAGTCTAGGAAGAGGTTTTCACAGGTACCCATTCACATGGAGACGTTTATTCTCAGCGAGGTAGGCAAGCGTAGGACCTGATATACGAGAGATGCCGTAAAGGGGCTATCAGGTACACATAAAATTGGCCACTTTTATGCGCTAAACGCTCTCATTTTTCATATTTCTAGTGCAGTATTGCAGTTCAGTTTTCATGTTTCATGTTTGCATGTCTTAGCGCTGCAGTGTGCTGCCTTTTTTACTTGACTATATATGAGTTGGTTACTCTAGGTTCAGCACCTGTTCACACTTAGTCTATGTATGGATGTGACGGTCAGTTTTTTCAAATATATTATTTAGCCTTCTGACTGAGCACTCCGCCTCCTAGCCCAGGTGTTTTAATCGCAGCGGGTCCAGTACCCCTCCACAGAGAGAGAGAATATGAGTCTAGGAAGAGGTTTTCACAGGTACCCATTCACATGGAGACGTTTATTCTCAGCGAGGTAGGCAAGCGTAGGACCTGATATACGAGAGATGCCGTAAAGGGGCTATCAGGTACACATAAAATTGGCCATTTTTATGCGCTAAACGCTCTCATTTTTCATATTTCTAGTGCAGTATTGCAGTTCAGTTTTCATGTTTCATGTTTGCATGTCTTAGCGCTGCAGTGTGCTGCCTTTTTTACTTGACTATATATGAGTTGGTTACTCTAGGTTCAGCACCTGTTCACACTTAGTCTATGTATGGATGTGACGGTCAGTTTTTTCAAATATATTATTTAGCCTTCTGACTGAGCACTCCGCCTCCTAGCCCAGGTGTTTTAATCGCAGCGGGTCCAGTACCCCTCCACAGAGAGAGAGAATATGAGTCTAGGAAGAGGTTTTCACAGGTACCCATTCACATGGAGACGTTTATTCTCAGCGAGGTAGGCAAGCGTAGGACCTGATATACGAGAGATGCCGTAAAGGGGCTATCAGGTACACATAAAATTGGCCATTTTTATGCGCTAAACGCTCTCATTTTTCATATTTCTAGTGCAGTATTGCAGTTCAGTTTTCATGTTTCATGTTTGCATGTCTTAGCGCTGCAGTGTGCTGCCTTTTTTACTTGACTGAACTATTCTGTGTCAGGGGAACCCTTGGGTCCTTTTTCTTCTTAATGGGATACAAAGGGGTGTTGCTTTATCCAAAGAGGAGTGGTTCCTTCTTTTAATTTAATCAAAACAAGGGGAATGGGCAGTCGACCCACATCAGATTTTCCCCTTGCCCAAACGGTGTCTGGCACCTGACTCTTTTTCCTGTCCTCAGACATTCTGGTGTCAGGCATTACCTTCACCACTCTTGCCATATACACCATTTGTGAAATATTACACAAGTGTTTATATAAATCAGACACTAATGTCCAAATACTATTTATACCCGTATTTGATTGGGTAGAGTACCTCTTAAGAAAACTAAATTTGATTCACAGAATATGCTACCAAAAGAAAATTATACATATGAAAATATATATATAATTACGAAAGATACTGAGTCATAAAATGGGAGAGCACAATGCCATAGACAACAGCAAAGCACAAGCTTAAAAATACCAAATATCAATACCAGTTGCTTGCAATAAGGTATAGGAAGTGGAAAAGACAAATAAACAGTGACTATGATTTGAACCAATATAATGATTGGCTAAAAACTATATATCATATGAAGACAACCTAGAAATACACGGTAACTATACCATCTTGTGTAAGGAAACTACTAAACTGGCAAATGAATGGAATTAAGTGTAACTATAATTGGGCATGATTTACCTGTGGTATAATGTGCACGTGGAAGACCCTGGCGTCCCTCTGCACCAAGTGTTTATATGAAAGGGGACTTGTGACTGTAATACCCTCAGGAGAGTACTGTATGATGGCCTAGCCAGCACTCAACTCTGCTCCCAGCAAATCCATAGGGGTATTGTCACTAACAATAAGTTTGTAAGCAGCTCTTCTAAGCACGGTCTCGTGATTCTAGTCTTATTTGTTTAGTCATAGGGGCTTCAGTCGCTTGTCCCTCTACACTCACGTATTCCACAGTCTCGACAGTAATCATGTCTGACGTTATCAAGTCTTTGTGTACCACAGTTCCGGCTGCCCCAGTGTCAATCAATAATTCTGTCTCCTCCCCTCCCGGCATTGTTATGGTGGCCATCAAGGCAGGACCAGGTCCGGAGGGAACAGGAACAGGGCACACATTTGTCACTGGGTTGTCAGTTTCCTAGTCTGGAGGTGAAGAAGGTGGAAGATTGGTCTGAGTGTCCATTTTCTCCACAATTCCAGCACTTTACTGTTTCTAAGTCCTTAGGTCCCTTACTGCGACTCTACTGTTTTCCTTGTATTCCAGCATACATGACACGTTGTCTTATTGTCCTAGTTTGTTCAACTCCTTTAGCAACTTTTAAGGAGGTCTTTGGATCTACATTTCTCCATTCAAGTCTGGCTGTCTCGTAAGTCTTTTGTCATACCGTCAATGAATGTATTTACCAATACTTTAACATCAAGTGGGTTTACTGGACTGTACCCCATGTCTTCCTATTTCAGCTGTAACTGTCCAAAGTACATCTCTACACTCTCTCCTTTTGTCACATCTGTATGTGTCTTAATTATGTGTCCTAGCAAGTCACCTGCTTTTGTGCTCACTAACTCCCTAGGCCTGCCCAGGTGCACTTATACGTCCATCATATTGTCTTTATCTGAAAAATGGGAAAGGTTGGTTCTTAGGGTCAGCTAATTGTTTTGCATGTTTTAGCGTAGCTAGCTAGTCAGAGGGCCTCCAGGGATAATACTCCTGTATCTGTCTTACCCTACCTGATGTGGTTGGTTCTCTGGTGGTGGGGGTGACTAGATGACCGGTTGGGGGTGACATGACATGCTGGTCTACAGCTCCTTCTCAAAAGGATTACTGTCAGCCTACTCCCAAAAGTTAATGTCCCCACTATCCACCAACCACAATCCTGTGTCAGCTTCTTATGTCACTACATGTGATCTTGTCCGGACAGGATTCAGTGTAATTCTCTTAGGTCGGGTTGCAGCACAGATCATACAAGCATTTCTCCAGTCTGGGTTTGTCTGACCACAGTCCATCTGTCTTGTCTGGGTCTCTGGTTATACAAAGGTATGACCGTAGCAGTAATGTGTCAGTCATAGTCGGACTTTTAAGCATCAAAACATTCATAATACACCTTACTTTCGTCCTGCTGCACTCTCTCAGACGCCATTTATTCACTTGCTATTTTCCTCCTTTGTCTGTGCCTTTTTGAACAACAAAACATCCACTCACTGGCATTTTTGCCTTTTTCAATATTGGTTTCACATCTTTCACTGCTTCCTTTTTCAATCTGTATAGCGGATCCCATTGGGGCACTGACTGCACACACACAGAACAAGTTGCCCATGGCTTCAACTTATTCCTCAGACAGCTCACCTTTATTCTGCAAATGCCCTTTTTAGTGTGCCTTACCATCTACGGGTGGCCACACGTAGCAAGTCAGAGCGAGTGTCAAGATTTAACGGGAATGGTTACATCCACCTATTACCCGATAGACCTAAAGGATTTAACGGGGATGGTTCCATCCACCTATCACCCGGTAAATCAGCTGGCTAGCACAGCTCCATGGAATGGCAAGGTTCCATCCACCTAGCCGTGCAGTTGGCTACCTCCTCTGTTGATCCTCAATTTGCTATATCAATCACTCAACTTGAAGCAGGTGAATCTTTTACCAATCTTTTCAATCACTTACAAGTTTTCCTCTAAAAATAGGCACAGTTCTTTATCACTTTCAATTTCATACAGTACTTATTGCTTTAAACACAAATCTCTCAGCGTGTACTAAACCAAGGACAATATTTGAGCGTAGCTCCATGCCCCCCTTCCTCTAGCCCACAGCACCGAGGGGAGAAATTACAAGCAATTAGCGCAGGGGTCCGCTTCCCCCCCCCCATCTGGTATTTTGCACAGATAAGAGCTTGGTGTCTTCTACACAGAAACGGATTGCAGCAGTTTTCAGACTTAATCTCTATAAAACATTCAAACATTCATCCTCTAGGAATTAAAAACAGTTTCTCTATACAGGCAAATCACTGCACAACTTGAATAAGCTGATTCTGACCGAGTCCGGCCAAACCACATATAGACATATCCACAACTCATTCATGGACCTTCAACAACAGTTAGATAAGTAATGATACTTATGTGATGACTCATTCATACATGCTCATTCAGGGATTGTTTCTTTTCTTTCTCCTTTCACTTTTTAGTTGATTTTACAAGAAGAAAATCCCTTATCTCAATCAGAGCCTCTCATAGACATACACACATACAAGGCTCACACAACCTGCCCATTTTGCACTTTGGAATTAACACAACTCTATATAAATAAAACTGCAGCAGTGTCCACTGACACTCTGAAAGCACTTTAAGGCCAAACAACAAAAACCACAGCCTTATACAAAATACAGCTTCATATAATGTACTGCCAATCCAAAATGACCAAAATAACAATACTGCACAGAGTCTATCCCAGCTCTTGTATTACACACACTAAACAAATACACAACCAATTAGGATATTGACAAATAATACAGATAACAATTATCACAATTATCATCTTATTACTCTATTATTCAACTCTCATACGGACATAACATAAAACTCACTGGTGATGTGGATTCTTTGAACCGTGTTTACAGCCTTTTACCCAGAGGTATGGAGAAATCCGGAAGAGAGATTGCAGGTGCAAACAGATTGTAAGAATAACATTTCTCACCTTGCTGCAGCTGTTGTTTGCATTTCCAATCTCTCTGGAAGCTCCCACATACGGATTCCGACTAAGGCGGCTGGTTACACGGTCCCTGTTCGGGCGCCAAAACTGTCGTAGCTGTTTTCGTTCTGACCCAACGTCAGCTGACAGATCACCAGTGAGGCCTAATTGTGGATTTACGCCCTTAATTGACAAGCGCTTGGAGACAAAAGACACCTCACACGTATCCTGTGAGCAAGTCACTTTTATCTGATATATTAAAAGCCAAAGCGATGTTTTATACCATTTACACATAATGCACTTCAATGTAACTCATGTAGCCCCTACCAGCACCCAGGGTCATATTCTATTTACCATAGCTCAGAACATATTGTGACTGACTATTGAGAACATACATGATAAGAAGTATAGTCTCCTTGAAGAGGAGACCATCAGACTACTGCGTCAACAGATTCTAGTAATTCTAACACTTAAAGGCAAGAGGGCCTTAAAGGCAAGGCAGTTAAAGGCAAACTATTAACCCTTCTATAACACCTGTTAGGATGTTTTGGAGATAAATAGTTTTTTTTGTTTCAGTGAATGTGACCTCCTAATGCTGCAAATTCCACAAATGAGCATTTTCAGTTCTTTAAAACATATCAAATGTTTAGAAATTCTACTGTGCATAATAATTTGAAGCAGTGCATTTTGAGTTTTTGTTCTTTTTGGAGATTATACTGTTATCATTGGGAGGTTTCTTCAATAAAATTCGATATATACTCTAACGGATGATGACTTTTATTAGACTGACTGTCATTTGCACCGATCATTTAGCAAAATCCCAGAAAAATATAATTTGCATAATAATTTGGAACATGGTGAATGCTTGCTTGGTATAAGAATATACATGCAGAATAATATTTATAAGAGCCTACGTCCAAGAAATGCACCTTAATAATTGTTATGGTATAATACATTGAATTTCCAACATTGGTGTCTATACCAGAGGGCTCAAATATACATGAGAACAGGCAGAGCAAGATAACATCAGTAAATAGAAATCTATTGCAGTGGAGAGCAAGTGAAGAAGCGATGGCGAAACGTGCCATCCATCCACCCATCCATCCGGTTAAAGGTACTATACGTCTACCTGTATTTATACATCACTTGCTCTCCACTACTGTAGATTTCTATTCAATGTATTATATAATAACATTTATTAAGGTGTTTTTCTTGGACGTAGGCTCTTATAAATATTATTCTGCATGTATATTCTTTATATTTGGGCAGTATAATTTAATAAAATTTTGCAATAGGATAACCAGAAACTTTACCAGGCAAGCATAGTTATACTTCCATCTTTTCAGGTGGTATACACTTCCCCCTTCTGGGTACTCTGCTTTTTTATAATATTTTTCCATGTATGATTTTAGTATTTGATATAATAAAAAGTGATTTTATTATTCCCTGAATCTTTTCTTTGGCTATGAGTATATAAGTCCGAGTTTTTTTAGGTTTCAGAAAGTTGTTGGCCATCGCAGTCCCCCTGTACCAGTTGTCCAGTCGCCATTACTTTTCTAAGAAAGCTGTCGCTGTACTACACCAGCATGTCGCAGACAACATCACGCATTCCCTGAAAAAATCAATGTCTGCCACAGTGCATTTCACCACTGACACCTGGACGAGCAAACTTGGGCAGGGGCATTACATCTCGCTGACTGTGGGACAAACCTCTGTATCTAACAGTTCCTCCACTGCTTCTGCCTCCTCTAGGGCCTCCACTTGTGCCCTCATCCTCTCCCTTAATCAGGCATACGTTCCAACAGTGCAGATAGAATCTCTCCACCTGCATACTGCACAGCCATGGCTCACCGCGATCAGGCAGTGTTTAAATTAATATTAATATGCCTTGGAGAGCGCAGTCACACAGCTCAAGAGTTGTGGACAGATATCTAGGCAGAGTTAGAGCAGTGGATGTCTCCACTAAACCTGGAGCCAGGGAAGGCCGTGTGCGATAAGGGTGCAAACCTGGTGGCGGCCCTATGCCGTGGCAACCTCACACACGTATCTAGCATGGCTCACGTCCTCAACATGAAGGTACAGCAATTTCTCCGCCACTATCCTTGCCAGGATGCACTGCTGGAGAAAGGACGGTCACTGTGTGCTCATTTCCGCCGATCACACCCCACAGGCCATCGAGTTATTTCTGCCTACCAGTTAACCATTTGATTAGCGATGTTCCGACATGGTGGATTTCCACTCTGCACATATTGCAGCAGCTGTGGCAGCAGCGATGAGCACTGATGCAGTATGTCCTTTCGCATAGCCTGGGCCAACACAGTCCAGATATGGTGCAAATCACGCTTGGGGAGTGGGCTCAGATGAAAGACCTCTACACCCTTCTGCACAGTTTTGAAACTGCTACAAAGATGGTTAGCACTGACGATGCCGTCATCAGCATCACTATTCCAGTCATCAACATGCAGGAGCACACTTTGAATAGTCTGAGTAATAATTATAGGGGATAACTCAGGAGACTCTTTGCGTGGAACAAGACAACTACAGGACACAGTTTTATAAGTGGTAAAGTCTATATCACACGGTGATTCAAACAGGTGCAGAGAGAAACTCAAGTCCACAACACTTGGTGCAAATATCAAATGCAGCTCAGCAGTCTATAGGAAACTTCAGAGGAAAATGCAATCATGCAGAAAGTCTATGAAGCACAATTATTCTTGAGGATACTTGACACGAATAAGTCCTTGCTTAGTCCACAACACAGATAGATATGCTTATAAGGCAGTTCAAATAATATCTTAGCTCAACCAGGGAGGCCTGGGTAATAGTATCAGGTTCTTGCAGAGCAGAAACAGCTTACATGTCCAGCAAATGCAGATGGAAGCAAACATGAGCAGCAGATGAAGGAGGATTACTGTAACTGGTATATGCAGCAGGAACTCAGAGCAGAGTAGCAGGATAACCCCACAGGTTCACAGGAGCAGGTATATAGCCAGGGAGTCACCAGAGGTCAGGAGCTGGATGCAAGGCAGAATACTCTAGCACAGACTGAAGGCTGGGGTGGAGTATTATAGCAGGAAGACACAGTGCACATGAGACCAAAGACACCATCTTGGAAAAGGGCAGTAATGCACAAAAAGGTAATAAAAAATGTTCAGACTCCTGACATTACTCCCTCCTTCGAAGCGGCCTCAGGACGATCCTGGACCTGGTTTCTCAGGGAATCTCTGATGAAAACGAGAAATCTTCTGTTGGGCATTAATGTTTTCCACAGGTTCCCAAGAGTCTTCCTCAGGGGGATATCCCTGCCATCTTATCAGATATTGGAGCCGATTCCTGCAAATCCTGGAATCAACAATTTCCTCCACCACAAATTGTTCTTGCCCATCAATCACCACAGGCTGTGGAGGTGGCACAACACATCCCTGGAAGGTATTAGGAGATACAGGCTTTAGTAAAGATACATGAAAAACTGGGTGTACCTTCATAGTCCTAGGCAGCTTCAGCCGGCAGGCCACAGAGCTCACAATACCGTTAATCTTGAAAGGGCCAATGAATTTCTGTCCAAGTTTTTGTGAAGGAACGTTTAACTTCAGATTCTTAGTTGCTAACCACACGGAATCTCCTACCTTGAACATGGGTGCAGGTTTACGGAATCTATCAGCCGATCTCTTATAACGTTCTTGAGCTGTGGTCAGGGATTCCTTCAGAACCTCCAGATTTTGCCTCATCGCAGTCAGCCTTTCCTCCACTGCCGGAACCGGAGAATTAATTGGAGACCTAGGTAAGATACACGGATGATAACCCAGATTGGCAAAGAAAGGTGTAAATTTGTGGAGGCGCTCTGAGAATTGTTATATGAAAATTCGGCTAACGGCAGCAACTCCAACCAATCATCCTGGAGATGGCTGACATGGCATCTTAGATATTGTTCCAGTGTCTGGTTGGTACGCTCAGTCTGACCATTTGTCTGGGGATGGTAAGCGGAAGAGAGACAGACATTAATATTGAGTGCAGAGCAAAACCCCTTCCAGAATATTGAAGTGAACTGCACTCCACGGTCAGAGATGATCTCATCCGGAACCCCATGCAACCGAAAGACATTCTGTATAACCAAGTTCACTGTATCTTTAGCTGAGGGGAGGCCTGTGCACGGAACAAAATGAGCAGCTTTAGTCAGGCGATCAACTACCACCATGATTGTATTCATGCCCCCCGATGTAGGCAGCTCCACAATAAAGTCCATTGATATAGACCCCCAAGGGCGGGACGGAACAGGTAATGGTTGTAGGAGACCTCTAGGTGCCACATGAGGAGTCTTGTAACGAGCACATACCTCGCAAGAGAGAACATAGTCCTTGGTATCCTTCAGGCAAGTTGGCCACCAGAAGAATCGGCTCAGGAACTCTTGTGTCTTCTGTACCCCCCTGTGACCAGCCAACTTGGAGTCATGTACCAACTTGAGGATCTGCAGACGGACGACCTCAGGGACGTAGATACGTCGATCTCTGAACCACATGCCACCCTTAAAGACAAGATTAATATCCACAGGTGGGTTGGCCAGAAATACATCACCGTCATAGGCCTCCCTGCACTCCTTTCACAAGTCCTGATCATGGACAACTCAGATGAAATTGGCATCAGATAGAATGGTCTTGGATGGGGCTCCAGGTACGGAATCCGCAGCATGGATTCGGGATAAAGCATCAGCCTTCCCATTACGAGAACCTGGACGGTACGAGATAACAAAGTTACCGTATATACTCGAGTATAAGCCGACCCGAGTATAAGCCGACTGTTGTGAACTATATTTCTTGGCTCCCTCTTGTGGTCACTAGCGGTATTACACTTGGATCATCTTTCTCCAGGTTGGTACCCACCTGGTTCGTTAGGCCTTGGGTGTTCCTATTTAGACTTCCTGGAAACTCCAGTCTAGTGCCTGGAATCGATGTAGTCAGTCTATGTCTGTTTGCTCCTGACTCCTGGTCTCCTGTTCTTTGCAAGATAAGCTAAGTCCTGCTTTCTTATTTTTGTTTATTCGCTTTGCTTCTATTTTGTTCCAGCTTGTTCATAATGTGATTCCTGATTTTTGCTGGAAGCTCTAGGTGGCTGATATTCTCCCCCCACACCGTTAGTCGGTGCGGGGGTTCTTGGATTTTCAGCGTGGATATTTTTGTAGGGTTTTTGCTGACCGTATAAGTCTCCTTCCTATTTTCTGCTATTAATTAGTGGGCCTCTCTTTGCTAAATCTAGTTCATTCTTACGTTTGTCTTTTCTTCTTACCTCACCGTTATTATTTGTTGGGGGCTTGTATTATAACTTTGGGGTCCTTTCTCTTGAGGCAAGTGAGGTCTTATTTTCTCTTAAAGGGTTAGTTAGTTCTCCGGCTGGTGCGAGACGTCTAGAATCAACGTAGGTACGTTCCCCGGCTACTTCTAGTTGTTGTGCTAGGATTAGATATACGGTCAGCCAAGTTACCACCTCCCTATGAGCTGGTTTTTGTGTTTGCGGACTTAGCTGGAACTTCTGAGATCCTCTACCACTAGGATCATAACAGTATTCCAGGCCAAAAGTGAATATTTATTGCATTGCAGAAGCGGGATTAAAAGAAAAGAAGTTCTGAGTTTTTTTTTTTGTTTGTTTTTTCTTCTTCCCCTTTTTCCTCTGAGTGGCTTGAAGCTCTGCTGCAGACATGAATGTTCAGACTCTGATTACTAGTGTGGATCAGCTTGCTGCACAAGTGCAGGGCATTCAGGATTTTGTTATTAGTAGTCCTATGTCAGAGC